>NC_138815.1:1508600-2108600 GCF_965178545.1 Coloeus monedula | reverse complement strand
CATTGCAATACACCACCTTCATTGCAACGATTGATGCTGACAATACCCGAGAAACAGTGGGCTCTGTTGCCAACAAGCTCAGGAATTATGACAGTATGGTCAATGGCCCGCTGAAAGCTCATGTCTCTGCTGTGGTCCAGGACCTCAAAGAGGAGATGAAGGAGATGAGGAAGGAAATGAGGGAGGAGATGAGGGAGGAGATGAGGGAGGAGATGAGAAAGATCAGTGTGGCACCAGTGCGAGTCACAAGCCCCCAGGTCAGAGAGAGAGGGTACACCCCACGAGCTGAGCTGTGGTTTTTTCTGTGCAAGCATGGGGAAGACATGAGAAGGTGGGATAGGAAACCCACCTCTGTCCTGGCAGCATGGGTGCATGAACTCAAGGATCTCTGGTGAAGAGATGTCCTTAGACATGGCCATTAAACAGGAGAGGTGGAAACACCTGAGTGAAGAGGGACATGAAATAATAGACAGAATAGTGGTAACACAAGGAGAGGGGAAGATCAGTGTTTCTTCTCCTGCCATCCGTACACTTCCTGGAAATTCCTGTTCTCTCCTGGTGGGAAAATTTGCCATTTCCTAAAAGCACTCAAATGACCCAGCTAATGAGGATGTGCTCGTGCACCTCGCAAGCTGCAGGTCCCTGACAGCCCCAGAGGGCTCCTGTCCCATAAACATCTGCTCTGCTCCAGTCTGAAACAGGGAGCAGCATCGTCCTGAGATCATCAGAGAGCTGAGGTTGGAAGGGACCTCAGCAAGTCTGCAGCCCAACCTGGCAGAAACTAGCTCAGACCAAGGCTTGATTTGCTCTGCATTGGAAAATCCCAAAGGGCAGGGACGGGGCAGCATCTCAGCACCTGGCTGAGCCCATGGGAACAAAGGCTTCCTCATGTCCTGGCTGAACCTCCCCTCATTCCCCTGCCACCCATTGGCTTTTGTCTCCCACCAGGCCCCCGGGGAAGAGCCTGGCTCTGTGTTCTCCATCACCTCCTGGGTGGCAGTGCCAGGCTGGGATGAGGAGCCCCTCAGCCTTCCCTTCTTGGGGCTGGACAAGGCCAGCTCCCTCAGCCTCTCCTCAGAGCCAAAGGGCTCCAGCCCCAGCTTGGAGGCCCTTCCCTAAGCCTGCTCCAGCTGCCAGACATCTTTGCTGCCCTGGGGAACCCAAACCAGGCCACAGTGACCGGGATAATGCACGTCCTTGATGTCCTGGTCACACAGCCCCGGCCCCTTTTCCCCATGTCCAGCTCTGGGGGTTGATTTGTGGAACCTCCTTGGGGGAGGCTGCAGCGCTGGGGGACAGGAGGGAGCTGGGGGGAGAGGGGACCCTGCTCTGCACGAGCAGCAGGGGAGACTTCTCTGGGGGGTGGAAATTTGCGGGGGGCTGGAGCAGAGTGACCAACCCAGTGACCTCCCACAGCCTCTCTGTGATGTCACACAGCCCCCCTGTGATGTCACAGCCCACTCTGCTATCACAGTTTGCTCTAGGATTTCACAGCCCTCTCTGTGATGCCACGGCATGCTCTGCGATGTCTCACAGCCCCCCTGGGATATCACAGCCCACTCTGTTATGTCCCACAGCTGCCCTGGCATGTCCAAGCCTGCTCTCTGATGTCATACAACTGCTCTGTGATGTCACACAACTGCTCTGTGATGTCACACAGTCCCCTCTATGATGTCGGAGCTGCTCAATGACCTCACATAACCCACTCTGTGGTGTCAGAGCCCACTCTGTGACCTCCCACAACCCATTCTGTGATATCACACAGCCCCTTTCTGACATCACTCCTGCTCTGTGCCTCTATCACACACAGCCACAGAGGTGCCTCTGTGACACAGCCCCCTCTGGGACATCCCACAGCCCCTCTCTGACCTCACAGCCCCCTCTCTGGAATGTATCCGTGATTTGTTAAATCCCGATATCCACGGACAAAAGACCCTCTAACTAATTAAAGTTAGAAAGTGGTCTGTTTATTCAGGCACCGGCGGGCAGCATGGGAGCAGCCTCCTAAAGACATGCCAGCCAAGGACAAGGTTCTCCGTTCTCTCTTGATTACTCAAAGTTTTACATCTTCTCCATATGTATGACCCCAGCACCTCCCATCCTCTGCTTCATATTAAAATGAGATCATTGGTCTTTCACGCATGTGCAGTTTCTCTCTTGAATTGGGTCGGTGGTCTCGAATTGGGTCAGTGGTCCTGAAAGATGAAGCCAGGAATGCCTTCCTCACAGTGACCTTTTTACCTTCGTGCTGTCGGCAGGCCTTCATGACCTCTTGGCGCAGCTCAAGATCTCCTCCTTTTGATTAATTATTCTGAAACCCAGGAGCTGTTCTTTGTTCTGTTAGTTTCAATTTGTTTTGATGACAGTCCCTTGTCTCCTGCTGGCCTCAGGGCCAGGGCCAGCAGCCGTGGCCCAAGTGCTGCACAAGTTGGCTCTGTCAGGGCCTTGCAGCTGCTGCCCATCCCTCTGCCCTCTCCAGCCCAGGCTGTGCCACGCTGTCCCTGCCCTGCGCCTCTGTCCCTGCAGGCTGTCCTCATCCCCCCGGCTGCTCCACCTGGCTGGCCCCTTCCTTTGCTGGCAGCTCTGCCTCCTGCCTGCCTCTGCCTTGGCACACAAAGCCTTGCGCTTGATACCAAAAGGGTTCATTCCATTTTTACCGTGTCTGTGAACTTTTAGCAGAGGAACAAGGCATGCAGGGGCTGCTTTCCCAGCAGGGACGGTTGGACGAGAAGAAGAAGACACCTGGCTCAAGGGTGCAGTGCTAGAAAAAACAAGGACTGAATCTGGGAACTTGGGGTGGGTTTTAAGGAAATGGGTGAATTGTAATACGCATGTAGCGACTGTATGTGAGCAACACACTTGTAGAGTCACGTGTCCACGTAAGGTTAGGAGTTATCCCCTGCTGGAGCTCAGGCCTGAATAAATGATGCTCTCTTTAACACCAAATCAGTGTTAAGGAGTCTTATGCTGATATTTTGGAGATTTGGTGACAGCAGGGCCTCACAGAACCAAGGAGTCAACAGTGACACTGTGGGACCCCATGGAACCAATGGTCCATTGTCATAGTGCAGATCCAAGGATCCATGGTGGCACTGTGGAACCAAGGAGATGGTTGCTGACAGTATGAACGCTCATGGAACCATGAGCCACTGTGACACAGAGTGGCCACATGGAGCCAATGGGCCATTGTGACTCTGCAGATCCAAGGAGACCCTTGTGACTGAGGAACCTCATGGAACCAAGGGTCCATTGTGACCCCGTGGGGCCCTGTGGAACCAAGGGGACCACAGCGACATTGCGGGGCTTCATGGAACAATGGAGACCATGATGACACTTTGGGACCCACTGGAACCAAGGGGCCATTGTGACACTGCAGAGCCTCCTATAACCAAGGGGCCATTACAGCACGGCAGGGCCTCATGGAATCAAGGGCACCATTGTGACCCTGAGGGGCTCCATGGGACCAAGGGTCCATTCTGACACCGTGGATCCAAGGACACCATTGTTACATTAAAGGGCATCATGGAAGCAAGGAAGCCATTGTCAGGAAAAATCAATCCACAAACACCAGAGGTTTATGTCCACAAAGGAGACAGAGGAGTCCCATTACTGTATTTGAATAAAGGGAGAGGCCATGGGGCATTCCCCTGGGGTCTGTCAAGTTGTTAGAGGATGCAGCCTCCTTTCTCTCCTGATTTCCTGGCCGCATTTCCCTCTCTCTTTCCCCATTGCCTGAGGTACTTGAGAGGTACAGACTTCCCAAATCGCTTAACACAGACCCCATCTAATGTATACCCCTGCCTTTTTTTTCCTATGGAATTTATGGTTCTTTCCATTGCTTCTTTCATCTCTCAGTATCCATCTTTACCTATCAGCAGACCCACCCTTTGTTTGTAAAGACAAATCCCTCTCACTCCTTCCATCAATCAGTGGAATTGCTCCCACTGTTTCTTTGACCCCTCAGTATCTGGCTTTTACCTATGAGCAGACCCACAGTTTATTTGCAAAGACAAATTGATCTCATTCCTTTCACCACTGTGGGCCAGTGGGGCTTCATGGAACCATGCAGACCATTGTGACACTTGGAGGCCTCGTGGAACCTAAGGACCATTGTGGCCCTGCAGGGCCTTGTGGAACCAAGGGCACAACAGTGACACTGTGAGGCTGCAAGGGACCAAGGGGGCATTCTCACACTGCAGAACCAAGGGTCCATTGTGGCACAGTGGGGCCTCATGAATCCAAAGGGCCATTTTGACACTTTGAGGCCTTGTGAAACCAAAGGACCCTTGTGGCACTTCAGGGCCTTGTGGAACCAAGGTGACCATAGTGATCCTGTGGGGCTCAATGGAACCAAGGGGCCCTTGTGACACTCTGGGGTCTCATGGAACCAATGGTCGACTGTGACACTGCAGGGCCTTATGGAATCACGGAGACTGTTGTGACACCACAGGCCCCATGGAACCAAGGGGCCATTGTGACACTTTGCGGCCCTATGGAACCAAGGAGTCCATTGTGACACCACAGGGCCTCATGGAAGCAAGGAACCATTGTGACACTATGGGACCTTCTTGGGCCAAGGGGCCGTTGTGTCACTGTGTGGCACCATGGAACCAAGGAGAGCATTGTGACACTACAGGGCCCCATGGAACTAAGGATTCATGTAACGGTGTGGGGACGCATGGAATCAAAGGTCCATGGTGATATTGCGGGGCCTCATGGAATTCAGAAGACCATTATGACACTTCAAGGCCTCCTTGAATCAAGGGGCTGTGAATGACTGTGGAACCACGGAGACCCTTCTGACATTGTGAATCCCCATGGAACCAAGAGTCCGTTGTGATACTGCGGTACCAAGGAGACCCCTGTGACACTGCAAGGCCCCATGGAAGCAAGGGGGGAACCATTGGGACACTGTGGGGCCCCATGGAAACAAGGGGCCAGTGTGACACAGCGAGGCCTCATGGAACCAAGAACCCAATATGACACCAACATTGTGACACTGCGGGGCCCCGTGGATCCGAGGGAACAGGTAACAGGTGTGGTTGGCTTGGCCTGACTGCTCCAAGTGACCTTGGCATGTCAAGGGTCTCTTTCATGTGCCCCTGAAACTCTGGGGCTCTGGGCTTTCCTTCAAAGAGAAAAGAACTGTTCTTCAGGCACTCATGGCTGAAATGGGATTCTGCCTCCAAAATTCCCTATATCCAGGGATTGCTTCCAGTCAAAAGCTGCCATTACCAGCAAGTCTGGCTGCCCTTGGCTTCCTGAGAGCTGGCTCTCACCTGCCTTCACACACTGGGGCTCTGGGCTTTCCTTCCTATAGAAAAGAACCATCCCTCCTGTCCCAGCACCCATGGCCAAAACTGGTACTTCTCCTCCAAAATTGCCTAGATGCAAGGGTTTCTCCCAGACAAAAGCTGCCAGGACAGACAGCTCTGGCTGGCCTTGGCCTCTGGTTGTTGCCTCTAATCTGCCCCTGAAACGCCAGGGCTCTGTGCTTTCCTTCCTATGGGAAAGAACTGGCCTTCTCATCCAGGTGTTGGGAGAGTCCCAGACTGGTCAGGCTCAGCAGGGAAGATGTTGGGGTTTTAAGAGATCTAGGTTTTTTTCTGTTAAAGGAGTTTTCCCCTATTCTGTTAAGAGGACGATAAATCATTGGGTGCTTAAGAGAAGACAACAGGGCCTGGCCACTCTTTTGTTTCACCTGGGTGTGGGTTCAGTTCGCTCTCAGCGTCCGGAGTGAGAAGCTGGAGAGAAAGGAGCTGCTGGTTCCTTTTTTTCGGCCATTTTTCTTTCTGCTGGAAACAACGCCGGGATCCCAAAGCCTCTTTCCCTGCCCTGCTGGAGGCCGGGCTGTGGCCGCCCTGCCCCGCTCCTGCTTCGAGCTTTCGCTGCGTTGTAGCCGTGCTCGCCCTGCCTGCTCAGACCTCCGGGGGGTTCCCCGCTTGGATACATCTCATCTGCCACCCGGGATTTGTGTTTGTGCCTGCTGCTCCCGCCTGCCGTTCCAGCCTGTTGTTCCTGAGAGTCCGGGATCGGCTGCCCAGCGGTTTGGGAAGCCTTTGTTCCATCCTTCCCCGGGATCCCAGGGCACCGGTGCCGCGTGCTCCCCGAGCTCGCTCCGGAGCGCCCCCTGCAGCCGCGGGGGAACCATCGCACCTGCCCTGCTCACCGGGAGCCGCCAGCGCCCCTGCCGGCTGCGAGCGGAACTGCACCCGAGGGGAAAGGGCCTGACAGCCGAGAAGGCTGGGACTGGGTTTGTGATTGCTGCTACTGCCATAGTTGTTGCTGTTTTGTTGGGCTGGTTATATATATATATATAGAGAGAGAGAGAGAGTAAAGAACTGTTACTCCTATTTTCCCACATCTTTGCCTAAAGGCCCTTGATTTCAAAATTGTAATAACTCAGAGGGAAAGGGCTTATATCTGCCACTTCAAGAGAGGCTTCTGCCTTCCTTAGCAGACACCTGTCTTTCAAAACCAAGACAGAACTTGGCGCCCAACTGTGGGGCCTGAGTGCATTAAGAGATGGAGGTGAAAAAGGAATAACAGTTCCTGGATAACTTAATTTTGTGTGCTGGATATAGGAACCTTGTTAGGCAGCACTATGTGGTCTAGTTTACCCTGGTTCGGGTGGCATGTGGCCGTGGCTATATTCTTCCCCTTTGCAGCTCCTTACTTGAATATGGGTCCTCTGACTAAGGCTACCGTTGCTGTTTTCCAGCTTGCGCTATGGGTCGAGAAGGTGAGGAATTCATGGGTTTTTAACTTCCTCCGGAATGTGGGCACATGGATAAAGGGCTATCACACACTGAGCACATGTTTTTGGGGTTATGTTAACAATGGTACCTTCTGTGAGGAAATGACACCAGGGGAAGTTTTCCCCCAACCCCTCAACCAGTTTTTTGGGCCCACCCCATCAATTTTCAAAGGGTTTAGATTCCCTCTGAATACTAACCATCTGCTGCTGGTAGGCCTACTCTATTTAGCACTCAAGGAGAAGTTGAGATTGGCTTGGATATCTACCCGGACACCAGCCCCAGAGACTAAAGATCCTGCCCCAGAACCTGACATGGCCCCAGAGAGTAGAGTTCCTACTCCAGAGCCTGATCCTGCGCCAGAACTTGTCACGGCCCCAGACACTAGAGATCCTACCCCAGAGCCTGACACAGCCCCAGACACTAGAGACCCTGCCCCACAGACTGATACCACCCAACAGTCCACCTCAGAAATGGACTACCCAAACTGGGTGGGGGTACTGGCAAAAGGGATGCAGGAGATGTGCCAGGAGATGTGCCAGGTGAGCCAGGAGATGTGCCAGGAGATGGGCCAGGTGCGCCAGGAGATGTGCCAATTGCTAAGGGAATACACCTCCTCAGCTAGTGGAAAACCCTCTCCCTGCCCCAAAGAGGGTGAGTCCGATGGTACAGCAGTGAAACCCAGGTTTCAGCTGAACCACAAGGACAACCACAGCCAGCAGCAGTCGCCCCTGTGCAAAGGAGGAAGTGTAAGACCAAATCAGTACGACCAGTTAATGATGATGGGCAACCAGGGCCCTCACAACCAGCAGGAGAGCCAGAGCCAGAAATCATCACTGAGTCCCTGTCGTACGACAGTCTCCGCGCTATGCGAAAAGACATTGCGCGAAGGGGGCGTGAGCCTTATACAACCTGGCTGCTTCGGGTTTGAGACCTTATGGGCACAGGTGTGCAACTGGATAGTGGTGAGGCAAGGTAGCTGGGATCATTGACCCAGGACCCAGGTGTGGACCAGATATTTGTGAGGGAGCCAGGGCCCCTTTCTCTCTGGGAGCGGCTCTTAACGAGTGTGAGAGAAAGGTTCATTCACAAAGAAAGAATGCAGGAGTACCATCATAGAATGCAGTGGAAGACACTCGAGCAAGGGATTCAACAGCTAAGAGAGGTGGCAATATTAGAGGTACTCTAATATTGGGAGGGATGGACAGCATGATAATGACCCCGATAAGGTCAGGTGCACAGGACAGACGATGTGGAACCTGGCAAGGCTAGGGCCATTGCAATACACCACCTTCATTGCAACGATTGATGCTGACAATACCCGAGAAACAGTGGGCTCTGTTGCCAACAAGCTCAGGAATTATGACAGTATGGTCAATGGCCCGCTGAAAGCTCATGTCTCTGCTGTGGTCCAGGACCTCAAAGAGGAGATGAAGGAGATGAGGAAGGAAATGAGGGAGGAGATGAGGGAGGAGATGAGGGAGGAGATGAGAAAGATCAGTGTGGCACCAGTGCGAGTCACAAGCCCCCAGGTCAGAGAGAGAGGGTACACCCCACGAGCTGAGCTGTGGTTTTTTCTGTGCAAGCATGGGGAAGACATGAGAAGGTGGGATAGGAAACCCACCTCTGTCCTGGCAGCATGGGTGCATGAACTCAAGGATCTCTGGTGAAGAGATGTCCTTAGACATGGCCATTAAACAGGAGAGGTGGAAACACCTGAGTGAAGAGGGACATGAAATAATAGACAGAATAGTGGTAACACAAGGAGAGGGGAAGATCAGTGTTTCTTCTCCTGCCATCCGTACACTTCCTGGAAATTCCTGTTCTCTCCTGGTGGGAAAATTTGCCATTTCCTAAAAGCACTCAAATGACCCAGCTAATGAGGATGTGCTCGTGCACCTCGCAAGCTGCAGGTCCCTGACAGCCCCAGAGGGCTCCTGTCCCATAAACATCTGCTCTGCTCCAGTCTGAAACAGGGAGCAGCATCGTCCTGAGATCATCAGAGAGCTGAGGTTGGAAGGGACCTCAGCAAGTCTGCAGCCCAACCTGGCAGAAACTAGCTCAGACCAAGGCTTGATTTGCTCTGCATTGGAAAATCCCAAAGGGCAGGGACGGGGCAGCATCTCAGCACCTGGCTGAGCCCATGGGAACAAAGGCTTCCTCATGTCCTGGCTGAACCTCCCCTCATTCCCCTGCCACCCATTGGCTTTTGTCTCCCACCAGGCCCCCGGGGAAGAGCCTGGCTCTGTGTTCTCCATCACCTCCTGGGTGGCACTGCCAGGCTGGGATGAGGAGCCCCTCAGCCTTCCCTTCTTGGGGCTGGACAAGGCCAGCTCCCTCAGCCTCTCCTCAGAGCCAAAGGGCTCCAGCCCCAGCTTGGAGGCCCTTCCCTAAGCCTGCTCCAGCTGCCAGACATCTTTGCTGCCCTGGGGAACCCAAACCAGGCCACAGTGACCGGGATAATGCACGTCCTTGATGTCCTGGTCACACAGCCCCGGCCCCTTTTCCCCATGTCCAGCTCTGGGGGTTGATTTGTGGAACCTCCTTGGGGGAGGCTGCAGCGCTGGGGGACAGGAGGGAGCTGGGGGGAGAGGGGACCCTGCTCTGCACGAGCAGCAGGGGAGACTTCTCTGGGGGGTGGAAATTTGCGGGGGGCTGGAGCAGAGTGACCAACCCAGTGACCTCCCACAGCCTCTCTGTGATGTCACACAGCCCCCCTGTGATGTCACAGCCCACTCTGCTATCACAGTTTGCTCTAGGATTTCACAGCCCTCTCTGTGATGCCACGGCATGCTCTGCGATGTCTCACAGCCCCCCTGGGATATCACAGCCCACTCTGTTATGTCCCACAGCTGCCCTGGCATGTCCAAGCCTGCTCTCTGATGTCATACAACTGCTCTGTGATGTCATACAACTGCTCTGTGATGTCACACAGTCCCCTCTATGATGTCGGAGCTGCTCAATGACCTCACATAACCCACTCTGTGGTGTCAGAGCCCACTCTGTGACCTCCCACAACCCATTCTGTGATATCACACAGCCCCTTTCTGACATCACTCCTGCTCTGTGCCTCTATCACACACAGCCACAGAGGTGCCTCTGTGACACAGCCCCCTCTGGGACATCACACAGCCCCTCTCTGACCTCACAGCCCCCTCTCTGGAATGTATCCGTGATTTGTTAAATCCCGATATCCACGGACAAAAGACCCTCTAACTAATTAAAGTTAGAAAGTGGTCTGTTTATTCAGGCACCGGCGGGCAGCATGGGAGCAGCCTCCTAAAGACATGCCAGCCAAGGACAAGGTTCTCCGTTCTCTCTTGATTACTCAAAGTTTTACATCTTCTCCATATGTATGACCCCAGCACCTCCCATCCTCTGCTTCATATTAAAATGAGATCATTGGTCTTTCACGCATGTGCAGTTTCTCTCTTGAATTGGGTCGGTGGTCTCCAATTGGGTCAGTGGTCCTGAAAGATGAAGCCAGGAATGCCTTCCTCACAGTGACCTTTTTACCTTCGTGCTGTCGGCAGGCCTTCATGACCTCTTGGCGCAGCTCAAGATCTCCTCCTTTTGATTAATTATTCTGAAACCTAGGAGCTGTTCTTTGTTCTGTTAGTTTCAATTTGTTTTGATGACAGTCCCTTGTCTCCTGCTGGCCTCAGGGCCAGGGCCAGCAGCCGTGGCCCAAGTGCTGCACAAGTTGGCTCTGTCAGGGCCTTGCAGCTGCTGCCCATCCCTCTGCCCTCTCCAGCCCAGGCTGTGCCACGCTGTCCCTGCCCTGCGCCTCTGTCCCTGCAGGCTGTCCTCATCCCCCCGGCTGCCCCACCTGGCTGGCCCCTTCCTTTGCTGGCAGCTCTGCCTCCTGCCTGCCTCTGCCTTGGCACACAAAGCCTTGCGCTTGATACCAAAAGGGTTCATTCCATTTTTACCGTGTCTGTGAACTTTTAGCAGAGGAACAAGGCATGCAGGGGCTGCTTTCCCAGCAGGGACGGTTGGACGAGAAGAAGAAGACACCTGGCTCAAGGGTGCAGTGCTAGAAAAAACAAGGACTGAATCTGGGAACTTGGGGTGGGTTTTAAGGAAATGGGTGAATTGTAATACGCATGTAGCGACTGTATGTGAGCAACACACTTGTAGAGTCACGTGTCCACGTAAGGTTAGGAGTTATCCCCTGCTGGAGCTCAGGCCTGAATAAATGATGCTCTCTTTAACACCAAATTAGTGTTTTAAGGAGTCTTATGCTGATATTTTGGAGATTTGGTGACAGCAGGGCCTCACAGAACCAAGGAGTCAACAGTGACACTGTGGGACCCCATGGAACCAATGGTCCATTGTCATAGTGCAGATCCAAGGATCCCTGGTGGCACTGTGGAACCAAGGAGATGGTTGCTGACAGTATGAATGCTCATGGAACCATGAGCCACTGTGACACAGAGTGGCCACATGGAGCCAATGGGCCATTGTGACTCTGCAGATCCAAGGAGACCCTTGTGACTGAGGAACCTCATGGAACCAAGGGTCCATTGTGACCCCGTGGGGCCCTGTGGAACCAAGGGGACCACAGCGACATTGCGGGGCTTCATGGAACAATGGAGACCATGATGACACTTTGGGACCCACTGGAACCATGGGGCCATTGTGACACTGCAGAGCCTCCTATAACCAAGGGGCCATTACAGCACGGCAGGGCCTCATGGAATCAAGGGCACCATTGTGACCCTGAGGGGCTCCATGGGACCAAGGGTCCATTCTGACACCGTGGATCCAAGGACACCATTGTTACATTAAAGGGCATCATGGAACCAAGGAAGCCATTGTCAGGAAAAATCAATCCACAAACACCAGAGGTTTATGTCCACAAAGGAGACAGAGGAGTCCCATTACTGTATTTGAATAAAGGGAGAGGCCATGGGGCATTCCCCTGGGGTCTGTCAAGTTGTTAGAGGATGCAGCCTCCTTTCTCTCCTGATTTCCTGGCCGCATTTCCCTCTCTCTTTCCCCATTGCCTGAGGTACTTGAGAGGTACAGACTTCCCAAATCGCTTAACACAGACCCCATCTAATGTATACCCCTGCCTTTTTTTTCCTATGGAATTTATGGTTCTTTCCATTGCTTCTTTCATCTCTCAGTATCCATCTTTACCTATCAGCAGACCCACCCTTTGTTTGTAAAGACAAATCCCTCTCACTCCTTCCATCAATCAGTGGAATTGCTCCCACTGTTTCTTTGACCCCTCAGTATCTGGCTTTTACCTATGAGCAGACCCACAGTTTATTTGCAAAGACAAATTGATCTCATTCCTTTCACCACTGTGGGCCAGTGGGGCTTCATGGAACCATGCAGACCATTGTGACACTTGGAGGCCTCGTGGAACCTAAGGACCATTGTGGCCCTGCAGGGCCTTGTGGAACCAAGGGCACAACAGTGACACTGTGAGGCTGCAAGGGACCAAGGGGGCATTCTCACACTGCAGAACCAAGGGTCCATTGTGGCACAGTGGGGCCTCATGAATCCAAAGGGCCATTTTGACACTTTGAGGCCTTGTGAAACCAAAGGACCCTTGTGGCACTTCAGGGCCTTGTGGAACCAAGGTGACCATAGTGATCCTGTGGGGCTCAATGGAACCAAGGGGCCCTTGTGACACTCTGGGGTCTCATGGAACCAATGGTCGACTGTGACACTGCAGGGCCTTATGGAATCACGGAGACTGTTGTGACACCACAGGCCCCATGGAACCAAGGGGCCATTGTGACACTTTGCGGCCCTATGGAACCAAGGAGTCCATTGTGACACCACAGGGCCTCATGGAAGCAAGGAACCATTGTGACACTATGGGACCTTCTTGGGCCAAGGGGCCGTTGTGTCACTGTGTGGCACCATGGAACCAAGGAGAGCATTGTGACACTACAGGGCCCCATGGAACTAAGGATTCATGTAACGGTGTGGGGACGCATGGAATCAAAGGTCCATGGTGATATTGCGGGGCCTCATGGAATTCAGAAGACCATTATGACACTTCAAGGCCTCCTTGAATCAAGGGGCTGTGAATGACTGTGGAACCACGGAGACCCTTCTGACATTGTGAATCCCCATGGAACCAAGAGTCCGTTGTGATACTGCGGTACCAAGGAGACCCCTGTGACACTGCAAGGCCCCATGGAAGCAAGGGGGGAACCATTGGGACACTGTGGGGCCCCATGGAAACAAGGGGCCAGTGTGACACAGCGAGGCCTCATGGAACCAAGAACCCAATATGACACCAACATTGTGACACTGCGGGGCCCCGTGGATCCGAGGGAACAGGTAACAGGTGTGGTTGGCTTGGCCTGACTGCTCCAAGTGACCTTGGCATGTCAAGGGTCTCTTTCATGTGCCCCTGAAACTCTGGGCCTCTGGGCTTTCCTTCAAAGAGAAAAGAACTGTTCTTCAGGCACTCATGGCTGAAATGGGATTCTGCCTCCAAAATTCCCTATATCCAGGGATTGCTTCCAGTCAAAAGCTGCCATTACCAGCAAGTCTGGCTGCCCTTGGCTTCCTGAGAGCTGGCTCTCACCTGCCTTCACACACTGGGGCTCTGGGCTTTCCTTCCTATAGAAAAGAACCATCCCTCCTGTCCCAGCACCCATGGCCAAAACTGGTAGTTCTCCTCCAAAATTGCCTAGATGCAAGGGTTTCTCCCAGACAAAAGCTGCCAGGACAGACAGCTCTGGCTGGCCTTGGCCTCTGGTTGTTGCCTCTAATCTGCCCCTGAAACGCCAGGGCTCTGTGCTTTCCTTCCTATGGGAAAGAACTGGCCTTCTCATCCAGGTGTTGGGAGAGTCCCAGACTGGTCAGGCTCAGCAGGGAAGATGTTGGGGTTTTAAGAGATCTAGGTTTTTTTCTGTTAAAGGAGTTTTCCCCTATTCTGTTAAGAGGACGATAAATCATTGGGTGCTTAAGAGAAGACAACAGGGCCTGGCCACTCTTTTGTTTCACCTGGGTGTGGGTTCAGTTCGCTCTCAGCGTCCGGAGTGAGAAGCTGGAGAGAAAGGAGCTGCTGGTTCCTTTTTTTCGGCCATTTTTCTTTCTGCTGGAAACAACGCCGGGATCCCAAAGCCTCTTTCCCTGCCCTGCTGGAGGCCGGGCTGTGGCCGCCCTGCCCCGCTCCTGCTTCCAGCTTTCGCTGCGTTGTAGCCGTGCTCGCCCTGCCTGCTCAGACCTCCGGGGGGTTCCCCGCTTGGATACATCTCATCTGCCACCCGGGATTTGTGTTTGTGCCTGCTGCTCCCGCCTGCCGTTCCAGCCTGTTGTTCCTGAGAGTCCGGGATCGGCTGCCCAGCGGTTTGGGAAGCCTTTGTTCCATCCTTCCCCGGGATCCCAGGGCACCGGTGCCGCGTGCTCCCCGAGCTCGCTCCGGAGCGCCCCCTGCAGCCGCGGGGGAACCATCGCACCTGCCCTGCTCACCGGGAGCCGCCAGCGCCCCTGCCGGCTGCGAGCGGAACTGCACCCGAGGGGAAAGGGCCTGACAGCCGAGAAGGCTGGGACTGGGTTTGTGATTGCTGCTACTGCCATAGTTGTTGCTGTTTTGTTGGGCTGGTTATATATATATATATAGAGAGAGAGAGAGAGTAAAGAACTGTTACTCCTATTTTCCCACATCTTTGCCTAAAGGCCCTTGATTTCAAAATTGTAATAACTCAGAGGGAAAGGGCTTATATCTGCCACTTCAAGAGAGGCTTCTGCCTTCCTTAGCAGACACCTGTCTTTCAAAACCAAGACAGAACTTGGCGCCCAACTGTGGGGCCTGAGTGCATTAAGAGATGGAGGTGAAAAAGGAATAACAGTTCCTGGATAACTTAATTTTGTGTGCTGGATATAGGAACCTTGTTAGGCAGCACTATGTGGTCTAGTTTACCCTGGTTCGGGTGGCATGTGGCCGTGGCTATATTCTTCCCCTTTGCAGCTCCTTACTTGAATATGGGTCCTCTGACTAAGGCTACCGTTGCTGTTTTCCAGCTTGCGCTATGGGTCGAGAAGGTGAGGAATTCATGGGTTTTTAACTTCCTCCGGAATGTGGGCACATGGATAAAGGGCTATCACACACTGAGCACATGTTTTTGGGGTTATGTTAACAATGGTACCTTCTGTGAGGAAATGACACCAGGGGAAGTTTTCCCCCAACCCCTCAACCAGTTTTTTGGGCCCACCCCATCAATTTTCAAAGGGTTTAGATTCCCTCTGAATACTAACCATCTGCTGCTGGTAGGCCTACTCTATTTAGCACTCAAGGATAAGTTGAGATTGGCTTGGATATCTACCCGGACACCAGCCCCAGAGACTAAAGATCCTGCCCCAGAACCTGACATGGCCCCAGAGAGTAGAGTTCCTACTCCAGAGCCTGATCCTGCGCCAGAACTTGTCACGGCCCCAGACACTAGAGATCCTACCCCAGAGCCTGACACAGCCCCAGACACTAGAGACCCTGCCCCACAGACTGATACCACCCAACAGTCCACCTCAGAAATGGACTACCCAAACTGGGTGGGGGTACTGGCAAAAGGGATGCAGGAGATGTGCCAGGAGATGTGCCAGGTGAGCCAGGAGATGTGCCAGGAGATGGGCCAGGTGCGCCAGGAGATGTGCCAATTGCTAAGGGAATACACCTCCTCAGCTAGTGGAAAACCCTCTCCCTGCCCCAAAGAGGGTGAGTCCGATGGTACAGCAGTGAAACCCAGGTTTCAGCTGAACCACAAGGACAACCACAGCCAGCAGCAGTCGCCCCTGTGCAAAGGAGGAAGTGTAAGACCAAATCAGTACGACCAGTTAATGATGATGGGCAACCAGGGCCCTCACAACCAGCAGGAGAGCCAGAGCCAGAAATCATCACTGAGTCCCTGTCGTACGACAGTCTCCGCGCTATGCGAAAAGACATTGCGCGAAGGGGGCGTGAGCCTTATACAACCTGGCTGCTTCGGGTTTGAGACCTTATGGGCACAGGTGTGCAACTGGATAGTGGTGAGGCAAGGTAGCTGGGATCATTGACCCAGGACCCAGGTGTGGACCAGATATTTGTGAGGGAGCCAGGGCCCCTTTCTCTCTGGGAGCGGCTCTTAACGAGTGTGAGAGAAAGGTTCATTCACAAAGAAAGAATGCAGGAGTACCATCATAGAATGCAGTGGAAGACACTCGAGCAAGGGATTCAACAGCTAAGAGAGGTGGCAATATTAGAGGTACTCTAATATTGGGAGGGATGGACAGCATGATAATGACCCCGATAAGGTCAGGTGCACAGGACAGACGATGTGGAACCTGGCAAGGCTAGGGCCATTGCAATACACCACCTTCATTGCAACGATTGATGCTGACAATACCCGAGAAACAGTGGGCTCTGTTGCCAACAAGCTCAGGAATTATGACAGTATGGTCAATGGCCCGCTGAAAGCTCATGTCTCTGCTGTGGTCCAGGACCTCAAAGAGGAGATGAAGGAGATGAGGAAGGAAATGAGGGAGGAGATGAGGGAGGAGATGAGGGAGGAGATGAGAAAGATCAGTGTGGCACCAGTGCGAGTCACAAGCCCCCAGGTCAGAGAGAGAGGGTACACCCCACGAGCTGAGCTGTGGTTTTTTCTGTGCAAGCATGGGGAAGACATGAGAAGGTGGGATAGGAAACCCACCTCTGTCCTGGCAGCATGGGTGCATGAACTCAAGGATCTCTGGTGAAGAGATGTCCTTAGACATGGCCATTAAACAGGAGAGGTGGAAACACCTGAGTGAAGAGGGACATGAAATAATAGACAGAATAGTGGTAACACAAGGAGAGGGGAAGATCAGTGTTTCTTCTCCTGCCATCCGTACACTTCCTGGAAATTCCTGTTCTCTCCTGGTGGGAAAATTTGCCATTTCCTAAAAGCACTCAAATGACCCAGCTAATGAGGATGTGTTCGTGCACCTCGCAAGCTGCAGGTCCCTGACAGCCCCAGAGGGCTCCTGTCCCATAAACATCTGCTCTGCTCCAGTCTGAAACAGGGAGCAGCATCGTCCTGAGATCATCAGAGAGCTGAGGTTGGAAGGGACCTCAGCAAGTCTGCAGCCCAACCTGGCAGAAACTAGCTCAGACCAAGGCTTGATTTGCTCTGCATTGGAAAATCCCAAAGGGCAGGGACGGGGCAGCATCTCAGCACCTGGCTGAGCCCATGGGAACAAAGGCTTCCTCATGTCCTGGCTGAACCTCCCCTCATTCCCCTGCCACCCATTGGCTTTTGTCTCCCACCAGGCCCCCGGGGAAGAGCCTGGCTCTGTGTTCTCCATCACCTCCTGGGTGGCAGTGCCAGGCTGGGATGAGGAGCCCCTCAGCCTTCCCTTCTTGGGGCTGGACAAGGCCAGCTCCCTCAGCCTCTCCTCAGAGCCAAAGGGCTCCAGCCCCAGCTTGGAGGCCCTTCCCTAAGCCTGCTCCAGCTGCCAGACATCTTTGCTGCCCTGGGGAACCCAAACCAGGCCACAGTGACCGGGATAATGCACGTCCTTGATGTCCTGGTCACACAGCCCCGGCCCCTTTTCCCCATGTCCAGCTCTGGGGGTTGATTTGTGGAACCTCCTTGGGGGAGGCTGCAGCGCTGGGGGACAGGAGGGAGCTGGGGGGAGAGGGGACCCTGCTCTGCACGAGCAGCAGGGGAGACTTCTCTGGGGGGTGGAAATTTGCGGGGGGCTGGAGCAGAGTGACCAACCCAGTGACCTCCCACAGCCTCTCTGTGATGTCACACAGCCCCCCTGTGATGTCACAGCCCACTCTGCTATCACAGTTTGCTCTAGGATTTCACAGCCCTCTCTGTGATGCCACGGCATGCTCTGCGATGTCTCACAGCCCCCCTGGGATATCACAGCCCACTCTGTTATGTCCCACAGCTGCCCTGGCATGTCCAAGCCTGCTCTCTGATGTCATACAACTGCTCTGTGATGTCACACAACTGCTCTGTGATGTCACACAGTCCCCTCTATGATGTCGGAGCTGCTCAATGACCTCACATAACCCACTCTGTGGTGTCAGAGCCCACTCTGTGACCTCCCACAACCCATTCTGTGATATCACACAGCCCCTTTCTGACATCACTCCTGCTCTGTGCCTCTATCACACACAGCCACAGAGGTGCCTCTGTGACACAGCCCCCTCTGGGACATCCCACAGCCCCTCTCTGACCTCACAGCCCCCTCTCTGGAATGTATCCGTGATTTGTTAAATCCCGATATCCACGGACAAAAGACCCTCTAACTAATTAAAGTTAGAAAGTGGTCTGTTTATTCAGGCACCGGCGGGCAGCATGGGAGCAGCCTCCTAAAGACATGCCAGCCAAGGACAAGGTTCTCCGTTCTCTCTTGATTACTCAAAGTTTTACATCTTCTCCATATGTATGACCCCAGCACCTCCCATCCTCTGCTTCATATTAAAATGAGATCATTGGTCTTTCACGCATGTGCAGTTTCTCTCTTGAATTGGGTCGGTGGTCTCCAATTGGGTCAGTGGTCCTGAAAGATGAAGCCAGGAATGCCTTCCTCACAGTGACCTTTTTACCTTCGTGCTGTCGGCAGGCCTTCATGACCTCTTGGCGCAGCTCAAGATCTCCTCCTTTTGATTAATTATTCTGAAACCCAGGAGCTGTTCTTTGTTCTGTTAGTTTCAATTTGTTTTGATGACAGTCCCTTGTCTCCTGCTGGCCTCAGGGCCAGGGCCAGCAGCCGTGGCCCAAGTGCTGCACAAGTTGGCTCTGTCAGGGCCTTGCAGCTGCTGCCCATCCCTCTGCCCTCTCCAGCCCAGGCTGTGCCACGCTGTCCCTGCCCTGCGCCTCTGTCCCTGCAGGCTGTCCTCATCCCCCCGGCTGCTCCACCTGGCTGGCCCCTTCCTTTGCTGGCAGCTCTGCCTCCTGCCTGCCTCTGCCTTGGCACACAAAGCCTTGCGCTTGATACCAAAAGGGTTCATTCCATTTTTACCGTGTCTGTGAACTTTTAGCAGAGGAACAAGGCATGCAGGGGCTGCTTTCCCAGCAGGGACGGTTGGACGAGAAGAAGAAGACACCTGGCTCAAGGGTGCAGTGCTAGAAAAAACAAGGACTGAATCTGGGAACTTGGGGTGGGTTTTAAGGAAATGGGTGAATTGTAATACGCATGTAGCGACTGTATGTGAGCAACACACTTGTAGAGTCACGTGTCCACGTAAGGTTAGGAGTTATCCCCTGCTGGAGCTCAGGCCTGAATAAATGATGCTCTCTTTAACACCAAATCAGTGTTAAGGAGTCTTATGCTGATATTTTGGAGATTTGGTGACAGCAGGGCCTCACAGAACCAAGGAGTCAACAGTGACACTGTGGGACCCCATGGAACCAATGGTCCATTGTCATAGTGCAGATCCAAGGATCCATGGTGGCACTGTGGAACCAAGGAGATGGTTGCTGACAGTATGAACGCTCATGGAACCATGAGCCACTGTGACACAGAGTGGCCACATGGAGCCAATGGGCCATTGTGACTCTGCAGATCCAAGGAGACCCTTGTGACTGAGGAACCTCATGGAACCAAGGGTCCATTGTGACCCCGTGGGGCCCTGTGGAACCAAGGGGACCACAGCGACATTGCGGGGCTTCATGGAACAATGGAGACCATGATGACACTTTGGGACCCACTGGAACCAAGGGGCCATTGTGACACTGCAGAGCCTCCTATAACCAAGGGGCCATTACAGCACGGCAGGGCCTCATGGAATCAAGGGCACCATTGTGACCCTGAGGGGCTCCATGGGACCAAGGGTCCATTCTGACACCGTGGATCCAAGGACACCATTGTTACATTAAAGGGCATCATGGAAGCAAGGAAGCCATTGTCAGGAAAAATCAATCCACAAACACCAGAGGTTTATGTCCACAAAGGAGACAGAGGAGTCCCATTACTGTATTTGAATAAAGGGAGAGGCCATGGGGCATTCCCCTGGGGTCTGTCAAGTTGTTAGAGGATGCAGCCTCCTTTCTCTCCTGATTTCCTGGCCGCATTTCCCTCTCTCTTTCCCCATTGCCTGAGGTACTTGAGAGGTACAGACTTCCCAAATCGCTTAACACAGACCCCATCTAATGTATACCCCTGCCTTTTTTTTCCTATGGAATTTATGGTTCTTTCCATTGCTTCTTTCATCTCTCAGTATCCATCTTTACCTATCAGCAGACCCACCCTTTGTTTGTAAAGACAAATCCCTCTCACTCCTTCCATCAATCAGTGGAATTGCTCCCACTGTTTCTTTGACCCCTCAGTATCTGGCTTTTACCTATGAGCAGACCCACAGTTTATTTGCAAAGACAAATTGATCTCATTCCTTTCACCACTGTGGGCCAGTGGGGCTTCATGGAACCATGCAGACCATTGTGACACTTGGAGGCCTCGTGGAACCTAAGGACCATTGTGGCCCTGCAGGGCCTTGTGGAACCAAGGGCACAACAGTGACACTGTGAGGCTGCAAGGGACCAAGGGGGCATTCTCACACTGCAGAACCAAGGGTCCATTGTGGCACAGTGGGGCCTCATGAATCCAAAGGGCCATTTTGACACTTTGAGGCCTTGTGAAACCAAAGGACCCTTGTGGCACTTCAGGGCCTTGTGGAACCAAGGTGACCATAGTGATCCTGTGGGGCTCAATGGAACCAAGGGGCCCTTGTGACACTCTGGGGTCTCATGGAACCAATGGTCGACTGTGACACTGCAGGGCCTTATGGAATCACGGAGACTGTTGTGACACCACAGGCCCCATGGAACCAAGGGGCCATTGTGACACTTTGCGGCCCTATGGAACCAAGGAGTCCATTGTGACACCACAGGGCCTCATGGAAGCAAGGAACCATTGTGACACTATGGGACCTTCTTGGGCCAAGGGGCCGTTGTGTCACTGTGTGGCACCATGGAACCAAGGAGAGCATTGTGACACTACAGGGCCCCATGGAACTAAGGATTCATGTAACGGTGTGGGGACGCATGGAATCAAAGGTCCATGGTGATATTGCGGGGCCTCATGGAATTCAGAAGACCATTATGACACTTCAAGGCCTCCTTGAATCAAGGGGCTGTGAATGACTGTGGAACCACGGAGACCCTTCTGACATTGTGAATCCCCATGGAACCAAGAGTCCGTTGTGATACTGCGGTACCAAGGAGACCCCTGTGACACTGCAAGGCCCCATGGAAGCAAGGGGGGAACCATTGGGACACTGTGGGGCCCCATGGAAACAAGGGGCCAGTGTGACACAGCGAGGCCTCATGGAACCAAGAACCCAATATGACACCAACATTGTGACACTGCGGGGCCCCGTGGATCCGAGGGAACAGGTAACAGGTGTGGTTGGCTTGGCCTGACTGCTCCAAGTGACCTTGGCATGTCAAGGGTCTCTTTCATGTGCCCCTGAAACTCTGGGGCTCTGGGCTTTCCTTCAAAGAGAAAAGAACTGTTCTTCAGGCACTCATGGCTGAAATGGGATTCTGCCTCCAAAATTCCCTATATCCAGGGATTGCTTCCAGTCAAAAGCTGCCATTACCAGCAAGTCTGGCTGCCCTTGGCTTCCTGAGAGCTGGCTCTCACCTGCCTTCACACACTGGGGCTCTGGGCTTTCCTTCCTATAGAAAAGAACCATCCCTCCTGTCCCAGCACCCATGGCCAAAACTGGTACTTCTCCTCCAAAATTGCCTAGATGCAAGGGTTTCTCCCAGACAAAAGCTGCCAGGACAGACAGCTCTGGCTGGCCTTGGCCTCTGGTTGTTGCCTCTAATCTGCCCCTGAAACGCCAGGGCTCTGTGCTTTCCTTCCTATGGGAAAGAACTGGCCTTCTCATCCAGGTGTTGGGAGAGTCCCAGACTGGTCAGGCTCAGCAGGGAAGATGTTGGGGTTTTAAGAGATCTAGGTTTTTTTCTGTTAAAGGAGTTTTCCCCTATTCTGTTAAGAGGACGATAAATCATTGGGTGCTTAAGAGAAGACAACAGGGCCTGGCCACTCTTTTGTTTCACCTGGGTGTGGGTTCAGTTCGCTCTCAGCGTCCGGAGTGAGAAGCTGGAGAGAAAGGAGCTGCTGGTTCCTTTTTTTCGGCCATTTTTCTTTCTGCTGGAAACAACGCCGGGATCCCAAAGCCTCTTTCCCTGCCCTGCTGGAGGCCGGGCTGTGGCCGCCCTGCCCCGCTCCTGCTTCGAGCTTTCGCTGCGTTGTAGCCGTGCTCGCCCTGCCTGCTCAGACCTCCGGGGGGTTCCCCGCTTGGATACATCTCATCTGCCACCCGGGATTTGTGTTTGTGCCTGCTGCTCCCGCCTGCCGTTCCAGCCTGTTGTTCCTGAGAGTCCGGGATCGGCTGCCCAGCGGTTTGGGAAGCCTTTGTTCCATCCTTCCCCGGGATCCCAGGGCACCGGTGCCGCGTGCTCCCCGAGCTCGCTCCGGAGCGCCCCCTGCAGCCGCGGGGGAACCATCGCACCTGCCCTGCTCACCGGGAGCCGCCAGCGCCCCTGCCGGCTGCGAGCGGAACTGCACCCGAGGGGAAAGGGCCTGACAGCCGAGAAGGCTGGGACTGGGTTTGTGATTGCTGCTACTGCCATAGTTGTTGCTGTTTTGTTGGGCTGGTTATATATATATATATAGAGAGAGAGAGAGAGTAAAGAACTGTTACTCCTATTTTCCCACATCTTTGCCTAAAGGCCCTTGATTTCAAAATTGTAATAACTCAGAGGGAAAGGGCTTATATCTGCCACTTCAAGAGAGGCTTCTGCCTTCCTTAGCAGACACCTGTCTTTCAAAACCAAGACAGAACTTGGCGCCCAACTGTGGGGCCTGAGTGCATTAAGAGATGGAGGTGAAAAAGGAATAACAGTTCCTGGATAACTTAATTTTGTGTGCTGGATATAGGAACCTTGTTAGGCAGCACTATGTGGTCTAGTTTACCCTGGTTCGGGTGGCATGTGGCCGTGGCTATATTCTTCCCCTTTGCAGCTCCTTACTTGAATATGGGTCCTCTGACTAAGGCTACCGTTGCTGTTTTCCAGCTTGCGCTATGGGTCGAGAAGGTGAGGAATTCATGGGTTTTTAACTTCCTCCGGAATGTGGGCACATGGATAAAGGGCTATCACACACTGAGCACATGTTTTTGGGGTTATGTTAACAATGGTACCTTCTGTGAGGAAATGACACCAGGGGAAGTTTTCCCCCAACCCCTCAACCAGTTTTTTGGGCCCACCCCATCAATTTTCAAAGGGTTTAGATTCCCTCTGAATACTAACCATCTGCTGCTGGTAGGCCTACTCTATTTAGCACTCAAGGAGAAGTTGAGATTGGCTTGGATATCTACCCGGACACCAGCCCCAGAGACTAAAGATCCTGCCCCAGAACCTGACATGGCCCCAGAGAGTAGAGTTCCTACTCCAGAGCCTGATCCTGCGCCAGAACTTGTCACGGCCCCAGACACTAGAGATCCTACCCCAGAGCCTGACACAGCCCCAGACACTAGAGACCCTGCCCCACAGACTGATACCACCCAACAGTCCACCTCAGAAATGGACTACCCAAACTGGGTGGGGGTACTGGCAAAAGGGATGCAGGAGATGTGCCAGGAGATGTGCCAGGTGAGCCAGGAGATGTGCCAGGAGATGGGCCAGGTGCGCCAGGAGATGTGCCAATTGCTAAGGGAATACACCTCCTCAGCTAGTGGAAAACCCTCTCCCTGCCCCAAAGAGGGTGAGTCCGATGGTACAGCAGTGAAACCCAGGTTTCAGCTGAACCACAAGGACAACCACAGCCAGCAGCAGTCGCCCCTGTGCAAAGGAGGAAGTGTAAGACCAAATCAGTACGACCAGTTAATGATGATGGGCAACCAGGGCCCTCACAACCAGCAGGAGAGCCAGAGCCAGAAATCATCACTGAGTCCCTGTCGTACGACAGTCTCCGCGCTATGCGAAAAGACATTGCGCGAAGGGGGCGTGAGCCTTATACAACCTGGCTGCTTCGGGTTTGAGACCTTATGGGCACAGGTGTGCAACTGGATAGTGGTGAGGCAAGGTAGCTGGGATCATTGACCCAGGACCCAGGTGTGGACCAGATATTTGTGAGGGAGCCAGGGCCCCTTTCTCTCTGGGAGCGGCTCTTAACGAGTGTGAGAGAAAGGTTCATTCACAAAGAAAGAATGCAGGAGTACCATCATAGAATGCAGTGGAAGACACTCGAGCAAGGGATTCAACAGCTAAGAGAGGTGGCAATATTAGAGGTACTCTAATATTGGGAGGGATGGACAGCATGATAATGACCCCGATAAGGTCAGGTGCACAGGACAGACGATGTGGAACCTGGCAAGGCTAGGGCCATTGCAATACACCACCTTCATTGCAACGATTGATGCTGACAATACCCGAGAAACAGTGGGCTCTGTTGCCAACAAGCTCAGGAATTATGACAGTATGGTCAATGGCCCGCTGAAAGCTCATGTCTCTGCTGTGGTCCAGGACCTCAAAGAGGAGATGAAGGAGATGAGGAAGGAAATGAGGGAGGAGATGAGGGAGGAGATGAGGGAGGAGATGAGAAAGATCAGTGTGGCACCAGTGCGAGTCACAAGCCCCCAGGTCAGAGAGAGAGGGTACACCCCACGAGCTGAGCTGTGGTTTTTTCTGTGCAAGCATGGGGAAGACATGAGAAGGTGGGATAGGAAACCCACCTCTGTCCTGGCAGCATGGGTGCATGAACTCAAGGATCTCTGGTGAAGAGATGTCCTTAGACATGGCCATTAAACAGGAGAGGTGGAAACACCTGAGTGAAGAGGGACATGAAATAATAGACAGAATAGTGGTAACACAAGGAGAGGGGAAGATCAGTGTTTCTTCTCCTGCCATCCGTACACTTCCTGGAAATTCCTGTTCTCTCCTGGTGGGAAAATTTGCCATTTCCTAAAAGCACTCAAATGACCCAGCTAATGAGGATGTGCTCGTGCACCTCGCAAGCTGCAGGTCCCTGACAGCCCCAGAGGGCTCCTGTCCCATAAACATCTGCTCTGCTCCAGTCTGAAACAGGGAGCAGCATCGTCCTGAGATCATCAGAGAGCTGAGGTTGGAAGGGACCTCAGCAAGTCTGCAGCCCAACCTGGCAGAAACTAGCTCAGACCAAGGCTTGATTTGCTCTGCATTGGAAAATCCCAAAGGGCAGGGACGGGGCAGCATCTCAGCACCTGGCTGAGCCCATGGGAACAAAGGCTTCCTCATGTCCTGGCTGAACCTCCCCTCATTCCCCTGCCACCCATTGGCTTTTGTCTCCCACCAGGCCCCCGGGGAAGAGCCTGGCTCTGTGTTCTCCATCACCTCCTGGGTGGCAGTGCCAGGCTGGGATGAGGAGCCCCTCAGCCTTCCCTTCTTGGGGCTGGACAAGGCCAGCTCCCTCAGCCTCTCCTCAGAGCCAAAGGGCTCCAGCCCCAGCTTGGAGGCCCTTCCCTAAGCCTGCTCCAGCTGCCAGACATCTTTGCTGCCCTGGGGAACCCAAACCAGGCCACAGTGACCGGGATAATGCACGTCCTTGATGTCCTGGTCACACAGCCCCGGCCCCTTTTCCCCATGTCCAGCTCTGGGGGTTGATTTGTGGAACCTCCTTGGGGGAGGCTGCAGCGCTGGGGGACAGGAGGGAGCTGGGGGGAGAGGGGACCCTGCTCTGCACGAGCAGCAGGGGAGACTTCTCTGGGGGGTGGAAATTTGCGGGGGGCTGGAGCAGAGTGACCAACCCAGTGACCTCCCACAGCCTCTCTGTGATGTCACACAGCCCCCCTGTGATGTCACAGCCCACTCTGCTATCACAGTTTGCTCTAGGATTTCACAGCCCTCTCTGTGATGCCACGGCATGCTCTGCGATGTCTCACAGCCCCCCTGGGATATCACAGCCCACTCTGTTATGTCCCACAGCTGCCCTGGCATGTCCAAGCCTGCTCTCTGATGTCATACAACTGCTCTGTGATGTCATACAACTGCTCTGTGATGTCACACAGTCCCCTCTATGATGTCGGAGCTGCTCAATGACCTCACATAACCCACTCTGTGGTGTCAGAGCCCACTCTGTGACCTCCCACAACCCATTCTGTGATATCACACAGCCCCTTTCTGACATCACTCCTGCTCTGTGCCTCTATCACACACAGCCACAGAGGTGCCTCTGTGACACAGCCCCCTCTGGGACATCACACAGCCCCTCTCTGACCTCACAGCCCCCTCTCTGGAATGTATCCGTGATTTGTTAAATCCCGATATCCACGGACAAAAGACCCTCTAACTAATTAAAGTTAGAAAGTGGTCTGTTTATTCAGGCACCGGCGGGCAGCATGGGAGCAGCCTCCTAAAGACATGCCAGCCAAGTACAAGGTTCTCCGTTCTCTCTTGATTACTCAAAGTTTTACATCTTCTACATATGTATGACCCCAGCACCTCCCATCCTCTGCTTCATATTAAAATGAGATCATTGGTCTTTCACGCATGTGCAGTTTCTCTCTTGAATTGGGTCGGTGGTCTCCAATTGGGTCAGTGGTCCTGAAAGATGAAGCCAGGAATGCCTTCCTCACAGTGACCTTTTTACCTTCGTGCTGTCGGCAGGCCTTCATGACCTCTTGGCGCAGCTCAAGATCTCCTCCTTTTGATTAATTATTCTGAAACCTAGGAGCTGTTCTTTGTTCTGTTAGTTTCAATTTGTTTTGATGACAGTCCCTTGTCTCCTGCTGGCCTCAGGGCCAGGGCCAGCAGCCGTGGCCCAAGTGCTGCACAAGTTGGCTCTGTCAGGGCCTTGCAGCTGCTGCCCATCCCTCTGCCCTCTCCAGCCCAGGCTGTGCCACGCTGTCCCTGCCCTGCGCCTCTGTCCCTGCAGGCTGTCCTCATCCCCCCGGCTGCCCCACCTGGCTGGCCCCTTCCTTTGCTGGCAGCTCTGCCTCCTGCCTGCCTCTGCCTTGGCACACAAAGCCTTGCGCTTGATACCAAAAGGGTTCATTCCATTTTTACCGTGTCTGTGAACTTTTAGCAGAGGAACAAGGCATGCAGGGGCTGCTTTCCCAGCAGGGACGGTTGGACGAGAAGAAGAAGACACCTGGCTCAAGGGTGCAGTGCTAGAAAAAACAAGGACTGAATCTGGGAACTTGGGGTGGGTTTTAAGGAAATGGGTGAATTGTAATACGCATGTAGCGACTGTATGTGAGCAACACACTTGTAGAGTCACGTGTCCACGTAAGGTTAGGAGTTATCCCCTGCTGGAGCTCAGGCCTGAATAAATGATGCTCTCTTTAACACCAAATTAGTGTTTTAAGGAGTCTTATGCTGATATTTTGGAGATTTGGTGACAGCAGGGCCTCACAGAACCAAGGAGTCAACAGTGACACTGTGGGACCCCATGGAACCAATGGTCCATTGTCATAGTGCAGATCCAAGGATCCCTGGTGGCACTGTGGAACCAAGGAGATGGTTGCTGACAGTATGAATGCTCATGGAACCATGAGCCACTGTGACACAGAGTGGCCACATGGAGCCAATGGGCCATTGTGACTCTGCAGATCCAAGGAGACCCTTGTGACTGAGGAACCTCATGGAACCAAGGGTCCATTGTGACCCCGTGGGGCCCTGTGGAACCAAGGGGACCACAGCGACATTGCGGGGCTTCATGGAACAATGGAGACCATGATGACACTTTGGGACCCACTGGAACCATGGGGCCATTGTGACACTGCAGAGCCTCCTATAACCAAGGGGCCATTACAGCACGGCAGGGCCTCATGGAATCAAGGGCACCATTGTGACCCTGAGGGGCTCCATGGGACCAAGGGTCCATTCTGACACCGTGGATCCAAGGACACCATTGTTACATTAAAGGGCATCATGGAACCAAGGAAGCCATTGTCAGGAAAAATCAATCCACAAACACCAGAGGTTTATGTCCACAAAGGAGACAGAGGAGTCCCATTACTGTATTTGAATAAAGGGAGAGGCCATGGGGCATTCCCCTGGGGTCTGTCAAGTTGTTAGAGGATGCAGCCTCCTTTCTCTCCTGATTTCCTGGCCGCATTTCCCTCTCTCTTTCCCCATTGCCTGAGGTACTTGAGAGGTACAGACTTCCCAAATCGCTTAACACAGACCCCATCTAATGTATACCCCTGCCTTTTTTTTCCTATGGAATTTATGGTTCTTTCCATTGCTTCTTTCATCTCTCAGTATCCATCTTTACCTATCAGCAGACCCACCCTTTGTTTGTAAAGACAAATCCCTCTCACTCCTTCCATCAATCAGTGGAATTGCTCCCACTGTTTCTTTGACCCCTCAGTATCTGGCTTTTACCTATGAGCAGACCCACAGTTTATTTGCAAAGACAAATTGATCTCATTCCTTTCACCACTGTGGGCCAGTGGGGCTTCATGGAACCATGCAGACCATTGTGACACTTGGAGGCCTCGTGGAACCTAAGGACCATTGTGGCCCTGCAGGGCCTTGTGGAACCAAGGGCACAACAGTGACACTGTGAGGCTGCAAGGGACCAAGGGGGCATTCTCACACTGCAGAACCAAGGGTCCATTGTGGCACAGTGGGGCCTCATGAATCCAAAGGGCCATTTTGACACTTTGAGGCCTTGTGAAACCAAAGGACCCTTGTGGCACTTCAGGGCCTTGTGGAACCAAGGTGACCATAGTGATCCTGTGGGGCTCAATGGAACCAAGGGGCCCTTGTGACACTCTGGGGTCTCATGGAACCAATGGTCGACTGTGACACTGCAGGGCCTTATGGAATCACGGAGACTGTTGTGACACCACAGGCCCCATGGAACCAAGGGGCCATTGTGACACTTTGCGGCCCTATGGAACCAAGGAGTCCATTGTGACACCACAGGGCCTCATGGAAGCAAGGAACCATTGTGACACTATGGGACCTTCTTGGGCCAAGGGGCCGTTGTGTCACTGTGTGGCACCATGGAACCAAGGAGAGCATTGTGACACTACAGGGCCCCATGGAACTAAGGATTCATGTAACGGTGTGGGGACGCATGGAATCAAAGGTCCATGGTGATATTGCGGGGCCTCATGGAATTCAGAAGACCATTATGACACTTCAAGGCCTCCTTGAATCAAGGGGCTGTGAATGACTGTGGAACCACGGAGACCCTTCTGACATTGTGAATCCCCATGGAACCAAGAGTCCGTTGTGATACTGCGGTACCAAGGAGACCCCTGTGACACTGCAAGGCCCCATGGAAGCAAGGGGGGAACCATTGGGACACTGTGGGGCCCCATGGAAACAAGGGGCCAGTGTGACACAGCGAGGCCTCATGGAACCAAGAACCCAATATGACACCAACATTGTGACACTGCGGGGCCCCGTGGATCCGAGGGAACAGGTAACAGGTGTGGTTGGCTTGGCCTGACTGCTCCAAGTGACCTTGGCATGTCAAGGGTCTCTTTCATGTGCCCCTGAAACTCTGGGGCTCTGGGCTTTCCTTCAAAGAGAAAAGAACTGTTCTTCAGGCACTCATGGCTGAAATGGGATTCTGCCTCCAAAATTCCCTATATCCAGGGATTGCTTCCAGTCAAAAGCTGCCATTACCAGCAAGTCTGGCTGCCCTTGGCTTCCTGAGAGCTGGCTCTCACCTGCCTTCACACACTGGGGCTCTGGGCTTTCCTTCCTATAGAAAAGAACCATCCCTCCTGTCCCAGCACCCATGGCCAAAACTGGTACTTCTCCTCCAAAATTGCCTAGATGCAAGGGTTTCTCCCAGACAAAAGCTGCCAGGACAGACAGCTCTGGCTGGCCTTGGCCTCTGGTTGTTGCCTCTAATCTGCCCCTGAAACGCCAGGGCTCTGTGCTTTCCTTCCTATGGGAAAGAACTGGCCTTCTCATCCAGGTGTTGGGAGAGTCCCAGACTGGTCAGGCTCAGCAGGGAAGATGTTGGGGTTTTAAGAGATCTAGGTTTTTTTCTGTTAAAGGAGTTTTCCCCTATTCTGTTAAGAGGACGATAAATCATTGGGTGCTTAAGAGAAGACAACAGGGCCTGGCCACTCTTTTGTTTCACCTGGGTGTGGGTTCAGTTCGCTCTCAGCGTCCGGAGTGAGAAGCTGGAGAGAAAGGAGCTGCTGGTTCCTTTTTTTCGGCCATTTTTCTTTCTGCTGGAAACAACGCCGGGATCCCAAAGCCTCTTTCCCTGCCCTGCTGGAGGCCGGGCTGTGGCCGCCCTGCCCCGCTCCTGCTTCCAGCTTTCGCTGCGTTGTAGCCGTGCTCGCCCTGCCTGCTCAGACCTCCGGGGGGTTCCCCGCTTGGATACATCTCATCTGCCACCCGGGATTTGTGTTTGTGCCTGCTGCTCCCGCCTGCCGTTCCAGCCTGTTGTTCCTGAGAGTCCGGGATCGGCTGCCCAGCGGTTTGGGAAGCCTTTGTTCCATCCTTCCCCGGGATCCCAGGGCACCGGTGCCGCGTGCTCCCCGAGCTCGCTCCGGAGCGCCCCCTGCAGCCGCGGGGGAACCATCGCACCTGCCCTGCTCACCGGGAGCCGCCAGCGCCCCTGCCGGCTGCGAGCGGAACTGCACCCGAGGGGAAAGGGCCTGACAGCCGAGAAGGCTGGGACTGGGTTTGTGATTGCTGCTACTGCCATAGTTGTTGCTGTTTTGTTGGGCTGGTTATATATATATATATAGAGAGAGAGAGAGAGTAAAGAACTGTTACTCCTATTTTCCCACATCTTTGCCTAAAGGCCCTTGATTTCAAAATTGTAATAACTCAGAGGGAAAGGGCTTATATCTGCCACTTCAAGAGAGGCTTCTGCCTTCCTTAGCAGACACCTGTCTTTCAAAACCAAGACAGAACTTGGCGCCCAACTGTGGGGCCTGAGTGCATTAAGAGATGGAGGTGAAAAAGGAATAACAGTTCCTGGATAACTTAATTTTGTGTGCTGGATATAGGAACCTTGTTAGGCAGCACTATGTGGTCTAGTTTACCCTGGTTCGGGTGGCATGTGGCCGTGGCTATATTCTTCCCCTTTGCAGCTCCTTACTTGAATATGGGTCCTCTGACTAAGGCTACCGTTGCTGTTTTCCAGCTTGCGCTATGGGTCGAGAAGGTGAGGAATTCATGGGTTTTTAACTTCCTCCGGAATGTGGGCACATGGATAAAGGGCTATCACACACTGAGCACATGTTTTTGGGGTTATGTTAACAATGGTACCTTCTGTGAGGAAATGACACCAGGGGAAGTTTTCCCCCAACCCCTCAACCAGTTTTTTGGGCCCACCCCATCAATTTTCAAAGGGTTTAGATTCCCTCTGAATACTAACCATCTGCTGCTGGTAGGCCTACTCTATTTAGCACTCAAGGAGAAGTTGAGATTGGCTTGGATATCTACCCGGACACCAGCCCCAGAGACTAAAGATCCTGCCCCAGAACCTGACATGGCCCCAGAGAGTAGAGTTCCTACTCCAGAGCCTGATCCTGCGCCAGAACTTGTCACGGCCCCAGACACTAGAGATCCTACCCCAGAGCCTGACACAGCCCCAGACACTAGAGACCCTGCCCCACAGACTGATACCACCCAACAGTCCACCTCAGAAATGGACTACCCAAACTGGGTGGGGGTACTGGCAAAAGGGATGCAGGAGATGTGCCAGGAGATGTGCCAGGTGAGCCAGGAGATGTGCCAGGAGATGGGCCAGGTGCGCCAGGAGATGTGCCAATTGCTAAGGGAATACACCTCCTCAGCTAGTGGAAAACCCTCTCCCTGCCCCAAAGAGGGTGAGTCCGATGGTACAGCAGTGAAACCCAGGTTTCAGCTGAACCACAAGGACAACCACAGCCAGCAGCAGTCGCCCCTGTGCAAAGGAGGAAGTGTAAGACCAAATCAGTACGACCAGTTAATGATGATGGGCAACCAGGGCCCTCACAACCAGCAGGAGAGCCAGAGCCAGAAATCATCACTGAGTCCCTGTCGTACGACAGTCTCCGCGCTATGCGAAAAGACATTGCGCGAAGGGGGCGTGAGCCTTATACAACCTGGCTGCTTCGGGTTTGAGACCTTATGGGCACAGGTGTGCAACTGGATAGTGGTGAGGCAAGGTAGCTGGGATCATTGACCCAGGACCCAGGTGTGGACCAGATATTTGTGAGGGAGCCAGGGCCCCTTTCTCTCTGGGAGCGGCTCTTAACGAGTGTGAGAGAAAGGTTCATTCACAAAGAAAGAATGCAGGAGTACCATCATAGAATGCAGTGGAAGACACTCGAGCAAGGGATTCAACAGCTAAGAGAGGTGGCAATATTAGAGGTACTCTAATATTGGGAGGGATGGACAGCATGATAATGACCCCGATAAGGTCAGGTGCACAGGACAGACGATGTGGAACCTGGCAAGGCTAGGGCCATTGCAATACACCACCTTCATTGCAACGATTGATGCTGACAATACCCGAGAAACAGTGGGCTCTGTTGCCAACAAGCTCAGGAATTATGACAGTATGGTCAATGGCCCGCTGAAAGCTCATGTCTCTGCTGTGGTCCAGGACCTCAAAGAGGAGATGAAGGAGATGAGGAAGGAAATGAGGGAGGAGATGAGGGAGGAGATGAGGGAGGAGATGAGAAAGATCAGTGTGGCACCAGTGCGAGTCACAAGCCCCCAGGTCAGAGAGAGAGGGTACACCCCACGAGCTGAGCTGTGGTTTTTTCTGTGCAAGCATGGGGAAGACATGAGAAGGTGGGATAGGAAACCCACCTCTGTCCTGGCAGCATGGGTGCATGAACTCAAGGATCTCTGGTGAAGAGATGTCCTTAGACATGGCCATTAAACAGGAGAGGTGGAAACACCTGAGTGAAGAGGGACATGAAATAATAGACAGAATAGTGGTAACACAAGGAGAGGGGAAGATCAGTGTTTCTTCTCCTGCCATCCGTACACTTCCTGGAAATTCCTGTTCTCTCCTGGTGGGAAAATTTGCCATTTCCTAAAAGCACTCAAATGACCCAGCTAATGAGGATGTGCTCGTGCACCTCGCAAGCTGCAGGTCCCTGACAGCCCCAGAGGGCTCCTGTCCCATAAACATCTGCTCTGCTCCAGTCTGAAACAGGGAGCAGCATCGTCCTGAGATCATCAGAGAGCTGAGGTTGGAAGGGACCTCAGCAAGTCTGCAGCCCAACCTGGCAGAAACTAGCTCAGACCAAGGCTTGATTTGCTCTGCATTGGAAAATCCCAAAGGGCAGGGACGGGGCAGCATCTCAGCACCTGGCTGAGCCCATGGGAACAAAGGCTTCCTCATGTCCTGGCTGAACCTCCCCTCATTCCCCTGCCACCCATTGGCTTTTGTCTCCCACCAGGCCCCCGGGGAAGAGCCTGGCTCTGTGTTCTCCATCACCTCCTGGGTGGCAGTGCCAGGCTGGGATGAGGAGCCCCTCAGCCTTCCCTTCTTGGGGCTGGACAAGGCCAGCTCCCTCAGCCTCTCCTCAGAGCCAAAGGGCTCCAGCCCCAGCTTGGAGGCCCTTCCCTAAGCCTGCTCCAGCTGCCAGACATCTTTGCTGCCCTGGGGAACCCAAACCAGGCCACAGTGACCGGGATAATGCACGTCCTTGATGTCCTGGTCACACAGCCCCGGCCCCTTTTCCCCATGTCCAGCTCTGGGGGTTGATTTGTGGAACCTCCTTGGGGGAGGCTGCAGCGCTGGGGGACAGGAGGGAGCTGGGGGGAGAGGGGACCCTGCTCTGCACGAGCAGCAGGGGAGACTTCTCTGGGGGGTGGAAATTTGCGGGGGGCTGGAGCAGAGTGACCAACCCAGTGACCTCCCACAGCCTCTCTGTGATGTCACACAGCCCCCCTGTGATGTCACAGCCCACTCTGCTATCACAGTTTGCTCTAGGATTTCACAGCCCTCTCTGTGATGCCACGGCATGCTCTGCGATGTCTCACAGCCCCCCTGGGATATCACAGCCCACTCTGTTATGTCCCACAGCTGCCCTGGCATGTCCAAGCCTGCTCTCTGATGTCATACAACTGCTCTGTGATGTCACACAACTGCTCTGTGATGTCACACAGTCCCCTCTATGATGTCGGAGCTGCTCAATGACCTCACATAACCCACTCTGTGGTGTCAGAGCCCACTCTGTGACCTCCCACAACCCATTCTGTGATATCACACAGCCCCTTTCTGACATCACTCCTGCTCTGTGCCTCTATCACACACAGCCACAGAGGTGCCTCTGTGACACAGCCCCCTCTGGGACATCCCACAGCCCCTCTCTGACCTCACAGCCCCCTCTCTGGAATGTATCCGTGATTTGTTAAATCCCGATATCCACGGACAAAAGACCCTCTAACTAATTAAAGTTAGAAAGTGGTCTGTTTATTCAGGCACCGGCGGGCAGCATGGGAGCAGCCTCCTAAAGACATGCCAGCCAAGGACAAGGTTCTCCGTTCTCTCTTGATTACTCAAAGTTTTACATCTTCTCCATATGTATGACCCCAGCACCTCCCATCCTCTGCTTCATATTAAAATGAGATCATTGGTCTTTCACGCATGTGCAGTTTCTCTCTTGAATTGGGTCGGTGGTCTCCAATTGGGTCAGTGGTCCTGAAAGATGAAGCCAGGAATGCCTTCCTCACAGTGACCTTTTTACCTTCGTGCTGTCGGCAGGCCTTCATGACCTCTTGGCGCAGCTCAAGATCTCCTCCTTTTGATTAATTATTCTGAAACCCAGGAGCTGTTCTTTGTTCTGTTAGTTTCAATTTGTTTTGATGACAGTCCCTTGTCTCCTGCTGGCCTCAGGGCCAGGGCCAGCAGCCGTGGCCCAAGTGCTGCACAAGTTGGCTCTGTCAGGGCCTTGCAGCTGCTGCCCATCCCTCTGCCCTCTCCAGCCCAGGCTGTGCCACGCTGTCCCTGCCCTGCGCCTCTGTCCCTGCAGGCTGTCCTCATCCCCCCGGCTGCTCCACCTGGCTGGCCCCTTCCTTTGCTGGCAGCTCTGCCTCCTGCCTGCCTCTGCCTTGGCACACAAAGCCTTGCGCTTGATACCAAAAGGGTTCATTCCATTTTTACCGTGTCTGTGAACTTTTAGCAGAGGAACAAGGCATGCAGGGGCTGCTTTCCCAGCAGGGACGGTTGGACGAGAAGAAGAAGACACCTGGCTCAAGGGTGCAGTGCTAGAAAAAACAAGGACTGAATCTGGGAACTTGGGGTGGGTTTTAAGGAAATGGGTGAATTGTAATACGCATGTAGCGACTGTATGTGAGCAACACACTTGTAGAGTCACGTGTCCACGTAAGGTTAGGAGTTATCCCCTGCTGGAGCTCAGGCCTGAATAAATGATGCTCTCTTTAACACCAAATCAGTGTTAAGGAGTCTTATGCTGATATTTTGGAGATTTGGTGACAGCAGGGCCTCACAGAACCAAGGAGTCAACAGTGACACTGTGGGACCCCATGGAACCAATGGTCCATTGTCATAGTGCAGATCCAAGGATCCATGGTGGCACTGTGGAACCAAGGAGATGGTTGCTGACAGTATGAACGCTCATGGAACCATGAGCCACTGTGACACAGAGTGGCCACATGGAGCCAATGGGCCATTGTGACTCTGCAGATCCAAGGAGACCCTTGTGACTGAGGAACCTCATGGAACCAAGGGTCCATTGTGACCCCGTGGGGCCCTGTGGAACCAAGGGGACCACAGCGACATTGCGGGGCTTCATGGAACAATGGAGACCATGATGACACTTTGGGACCCACTGGAACCAAGGGGCCATTGTGACACTGCAGAGCCTCCTATAACCAAGGGGCCATTACAGCACGGCAGGGCCTCATGGAATCAAGGGCACCATTGTGACCCTGAGGGGCTCCATGGGACCAAGGGTCCATTCTGACACCGTGGATCCAAGGACACCATTGTTACATTAAAGGGCATCATGGAAGCAAGGAAGCCATTGTCAGGAAAAATCAATCCACAAACACCAGAGGTTTATGTCCACAAAGGAGACAGAGGAGTCCCATTACTGTATTTGAATAAAGGGAGAGGCCATGGGGCATTCCCCTGGGGTCTGTCAAGTTGTTAGAGGATGCAGCCTCCTTTCTCTCCTGATTTCCTGGCCGCATTTCCCTCTCTCTTTCCCCATTGCCTGAGGTACTTGAGAGGTACAGACTTCCCAAATCGCTTAACACAGACCCCATCTAATGTATACCCCTGCCTTTTTTTTCCTATGGAATTTATGGTTCTTTCCATTGCTTCTTTCATCTCTCAGTATCCATCTTTACCTATCAGCAGACCCACCCTTTGTTTGTAAAGACAAATCCCTCTCACTCCTTCCATCAATCAGTGGAATTGCTCCCACTGTTTCTTTGACCCCTCAGTATCTGGCTTTTACCTATGAGCAGACCCACAGTTTATTTGCAAAGACAAATTGATCTCATTCCTTTCACCACTGTGGGCCAGTGGGGCTTCATGGAACCATGCAGACCATTGTGACACTTGGAGGCCTCGTGGAACCTAAGGACCATTGTGGCCCTGCAGGGCCTTGTGGAACCAAGGGCACAACAGTGACACTGTGAGGCTGCAAGGGACCAAGGGGGCATTCTCACACTGCAGAACCAAGGGTCCATTGTGGCACAGTGGGGCCTCATGAATCCAAAGGGCCATTTTGACACTTTGAGGCCTTGTGAAACCAAAGGACCCTTGTGGCACTTCAGGGCCTTGTGGAACCAAGGTGACCATAGTGATCCTGTGGGGCTCAATGGAACCAAGGGGCCCTTGTGACACTCTGGGGTCTCATGGAACCAATGGTCGACTGTGACACTGCAGGGCCTTATGGAATCACGGAGACTGTTGTGACACCACAGGCCCCATGGAACCAAGGGGCCATTGTGACACTTTGCGGCCCTATGGAACCAAGGAGTCCATTGTGACACCACAGGGCCTCATGGAAGCAAGGAACCATTGTGACACTATGGGACCTTCTTGGGCCAAGGGGCCGTTGTGTCACTGTGTGGCACCATGGAACCAAGGAGAGCATTGTGACACTACAGGGCCCCATGGAACTAAGGATTCATGTAATGGTGTGGGGACGCATGGAATCAAAGGTCCATGGTGATATTGCGGGGCCTCATGGAATTCAGAAGACCATTATGACACTTCAAGGCCTCCTTGAATCAAGGGGCTGTGAATGACTGTGGAACCACGGAGACCCTTCTGACATTGTGAATCCCCATGGAACCAAGAGTCCGTTGTGATACTGCGGTACCAAGGAGACCCCTGTGACACTGCAAGGCCCCATGGAAGCAAGGGGGGAACCATTGGGACACTGTGGGGCCCCATGGAAACAAGGGGCCAGTGTGACACAGCGAGGCCTCATGGAACCAAGAACCCAATATGACACCAACATTGTGACACTGCGGGGCCCCGTGGATCCGAGGGAACAGGTAACAGGTGTGGTTGGCTTGGCCTGACTGCTCCAAGTGACCTTGGCATGTCAAGGGTCTCTTTCATGTGCCCCTGAAACTCTGGGGCTCTGGGCTTTCCTTCAAAGAGAAAAGAACTGTTCTTCAGGCACTCATGGCTGAAATGGGATTCTGCCTCCAAAATTCCCTATATCCAGGGATTGCTTCCAGTCAAAAGCTGCCATTACCAGCAAGTCTGGCTGCCCTTGGCTTCCTGAGAGCTGGCTCTCACCTGCCTTCACACACTGGGGCTCTGGGCTTTCCTTCCTATAGAAAAGAACCATCCCTCCTGTCCCAGCACCCATGGCCAAAACTGGTACTTCTCCTCCAAAATTGCCTAGATGCAAGGGTTTCTCCCAGACAAAAGCTGCCAGGACAGACAGCTCTGGCTGGCCTTGGCCTCTGGTTGTTGCCTCTAATCTGCCCCTGAAACGCCAGGGCTCTGTGCTTTCCTTCCTATGGGAAAGAACTGGCCTTCTCATCCAGGTGTTGGGAGAGTCCCAGACTGGTCAGGCTCAGCAGGGAAGATGTTGGGGTTTTAAGAGATCTAGGTTTTTTTCTGTTAAAGGAGTTTTCCCCTATTCTGTTAAGAGGACGATAAATCATTGGGTGCTTAAGAGAAGACAACAGGGCCTGGCCACTCTTTTGTTTCACCTGGGTGTGGGTTCAGTTCGCTCTCAGCGTCCGGAGTGAGAAGCTGGAGAGAAAGGAGCTGCTGGTTCCTTTTTTTCGGCCATTTTTCTTTCTGCTGGAAACAACGCCGGGATCCCAAAGCCTCTTTCCCTGCCCTGCTGGAGGCCGGGCTGTGGCCGCCCTGCCCCGCTCCTGCTTCGAGCTTTCGCTGCGTTGTAGCCGTGCTCGCCCTGCCTGCTCAGACCTCCGGGGGGTTCCCCGCTTGGATACATCTCATCTGCCACCCGGGATTTGTGTTTGTGCCTGCTGCTCCCGCCTGCCGTTCCAGCCTGTTGTTCCTGAGAGTCCGGGATCGGCTGCCCAGCGGTTTGGGAAGCCTTTGTTCCATCCTTCCCCGGGATCCCAGGGCACCGGTGCCGCGTGCTCCCCGAGCTCGCTCCGGAGCGCCCCCTGCAGCCGCGGGGGAACCATCGCACCTGCCCTGCTCACCGGGAGCCGCCAGCGCCCCTGCCGGCTGCGAGCGGAACTGCACCCGAGGGGAAAGGGCCTGACAGCCGAGAAGGCTGGGACTGGGTTTGTGATTGCTGCTACTGCCATAGTTGTTGCTGTTTTGTTGGGCTGGTTATATATATATATATAGAGAGAGAGAGAGAGTAAAGAACTGTTACTCCTATTTTCCCACATCTTTGCCTAAAGGCCCTTGATTTCAAAATTGTAATAACTCAGAGGGAAAGGGCTTATATCTGCCACTTCAAGAGAGGCTTCTGCCTTCCTTAGCAGACACCTGTCTTTCAAAACCAAGACAGAACTTGGCGCCCAACTGTGGGGCCTGAGTGCATTAAGAGATGGAGGTGAAAAAGGAATAACAGTTCCTGGATAACTTAATTTTGTGTGCTGGATATAGGAACCTTGTTAGGCAGCACTATGTGGTCTAGTTTACCCTGGTTCGGGTGGCATGTGGCCGTGGCTATATTCTTCCCCTTTGCAGCTCCTTACTTGAATATGGGTCCTCTGACTAAGGCTACCGTTGCTGTTTTCCAGCTTGCGCTATGGGTCGAGAAGGTGAGGAATTCATGGGTTTTTAACTTCCTCCGGAATGTGGGCACATGGATAAAGGGCTATCACACACTGAGCACATGTTTTTGGGGTTATGTTAACAATGGTACCTTCTGTGAGGAAATGACACCAGGGGAAGTTTTCCCCCAACCCCTCAACCAGTTTTTTGGGCCCACCCCATCAATTTTCAAAGGGTTTAGATTCCCTCTGAATACTAACCATCTGCTGCTGGTAGGCCTACTCTATTTAGCACTCAAGGAGAAGTTGAGATTGGCTTGGATATCTACCCGGACACCAGCCCCAGAGACTAAAGATCCTGCCCCAGAACCTGACATGGCCCCAGAGAGTAGAGTTCCTACTCCAGAGCCTGATCCTGCGCCAGAACTTGTCACGGCCCCAGACACTAGAGATCCTACCCCAGAGCCTGACACAGCCCCAGACACTAGAGACCCTGCCCCACAGACTGATACCACCCAACAGTCCACCTCAGAAATGGACTACCCAAACTGGGTGGGGGTACTGGCAAAAGGGATGCAGGAGATGTGCCAGGAGATGTGCCAGGTGAGCCAGGAGATGTGCCAGGAGATGGGCCAGGTGCGCCAGGAGATGTGCCAATTGCTAAGGGAATACACCTCCTCAGCTAGTGGAAAACCCTCTCCCTGCCCCAAAGAGGGTGAGTCCGATGGTACAGCAGTGAAACCCAGGTTTCAGCTGAACCACAAGGACAACCACAGCCAGCAGCAGTCGCCCCTGTGCAAAGGAGGAAGTGTAAGACCAAATCAGTACGACCAGTTAATGATGATGGGCAACCAGGGCCCTCACAACCAGCAGGAGAGCCAGAGCCAGAAATCATCACTGAGTCCCTGTCGTACGACAGTCTCCGCGCTATGCGAAAAGACATTGCGCGAAGGGGGCGTGAGCCTTATACAACCTGGCTGCTTCGGGTTTGAGACCTTATGGGCACAGGTGTGCAACTGGATAGTGGTGAGGCAAGGTAGCTGGGATCATTGACCCAGGACCCAGGTGTGGACCAGATATTTGTGAGGGAGCCAGGGCCCCTTTCTCTCTGGGAGCGGCTCTTAACGAGTGTGAGAGAAAGGTTCATTCACAAAGAAAGAATGCAGGAGTACCATCATAGAATGCAGTGGAAGACACTCGAGCAAGGGATTCAACAGCTAAGAGAGGTGGCAATATTAGAGGTACTCTAATATTGGGAGGGATGGACAGCATGATAATGACCCCGATAAGGTCAGGTGCACAGGACAGACGATGTGGAACCTGGCAAGGCTAGGGCCATTGCAATACACCACCTTCATTGCAACGATTGATGCTGACAATACCCGAGAAACAGTGGGCTCTGTTGCCAACAAGCTCAGGAATTATGACAGTATGGTCAATGGCCCGCTGAAAGCTCATGTCTCTGCTGTGGTCCAGGACCTCAAAGAGGAGATGAAGGAGATGAGGAAGGAAATGAGGGAGGAGATGAGGGAGGAGATGAGGGAGGAGATGAGAAAGATCAGTGTGGCACCAGTGCGAGTCACAAGCCCCCAGGTCAGAGAGAGAGGGTACACCCCACGAGCTGAGCTGTGGTTTTTTCTGTGCAAGCATGGGGAAGACATGAGAAGGTGGGATAGGAAACCCACCTCTGTCCTGGCAGCATGGGTGCATGAACTCAAGGATCTCTGGTGAAGAGATGTCCTTAGACATGGCCATTAAACAGGAGAGGTGGAAACACCTGAGTGAAGAGGGACATGAAATAATAGACAGAATAGTGGTAACACAAGGAGAGGGGAAGATCAGTGTTTCTTCTCCTGCCATCCGTACACTTCCTGGAAATTCCTGTTCTCTCCTGGTGGGAAAATTTGCCATTTCCTAAAAGCACTCAAATGACCCAGCTAATGAGGATGTGCTCGTGCACCTCGCAAGCTGCAGGTCCCTGACAGCCCCAGAGGGCTCCTGTCCCATAAACATCTGCTCTGCTCCAGTCTGAAACAGGGAGCAGCATCGTCCTGAGATCATCAGAGAGCTGAGGTTGGAAGGGACCTCAGCAAGTCTGCAGCCCAACCTGGCAGAAACTAGCTCAGACCAAGGCTTGATTTGCTCTGCATTGGAAAATCCCAAAGGGCAGGGACGGGGCAGCATCTCAGCACCTGGCTGAGCCCATGGGAACAAAGGCTTCCTCATGTCCTGGCTGAACCTCCCCTCATTCCCCTGCCACCCATTGGCTTTTGTCTCCCACCAGGCCCCCGGGGAAGAGCCTGGCTCTGTGTTCTCCATCACCTCCTGGGTGGCACTGCCAGGCTGGGATGAGGAGCCCCTCAGCCTTCCCTTCTTGGGGCTGGACAAGGCCAGCTCCCTCAGCCTCTCCTCAGAGCCAAAGGGCTCCAGCCCCAGCTTGGAGGCCCTTCCCTAAGCCTGCTCCAGCTGCCAGACATCTTTGCTGCCCTGGGGAACCCAAACCAGGCCACAGTGACCGGGATAATGCACGTCCTTGATGTCCTGGTCACACAGCCCCGGCCCCTTTTCCCCATGTCCAGCTCTGGGGGTTGATTTGTGGAACCTCCTTGGGGGAGGCTGCAGCGCTGGGGGACAGGAGGGAGCTGGGGGGAGAGGGGACCCTGCTCTGCACGAGCAGCAGGGGAGACTTCTCTGGGGGGTGGAAATTTGCGGGGGGCTGGAGCAGAGTGACCAACCCAGTGACCTCCCACAGCCTCTCTGTGATGTCACACAGCCCCCCTGTGATGTCACAGCCCACTCTGCTATCACAGTTTGCTCTAGGATTTCACAGCCCTCTCTGTGATGCCACGGCATGCTCTGCGATGTCTCACAGCCCCCCTGGGATATCACAGCCCACTCTGTTATGTCCCACAGCTGCCCTGGCATGTCCAAGCCTGCTCTCTGATGTCATACAACTGCTCTGTGATGTCACACAACTGCTCTGTGATGTCACACAGTCCCCTCTATGATGTCGGAGCTGCTCAATGACCTCACATAACCCACTCTGTGGTGTCAGAGCCCACTCTGTGACCTCCCACAACCCATTCTGTGATATCACACAGCCCCTTTCTGACATCACTCCTGCTCTGTGCCTCTATCACACACAGCCACAGAGGTGCCTCTGTGACACAGCCCCCTCTGGGACATCCCACAGCCCCTCTCTGACCTCACAGCCCCCTCTCTGGAATGTATCCGTGATTTGTTAAATCCCGATATCCACGGACAAAAGACCCTCTAACTAATTAAAGTTAGAAAGTGGTCTGTTTATTCAGGCACCGGCGGGCAGCATGGGAGCAGCCTCCTAAAGACATGCCAGCCAAGGACAAGGTTCTCCGTTCTCTCTTGATTACTCAAAGTTTTACATCTTCTCCATATGTATGACCCCAGCACCTCCCATCCTCTGCTTCATATTAAAATGAGATCATTGGTCTTTCACGCATGTGCAGTTTCTCTCTTGAATTGGGTCAGTGGTCTCGAATTGGGTCAGTGGTCCTGAAAGATGAAGCCAGGAATGCCTTCCTCACAGTGACCTTTTTACCTTCGTGCTGTCGGCAGGCCTTCATGACCTCTTGGCGCAGCTCAAGATCTCCTCCTTTTGATTAATTATTCTGAAACCCAGGAGCTGTTCTTTGTTCTGTTAGTTTCAATTTGTTTTGATGACAGTCCCTTGTCTCCTGCTGGCCTCAGGGCCAGGGCCAGCAGCCGTGGCCCAAGTGCTGCACAAGTTGGCTCTGTCAGGGCCTTGCAGCTGCTGCCCATCCCTCTGCCCTCTCCAGCCCAGGCTGTGCCACGCTGTCCCTGCCCTGCGCCTCTGTCCCTGCAGGCTGTCCTCATCCCCCCGGCTGCTCCACCTGGCTGGCCCCTTCCTTTGCTGGCAGCTCTGCCTCCTGCCTGCCTCTGCCTTGGCACACAAAGCCTTGCGCTTGATACCAAAAGGGTTCATTCCATTTTTACCGTGTCTGTGAACTTTTAGCAGAGGAACAAGGCATGCAGGGGCTGCTTTCCCAGCAGGGACGGTTGGACGAGAAGAAGAAGACACCTGGCTCAAGGGTGCAGTGCTAGAAAAAACAAGGACTGAATCTGGGAACTTGGGGTGGGTTTTAAGGAAATGGGTGAATTGTAATACGCATGTAGCGACTGTATGTGAGCAACACACTTGTAGAGTCACGTGTCCACGTAAGGTTAGGAGTTATCCCCTGCTGGAGCTCAGGCCTGAATAAATGATGCTCTCTTTAACACCAAATCAGTGTTAAGGAGTCTTATGCTGATATTTTGGAGATTTGGTGACAGCAGGGCCTCACAGAACCAAGGAGTCAACAGTGACACTGTGGGACCCCATGGAACCAATGGTCCATTGTCATAGTGCAGATCCAAGGATCCATGGTGGCACTGTGGAACCAAGGAGATGGTTGCTGACAGTATGAACGCTCATGGAACCATGAGCCACTGTGACACAGAGTGGCCACATGGAGCCAATGGGCCATTGTGACTCTGCAGATCCAAGGAGACCCTTGTGACTGAGGAACCTCATGGAACCAAGGGTCCATTGTGACCCCGTGGGGCCCTGTGGAACCAAGGGGACCACAGCGACATTGCGGGGCTTCATGGAACAATGGAGACCATGATGACACTTTGGGACCCACTGGAACCAAGGGGCCATTGTGACACTGCAGAGCCTCCTATAACCAAGGGGCCATTACAGCACGGCAGGGCCTCATGGAATCAAGGGCACCATTGTGACCCTGAGGGGCTCCATGGGACCAAGGGTCCATTCTGACACCGTGGATCCAAGGACACCATTGTTACATTAAAGGGCATCATGGAACCAAGGAAGCCATTGTCAGGAAAAATCAATCCACAAACACCAGAGGTTTATGTCCACAAAGGAGACAGAGGAGTCCCATTACTGTATTTGAATAAAGGGAGAGGCCATGGGGCATTCCCCTGGGGTCTGTCAAGTTGTTAGAGGATGCAGCCTCCTTTCTCTCCTGATTTCCTGGCCGCATTTCCCTCTCTCTTTCCCCATTGCCTGAGGTACTTGAGAGGTACAGACTTCCCAAATCGCTTAACACAGACCCCATCTAATGTATACCCCTGCCTTTTTTTTCCTATGGAATTTATGGTTCTTTCCATTGCTTCTTTCATCTCTCAGTATCCATCTTTACCTATCAGCAGACCCACCCTTTGTTTGTAAAGACAAATCCCTCTCACTCCTTCCATCAATCAGTGGAATTGCTCCCACTGTTTCTTTGACCCCTCAGTATCTGGCTTTTACCTATGAGCAGACCCACAGTTTATTTGCAAAGACAAATTGATCTCATTCCTTTCACCACTGTGGGCCAGTGGGGCTTCATGGAACCATGCAGACCATTGTGACACTTGGAGGCCTCGTGGAACCTAAGGACCATTGTGGCCCTGCAGGGCCTTGTGGAACCAAGGGCACAACAGTGACACTGTGAGGCTGCAAGGGACCAAGGGGGCATTCTCACACTGCAGAACCAAGGGTCCATTGTGGCACAGTGGGGCCTCATGAATCCAAAGGGCCATTTTGACACTTTGAGGCCTTGTGAAACCAAAGGACCCTTGTGGCACTTCAGGGCCTTGTGGAACCAAGGTGACCATAGTGATCCTGTGGGGCTCAATGGAACCAAGGGGCCCTTGTGACACTCTGGGGTCTCATGGAACCAATGGTCGACTGTGACACTGCAGGGCCTTATGGAATCACGGAGACTGTTGTGACACCACAGGCCCCATGGAACCAAGGGGCCATTGTGACACTTTGCGGCCCTATGGAACCAAGGAGTCCATTGTGACACCACAGGGCCTCATGGAAGCAAGGAACCATTGTGACACTATGGGACCTTCTTGGGCCAAGGGGCCGTTGTGTCACTGTGTGGCACCATGGAACCAAGGAGAGCATTGTGACACTACAGGGCCCCATGGAACTAAGGATTCATGTAACGGTGTGGGGACGCATGGAATCAAAGGTCCATGGTGATATTGCGGGGCCTCATGGAATTCAGAAGACCATTATGACACTTCAAGGCCTCCTTGAATCAAGGGGCTGTGAATGACTGTGGAACCACGGAGACCCTTCTGACATTGTGAATCCCCATGGAACCAAGAGTCCGTTGTGATACTGCGGTACCAAGGAGACCCCTGTGACACTGCAAGGCCCCATGGAAGCAAGGGGGGAACCATTGGGACACTGTGGGGCCCCATGGAAACAAGGGGCCAGTGTGACACAGCGAGGCCTCATGGAACCAAGAACCCAATATGACACCAACATTGTGACACTGCGGGGCCCCGTGGATCCGAGGGAACAGGTAACAGGTGTGGTTGGCTTGGCCTGACTGCTCCAAGTGACCTTGGCATGTCAAGGGTCTCTTTCATGTGCCCCTGAAACTCTGGGGCTCTGGGCTTTCCTTCAAAGAGAAAAGAACTGTTCTTCAGGCACTCATGGCTGAAATGGGATTCTGCCTCCAAAATTCCCTATATCCAGGGATTGCTTCCAGTCAAAAGCTGCCATTACCAGCAAGTCTGGCTGCCCTTGGCTTCCTGAGAGCTGGCTCTCACCTGCCTTCACACACTGGGGCTCTGGGCTTTCCTTCCTATAGAAAAGAACCATCCCTCCTGTCCCAGCACCCATGGCCAAAACTGGTACTTCTCCTCCAAAATTGCCTAGATGCAAGGGTTTCTCCCAGACAAAAGCTGCCAGGACAGACAGCTCTGGCTGGCCTTGGCCTCTGGTTGTTGCCTCTAATCTGCCCCTGAAACGCCAGGGCTCTGTGCTTTCCTTCCTATGGGAAAGAACTGGCCTTCTCATCCAGGTGTTGGGAGAGTCCCAGACTGGTCAGGCTCAGCAGGGAAGATGTTGGGGTTTTAAGAGATCTAGGTTTTTTTCTGTTAAAGGAGTTTTCCCCTATTCTGTTAAGAGGACGATAAATCATTGGGTGCTTAAGAGAAGACAACAGGGCCTGGCCACTCTTTTGTTTCACCTGGGTGTGGGTTCAGTTCGCTCTCAGCGTCCGGAGTGAGAAGCTGGAGAGAAAGGAGCTGCTGGTTCCTTTTTTTCGGCCATTTTTCTTTCTGCTGGAAACAACGCCGGGATCCCAAAGCCTCTTTCCCTGCCCTGCTGGAGGCCGGGCTGTGGCCGCCCTGCCCCGCTCCTGCTTCGAGCTTTCGCTGCGTTGTAGCCGTGCTCGCCCTGCCTGCTCAGACCTCCGGGGGGTTCCCCGCTTGGATACATCTCATCTGCCACCCGGGATTTGTGTTTGTGCCTGCTGCTCCCGCCTGCCGTTCCAGCCTGTTGTTCCTGAGAGTCCGGGATCGGCTGCCCAGCGGTTTGGGAAGCCTTTGTTCCATCCTTCCCCGGGATCCCAGGGCACCGGTGCCGCGTGCTCCCCGAGCTCGCTCCGGAGCGCCCCCTGCAGCCGCGGGGGAACCATCGCACCTGCCCTGCTCACCGGGAGCCGCCAGCGCCCCTGCCGGCTGCGAGCGGAACTGCACCCGAGGGGAAAGGGCCTGACAGCCGAGAAGGCTGGGACTGGGTTTGTGATTGCTGCTACTGCCATAGTTGTTGCTGTTTTGTTGGGCTGGTTATATATATATATATAGAGAGAGAGAGAGAGTAAAGAACTGTTACTCCTATTTTCCCACATCTTTGCCTAAAGGCCCTTGATTTCAAAATTGTAATAACTCAGAGGGAAAGGGCTTATATCTGCCACTTCAAGAGAGGCTTCTGCCTTCCTTAGCAGACACCTGTCTTTCAAAACCAAGACAGAACTTGGCGCCCAACTGTGGGGCCTGAGTGCATTAAGAGATGGAGGTGAAAAAGGAATAACAGTTCCTGGATAACTTAATTTTGTGTGCTGGATATAGGAACCTTGTTAGGCAGCACTATGTGGTCTAGTTTACCCTGGTTCGGGTGGCATGTGGCCGTGGCTATATTCTTCCCCTTTGCAGCTCCTTACTTGAATATGGGTCCTCTGACTAAGGCTACCGTTGCTGTTTTCCAGCTTGCGCTATGGGTCGAGAAGGTGAGGAATTCATGGGTTTTTAACTTCCTCCGGAATGTGGGCACATGGATAAAGGGCTATCACACACTGAGCACATGTTTTTGGGGTTATGTTAACAATGGTACCTTCTGTGAGGAAATGACACCAGGGGAAGTTTTCCCCCAACCCCTCAACCAGTTTTTTGGGCCCACCCCATCAATTTTCAAAGGGTTTAGATTCCCTCTGAATACTAACCATCTGCTGCTGGTAGGCCTACTCTATTTAGCACTCAAGGAGAAGTTGAGATTGGCTTGGATATCTACCCGGACACCAGCCCCAGAGACTAAAGATCCTGCCCCAGAACCTGACATGGCCCCAGAGAGTAGAGTTCCTACTCCAGAGCCTGATCCTGCGCCAGAACTTGTCACGGCCCCAGACACTAGAGATCCTACCCCAGAGCCTGACACAGCCCCAGACACTAGAGACCCTGCCCCACAGACTGATACCACCCAACAGTCCACCTCAGAAATGGACTACCCAAACTGGGTGGGGGTACTGGCAAAAGGGATGCAGGAGATGTGCCAGGAGATGTGCCAGGTGAGCCAGGAGATGTGCCAGGAGATGGGCCAGGTGCGCCAGGAGATGTGCCAATTGCTAAGGGAATACACCTCCTCAGCTAGTGGAAAACCCTCTCCCTGCCCCAAAGAGGGTGAGTCCGATGGTACAGCAGTGAAACCCAGGTTTCAGCTGAACCACAAGGACAACCACAGCCAGCAGCAGTCGCCCCTGTGCAAAGGAGGAAGTGTAAGACCAAATCAGTACGACCAGTTAATGATGATGGGCAACCAGGGCCCTCACAACCAGCAGGAGAGCCAGAGCCAGAAATCATCACTGAGTCCCTGTCGTACGACAGTCTCCGCGCTATGCGAAAAGACATTGCGCGAAGGGGGCGTGAGCCTTATACAACCTGGCTGCTTCGGGTTTGAGACCTTATGGGCACAGGTGTGCAACTGGATAGTGGTGAGGCAAGGTAGCTGGGATCATTGACCCAGGACCCAGGTGTGGACCAGATATTTGTGAGGGAGCCAGGGCCCCTTTCTCTCTGGGAGCGGCTCTTAACGAGTGTGAGAGAAAGGTTCATTCACAAAGAAAGAATGCAGGAGTACCATCATAGAATGCAGTGGAAGACACTCGAGCAAGGGATTCAACAGCTAAGAGAGGTGGCAATATTAGAGGTACTCTAATATTGGGAGGGATGGACAGCATGATAATGACCCCGATAAGGTCAGGTGCACAGGACAGACGATGTGGAACCTGGCAAGGCTAGGGCCATTGCAATACACCACCTTCATTGCAACGATTGATGCTGACAATACCCGAGAAACAGTGGGCTCTGTTGCCAACAAGCTCAGGAATTATGACAGTATGGTCAATGGCCCGCTGAAAGCTCATGTCTCTGCTGTGGTCCAGGACCTCAAAGAGGAGATGAAGGAGATGAGGAAGGAAATGAGGGAGGAGATGAGGGAGGAGATGAGGGAGGAGATGAGAAAGATCAGTGTGGCACCAGTGCGAGTCACAAGCCCCCAGGTCAGAGAGAGAGGGTACACCCCACGAGCTGAGCTGTGGTTTTTTCTGTGCAAGCATGGGGAAGACATGAGAAGGTGGGATAGGAAACCCACCTCTGTCCTGGCAGCATGGGTGCATGAACTCAAGGATCTCTGGTGAAGAGATGTCCTTAGACATGGCCATTAAACAGGAGAGGTGGAAACACCTGAGTGAAGAGGGACATGAAATAATAGACAGAATAGTGGTAACACAAGGAGAGGGGAAGATCAGTGTTTCTTCTCCTGCCATCCGTACACTTCCTGGAAATTCCTGTTCTCTCCTGGTGGGAAAATTTGCCATTTCCTAAAAGCACTCAAATGACCCAGCTAATGAGGATGTGCTCGTGCACCTCGCAAGCTGCAGGTCCCTGACAGCCCCAGAGGGCTCCTGTCCCATAAACATCTGCTCTGCTCCAGTCTGAAACAGGGAGCAGCATCGTCCTGAGATCATCAGAGAGCTGAGGTTGGAAGGGACCTCAGCAAGTCTGCAGCCCAACCTGGCAGAAACTAGCTCAGACCAAGGCTTGATTTGCTCTGCATTGGAAAATCCCAAAGGGCAGGGACGGGGCAGCATCTCAGCACCTGGCTGAGCCCATGGGAACAAAGGCTTCCTCATGTCCTGGCTGAACCTCCCCTCATTCCCCTGCCACCCATTGGCTTTTGTCTCCCACCAGGCCCCCGGGGAAGAGCCTGGCTCTGTGTTCTCCATCACCTCCTGGGTGGCAGTGCCAGGCTGGGATGAGGAGCCCCTCAGCCTTCCCTTCTTGGGGCTGGACAAGGCCAGCTCCCTCAGCCTCTCCTCAGAGCCAAAGGGCTCCAGCCCCAGCTTGGAGGCCCTTCCCTAAGCCTGCTCCAGCTGCCAGACATCTTTGCTGCCCTGGGGAACCCAAACCAGGCCACAGTGACCGGGATAATGCACGTCCTTGATGTCCTGGTCACACAGCCCCGGCCCCTTTTCCCCATGTCCAGCTCTGGGGGTTGATTTGTGGAACCTCCTTGGGGGAGGCTGCAGCGCTGGGGGACAGGAGGGAGCTGGGGGGAGAGGGGACCCTGCTCTGCACGAGCAGCAGGGGAGACTTCTCTGGGGGGTGGAAATTTGCGGGGGGCTGGAGCAGAGTGACCAACCCAGTGACCTCCCACAGCCTCTCTGTGATGTCACACAGCCCCCCTGTGATGTCACAGCCCACTCTGCTATCACAGTTTGCTCTAGGATTTCACAGCCCTCTCTGTGATGCCACGGCATGCTCTGCGATGTCTCACAGCCCCCCTGGGATATCACAGCCCACTCTGTTATGTCCCACAGCTGCCCTGGCATGTCCAAGCCTGCTCTCTGATGTCATACAACTGCTCTGTGATGTCATACAACTGCTCTGTGATGTCACACAGTCCCCTCTATGATGTCGGAGCTGCTCAATGACCTCACATAACCCACTCTGTGGTGTCAGAGCCCACTCTGTGACCTCCCACAACCCATTCTGTGATATCACACAGCCCCTTTCTGACATCACTCCTGCTCTGTGCCTCTATCACACACAGCCACAGAGGTGCCTCTGTGACACAGCCCCCTCTGGGACATCACACAGCCCCTCTCTGACCTCACAGCCCCCTCTCTGGAATGTATCCGTGATTTGTTAAATCCCGATATCCACGGACAAAAGACCCTCTAACTAATTAAAGTTAGAAAGTGGTCTGTTTATTCAGGCACCGGCGGGCAGCATGGGAGCAGCCTCCTAAAGACATGCCAGCCAAGTACAAGGTTCTCCGTTCTCTCTTGATTACTCAAAGTTTTACATCTTCTCCATATGTATGACCCCAGCACCTCCCATCCTCTGCTTCATATTAAAATGAGATCATTGGTCTTTCACGCATGTGCAGTTTCTCTCTTGAATTGGGTCGGTGGTCTCCAATTGGGTCAGTGGTCCTGAAAGATGAAGCCAGGAATGCCTTCCTCACAGTGACCTTTTTACCTTCGTGCTGTCGGCAGGCCTTCATGACCTCTTGGCGCAGCTCAAGATCTCCTCCTTTTGATTAATTATTCTGAAACCTAGGAGCTGTTCTTTGTTCTGTTAGTTTCAATTTGTTTTGATGACAGTCCCTTGTCTCCTGCTGGCCTCAGGGCCAGGGCCAGCAGCCGTGGCCCAAGTGCTGCACAAGTTGGCTCTGTCAGGGCCTTGCAGCTGCTGCCCATCCCTCTGCCCTCTCCAGCCCAGGCTGTGCCACGCTGTCCCTGCCCTGCGCCTCTGTCCCTGCAGGCTGTCCTCATCCCCCCGGCTGCCCCACCTGGCTGGCCCCTTCCTTTGCTGGCAGCTCTGCCTCCTGCCTGCCTCTGCCTTGGCACACAAAGCCTTGCGCTTGATACCAAAAGGGTTCATTCCATTTTTACCGTGTCTGTGAACTTTTAGCAGAGGAACAAGGCATGCAGGGGCTGCTTTCCCAGCAGGGACGGTTGGACGAGAAGAAGAAGACACCTGGCTCAAGGGTGCAGTGCTAGAAAAAACAAGGACTGAATCTGGGAACTTGGGGTGGGTTTTAAGGAAATGGGTGAATTGTAATACGCATGTAGCGACTGTATGTGAGCAACACACTTGTAGAGTCACGTGTCCACGTAAGGTTAGGAGTTATCCCCTGCTGGAGCTCAGGCCTGAATAAATGATGCTCTCTTTAACACCAAATTAGTGTTTTAAGGAGTCTTATGCTGATATTTTGGAGATTTGGTGACAGCAGGGCCTCACAGAACCAAGGAGTCAACAGTGACACTGTGGGACCCCATGGAACCAATGGTCCATTGTCATAGTGCAGATCCAAGGATCCCTGGTGGCACTGTGGAACCAAGGAGATGGTTGCTGACAGTATGAATGCTCATGGAACCATGAGCCACTGTGACACAGAGTGGCCACATGGAGCCAATGGGCCATTGTGACTCTGCAGATCCAAGGAGACCCTTGTGACTGAGGAACCTCATGGAACCAAGGGTCCATTGTGACCCCGTGGGGCCCTGTGGAACCAAGGGGACCACAGCGACATTGCGGGGCTTCATGGAACAATGGAGACCATGATGACACTTTGGGACCCACTGGAACCATGGGGCCATTGTGACACTGCAGAGCCTCCTATAACCAAGGGGCCATTACAGCACGGCAGGGCCTCATGGAATCAAGGGCACCATTGTGACCCTGAGGGGCTCCATGGGACCAAGGGTCCATTCTGACACCGTGGATCCAAGGACACCATTGTTACATTAAAGGGCATCATGGAACCAAGGAAGCCATTGTCAGGAAAAATCAATCCACAAACACCAGAGGTTTATGTCCACAAAGGAGACAGAGGAGTCCCATTACTGTATTTGAATAAAGGGAGAGGCCATGGGGCATTCCCCTGGGGTCTGTCAAGTTGTTAGAGGATGCAGCCTCCTTTCTCTCCTGATTTCCTGGCCGCATTTCCCTCTCTCTTTCCCCATTGCCTGAGGTACTTGAGAGGTACAGACTTCCCAAATCGCTTAACACAGACCCCATCTAATGTATACCCCTGCCTTTTTTTTCCTATGGAATTTATGGTTCTTTCCATTGCTTCTTTCATCTCTCAGTATCCATCTTTACCTATCAGCAGACCCACCCTTTGTTTGTAAAGACAAATCCCTCTCACTCCTTCCATCAATCAGTGGAATTGCTCCCACTGTTTCTTTGACCCCTCAGTATCTGGCTTTTACCTATGAGCAGACCCACAGTTTATTTGCAAAGACAAATTGATCTCATTCCTTTCACCACTGTGGGCCAGTGGGGCTTCATGGAACCATGCAGACCATTGTGACACTTGGAGGCCTCGTGGAACCTAAGGACCATTGTGGCCCTGCAGGGCCTTGTGGAACCAAGGGCACAACAGTGACACTGTGAGGCTGCAAGGGACCAAGGGGGCATTCTCACACTGCAGAACCAAGGGTCCATTGTGGCACAGTGGGGCCTCATGAATCCAAAGGGCCATTTTGACACTTTGAGGCCTTGTGAAACCAAAGGACCCTTGTGGCACTTCAGGGCCTTGTGGAACCAAGGTGACCATAGTGATCCTGTGGGGCTCAATGGAACCAAGGGGCCCTTGTGACACTCTGGGGTCTCATGGAACCAATGGTCGACTGTGACACTGCAGGGCCTTATGGAATCACGGAGACTGTTGTGACACCACAGGCCCCATGGAACCAAGGGGCCATTGTGACACTTTGCGGCCCTATGGAACCAAGGAGTCCATTGTGACACCACAGGGCCTCATGGAAGCAAGGAACCATTGTGACACTATGGGACCTTCTTGGGCCAAGGGGCCGTTGTGTCACTGTGTGGCACCATGGAACCAAGGAGAGCATTGTGACACTACAGGGCCCCATGGAACTAAGGATTCATGTAACGGTGTGGGGACGCATGGAATCAAAGGTCCATGGTGATATTGCGGGGCCTCATGGAATTCAGAAGACCATTATGACACTTCAAGGCCTCCTTGAATCAAGGGGCTGTGAATGACTGTGGAACCACGGAGACCCTTCTGACATTGTGAATCCCCATGGAACCAAGAGTCCGTTGTGATACTGCGGTACCAAGGAGACCCCTGTGACACTGCAAGGCCCCATGGAAGCAAGGGGGGAACCATTGGGACACTGTGGGGCCCCATGGAAACAAGGGGCCAGTGTGACACAGCGAGGCCTCATGGAACCAAGAACCCAATATGACACCAACATTGTGACACTGCGGGGCCCCGTGGATCCGAGGGAACAGGTAACAGGTGTGGTTGGCTTGGCCTGACTGCTCCAAGTGACCTTGGCATGTCAAGGGTCTCTTTCATGTGCCCCTGAAACTCTGGGCCTCTGGGCTTTCCTTCAAAGAGAAAAGAACTGTTCTTCAGGCACTCATGGCTGAAATGGGATTCTGCCTCCAAAATTCCCTATATCCAGGGATTGCTTCCAGTCAAAAGCTGCCATTACCAGCAAGTCTGGCTGCCCTTGGCTTCCTGAGAGCTGGCTCTCACCTGCCTTCACACACTGGGGCTCTGGGCTTTCCTTCCTATAGAAAAGAACCATCCCTCCTGTCCCAGCACCCATGGCCAAAACTGGTAGTTCTCCTCCAAAATTGCCTAGATGCAAGGGTTTCTCCCAGACAAAAGCTGCCAGGACAGACAGCTCTGGCTGGCCTTGGCCTCTGGTTGTTGCCTCTAATCTGCCCCTGAAACGCCAGGGCTCTGTGCTTTCCTTCCTATGGGAAAGAACTGGCCTTCTCATCCAGGTGTTGGGAGAGTCCCAGACTGGTCAGGCTCAGCAGGGAAGATGTTGGGGTTTTAAGAGATCTAGGTTTTTTTCTGTTAAAGGAGTTTTCCCCTATTCTGTTAAGAGGACGATAAATCATTGGGTGCTTAAGAGAAGACAACAGGGCCTGGCCACTCTTTTGTTTCACCTGGGTGTGGGTTCAGTTCGCTCTCAGCGTCCGGAGTGAGAAGCTGGAGAGAAAGGAGCTGCTGGTTCCTTTTTTTCGGCCATTTTTCTTTCTGCTGGAAACAACGCCGGGATCCCAAAGCCTCTTTCCCTGCCCTGCTGGAGGCCGGGCTGTGGCCGCCCTGCCCCGCTCCTGCTTCGAGCTTTCGCTGCGTTGTAGCCGTGCTCGCCCTGCCTGCTCAGACCTCCGGGGGGTTCCCCGCTTGGATACATCTCATCTGCCACCCGGGATTTGTGTTTGTGCCTGCTGCTCCCGCCTGCCGTTCCAGCCTGTTGTTCCTGAGAGTCCGGGATCGGCTGCCCAGCGGTTTGGGAAGCCTTTGTTCCATCCTTCCCCGGGATCCCAGGGCACCGGTGCCGCGTGCTCCCCGAGCTCGCTCCGGAGCGCCCCCTGCAGCCGCGGGGGAACCATCGCACCTGCCCTGCTCACCGGGAGCCGCCAGCGCCCCTGCCGGCTGCGAGCGGAACTGCACCCGAGGGGAAAGGGCCTGACAGCCGAGAAGGCTGGGACTGGGTTTGTGATTGCTGCTACTGCCATAGTTGTTGCTGTTTTGTTGGGCTGGTTATATATATATATATAGAGAGAGAGAGAGAGTAAAGAACTGTTACTCCTATTTTCCCACATCTTTGCCTAAAGGCCCTTGATTTCAAAATTGTAATAACTCAGAGGGAAAGGGCTTATATCTGCCACTTCAAGAGAGGCTTCTGCCTTCCTTAGCAGACACCTGTCTTTCAAAACCAAGACAGAACTTGGCGCCCAACTGTGGGGCCTGAGTGCATTAAGAGATGGAGGTGAAAAAGGAATAACAGTTCCTGGATAACTTAATTTTGTGTGCTGGATATAGGAACCTTGTTAGGCAGCACTATGTGGTCTAGTTTACCCTGGTTCGGGTGGCATGTGGCCGTGGCTATATTCTTCCCCTTTGCAGCTCCTTACTTGAATATGGGTCCTCTGACTAAGGCTACCGTTGCTGTTTTCCAGCTTGCGCTATGGGTCGAGAAGGTGAGGAATTCATGGGTTTTTAACTTCCTCCGGAATGTGGGCACATGGATAAAGGGCTATCACACACTGAGCACATGTTTTTGGGGTTATGTTAACAATGGTACCTTCTGTGAGGAAATGACACCAGGGGAAGTTTTCCCCCAACCCCTCAACCAGTTTTTTGGGCCCACCCCATCAATTTTCAAAGGGTTTAGATTCCCTCTGAATACTAACCATCTGCTGCTGGTAGGCCTACTCTATTTAGCACTCAAGGAGAAGTTGAGATTGGCTTGGATATCTACCCGGACACCAGCCCCAGAGACTAAAGATCCTGCCCCAGAACCTGACATGGCCCCAGAGAGTAGAGTTCCTACTCCAGAGCCTGATCCTGCGCCAGAACTTGTCACGGCCCCAGACACTAGAGATCCTACCCCAGAGCCTGACACAGCCCCAGACACTAGAGACCCTGCCCCACAGACTGATACCACCCAACAGTCCACCTCAGAAATGGACTACCCAAACTGGGTGGGGGTACTGGCAAAAGGGATGCAGGAGATGTGCCAGGAGATGTGCCAGGTGAGCCAGGAGATGTGCCAGGAGATGGGCCAGGTGCGCCAGGAGATGTGCCAATTGCTAAGGGAATACACCTCCTCAGCTAGTGGAAAACCCTCTCCCTGCCCCAAAGAGGGTGAGTCCGATGGTACAGCAGTGAAACCCAGGTTTCAGCTGAACCACAAGGACAACCACAGCCAGCAGCAGTCGCCCCTGTGCAAAGGAGGAAGTGTAAGACCAAATCAGTACGACCAGTTAATGATGATGGGCAACCAGGGCCCTCACAACCAGCAGGAGAGCCAGAGCCAGAAATCATCACTGAGTCCCTGTCGTACGACAGTCTCCGCGCTATGCGAAAAGACATTGCGCGAAGGGGGCGTGAGCCTTATACAACCTGGCTGCTTCGGGTTTGAGACCTTATGGGCACAGGTGTGCAACTGGATAGTGGTGAGGCAAGGTAGCTGGGATCATTGACCCAGGACCCAGGTGTGGACCAGATATTTGTGAGGGAGCCAGGGCCCCTTTCTCTCTGGGAGCGGCTCTTAACGAGTGTGAGAGAAAGGTTCATTCACAAAGAAAGAATGCAGGAGTACCATCATAGAATGCAGTGGAAGACACTCGAGCAAGGGATTCAACAGCTAAGAGAGGTGGCAATATTAGAGGTACTCTAATATTGGGAGGGATGGACAGCATGATAATGACCCCGATAAGGTCAGGTGCACAGGACAGACGATGTGGAACCTGGCAAGGCTAGGGCCATTGCAATACACCACCTTCATTGCAACGATTGATGCTGACAATACCCGAGAAACAGTGGGCTCTGTTGCCAACAAGCTCAGGAATTATGACAGTATGGTCAATGGCCCGCTGAAAGCTCATGTCTCTGCTGTGGTCCAGGACCTCAAAGAGGAGATGAAGGAGATGAGGAAGGAAATGAGGGAGGAGATGAGGGAGGAGATGAGGGAGGAGATGAGAAAGATCAGTGTGGCACCAGTGCGAGTCACAAGCCCCCAGGTCAGAGAGAGAGGGTACACCCCACGAGCTGAGCTGTGGTTTTTTCTGTGCAAGCATGGGGAAGACATGAGAAGGTGGGATAGGAAACCCACCTCTGTCCTGGCAGCATGGGTGCATGAACTCAAGGATCTCTGGTGAAGAGATGTCCTTAGACATGGCCATTAAACAGGAGAGGTGGAAACACCTGAGTGAAGAGGGACATGAAATAATAGACAGAATAGTGGTAACACAAGGAGAGGGGAAGATCAGTGTTTCTTCTCCTGCCATCCGTACACTTCCTGGAAATTCCTGTTCTCTCCTGGTGGGAAAATTTGCCATTTCCTAAAAGCACTCAAATGACCCAGCTAATGAGGATGTGCTCGTGCACCTCGCAAGCTGCAGGTCCCTGACAGCCCCAGAGGGCTCCTGTCCCATAAACATCTGCTCTGCTCCAGTCTGAAACAGGGAGCAGCATCGTCCTGAGATCATCAGAGAGCTGAGGTTGGAAGGGACCTCAGCAAGTCTGCAGCCCAACCTGGCAGAAACTAGCTCAGACCAAGGCTTGATTTGCTCTGCATTGGAAAATCCCAAAGGGCAGGGACGGGGCAGCATCTCAGCACCTGGCTGAGCCCATGGGAACAAAGGCTTCCTCATGTCCTGGCTGAACCTCCCCTCATTCCCCTGCCACCCATTGGCTTTTGTCTCCCACCAGGCCCCCGGGGAAGAGCCTGGCTCTGTGTTCTCCATCACCTCCTGGGTGGCAGTGCCAGGCTGGGATGAGGAGCCCCTCAGCCTTCCCTTCTTGGGGCTGGACAAGGCCAGCTCCCTCAGCCTCTCCTCAGAGCCAAAGGGCTCCAGCCCCAGCTTGGAGGCCCTTCCCTAAGCCTGCTCCAGCTGCCAGACATCTTTGCTGCCCTGGGGAACCCAAACCAGGCCACAGTGACCGGGATAATGCACGTCCTTGATGTCCTGGTCACACAGCCCCGGCCCCTTTTCCCCATGTCCAGCTCTGGGGGTTGATTTGTGGAACCTCCTTGGGGGAGGCTGCAGCGCTGGGGGACAGGAGGGAGCTGGGGGGAGAGGGGACCCTGCTCTGCACGAGCAGCAGGGGAGACTTCTCTGGGGGGTGGAAATTTGCGGGGGGCTGGAGCAGAGTGACCAACCCAGTGACCTCCCACAGCCTCTCTGTGATGTCACACAGCCCCCCTGTGATGTCACAGCCCACTCTGCTATCACAGTTTGCTCTAGGATTTCACAGCCCTCTCTGTGATGCCACGGCATGCTCTGCGATGTCTCACAGCCCCCCTGGGATATCACAGCCCACTCTGTTATGTCCCACAGCTGCCCTGGCATGTCCAAGCCTGCTCTCTGATGTCATACAACTGCTCTGTGATGTCACACAACTGCTCTGTGATGTCACACAGTCCCCTCTATGATGTCGGAGCTGCTCAATGACCTCACATAACCCACTCTGTGGTGTCAGAGCCCACTCTGTGACCTCCCACAACCCATTCTGTGATATCACACAGCCCCTTTCTGACATCACTCCTGCTCTGTGCCTCTATCACACACAGCCACAGAGGTGCCTCTGTGACACAGCCCCCTCTGGGACATCCCACAGCCCCTCTCTGACCTCACAGCCCCCTCTCTGGAATGTATCCGTGATTTGTTAAATCCCGATATCCACGGACAAAAGACCCTCTAACTAATTAAAGTTAGAAAGTGGTCTGTTTATTCAGGCACCGGCGGGCAGCATGGGAGCAGCCTCCTAAAGACATGCCAGCCAAGGACAAGGTTCTCCGTTCTCTCTTGATTACTCAAAGTTTTACATCTTCTCCATATGTATGACCCCAGCACCTCCCATCCTCTGCTTCATATTAAAATGAGATCATTGGTCTTTCACGCATGTGCAGTTTCTCTCTTGAATTGGGTCGGTGGTCTCCAATTGGGTCAGTGGTCCTGAAAGATGAAGCCAGGAATGCCTTCCTCACAGTGACCTTTTTACCTTCGTGCTGTCGGCAGGCCTTCATGACCTCTTGGCGCAGCTCAAGATCTCCTCCTTTTGATTAATTATTCTGAAACCCAGGAGCTGTTCTTTGTTCTGTTAGTTTCAATTTGTTTTGATGACAGTCCCTTGTCTCCTGCTGGCCTCAGGGCCAGGGCCAGCAGCCGTGGCCCAAGTGCTGCACAAGTTGGCTCTGTCAGGGCCTTGCAGCTGCTGCCCATCCCTCTGCCCTCTCCAGCCCAGGCTGTGCCACGCTGTCCCTGCCCTGCGCCTCTGTCCCTGCAGGCTGTCCTCATCCCCCCGGCTGCTCCACCTGGCTGGCCCCTTCCTTTGCTGGCAGCTCTGCCTCCTGCCTGCCTCTGCCTTGGCACACAAAGCCTTGCGCTTGATACCAAAAGGGTTCATTCCATTTTTACCGTGTCTGTGAACTTTTAGCAGAGGAACAAGGCATGCAGGGGCTGCTTTCCCAGCAGGGACGGTTGGACGAGAAGAAGAAGACACCTGGCTCAAGGGTGCAGTGCTAGAAAAAACAAGGACTGAATCTGGGAACTTGGGGTGGGTTTTAAGGAAATGGGTGAATTGTAATACGCATGTAGCGACTGTATGTGAGCAACACACTTGTAGAGTCACGTGTCCACGTAAGGTTAGGAGTTATCCCCTGCTGGAGCTCAGGCCTGAATAAATGATGCTCTCTTTAACACCAAATCAGTGTTAAGGAGTCTTATGCTGATATTTTGGAGATTTGGTGACAGCAGGGCCTCACAGAACCAAGGAGTCAACAGTGACACTGTGGGACCCCATGGAACCAATGGTCCATTGTCATAGTGCAGATCCAAGGATCCATGGTGGCACTGTGGAACCAAGGAGATGGTTGCTGACAGTATGAACGCTCATGGAACCATGAGCCACTGTGACACAGAGTGGCCACATGGAGCCAATGGGCCATTGTGACTCTGCAGATCCAAGGAGACCCTTGTGACTGAGGAACCTCATGGAACCAAGGGTCCATTGTGACCCCGTGGGGCCCTGTGGAACCAAGGGGACCACAGCGACATTGCGGGGCTTCATGGAACAATGGAGACCATGATGACACTTTGGGACCCACTGGAACCAAGGGGCCATTGTGACACTGCAGAGCCTCCTATAACCAAGGGGCCATTACAGCACGGCAGGGCCTCATGGAATCAAGGGCACCATTGTGACCCTGAGGGGCTCCATGGGACCAAGGGTCCATTCTGACACCGTGGATCCAAGGACACCATTGTTACATTAAAGGGCATCATGGAACCAAGGAAGCCATTGTCAGGAAAAATCAATCCACAAACACCAGAGGTTTATGTCCACAAAGGAGACAGAGGAGTCCCATTACTGTATTTGAATAAAGGGAGAGGCCATGGGGCATTCCCCTGGGGTCTGTCAAGTTGTTAGAGGATGCAGCCTCCTTTCTCTCCTGATTTCCTGGCCGCATTTCCCTCTCTCTTTCCCCATTGCCTGAGGTACTTGAGAGGTACAGACTTCCCAAATCGCTTAACACAGACCCCATCTAATGTATACCCCTGCCTTTTTTTTCCTATGGAATTTATGGTTCTTTCCATTGCTTCTTTCATCTCTCAGTATCCATCTTTACCTATCAGCAGACCCACCCTTTGTTTGTAAAGACAAATCCCTCTCACTCCTTCCATCAATCAGTGGAATTGCTCCCACTGTTTCTTTGACCCCTCAGTATCTGGCTTTTACCTATGAGCAGACCCACAGTTTATTTGCAAAGACAAATTGATCTCATTCCTTTCACCACTGTGGGCCAGTGGGGCTTCATGGAACCATGCAGACCATTGTGACACTTGGAGGCCTCGTGGAACCTAAGGACCATTGTGGCCCTGCAGGGCCTTGTGGAACCAAGGGCACAACAGTGACACTGTGAGGCTGCAAGGGACCAAGGGGGCATTCTCACACTGCAGAACCAAGGGTCCATTGTGGCACAGTGGGGCCTCATGAATCCAAAGGGCCATTTTGACACTTTGAGGCCTTGTGAAACCAAAGGACCCTTGTGGCACTTCAGGGCCTTGTGGAACCAAGGTGACCATAGTGATCCTGTGGGGCTCAATGGAACCAAGGGGCCCTTGTGACACTCTGGGGTCTCATGGAACCAATGGTCGACTGTGACACTGCAGGGCCTTATGGAATCACGGAGACTGTTGTGACACCACAGGCCCCATGGAACCAAGGGGCCATTGTGACACTTTGCGGCCCTATGGAACCAAGGAGTCCATTGTGACACCACAGGGCCTCATGGAAGCAAGGAACCATTGTGACACTATGGGACCTTCTTGGGCCAAGGGGCCGTTGTGTCACTGTGTGGCACCATGGAACCAAGGAGAGCATTGTGACACTACAGGGCCCCATGGAACTAAGGATTCATGTAACGGTGTGGGGACGCATGGAATCAAAGGTCCATGGTGATATTGCGGGGCCTCATGGAATTCAGAAGACCATTATGACACTTCAAGGCCTCCTTGAATCAAGGGGCTGTGAATGACTGTGGAACCACGGAGACCCTTCTGACATTGTGAATCCCCATGGAACCAAGAGTCCGTTGTGATACTGCGGTACCAAGGAGACCCCTGTGACACTGCAAGGCCCCATGGAAGCAAGGGGGGAACCATTGGGACACTGTGGGGCCCCATGGAAACAAGGGGCCAGTGTGACACAGCGAGGCCTCATGGAACCAAGAACCCAATATGACACCAACATTGTGACACTGCGGGGCCCCGTGGATCCGAGGGAACAGGTAACAGGTGTGGTTGGCTTGGCCTGACTGCTCCAAGTGACCTTGGCATGTCAAGGGTCTCTTTCATGTGCCCCTGAAACTCTGGGGCTCTGGGCTTTCCTTCAAAGAGAAAAGAACTGTTCTTCAGGCACTCATGGCTGAAATGGGATTCTGCCTCCAAAATTCCCTATATCCAGGGATTGCTTCCAGTCAAAAGCTGCCATTACCAGCAAGTCTGGCTGCCCTTGGCTTCCTGAGAGCTGGCTCTCACCTGCCTTCACACACTGGGGCTCTGGGCTTTCCTTCCTATAGAAAAGAACCATCCCTCCTGTCCCAGCACCCATGGCCAAAACTGGTACTTCTCCTCCAAAATTGCCTAGATGCAAGGGTTTCTCCCAGACAAAAGCTGCCAGGACAGACAGCTCTGGCTGGCCTTGGCCTCTGGTTGTTGCCTCTAATCTGCCCCTGAAACGCCAGGGCTCTGTGCTTTCCTTCCTATGGGAAAGAACTGGCCTTCTCATCCAGGTGTTGGGAGAGTCCCAGACTGGTCAGGCTCAGCAGGGAAGATGTTGGGGTTTTAAGAGATCTAGGTTTTTTTCTGTTAAAGGAGTTTTCCCCTATTCTGTTAAGAGGACGATAAATCATTGGGTGCTTAAGAGAAGACAACAGGGCCTGGCCACTCTTTTGTTTCACCTGGGTGTGGGTTCAGTTCGCTCTCAGCGTCCGGAGTGAGAAGCTGGAGAGAAAGGAGCTGCTGGTTCCTTTTTTTCGGCCATTTTTCTTTCTGCTGGAAACAACGCCGGGATCCCAAAGCCTCTTTCCCTGCCCTGCTGGAGGCCGGGCTGTGGCCGCCCTGCCCCGCTCCTGCTTCGAGCTTTCGCTGCGTTGTAGCCGTGCTCGCCCTGCCTGCTCAGACCTCCGGGGGGTTCCCCGCTTGGATACATCTCATCTGCCACCCGGGATTTGTGTTTGTGCCTGCTGCTCCCGCCTGCCGTTCCAGCCTGTTGTTCCTGAGAGTCCGGGATCGGCTGCCCAGCGGTTTGGGAAGCCTTTGTTCCATCCTTCCCCGGGATCCCAGGGCACCGGTGCCGCGTGCTCCCCGAGCTCGCTCCGGAGCGCCCCCTGCAGCCGCGGGGGAACCATCGCACCTGCCCTGCTCACCGGGAGCCGCCAGCGCCCCTGCCGGCTGCGAGCGGAACTGCACCCGAGGGGAAAGGGCCTGACAGCCGAGAAGGCTGGGACTGGGTTTGTGATTGCTGCTACTGCCATAGTTGTTGCTGTTTTGTTGGGCTGGTTATATATATATATATAGAGAGAGAGAGAGAGTAAAGAACTGTTACTCCTATTTTCCCACATCTTTGCCTAAAGGCCCTTGATTTCAAAATTGTAATAACTCAGAGGGAAAGGGCTTATATCTGCCACTTCAAGAGAGGCTTCTGCCTTCCTTAGCAGACACCTGTCTTTCAAAACCAAGACAGAACTTGGCGCCCAACTGTGGGGCCTGAGTGCATTAAGAGATGGAGGTGAAAAAGGAATAACAGTTCCTGGATAACTTAATTTTGTGTGCTGGATATAGGAACCTTGTTAGGCAGCACTATGTGGTCTAGTTTACCCTGGTTCGGGTGGCATGTGGCCGTGGCTATATTCTTCCCCTTTGCAGCTCCTTACTTGAATATGGGTCCTCTGACTAAGGCTACCGTTGCTGTTTTCCAGCTTGCGCTATGGGTCGAGAAGGTGAGGAATTCATGGGTTTTTAACTTCCTCCAGAATGTGGGCACATGGATAAAGGGCTATCACACACTGAGCACATGTTTTTGGGGTTATGTTAACAATGGTACCTTCTGTGAGGAAATGACACCAGGGGAAGTTTTCCCCCAACCCCTCAACCAGTTTTTTGGGCCCACCCCATCAATTTTCAAAGGGTTTAGATTCCCTCTGAATACTAACCATCTGCTGCTGGTAGGCCTACTCTATTTAGCACTCAAGGAGAAGTTGAGATTGGCTTGGATATCTACCCGGACACCAGCCCCAGAGACTAAAGATCCTGCCCCAGAACCTGACATGGCCCCAGAGAGTAGAGTTCCTACTCCAGAGCCTGATCCTGCGCCAGAACTTGTCACGGCCCCAGACACTAGAGATCCTACCCCAGAGCCTGACACAGCCCCAGACACTAGAGACCCTGCCCCACAGACTGATACCACCCAACAGTCCACCTCAGAAATGGACTACCCAAACTGGGTGGGGGTACTGGCAAAAGGGATGCAGGAGATGTGCCAGGAGATGTGCCAGGTGAGCCAGGAGATGTGCCAGGAGATGGGCCAGGTGCGCCAGGAGATGTGCCAATTGCTAAGGGAATACACCTCCTCAGCTAGTGGAAAACCCTCTCCCTGCCCCAAAGAGGGTGAGTCCGATGGTACAGCAGTGAAACCCAGGTTTCAGCTGAACCACAAGGACAACCACAGCCAGCAGCAGTCGCCCCTGTGCAAAGGAGGAAGTGTAAGACCAAATCAGTACGACCAGTTAATGATGATGGGCAACCAGGGCCCTCACAACCAGCAGGAGAGCCAGAGCCAGAAATCATCACTGAGTCCCTGTCGTACGACAGTCTCCGCGCTATGCGAAAAGACATTGCGCGAAGGGGGCGTGAGCCTTATACAACCTGGCTGCTTCGGGTTTGAGACCTTATGGGCACAGGTGTGCAACTGGATAGTGGTGAGGCAAGGTAGCTGGGATCATTGACCCAGGACCCAGGTGTGGACCAGATATTTGTGAGGGAGCCAGGGCCCCTTTCTCTCTGGGAGCGGCTCTTAACGAGTGTGAGAGAAAGGTTCATTCACAAAGAAAGAATGCAGGAGTACCATCATAGAATGCAGTGGAAGACACTCGAGCAAGGGATTCAACAGCTAAGAGAGGTGGCAATATTAGAGGTACTCTAATATTGGGAGGGATGGACAGCATGATAATGACCCCGATAAGGTCAGGTGCACAGGACAGACGATGTGGAACCTGGCAAGGCTAGGGCCATTGCAATACACCACCTTCATTGCAACGATTGATGCTGACAATACCCGAGAAACAGTGGGCTCTGTTGCCAACAAGCTCAGGAATTATGACAGTATGGTCAATGGCCCGCTGAAAGCTCATGTCTCTGCTGTGGTCCAGGACCTCAAAGAGGAGATGAAGGAGATGAGGAAGGAAATGAGGGAGGAGATGAGGGAGGAGATGAGGGAGGAGATGAGAAAGATCAGTGTGGCACCAGTGCGAGTCACAAGCCCCCAGGTCAGAGAGAGAGGGTACACCCCACGAGCTGAGCTGTGGTTTTTTCTGTGCAAGCATGGGGAAGACATGAGAAGGTGGGATAGGAAACCCACCTCTGTCCTGGCAGCATGGGTGCATGAACTCAAGGATCTCTGGTGAAGAGATGTCCTTAGACATGGCCATTAAACAGGAGAGGTGGAAACACCTGAGTGAAGAGGGACATGAAATAATAGACAGAATAGTGGTAACACAAGGAGAGGGGAAGATCAGTGTTTCTTCTCCTGCCATCCGTACACTTCCTGGAAATTCCTGTTCTCTCCTGGTGGGAAAATTTGCCATTTCCTAAAAGCACTCAAATGACCCAGCTAATGAGGATGTGCTCGTGCACCTCGCAAGCTGCAGGTCCCTGACAGCCCCAGAGGGCTCCTGTCCCATAAACATCTGCTCTGCTCCAGTCTGAAACAGGGAGCAGCATCGTCCTGAGATCATCAGAGAGCTGAGGTTGGAAGGGACCTCAGCAAGTCTGCAGCCCAACCTGGCAGAAACTAGCTCAGACCAAGGCTTGATTTGCTCTGCATTGGAAAATCCCAAAGGGCAGGGACGGGGCAGCATCTCAGCACCTGGCTGAGCCCATGGGAACAAAGGCTTCCTCATGTCCTGGCTGAACCTCCCCTCATTCCCCTGCCACCCATTGGCTTTTGTCTCCCACCAGGCCCCCGGGGAAGAGCCTGGCTCTGTGTTCTCCATCACCTCCTGGGTGGCAGTGCCAGGCTGGGATGAGGAGCCCCTCAGCCTTCCCTTCTTGGGGCTGGACAAGGCCAGCTCCCTCAGCCTCTCCTCAGAGCCAAAGGGCTCCAGCCCCAGCTTGGAGGCCCTTCCCTAAGCCTGCTCCAGCTGCCAGACATCTTTGCTGCCCTGGGGAACCCAAACCAGGCCACAGTGACCGGGATAATGCACGTCCTTGATGTCCTGGTCACACAGCCCCGGCCCCTTTTCCCCATGTCCAGCTCTGGGGGTTGATTTGTGGAACCTCCTTGGGGGAGGCTGCAGCGCTGGGGGACAGGAGGGAGCTGGGGGGAGAGGGGACCCTGCTCTGCACGAGCAGCAGGGGAGACTTCTCTGGGGGGTGGAAATTTGCGGGGGGCTGGAGCAGAGTGACCAACCCAGTGACCTCCCACAGCCTCTCTGTGATGTCACACAGCCCCCCTGTGATGTCACAGCCCACTCTGCTATCACAGTTTGCTCTAGGATTTCACAGCCCTCTCTGTGATGCCACGGCATGCTCTGCGATGTCTCACAGCCCCCCTGGGATATCACAGCCCACTCTGTTATGTCCCACAGCTGCCCTGGCATGTCCAAGCCTGCTCTCTGATGTCATACAACTGCTCTGTGATGTCATACAACTGCTCTGTGATGTCACACAGTCCCCTCTATGATGTCGGAGCTGCTCAATGACCTCACATAACCCACTCTGTGGTGTCAGAGCCCACTCTGTGACCTCCCACAACCCATTCTGTGATATCACACAGCCCCTTTCTGACATCACTCCTGCTCTGTGCCTCTATCACACACAGCCACAGAGGTGCCTCTGTGACACAGCCCCCTCTGGGACATCACACAGCCCCTCTCTGACCTCACAGCCCCCTCTCTGGAATGTATCCGTGATTTGTTAAATCCCGATATCCACGGACAAAAGACCCTCTAACTAATTAAAGTTAGAAAGTGGTCTGTTTATTCAGGCACCGGCGGGCAGCATGGGAGCAGCCTCCTAAAGACATGCCAGCCAAGTACAAGGTTCTCCGTTCTCTCTTGATTACTCAAAGTTTTACATCTTCTACATATGTATGACCCCAGCACCTCCCATCCTCTGCTTCATATTAAAATGAGATCATTGGTCTTTCACGCATGTGCAGTTTCTCTCTTGAATTGGGTCGGTGGTCTCCAATTGGGTCAGTGGTCCTGAAAGATGAAGCCAGGAATGCCTTCCTCACAGTGACCTTTTTACCTTCGTGCTGTCGGCAGGCCTTCATGACCTCTTGGCGCAGCTCAAGATCTCCTCCTTTTGATTAATTATTCTGAAACCCAGGAGCTGTTCTTTGTTCTGTTAGTTTCAATTTGTTTTGATGACAGTCCCTTGTCTCCTGCTGGCCTCAGGGCCAGGGCCAGCAGCCGTGGCCCAAGTGCTGCACAAGTTGGCTCTGTCAGGGCCTTGCAGCTGCTGCCCATCCCTCTGCCCTCTCCAGCCCAGGCTGTGCCACGCTGTCCCTGCCCTGCGCCTCTGTCCCTGCAGGCTGTCCTCATCCCCCCGGCTGCTCCACCTGGCTGGCCCCTTCCTTTGCTGGCAGCTCTGCCTCCTGCCTGCCTCTGCCTTGGCACACAAAGCCTTGCGCTTGATACCAAAAGGGTTCATTCCATTTTTACCGTGTCTGTGAACTTTTAGCAGAGGAACAAGGCATGCAGGGGCTGCTTTCCCAGCAGGGACGGTTGGACGAGAAGAAGAAGACACCTGGCTCAAGGGTGCAGTGCTAGAAAAAACAAGGACTGAATCTGGGAACTTGGGGTGGGTTTTAAGGAAATGGGTGAATTGTAATACGCATGTAGCGACTGTATGTGAGCAACACACTTGTAGAGTCACGTGTCCACGTAAGGTTAGGAGTTATCCCCTGCTGGAGCTCAGGCCTGAATAAATGATGCTCTCTTTAACACCAAATCAGTGTTAAGGAGTCTTATGCTGATATTTTGGAGATTTGGTGACAGCAGGGCCTCACAGAACCAAGGAGTCAACAGTGACACTGTGGGACCCCATGGAACCAATGGTCCATTGTCATAGTGCAGATCCAAGGATCCATGGTGGCACTGTGGAACCAAGGAGATGGTTGCTGACAGTATGAACGCTCATGGAACCATGAGCCACTGTGACACAGAGTGGCCACATGGAGCCAATGGGCCATTGTGACTCTGCAGATCCAAGGAGACCCTTGTGACTGAGGAACCTCATGGAACCAAGGGTCCATTGTGACCCCGTGGGGCCCTGTGGAACCAAGGGGACCACAGCGACATTGCGGGGCTTCATGGAACAATGGAGACCATGATGACACTTTGGGACCCACTGGAACCAAGGGGCCATTGTGACACTGCAGAGCCTCCTATAACCAAGGGGCCATTACAGCACGGCAGGGCCTCATGGAATCAAGGGCACCATTGTGACCCTGAGGGGCTCCATGGGACCAAGGGTCCATTCTGACACCGTGGATCCAAGGACACCATTGTTACATTAAAGGGCATCATGGAACCAAGGAAGCCATTGTCAGGAAAAATCAATCCACAAACACCAGAGGTTTATGTCCACAAAGGAGACAGAGGAGTCCCATTACTGTATTTGAATAAAGGGAGAGGCCATGGGGCATTCCCCTGGGGTCTGTCAAGTTGTTAGAGGATGCAGCCTCCTTTCTCTCCTGATTTCCTGGCCGCATTTCCCTCTCTCTTTCCCCATTGCCTGAGGTACTTGAGAGGTACAGACTTCCCAAATCGCTTAACACAGACCCCATCTAATGTATACCCCTGCCTTTTTTTTCCTATGGAATTTATGGTTCTTTCCATTGCTTCTTTCATCTCTCAGTATCCATCTTTACCTATCAGCAGACCCACCCTTTGTTTGTAAAGACAAATCCCTCTCACTCCTTCCATCAATCAGTGGAATTGCTCCCACTGTTTCTTTGACCCCTCAGTATCTGGCTTTTACCTATGAGCAGACCCACAGTTTATTTGCAAAGACAAATTGATCTCATTCCTTTCACCACTGTGGGCCAGTGGGGCTTCATGGAACCATGCAGACCATTGTGACACTTGGAGGCCTCGTGGAACCTAAGGACCATTGTGGCCCTGCAGGGCCTTGTGGAACCAAGGGCACAACAGTGACACTGTGAGGCTGCAAGGGACCAAGGGGGCATTCTCACACTGCAGAACCAAGGGTCCATTGTGGCACAGTGGGGCCTCATGAATCCAAAGGGCCATTTTGACACTTTGAGGCCTTGTGAAACCAAAGGACCCTTGTGGCACTTCAGGGCCTTGTGGAACCAAGGTGACCATAGTGATCCTGTGGGGCTCAATGGAACCAAGGGGCCCTTGTGACACTCTGGGGTCTCATGGAACCAATGGTCGACTGTGACACTGCAGGGCCTTATGGAATCACGGAGACTGTTGTGACACCACAGGCCCCATGGAACCAAGGGGCCATTGTGACACTTTGCGGCCCTATGGAACCAAGGAGTCCATTGTGACACCACAGGGCCTCATGGAAGCAAGGAACCATTGTGACACTATGGGACCTTCTTGGGCCAAGGGGCCGTTGTGTCACTGTGTGGCACCATGGAACCAAGGAGAGCATTGTGACACTACAGGGCCCCATGGAACTAAGGATTCATGTAACGGTGTGGGGACGCATGGAATCAAAGGTCCATGGTGATATTGCGGGGCCTCATGGAATTCAGAAGACCATTATGACACTTCAAGGCCTCCTTGAATCAAGGGGCTGTGAATGACTGTGGAACCACGGAGACCCTTCTGACATTGTGAATCCCCATGGAACCAAGAGTCCGTTGTGATACTGCGGTACCAAGGAGACCCCTGTGACACTGCAAGGCCCCATGGAAGCAAGGGGGGAACCATTGGGACACTGTGGGGCCCCATGGAAACAAGGGGCCAGTGTGACACAGCGAGGCCTCATGGAACCAAGAACCCAATATGACACCAACATTGTGACACTGCGGGGCCCCGTGGATCCGAGGGAACAGGTAACAGGTGTGGTTGGCTTGGCCTGACTGCTCCAAGTGACCTTGGCATGTCAAGGGTCTCTTTCATGTGCCCCTGAAACTCTGGGGCTCTGGGCTTTCCTTCAAAGAGAAAAGAACTGTTCTTCAGGCACTCATGGCTGAAATGGGATTCTGCCTCCAAAATTCCCTATATCCAGGGATTGCTTCCAGTCAAAAGCTGCCATTACCAGCAAGTCTGGCTGCCCTTGGCTTCCTGAGAGCTGGCTCTCACCTGCCTTCACACACTGGGGCTCTGGGCTTTCCTTCCTATAGAAAAGAACCATCCCTCCTGTCCCAGCACCCATGGCCAAAACTGGTACTTCTCCTCCAAAATTGCCTAGATGCAAGGGTTTCTCCCAGACAAAAGCTGCCAGGACAGACAGCTCTGGCTGGCCTTGGCCTCTGGTTGTTGCCTCTAATCTGCCCCTGAAACGCCAGGGCTCTGTGCTTTCCTTCCTATGGGAAAGAACTGGCCTTCTCATCCAGGTGTTGGGAGAGTCCCAGACTGGTCAGGCTCAGCAGGGAAGATGTTGGGGTTTTAAGAGATCTAGGTTTTTTTCTGTTAAAGGAGTTTTCCCCTATTCTGTTAAGAGGACGATAAATCATTGGGTGCTTAAGAGAAGACAACAGGGCCTGGCCACTCTTTTGTTTCACCTGGGTGTGGGTTCAGTTCGCTCTCAGCGTCCGGAGTGAGAAGCTGGAGAGAAAGGAGCTGCTGGTTCCTTTTTTTCGGCCATTTTTCTTTCTGCTGGAAACAACGCCGGGATCCCAAAGCCTCTTTCCCTGCCCTGCTGGAGGCCGGGCTGTGGCCGCCCTGCCCCGCTCCTGCTTCGAGCTTTCGCTGCGTTGTAGCCGTGCTCGCCCTGCCTGCTCAGACCTCCGGGGGGTTCCCCGCTTGGATACATCTCATCTGCCACCCGGGATTTGTGTTTGTGCCTGCTGCTCCCGCCTGCCGTTCCAGCCTGTTGTTCCTGAGAGTCCGGGATCGGCTGCCCAGCGGTTTGGGAAGCCTTTGTTCCATCCTTCCCCGGGATCCCAGGGCACCGGTGCCGCGTGCTCCCCGAGCTCGCTCCGGAGCGCCCCCTGCAGCCGCGGGGGAACCATCGCACCTGCCCTGCTCACCGGGAGCCGCCAGCGCCCCTGCCGGCTGCGAGCGGAACTGCACCCGAGGGGAAAGGGCCTGACAGCCGAGAAGGCTGGGACTGGGTTTGTGATTGCTGCTACTGCCATAGTTGTTGCTGTTTTGTTGGGCTGGTTATATATATATATATAGAGAGAGAGAGAGAGTAAAGAACTGTTACTCCTATTTTCCCACATCTTTGCCTAAAGGCCCTTGATTTCAAAATTGTAATAACTCAGAGGGAAAGGGCTTATATCTGCCACTTCAAGAGAGGCTTCTGCCTTCCTTAGCAGACACCTGTCTTTCAAAACCAAGACAGAACTTGGCGCCCAACTGTGGGGCCTGAGTGCATTAAGAGATGGAGGTGAAAAAGGAATAACAGTTCCTGGATAACTTAATTTTGTGTGCTGGATATAGGAACCTTGTTAGGCAGCACTATGTGGTCTAGTTTACCCTGGTTCGGGTGGCATGTGGCCGTGGCTATATTCTTCCCCTTTGCAGCTCCTTACTTGAATATGGGTCCTCTGACTAAGGCTACCGTTGCTGTTTTCCAGCTTGCGCTATGGGTCGAGAAGGTGAGGAATTCATGGGTTTTTAACTTCCTCCGGAATGTGGGCACATGGATAAAGGGCTATCACACACTGAGCACATGTTTTTGGGGTTATGTTAACAATGGTACCTTCTGTGAGGAAATGACACCAGGGGAAGTTTTCCCCCAACCCCTCAACCAGTTTTTTGGGCCCACCCCATCAATTTTCAAAGGGTTTAGATTCCCTCTGAATACTAACCATCTGCTGCTGGTAGGCCTACTCTATTTAGCACTCAAGGAGAAGTTGAGATTGGCTTGGATATCTACCCGGACACCAGCCCCAGAGACTAAAGATCCTGCCCCAGAACCTGACATGGCCCCAGAGAGTAGAGTTCCTACTCCAGAGCCTGATCCTGCGCCAGAACTTGTCACAGCCCCAGACACTAGAGATCCTACCCCAGAGCCTGACACAGCCCCAGACACTAGAGACCCTGCCCCACAGACTGATACCACCCAACAGTCCACCTCAGAAATGGACTACCCAAACTGGGTGGGGGTACTGGCAAAAGGGATGCAGGAGATGTGCCAGGAGATGTGCCAGGTGAGCCAGGAGATGTGCCAGGAGATGGGCCAGGTGCGCCAGGAGATGTGCCAATTGCTAAGGGAATACACCTCCTCAGCTAGTGGAAAACCCTCTCCCTGCCCCAAAGAGGGTGAGTCCGATGGTACAGCAGTGAAACCCAGGTTTCAGCTGAACCACAAGGACAACCACAGCCAGCAGCAGTCGCCCCTGTGCAAAGGAGGAAGTGTAAGACCAAATCAGTACGACCAGTTAATGATGATGGGCAACCAGGGCCCTCACAACCAGCAGGAGAGCCAGAGCCAGAAATCATCACTGAGTCCCTGTCGTACGACAGTCTCCGCGCTATGCGAAAAGACATTGCGCGAAGGGGGCGTGAGCCTTATACAACCTGGCTGCTTCGGGTTTGAGACCTTATGGGCACAGGTGTGCAACTGGATAGTGGTGAGGCAAGGTAGCTGGGATCATTGACCCAGGACCCAGGTGTGGACCAGATATTTGTGAGGGAGCCAGGGCCCCTTTCTCTCTGGGAGCGGCTCTTAACGAGTGTGAGAGAAAGGTTCATTCACAAAGAAAGAATGCAGGAGTACCATCATAGAATGCAGTGGAAGACACTCGAGCAAGGGATTCAACAGCTAAGAGAGGTGGCAATATTAGAGGTACTCTAATATTGGGAGGGATGGACAGCATGATAATGACCCCGATAAGGTCAGGTGCACAGGACAGACGATGTGGAACCTGGCAAGGCTAGGGCCATTGCAATACACCACCTTCATTGCAACGATTGATGCTGACAATACCCGAGAAACAGTGGGCTCTGTTGCCAACAAGCTCAGGAATTATGACAGTATGGTCAATGGCCCGCTGAAAGCTCATGTCTCTGCTGTGGTCCAGGACCTCAAAGAGGAGATGAAGGAGATGAGGAAGGAAATGAGGGAGGAGATGAGGGAGGAGATGAGGGAGGAGATGAGAAAGATCAGTGTGGCACCAGTGCGAGTCACAAGCCCCCAGGTCAGAGAGAGAGGGTACACCCCACGAGCTGAGCTGTGGTTTTTTCTGTGCAAGCATGGGGAAGACATGAGAAGGTGGGATAGGAAACCCACCTCTGTCCTGGCAGCATGGGTGCATGAACTCAAGGATCTCTGGTGAAGAGATGTCCTTAGACATGGCCATTAAACAGGAGAGGTGGAAACACCTGAGTGAAGAGGGACATGAAATAATAGACAGAATAGTGGTAACACAAGGAGAGGGGAAGATCAGTGTTTCTTCTCCTGCCATCCGTACACTTCCTGGAAATTCCTGTTCTCTCCTGGTGGGAAAATTTGCCATTTCCTAAAAGCACTCAAATGACCCAGCTAATGAGGATGTGCTCGTGCACCTCGCAAGCTGCAGGTCCCTGACAGCCCCAGAGGGCTCCTGTCCCATAAACATCTGCTCTGCTCCAGTCTGAAACAGGGAGCAGCATCGTCCTGAGATCATCAGAGAGCTGAGGTTGGAAGGGACCTCAGCAAGTCTGCAGCCCAACCTGGCAGAAACTAGCTCAGACCAAGGCTTGATTTGCTCTGCATTGGAAAATCCCAAAGGGCAGGGACGGGGCAGCATCTCAGCACCTGGCTGAGCCCATGGGAACAAAGGCTTCCTCATGTCCTGGCTGAACCTCCCCTCATTCCCCTGCCACCCATTGGCTTTTGTCTCCCACCAGGCCCCCGGGGAAGAGCCTGGCTCTGTGTTCTCCATCACCTCCTGGGTGGCAGTGCCAGGCTGGGATGAGGAGCCCCTCAGCCTTCCCTTCTTGGGGCTGGACAAGGCCAGCTCCCTCAGCCTCTCCTCAGAGCCAAAGGGCTCCAGCCCCAGCTTGGAGGCCCTTCCCTAAGCCTGCTCCAGCTGCCAGACATCTTTGCTGCCCTGGGGAACCCAAACCAGGCCACAGTGACCGGGATAATGCACGTCCTTGATGTCCTGGTCACACAGCCCCGGCCCCTTTTCCCCATGTCCAGCTCTGGGGGTTGATTTGTGGAACCTCCTTGGGGGAGGCTGCAGCGCTGGGGGACAGGAGGGAGCTGGGGGGAGAGGGGACCCTGCTCTGCACGAGCAGCAGGGGAGACTTCTCTGGGGGGTGGAAATTTGCGGGGGGCTGGAGCAGAGTGACCAACCCAGTGACCTCCCACAGCCTCTCTGTGATGTCACACAGCCCCCCTGTGATGTCACAGCCCACTCTGCTATCACAGTTTGCTCTAGGATTTCACAGCCCTCTCTGTGATGCCACGGCATGCTCTGCGATGTCTCACAGCCCCCCTGGGATATCACAGCCCACTCTGTTATGTCCCACAGCTGCCCTGGCATGTCCAAGCCTGCTCTCTGATGTCATACAACTGCTCTGTGATGTCATACAACTGCTCTGTGATGTCACACAGTCCCCTCTATGATGTCGGAGCTGCTCAATGACCTCACATAACCCACTCTGTGGTGTCAGAGCCCACTCTGTGACCTCCCACAACCCATTCTGTGATATCACACAGCCCCTTTCTGACATCACTCCTGCTCTGTGCCTCTATCACACACAGCCACAGAGGTGCCTCTGTGACACAGCCCCCTCTGGGACATCACACAGCCCCTCTCTGACCTCACAGCCCCCTCTCTGGAATGTATCCGTGATTTGTTAAATCCCGATATCCACGGACAAAAGACCCTCTAACTAATTAAAGTTAGAAAGTGGTCTGTTTATTCAGGCACCGGCGGGCAGCATGGGAGCAGCCTCCTAAAGACATGCCAGCCAAGGACAAGGTTCTCCGTTCTCTCTTGATTACTCAAAGTTTTACATCTTCTCCATATGTATGACCCCAGCACCTCCCATCCTCTGCTTCATATTAAAATGAGATCATTGGTCTTTCACGCATGTGCAGTTTCTCTCTTGAATTGGGTCGGTGGTCTCCAATTGGGTCAGTGGTCCTGAAAGATGAAGCCAGGAATGCCTTCCTCACAGTGACCTTTTTACCTTCGTGCTGTCGGCAGGCCTTCATGACCTCTTGGCGCAGCTCAAGATCTCCTCCTTTTGATTAATTATTCTGAAACCTAGGAGCTGTTCTTTGTTCTGTTAGTTTCAATTTGTTTTGATGACAGTCCCTTGTCTCCTGCTGGCCTCAGGGCCAGGGCCAGCAGCCGTGGCCCAAGTGCTGCACAAGTTGGCTCTGTCAGGGCCTTGCAGCTGCTGCCCATCCCTCTGCCCTCTCCAGCCCAGGCTGTGCCACGCTGTCCCTGCCCTGCGCCTCTGTCCCTGCAGGCTGTCCTCATCCCCCCGGCTGCCCCACCTGGCTGGCCCCTTCCTTTGCTGGCAGCTCTGCCTCCTGCCTGCCTCTGCCTTGGCACACAAAGCCTTGCGCTTGATACCAAAAGGGTTCATTCCATTTTTACCGTGTCTGTGAACTTTTAGCAGAGGAACAAGGCATGCAGGGGCTGCTTTCCCAGCAGGGACGGTTGGACGAGAAGAAGAAGACACCTGGCTCAAGGGTGCAGTGCTAGAAAAAACAAGGACTGAATCTGGGAACTTGGGGTGGGTTTTAAGGAAATGGGTGAATTGTAATACGCATGTAGCGACTGTATGTGAGCAACACACTTGTAGAGTCACGTGTCCACGTAAGGTTAGGAGTTATCCCCTGCTGGAGCTCAGGCCTGAATAAATGATGCTCTCTTTAACACCAAATTAGTGTTTTAAGGAGTCTTATGCTGATATTTTGGAGATTTGGTGACAGCAGGGCCTCACAGAACCAAGGAGTCAACAGTGACACTGTGGGACCCCATGGAACCAATGGTCCATTGTCATAGTGCAGATCCAAGGATCCCTGGTGGCACTGTGGAACCAAGGAGATGGTTGCTGACAGTATGAATGCTCATGGAACCATGAGCCACTGTGACACAGAGTGGCCACATGGAGCCAATGGGCCATTGTGACTCTGCAGATCCAAGGAGACCCTTGTGACTGAGGAACCTCATGGAACCAAGGGTCCATTGTGACCCCGTGGGGCCCTGTGGAACCAAGGGGACCACAGCGACATTGCGGGGCTTCATGGAACAATGGAGACCATGATGACACTTTGGGACCCACTGGAACCATGGGGCCATTGTGACACTGCAGAGCCTCCTATAACCAAGGGGCCATTACAGCACGGCAGGGCCTCATGGAATCAAGGGCACCATTGTGACCCTGAGGGGCTCCATGGGACCAAGGGTCCATTCTGACACCGTGGATCCAAGGACACCATTGTTACATTAAAGGGCATCATGGAACCAAGGAAGCCATTGTCAGGAAAAATCAATCCACAAACACCAGAGGTTTATGTCCACAAAGGAGACAGAGGAGTCCCATTACTGTATTTGAATAAAGGGAGAGGCCATGGGGCATTCCCCTGGGGTCTGTCAAGTTGTTAGAGGATGCAGCCTCCTTTCTCTCCTGATTTCCTGGCCGCATTTCCCTCTCTCTTTCCCCATTGCCTGAGGTACTTGAGAGGTACAGACTTCCCAAATCGCTTAACACAGACCCCATCTAATGTATACCCCTGCCTTTTTTTTCCTATGGAATTTATGGTTCTTTCCATTGCTTCTTTCATCTCTCAGTATCCATCTTTACCTATCAGCAGACCCACCCTTTGTTTGTAAAGACAAATCCCTCTCACTCCTTCCATCAATCAGTGGAATTGCTCCCACTGTTTCTTTGACCCCTCAGTATCTGGCTTTTACCTATGAGCAGACCCACAGTTTATTTGCAAAGACAAATTGATCTCATTCCTTTCACCACTGTGGGCCAGTGGGGCTTCATGGAACCATGCAGACCATTGTGACACTTGGAGGCCTCGTGGAACCTAAGGACCATTGTGGCCCTGCAGGGCCTTGTGGAACCAAGGGCACAACAGTGACACTGTGAGGCTGCAAGGGACCAAGGGGGCATTCTCACACTGCAGAACCAAGGGTCCATTGTGGCACAGTGGGGCCTCATGAATCCAAAGGGCCATTTTGACACTTTGAGGCCTTGTGAAACCAAAGGACCCTTGTGGCACTTCAGGGCCTTGTGGAACCAAGGTGACCATAGTGATCCTGTGGGGCTCAATGGAACCAAGGGGCCCTTGTGACACTCTGGGGTCTCATGGAACCAATGGTCGACTGTGACACTGCAGGGCCTTATGGAATCACGGAGACTGTTGTGACACCACAGGCCCCATGGAACCAAGGGGCCATTGTGACACTTTGCGGCCCTATGGAACCAAGGAGTCCATTGTGACACCACAGGGCCTCATGGAAGCAAGGAACCATTGTGACACTATGGGACCTTCTTGGGCCAAGGGGCCGTTGTGTCACTGTGTGGCACCATGGAACCAAGGAGAGCATTGTGACACTACAGGGCCCCATGGAACTAAGGATTCATGTAACGGTGTGGGGACGCATGGAATCAAAGGTCCATGGTGATATTGCGGGGCCTCATGGAATTCAGAAGACCATTATGACACTTCAAGGCCTCCTTGAATCAAGGGGCTGTGAATGACTGTGGAACCACGGAGACCCTTCTGACATTGTGAATCCCCATGGAACCAAGAGTCCGTTGTGATACTGCGGTACCAAGGAGACCCCTGTGACACTGCAAGGCCCCATGGAAGCAAGGGGGGAACCATTGGGACACTGTGGGGCCCCATGGAAACAAGGGGCCAGTGTGACACAGCGAGGCCTCATGGAACCAAGAACCCAATATGACACCAACATTGTGACACTGCGGGGCCCCGTGGATCCGAGGGAACAGGTAACAGGTGTGGTTGGCTTGGCCTGACTGCTCCAAGTGACCTTGGCATGTCAAGGGTCTCTTTCATGTGCCCCTGAAACTCTGGGGCTCTGGGCTTTCCTTCAAAGAGAAAAGAACTGTTCTTCAGGCACTCATGGCTGAAATGGGATTCTGCCTCCAAAATTCCCTATATCCAGGGATTGCTTCCAGTCAAAAGCTGCCATTACCAGCAAGTCTGGCTGCCCTTGGCTTCCTGAGAGCTGGCTCTCACCTGCCTTCACACACTGGGGCTCTGGGCTTTCCTTCCTATAGAAAAGAACCATCCCTCCTGTCCCAGCACCCATGGCCAAAACTGGTACTTCTCCTCCAAAATTGCCTAGATGCAAGGGTTTCTCCCAGACAAAAGCTGCCAGGACAGACAGCTCTGGCTGGCCTTGGCCTCTGGTTGTTGCCTCTAATCTGCCCCTGAAACGCCAGGGCTCTGTGCTTTCCTTCCTATGGGAAAGAACTGGCCTTCTCATCCAGGTGTTGGGAGAGTCCCAGACTGGTCAGGCTCAGCAGGGAAGATGTTGGGGTTTTAAGAGATCTAGGTTTTTTTCTGTTAAAGGAGTTTTCCCCTATTCTGTTAAGAGGACGATAAATCATTGGGTGCTTAAGAGAAGACAACAGGGCCTGGCCACTCTTTTGTTTCACCTGGGTGTGGGTTCAGTTCGCTCTCAGCGTCCGGAGTGAGAAGCTGGAGAGAAAGGAGCTGCTGGTTCCTTTTTTTCGGCCATTTTTCTTTCTGCTGGAAACAACGCCGGGATCCCAAAGCCTCTTTCCCTGCCCTGCTGGAGGCCGGGCTGTGGCCGCCCTGCCCCGCTCCTGCTTCCAGCTTTCGCTGCGTTGTAGCCGTGCTCGCCCTGCCTGCTCAGACCTCCGGGGGGTTCCCCGCTTGGATACATCTCATCTGCCACCCGGGATTTGTGTTTGTGCCTGCTGCTCCCGCCTGCCGTTCCAGCCTGTTGTTCCTGAGAGTCCGGGATCGGCTGCCCAGCGGTTTGGGAAGCCTTTGTTCCATCCTTCCCCGGGATCCCAGGGCACCGGTGCCGCGTGCTCCCCGAGCTCGCTCCGGAGCGCCCCCTGCAGCCGCGGGGGAACCATCGCACCTGCCCTGCTCACCGGGAGCCGCCAGCGCCCCTGCCGGCTGCGAGCGGAACTGCACCCGAGGGGAAAGGGCCTGACAGCCGAGAAGGCTGGGACTGGGTTTGTGATTGCTGCTACTGCCATAGTTGTTGCTGTTTTGTTGGGCTGGTTATATATATATATATAGAGAGAGAGAGAGAGTAAAGAACTGTTACTCCTATTTTCCCACATCTTTGCCTAAAGGCCCTTGATTTCAAAATTGTAATAACTCAGAGGGAAAGGGCTTATATCTGCCACTTCAAGAGAGGCTTCTGCCTTCCTTAGCAGACACCTGTCTTTCAAAACCAAGACAGAACTTGGCGCCCAACTGTGGGGCCTGAGTGCATTAAGAGATGGAGGTGAAAAAGGAATAACAGTTCCTGGATAACTTAATTTTGTGTGCTGGATATAGGAACCTTGTTAGGCAGCACTATGTGGTCTAGTTTACCCTGGTTCGGGTGGCATGTGGCCGTGGCTATATTCTTCCCCTTTGCAGCTCCTTACTTGAATATGGGTCCTCTGACTAAGGCTACCGTTGCTGTTTTCCAGCTTGCGCTATGGGTCGAGAAGGTGAGGAATTCATGGGTTTTTAACTTCCTCCGGAATGTGGGCACATGGATAAAGGGCTATCACACACTGAGCACATGTTTTTGGGGTTATGTTAACAATGGTACCTTCTGTGAGGAAATGACACCAGGGGAAGTTTTCCCCCAACCCCTCAACCAGTTTTTTGGGCCCACCCCATCAATTTTCAAAGGGTTTAGATTCCCTCTGAATACTAACCATCTGCTGCTGGTAGGCCTACTCTATTTAGCACTCAAGGAGAAGTTGAGATTGGCTTGGATATCTACCCGGACACCAGCCCCAGAGACTAAAGATCCTGCCCCAGAACCTGACATGGCCCCAGAGAGTAGAGTTCCTACTCCAGAGCCTGATCCTGCGCCAGAACTTGTCACGGCCCCAGACACTAGAGATCCTACCCCAGAGCCTGACACAGCCCCAGACACTAGAGACCCTGCCCCACAGACTGATACCACCCAACAGTCCACCTCAGAAATGGACTACCCAAACTGGGTGGGGGTACTGGCAAAAGGGATGCAGGAGATGTGCCAGGAGATGTGCCAGGTGAGCCAGGAGATGTGCCAGGAGATGGGCCAGGTGCGCCAGGAGATGTGCCAATTGCTAAGGGAATACACCTCCTCAGCTAGTGGAAAACCCTCTCCCTGCCCCAAAGAGGGTGAGTCCGATGGTACAGCAGTGAAACCCAGGTTTCAGCTGAACCACAAGGACAACCACAGCCAGCAGCAGTCGCCCCTGTGCAAAGGAGGAAGTGTAAGACCAAATCAGTACGACCAGTTAATGATGATGGGCAACCAGGGCCCTCACAACCAGCAGGAGAGCCAGAGCCAGAAATCATCACTGAGTCCCTGTCGTACGACAGTCTCCGCGCTATGCGAAAAGACATTGCGCGAAGGGGGCGTGAGCCTTATACAACCTGGCTGCTTCGGGTTTGAGACCTTATGGGCACAGGTGTGCAACTGGATAGTGGTGAGGCAAGGTAGCTGGGATCATTGACCCAGGACCCAGGTGTGGACCAGATATTTGTGAGGGAGCCAGGGCCCCTTTCTCTCTGGGAGCGGCTCTTAACGAGTGTGAGAGAAAGGTTCATTCACAAAGAAAGAATGCAGGAGTACCATCATAGAATGCAGTGGAAGACACTCGAGCAAGGGATTCAACAGCTAAGAGAGGTGGCAATATTAGAGGTACTCTAATATTGGGAGGGATGGACAGCATGATAATGACCCCGATAAGGTCAGGTGCACAGGACAGACGATGTGGAACCTGGCAAGGCTAGGGCCATTGCAATACACCACCTTCATTGCAACGATTGATGCTGACAATACCCGAGAAACAGTGGGCTCTGTTGCCAACAAGCTCAGGAATTATGACAGTATGGTCAATGGCCCGCTGAAAGCTCATGTCTCTGCTGTGGTCCAGGACCTCAAAGAGGAGATGAAGGAGATGAGGAAGGAAATGAGGGAGGAGATGAGGGAGGAGATGAGGGAGGAGATGAGAAAGATCAGTGTGGCACCAGTGCGAGTCACAAGCCCCCAGGTCAGAGAGAGAGGGTACACCCCACGAGCTGAGCTGTGGTTTTTTCTGTGCAAGCATGGGGAAGACATGAGAAGGTGGGATAGGAAACCCACCTCTGTCCTGGCAGCATGGGTGCATGAACTCAAGGATCTCTGGTGAAGAGATGTCCTTAGACATGGCCATTAAACAGGAGAGGTGGAAACACCTGAGTGAAGAGGGACATGAAATAATAGACAGAATAGTGGTAACACAAGGAGAGGGGAAGATCAGTGTTTCTTCTCCTGCCATCCGTACACTTCCTGGAAATTCCTGTTCTCTCCTGGTGGGAAAATTTGCCATTTCCTAAAAGCACTCAAATGACCCAGCTAATGAGGATGTGCTCGTGCACCTCGCAAGCTGCAGGTCCCTGACAGCCCCAGAGGGCTCCTGTCCCATAAACATCTGCTCTGCTCCAGTCTGAAACAGGGAGCAGCATCGTCCTGAGATCATCAGAGAGCTGAGGTTGGAAGGGACCTCAGCAAGTCTGCAGCCCAACCTGGCAGAAACTAGCTCAGACCAAGGCTTGATTTGCTCTGCATTGGAAAATCCCAAAGGGCAGGGACGGGGCAGCATCTCAGCACCTGGCTGAGCCCATGGGAACAAAGGCTTCCTCATGTCCTGGCTGAACCTCCCCTCATTCCCCTGCCACCCATTGGCTTTTGTCTCCCACCAGGCCCCCGGGGAAGAGCCTGGCTCTGTGTTCTCCATCACCTCCTGGGTGGCAGTGCCAGGCTGGGATGAGGAGCCCCTCAGCCTTCCCTTCTTGGGGCTGGACAAGGCCAGCTCCCTCAGCCTCTCCTCAGAGCCAAAGGGCTCCAGCCCCAGCTTGGAGGCCCTTCCCTAAGCCTGCTCCAGCTGCCAGACATCTTTGCTGCCCTGGGGAACCCAAACCAGGCCACAGTGACCGGGATAATGCACGTCCTTGATGTCCTGGTCACACAGCCCCGGCCCCTTTTCCCCATGTCCAGCTCTGGGGGTTGATTTGTGGAACCTCCTTGGGGGAGGCTGCAGCGCTGGGGGACAGGAGGGAGCTGGGGGGAGAGGGGACCCTGCTCTGCACGAGCAGCAGGGGAGACTTCTCTGGGGGGTGGAAATTTGCGGGGGGCTGGAGCAGAGTGACCAACCCAGTGACCTCCCACAGCCTCTCTGTGATGTCACACAGCCCCCCTGTGATGTCACAGCCCACTCTGCTATCACAGTTTGCTCTAGGATTTCACAGCCCTCTCTGTGATGCCACGGCATGCTCTGCGATGTCTCACAGCCCCCCTGGGATATCACAGCCCACTCTGTTATGTCCCACAGCTGCCCTGGCATGTCCAAGCCTGCTCTCTGATGTCATACAACTGCTCTGTGATGTCACACAACTGCTCTGTGATGTCACACAGTCCCCTCTATGATGTCGGAGCTGCTCAATGACCTCACATAACCCACTCTGTGGTGTCAGAGCCCACTCTGTGACCTCCCACAACCCATTCTGTGATATCACACAGCCCCTTTCTGACATCACTCCTGCTCTGTGCCTCTATCACACACAGCCACAGAGGTGCCTCTGTGACACAGCCCCCTCTGGGACATCCCACAGCCCCTCTCTGACCTCACAGCCCCCTCTCTGGAATGTATCCGTGATTTGTTAAATCCCGATATCCACGGACAAAAGACCCTCTAACTAATTAAAGTTAGAAAGTGGTCTGTTTATTCAGGCACCGGCGGGCAGCATGGGAGCAGCCTCCTAAAGACATGCCAGCCAAGGACAAGGTTCTCCGTTCTCTCTTGATTACTCAAAGTTTTACATCTTCTCCATATGTATGACCCCAGCACCTCCCATCCTCTGCTTCATATTAAAATGAGATCATTGGTCTTTCACGCATGTGCAGTTTCTCTCTTGAATTGGGTCGGTGGTCTCCAATTGGGTCAGTGGTCCTGAAAGATGAAGCCAGGAATGCCTTCCTCACAGTGACCTTTTTACCTTCGTGCTGTCGGCAGGCCTTCATGACCTCTTGGCGCAGCTCAAGATCTCCTCCTTTTGATTAATTATTCTGAAACCCAGGAGCTGTTCTTTGTTCTGTTAGTTTCAATTTGTTTTGATGACAGTCCCTTGTCTCCTGCTGGCCTCAGGGCCAGGGCCAGCAGCCGTGGCCCAAGTGCTGCACAAGTTGGCTCTGTCAGGGCCTTGCAGCTGCTGCCCATCCCTCTGCCCTCTCCAGCCCAGGCTGTGCCACGCTGTCCCTGCCCTGCGCCTCTGTCCCTGCAGGCTGTCCTCATCCCCCCGGCTGCTCCACCTGGCTGGCCCCTTCCTTTGCTGGCAGCTCTGCCTCCTGCCTGCCTCTGCCTTGGCACACAAAGCCTTGCGCTTGATACCAAAAGGGTTCATTCCATTTTTACCGTGTCTGTGAACTTTTAGCAGAGGAACAAGGCATGCAGGGGCTGCTTTCCCAGCAGGGACGGTTGGACGAGAAGAAGAAGACACCTGGCTCAAGGGTGCAGTGCTAGAAAAAACAAGGACTGAATCTGGGAACTTGGGGTGGGTTTTAAGGAAATGGGTGAATTGTAATACGCATGTAGCGACTGTATGTGAGCAACACACTTGTAGAGTCACGTGTCCACGTAAGGTTAGGAGTTATCCCCTGCTGGAGCTCAGGCCTGAATAAATGATGCTCTCTTTAACACCAAATCAGTGTTAAGGAGTCTTATGCTGATATTTTGGAGATTTGGTGACAGCAGGGCCTCACAGAACCAAGGAGTCAACAGTGACACTGTGGGACCCCATGGAACCAATGGTCCATTGTCATAGTGCAGATCCAAGGATCCATGGTGGCACTGTGGAACCAAGGAGATGGTTGCTGACAGTATGAACGCTCATGGAACCATGAGCCACTGTGACACAGAGTGGCCACATGGAGCCAATGGGCCATTGTGACTCTGCAGATCCAAGGAGACCCTTGTGACTGAGGAACCTCATGGAACCAAGGGTCCATTGTGACCCCGTGGGGCCCTGTGGAACCAAGGGGACCACAGCGACATTGCGGGGCTTCATGGAACAATGGAGACCATGATGACACTTTGGGACCCACTGGAACCAAGGGGCCATTGTGACACTGCAGAGCCTCCTATAACCAAGGGGCCATTACAGCACGGCAGGGCCTCATGGAATCAAGGGCACCATTGTGACCCTGAGGGGCTCCATGGGACCAAGGGTCCATTCTGACACCGTGGATCCAAGGACACCATTGTTACATTAAAGGGCATCATGGAAGCAAGGAAGCCATTGTCAGGAAAAATCAATCCACAAACACCAGAGGTTTATGTCCACAAAGGAGACAGAGGAGTCCCATTACTGTATTTGAATAAAGGGAGAGGCCATGGGGCATTCCCCTGGGGTCTGTCAAGTTGTTAGAGGATGCAGCCTCCTTTCTCTCCTGATTTCCTGGCCGCATTTCCCTCTCTCTTTCCCCATTGCCTGAGGTACTTGAGAGGTACAGACTTCCCAAATCGCTTAACACAGACCCCATCTAATGTATACCCCTGCCTTTTTTTTCCTATGGAATTTATGGTTCTTTCCATTGCTTCTTTCATCTCTCAGTATCCATCTTTACCTATCAGCAGACCCACCCTTTGTTTGTAAAGACAAATCCCTCTCACTCCTTCCATCAATCAGTGGAATTGCTCCCACTGTTTCTTTGACCCCTCAGTATCTGGCTTTTACCTATGAGCAGACCCACAGTTTATTTGCAAAGACAAATTGATCTCATTCCTTTCACCACTGTGGGCCAGTGGGGCTTCATGGAACCATGCAGACCATTGTGACACTTGGAGGCCTCGTGGAACCTAAGGACCATTGTGGCCCTGCAGGGCCTTGTGGAACCAAGGGCACAACAGTGACACTGTGAGGCTGCAAGGGACCAAGGGGGCATTCTCACACTGCAGAACCAAGGGTCCATTGTGGCACAGTGGGGCCTCATGAATCCAAAGGGCCATTTTGACACTTTGAGGCCTTGTGAAACCAAAGGACCCTTGTGGCACTTCAGGGCCTTGTGGAACCAAGGTGACCATAGTGATCCTGTGGGGCTCAATGGAACCAAGGGGCCCTTGTGACACTCTGGGGTCTCATGGAACCAATGGTCGACTGTGACACTGCAGGGCCTTATGGAATCACGGAGACTGTTGTGACACCACAGGCCCCATGGAACCAAGGGGCCATTGTGACACTTTGCGGCCCTATGGAACCAAGGAGTCCATTGTGACACCACAGGGCCTCATGGAAGCAAGGAACCATTGTGACACTATGGGACCTTCTTGGGCCAAGGGGCCGTTGTGTCACTGTGTGGCACCATGGAACCAAGGAGAGCATTGTGACACTACAGGGCCCCATGGAACTAAGGATTCATGTAACGGTGTGGGGACGCATGGAATCAAAGGTCCATGGTGATATTGCGGGGCCTCATGGAATTCAGAAGACCATTATGACACTTCAAGGCCTCCTTGAATCAAGGGGCTGTGAATGACTGTGGAACCACGGAGACCCTTCTGACATTGTGAATCCCCATGGAACCAAGAGTCCGTTGTGATACTGCGGTACCAAGGAGACCCCTGTGACACTGCAAGGCCCCATGGAAGCAAGGGGGGAACCATTGGGACACTGTGGGGCCCCATGGAAACAAGGGGCCAGTGTGACACAGCGAGGCCTCATGGAACCAAGAACCCAATATGACACCAACATTGTGACACTGCGGGGCCCCGTGGATCCGAGGGAACAGGTAACAGGTGTGGTTGGCTTGGCCTGACTGCTCCAAGTGACCTTGGCATGTCAAGGGTCTCTTTCATGTGCCCCTGAAACTCTGGGGCTCTGGGCTTTCCTTCAAAGAGAAAAGAACTGTTCTTCAGGCACTCATGGCTGAAATGGGATTCTGCCTCCAAAATTCCCTATATCCAGGGATTGCTTCCAGTCAAAAGCTGCCATTACCAGCAAGTCTGGCTGCCCTTGGCTTCCTGAGAGCTGGCTCTCACCTGCCTTCACACACTGGGGCTCTGGGCTTTCCTTCCTATAGAAAAGAACCATCCCTCCTGTCCCAGCACCCATGGCCAAAACTGGTACTTCTCCTCCAAAATTGCCTAGATGCAAGGGTTTCTCCCAGACAAAAGCTGCCAGGACAGACAGCTCTGGCTGGCCTTGGCCTCTGGTTGTTGCCTCTAATCTGCCCCTGAAACGCCAGGGCTCTGTGCTTTCCTTCCTATGGGAAAGAACTGGCCTTCTCATCCAGGTGTTGGGAGAGTCCCAGACTGGTCAGGCTCAGCAGGGAAGATGTTGGGGTTTTAAGAGATCTAGGTTTTTTTCTGTTAAAGGAGTTTTCCCCTATTCTGTTAAGAGGACGATAAATCATTGGGTGCTTAAGAGAAGACAACAGGGCCTGGCCACTCTTTTGTTTCACCTGGGTGTGGGTTCAGTTCGCTCTCAGCGTCCGGAGTGAGAAGCTGGAGAGAAAGGAGCTGCTGGTTCCTTTTTTTCGGCCATTTTTCTTTCTGCTGGAAACAACGCCGGGATCCCAAAGCCTCTTTCCCTGCCCTGCTGGAGGCCGGGCTGTGGCCGCCCTGCCCCGCTCCTGCTTCCAGCTTTCGCTGCGTTGTAGCCGTGCTCGCCCTGCCTGCTCAGACCTCCGGGGGGTTCCCCGCTTGGATACATCTCATCTGCCACCCGGGATTTGTGTTTGTGCCTGCTGCTCCCGCCTGCCGTTCCAGCCTGTTGTTCCTGAGAGTCCGGGATCGGCTGCCCAGCGGTTTGGGAAGCCTTTGTTCCATCCTTCCCCGGGATCCCAGGGCACCGGTGCCGCGTGCTCCCCGAGCTCGCTCCGGAGCGCCCCCTGCAGCCGCGGGGGAACCATCGCACCTGCCCTGCTCACCGGGAGCCGCCAGCGCCCCTGCCGGCTGCGAGCGGAACTGCACCCGAGGGGAAAGGGCCTGACAGCCGAGAAGGCTGGGACTGGGTTTGTGATTGCTGCTACTGCCATAGTTGTTGCTGTTTTGTTGGGCTGGTTATATATATATATATAGAGAGAGAGAGAGAGTAAAGAACTGTTACTCCTATTTTCCCACATCTTTGCCTAAAGGCCCTTGATTTCAAAATTGTAATAACTCAGAGGGAAAGGGCTTATATCTGCCACTTCAAGAGAGGCTTCTGCCTTCCTTAGCAGACACCTGTCTTTCAAAACCAAGACAGAACTTGGCGCCCAACTGTGGGGCCTGAGTGCATTAAGAGATGGAGGTGAAAAAGGAATAACAGTTCCTGGATAACTTAATTTTGTGTGCTGGATATAGGAACCTTGTTAGGCAGCACTATGTGGTCTAGTTTACCCTGGTTCGGGTGGCATGTGGCCGTGGCTATATTCTTCCCCTTTGCAGCTCCTTACTTGAATATGGGTCCTCTGACTAAGGCTACCGTTGCTGTTTTCCAGCTTGCGCTATGGGTCGAGAAGGTGAGGAATTCATGGGTTTTTAACTTCCTCCGGAATGTGGGCACATGGATAAAGGGCTATCACACACTGAGCACATGTTTTTGGGGTTATGTTAACAATGGTACCTTCTGTGAGGAAATGACACCAGGGGAAGTTTTCCCCCAACCCCTCAACCAGTTTTTTGGGCCCACCCCATCAATTTTCAAAGGGTTTAGATTCCCTCTGAATACTAACCATCTGCTGCTGGTAGGCCTACTCTATTTAGCACTCAAGGAGAAGTTGAGATTGGCTTGGATATCTACCCGGACACCAGCCCCAGAGACTAAAGATCCTGCCCCAGAACCTGACATGGCCCCAGAGAGTAGAGTTCCTACTCCAGAGCCTGATCCTGCGCCAGAACTTGTCACGGCCCCAGACACTAGAGATCCTACCCCAGAGCCTGACACAGCCCCAGACACTAGAGACCCTGCCCCACAGACTGATACCACCCAACAGTCCACCTCAGAAATGGACTACCCAAACTGGGTGGGGGTACTGGCAAAAGGGATGCAGGAGATGTGCCAGGAGATGTGCCAGGTGAGCCAGGAGATGTGCCAGGAGATGGGCCAGGTGCGCCAGGAGATGTGCCAATTGCTAAGGGAATACACCTCCTCAGCTAGTGGAAAACCCTCTCCCTGCCCCAAAGAGGGTGAGTCCGATGGTACAGCAGTGAAACCCAGGTTTCAGCTGAACCACAAGGACAACCACAGCCAGCAGCAGTCGCCCCTGTGCAAAGGAGGAAGTGTAAGACCAAATCAGTACGACCAGTTAATGATGATGGGCAACCAGGGCCCTCACAACCAGCAGGAGAGCCAGAGCCAGAAATCATCACTGAGTCCCTGTCGTACGACAGTCTCCGCGCTATGCGAAAAGACATTGCGCGAAGGGGGCGTGAGCCTTATACAACCTGGCTGCTTCGGGTTTGAGACCTTATGGGCACAGGTGTGCAACTGGATAGTGGTGAGGCAAGGTAGCTGGGATCATTGACCCAGGACCCAGGTGTGGACCAGATATTTGTGAGGGAGCCAGGGCCCCTTTCTCTCTGGGAGCGGCTCTTAACGAGTGTGAGAGAAAGGTTCATTCACAAAGAAAGAATGCAGGAGTACCATCATAGAATGCAGTGGAAGACACTCGAGCAAGGGATTCAACAGCTAAGAGAGGTGGCAATATTAGAGGTACTCTAATATTGGGAGGGATGGACAGCATGATAATGACCCCGATAAGGTCAGGTGCACAGGACAGACGATGTGGAACCTGGCAAGGCTAGGGCCATTGCAATACACCACCTTCATTGCAACGATTGATGCTGACAATACCCGAGAAACAGTGGGCTCTGTTGCCAACAAGCTCAGGAATTATGACAGTATGGTCAATGGCCCGCTGAAAGCTCATGTCTCTGCTGTGGTCCAGGACCTCAAAGAGGAGATGAAGGAGATGAGGAAGGAAATGAGGGAGGAGATGAGGGAGGAGATGAGGGAGGAGATGAGAAAGATCAGTGTGGCACCAGTGCGAGTCACAAGCCCCCAGGTCAGAGAGAGAGGGTACACCCCACGAGCTGAGCTGTGGTTTTTTCTGTGCAAGCATGGGGAAGACATGAGAAGGTGGGATAGGAAACCCACCTCTGTCCTGGCAGCATGGGTGCATGAACTCAAGGATCTCTGGTGAAGAGATGTCCTTAGACATGGCCATTAAACAGGAGAGGTGGAAACACCTGAGTGAAGAGGGACATGAAATAATAGACAGAATAGTGGTAACACAAGGAGAGGGGAAGATCAGTGTTTCTTCTCCTGCCATCCGTACACTTCCTGGAAATTCCTGTTCTCTCCTGGTGGGAAAATTTGCCATTTCCTAAAAGCACTCAAATGACCCAGCTAATGAGGATGTGCTCGTGCACCTCGCAAGCTGCAGGTCCCTGACAGCCCCAGAGGGCTCCTGTCCCATAAACATCTGCTCTGCTCCAGTCTGAAACAGGGAGCAGCATCGTCCTGAGATCATCAGAGAGCTGAGGTTGGAAGGGACCTCAGCAAGTCTGCAGCCCAACCTGGCAGAAACTAGCTCAGACCAAGGCTTGATTTGCTCTGCATTGGAAAATCCCAAAGGGCAGGGACGGGGCAGCATCTCAGCACCTGGCTGAGCCCATGGGAACAAAGGCTTCCTCATGTCCTGGCTGAACCTCCCCTCATTCCCCTGCCACCCATTGGCTTTTGTCTCCCACCAGGCCCCCGGGGAAGAGCCTGGCTCTGTGTTCTCCATCACCTCCTGGGTGGCAGTGCCAGGCTGGGATGAGGAGCCCCTCAGCCTTCCCTTCTTGGGGCTGGACAAGGCCAGCTCCCTCAGCCTCTCCTCAGAGCCAAAGGGCTCCAGCCCCAGCTTGGAGGCCCTTCCCTAAGCCTGCTCCAGCTGCCAGACATCTTTGCTGCCCTGGGGAACCCAAACCAGGCCACAGTGACCGGGATAATGCACGTCCTTGATGTCCTGGTCACACAGCCCCGGCCCCTTTTCCCCATGTCCAGCTCTGGGGGTTGATTTGTGGAACCTCCTTGGGGGAGGCTGCAGCGCTGGGGGACAGGAGGGAGCTGGGGGGAGAGGGGACCCTGCTCTGCACGAGCAGCAGGGGAGACTTCTCTGGGGGGTGGAAATTTGCGGGGGGCTGGAGCAGAGTGACCAACCCAGTGACCTCCCACAGCCTCTCTGTGATGTCACACAGCCCCCCTGTGATGTCACAGCCCACTCTGCTATCACAGTTTGCTCTAGGATTTCACAGCCCTCTCTGTGATGCCACGGCATGCTCTGCGATGTCTCACAGCCCCCCTGGGATATCACAGCCCACTCTGTTATGTCCCACAGCTGCCCTGGCATGTCCAAGCCTGCTCTCTGATGTCATACAACTGCTCTGTGATGTCATACAACTGCTCTGTGATGTCACACAGTCCCCTCTATGATGTCGGAGCTGCTCAATGACCTCACATAACCCACTCTGTGGTGTCAGAGCCCACTCTGTGACCTCCCACAACCCATTCTGTGATATCACACAGCCCCTTTCTGACATCACTCCTGCTCTGTGCCTCTATCACACACAGCCACAGAGGTGCCTCTGTGACACAGCCCCCTCTGGGACATCACACAGCCCCTCTCTGACCTCACAGCCCCCTCTCTGGAATGTATCCGTGATTTGTTAAATCCCGATATCCACGGACAAAAGACCCTCTAACTAATTAAAGTTAGAAAGTGGTCTGTTTATTCAGGCACCGGCGGGCAGCATGGGAGCAGCCTCCTAAAGACATGCCAGCCAAGTACAAGGTTCTCCGTTCTCTCTTGATTACTCAAAGTTTTACATCTTCTACATATGTATGACCCCAGCACCTCCCATCCTCTGCTTCATATTAAAATGAGATCATTGGTCTTTCACGCATGTGCAGTTTCTCTCTTGAATTGGGTCGGTGGTCTCCAATTGGGTCAGTGGTCCTGAAAGATGAAGCCAGGAATGCCTTCCTCACAGTGACCTTTTTACCTTCGTGCTGTCGGCAGGCCTTCATGACCTCTTGGCGCAGCTCAAGATCTCCTCCTTTTGATTAATTATTCTGAAACCTAGGAGCTGTTCTTTGTTCTGTTAGTTTCAATTTGTTTTGATGACAGTCCCTTGTCTCCTGCTGGCCTCAGGGCCAGGGCCAGCAGCCGTGGCCCAAGTGCTGCACAAGTTGGCTCTGTCAGGGCCTTGCAGCTGCTGCCCATCCCTCTGCCCTCTCCAGCCCAGGCTGTGCCACGCTGTCCCTGCCCTGCGCCTCTGTCCCTGCAGGCTGTCCTCATCCCCCCGGCTGCCCCACCTGGCTGGCCCCTTCCTTTGCTGGCAGCTCTGCCTCCTGCCTGCCTCTGCCTTGGCACACAAAGCCTTGCGCTTGATACCAAAAGGGTTCATTCCATTTTTACCGTGTCTGTGAACTTTTAGCAGAGGAACAAGGCATGCAGGGGCTGCTTTCCCAGCAGGGACGGTTGGACGAGAAGAAGAAGACACCTGGCTCAAGGGTGCAGTGCTAGAAAAAACAAGGACTGAATCTGGGAACTTGGGGTGGGTTTTAAGGAAATGGGTGAATTGTAATACGCATGTAGCGACTGTATGTGAGCAACACACTTGTAGAGTCACGTGTCCACGTAAGGTTAGGAGTTATCCCCTGCTGGAGCTCAGGCCTGAATAAATGATGCTCTCTTTAACACCAAATTAGTGTTTTAAGGAGTCTTATGCTGATATTTTGGAGATTTGGTGACAGCAGGGCCTCACAGAACCAAGGAGTCAACAGTGACACTGTGGGACCCCATGGAACCAATGGTCCATTGTCATAGTGCAGATCCAAGGATCCCTGGTGGCACTGTGGAACCAAGGAGATGGTTGCTGACAGTATGAATGCTCATGGAACCATGAGCCACTGTGACACAGAGTGGCCACATGGAGCCAATGGGCCATTGTGACTCTGCAGATCCAAGGAGACCCTTGTGACTGAGGAACCTCATGGAACCAAGGGTCCATTGTGACCCCGTGGGGCCCTGTGGAACCAAGGGGACCACAGCGACATTGCGGGGCTTCATGGAACAATGGAGACCATGATGACACTTTGGGACCCACTGGAACCATGGGGCCATTGTGACACTGCAGAGCCTCCTATAACCAAGGGGCCATTACAGCACGGCAGGGCCTCATGGAATCAAGGGCACCATTGTGACCCTGAGGGGCTCCATGGGACCAAGGGTCCATTCTGACACCGTGGATCCAAGGACACCATTGTTACATTAAAGGGCATCATGGAAGCAAGGAAGCCATTGTCAGGAAAAATCAATCCACAAACACCAGAGGTTTATGTCCACAAAGGAGACAGAGGAGTCCCATTACTGTATTTGAATAAAGGGAGAGGCCATGGGGCATTCCCCTGGGGTCTGTCAAGTTGTTAGAGGATGCAGCCTCCTTTCTCTCCTGATTTCCTGGCCGCATTTCCCTCTCTCTTTCCCCATTGCCTGAGGTACTTGAGAGGTACAGACTTCCCAAATCGCTTAACACAGACCCCATCTAATGTATACCCCTGCCTTTTTTTTCCTATGGAATTTATGGTTCTTTCCATTGCTTCTTTCATCTCTCAGTATCCATCTTTACCTATCAGCAGACCCACCCTTTGTTTGTAAAGACAAATCCCTCTCACTCCTTCCATCAATCAGTGGAATTGCTCCCACTGTTTCTTTGACCCCTCAGTATCTGGCTTTTACCTATGAGCAGACCCACAGTTTATTTGCAAAGACAAATTGATCTCATTCCTTTCACCACTGTGGGCCAGTGGGGCTTCATGGAACCATGCAGACCATTGTGACACTTGGAGGCCTCGTGGAACCTAAGGACCATTGTGGCCCTGCAGGGCCTTGTGGAACCAAGGGCACAACAGTGACACTGTGAGGCTGCAAGGGACCAAGGGGGCATTCTCACACTGCAGAACCAAGGGTCCATTGTGGCACAGTGGGGCCTCATGAATCCAAAGGGCCATTTTGACACTTTGAGGCCTTGTGAAACCAAAGGACCCTTGTGGCACTTCAGGGCCTTGTGGAACCAAGGTGACCATAGTGATCCTGTGGGGCTCAATGGAACCAAGGGGCCCTTGTGACACTCTGGGGTCTCATGGAACCAATGGTCGACTGTGACACTGCAGGGCCTTATGGAATCACGGAGACTGTTGTGACACCACAGGCCCCATGGAACCAAGGGGCCATTGTGACACTTTGCGGCCCTATGGAACCAAGGAGTCCATTGTGACACCACAGGGCCTCATGGAAGCAAGGAACCATTGTGACACTATGGGACCTTCTTGGGCCAAGGGGCCGTTGTGTCACTGTGTGGCACCATGGAACCAAGGAGAGCATTGTGACACTACAGGGCCCCATGGAACTAAGGATTCATGTAACGGTGTGGGGACGCATGGAATCAAAGGTCCATGGTGATATTGCGGGGCCTCATGGAATTCAGAAGACCATTATGACACTTCAAGGCCTCCTTGAATCAAGGGGCTGTGAATGACTGTGGAACCACGGAGACCCTTCTGACATTGTGAATCCCCATGGAACCAAGAGTCCGTTGTGATACTGCGGTACCAAGGAGACCCCTGTGACACTGCAAGGCCCCATGGAAGCAAGGGGGGAACCATTGGGACACTGTGGGGCCCCATGGAAACAAGGGGCCAGTGTGACACAGCGAGGCCTCATGGAACCAAGAACCCAATATGACACCAACATTGTGACACTGCGGGGCCCCGTGGATCCGAGGGAACAGGTAACAGGTGTGGTTGGCTTGGCCTGACTGCTCCAAGTGACCTTGGCATGTCAAGGGTCTCTTTCATGTGCCCCTGAAACTCTGGGGCTCTGGGCTTTCCTTCAAAGAGAAAAGAACTGTTCTTCAGGCACTCATGGCTGAAATGGGATTCTGCCTCCAAAATTCCCTATATCCAGGGATTGCTTCCAGTCAAAAGCTGCCATTACCAGCAAGTCTGGCTGCCCTTGGCTTCCTGAGAGCTGGCTCTCACCTGCCTTCACACACTGGGGCTCTGGGCTTTCCTTCCTATAGAAAAGAACCATCCCTCCTGTCCCAGCACCCATGGCCAAAACTGGTACTTCTCCTCCAAAATTGCCTAGATGCAAGGGTTTCTCCCAGACAAAAGCTGCCAGGACAGACAGCTCTGGCTGGCCTTGGCCTCTGGTTGTTGCCTCTAATCTGCCCCTGAAACGCCAGGGCTCTGTGCTTTCCTTCCTATGGGAAAGAACTGGCCTTCTCATCCAGGTGTTGGGAGAGTCCCAGACTGGTCAGGCTCAGCAGGGAAGATGTTGGGGTTTTAAGAGATCTAGGTTTTTTTCTGTTAAAGGAGTTTTCCCCTATTCTGTTAAGAGGACGATAAATCATTGGGTGCTTAAGAGAAGACAACAGGGCCTGGCCACTCTTTTGTTTCACCTGGGTGTGGGTTCAGTTCGCTCTCAGCGTCCGGAGTGAGAAGCTGGAGAGAAAGGAGCTGCTGGTTCCTTTTTTTCGGCCATTTTTCTTTCTGCTGGAAACAACGCCGGGATCCCAAAGCCTCTTTCCCTGCCCTGCTGGAGGCCGGGCTGTGGCCGCCCTGCCCCGCTCCTGCTTCGAGCTTTCGCTGCGTTGTAGCCGTGCTCGCCCTGCCTGCTCAGACCTCCGGGGGGTTCCCCGCTTGGATACATCTCATCTGCCACCCGGGATTTGTGTTTGTGCCTGCTGCTCCCGCCTGCCGTTCCAGCCTGTTGTTCCTGAGAGTCCGGGATCGGCTGCCCAGCGGTTTGGGAAGCCTTTGTTCCATCCTTCCCCGGGATCCCAGGGCACCGGTGCCGCGTGCTCCCCGAGCTCGCTCCGGAGCGCCCCCTGCAGCCGCGGGGGAACCATCGCACCTGCCCTGCTCACCGGGAGCCGCCAGCGCCCCTGCCGGCTGCGAGCGGAACTGCACCCGAGGGGAAAGGGCCTGACAGCCGAGAAGGCTGGGACTGGGTTTGTGATTGCTGCTACTGCCATAGTTGTTGCTGTTTTGTTGGGCTGGTTATATATATATATAGAGAGAGAGAGAGAGAGTAAAGAACTGTTACTCCTATTTTCCCACATCTTTGCCTAAAGGCCCTTGATTTCAAAATTGTAATAACTCAGAGGGAAAGGGCTTATATCTGCCACTTCAAGAGAGGCTTCTGCCTTCCTTAGCAGACACCTGTCTTTCAAAACCAAGACAGAACTTGGCGCCCAACTGTGGGGCCTGAGTGCATTAAGAGATGGAGGTGAAAAAGGAATAACAGTTCCTGGATAACTTAATTTTGTGTGCTGGATATAGGAACCTTGTTAGGCAGCACTATGTGGTCTAGTTTACCCTGGTTCGGGTGGCATGTGGCCGTGGCTATATTCTTCCCCTTTGCAGCTCCTTACTTGAATATGGGTCCTCTGACTAAGGCTACCGTTGCTGTTTTCCAGCTTGCGCTATGGGTCGAGAAGGTGAGGAATTCATGGGTTTTTAACTTCCTCCGGAATGTGGGCACATGGATAAAGGGCTATCACACACTGAGCACATGTTTTTGGGGTTATGTTAACAATGGTACCTTCTGTGAGGAAATGACACCAGGGGAAGTTTTCCCCCAACCCCTCAACCAGTTTTTTGGGCCCACCCCATCAATTTTCAAAGGGTTTAGATTCCCTCTGAATACTAACCATCTGCTGCTGGTAGGCCTACTCTATTTAGCACTCAAGGAGAAGTTGAGATTGGCTTGGATATCTACCCGGACACCAGCCCCAGAGACTAAAGATCCTGCCCCAGAACCTGACATGGCCCCAGAGAGTAGAGTTCCTACTCCAGAGCCTGATCCTGCGCCAGAACTTGTCACGGCCCCAGACACTAGAGATCCTACCCCAGAGCCTGACACAGCCCCAGACACTAGAGACCCTGCCCCACAGACTGATACCACCCAACAGTCCACCTCAGAAATGGACTACCCAAACTGGGTGGGGGTACTGGCAAAAGGGATGCAGGAGATGTGCCAGGAGATGTGCCAGGTGAGCCAGGAGATGTGCCAGGAGATGGGCCAGGTGCGCCAGGAGATGTGCCAATTGCTAAGGGAATACACCTCCTCAGCTAGTGGAAAACCCTCTCCCTGCCCCAAAGAGGGTGAGTCCGATGGTACAGCAGTGAAACCCAGGTTTCAGCTGAACCACAAGGACAACCACAGCCAGCAGCAGTCGCCCCTGTGCAAAGGAGGAAGTGTAAGACCAAATCAGTACGACCAGTTAATGATGATGGGCAACCAGGGCCCTCACAACCAGCAGGAGAGCCAGAGCCAGAAATCATCACTGAGTCCCTGTCGTACGACAGTCTCCGCGCTATGCGAAAAGACATTGCGCGAAGGGGGCGTGAGCCTTATACAACCTGGCTGCTTCGGGTTTGAGACCTTATGGGCACAGGTGTGCAACTGGATAGTGGTGAGGCAAGGTAGCTGGGATCATTGACCCAGGACCCAGGTGTGGACCAGATATTTGTGAGGGAGCCAGGGCCCCTTTCTCTCTGGGAGCGGCTCTTAACGAGTGTGAGAGAAAGGTTCATTCACAAAGAAAGAATGCAGGAGTACCATCATAGAATGCAGTGGAAGACACTCGAGCAAGGGATTCAACAGCTAAGAGAGGTGGCAATATTAGAGGTACTCTAATATTGGGAGGGATGGACAGCATGATAATGACCCCGATAAGGTCAGGTGCACAGGACAGACGATGTGGAACCTGGCAAGGCTAGGGCCATTGCAATACACCACCTTCATTGCAACGATTGATGCTGACAATACCCGAGAAACAGTGGGCTCTGTTGCCAACAAGCTCAGGAATTATGACAGTATGGTCAATGGCCCGCTGAAAGCTCATGTCTCTGCTGTGGTCCAGGACCTCAAAGAGGAGATGAAGGAGATGAGGAAGGAAATGAGGGAGGAGATGAGGGAGGAGATGAGGGAGGAGATGAGAAAGATCAGTGTGGCACCAGTGCGAGTCACAAGCCCCCAGGTCAGAGAGAGAGGGTACACCCCACGAGCTGAGCTGTGGTTTTTTCTGTGCAAGCATGGGGAAGACATGAGAAGGTGGGATAGGAAACCCACCTCTGTCCTGGCAGCATGGGTGCATGAACTCAAGGATCTCTGGTGAAGAGATGTCCTTAGACATGGCCATTAAACAGGAGAGGTGGAAACACCTGAGTGAAGAGGGACATGAAATAATAGACAGAATAGTGGTAACACAAGGAGAGGGGAAGATCAGTGTTTCTTCTCCTGCCATCCGTACACTTCCTGGAAATTCCTGTTCTCTCCTGGTGGGAAAATTTGCCATTTCCTAAAAGCACTCAAATGACCCAGCTAATGAGGATGTGCTCGTGCACCTCGCAAGCTGCAGGTCCCTGACAGCCCCAGAGGGCTCCTGTCCCATAAACATCTGCTCTGCTCCAGTCTGAAACAGGGAGCAGCATCGTCCTGAGATCATCAGAGAGCTGAGGTTGGAAGGGACCTCAGCAAGTCTGCAGCCCAACCTGGCAGAAACTAGCTCAGACCAAGGCTTGATTTGCTCTGCATTGGAAAATCCCAAAGGGCAGGGACGGGGCAGCATCTCAGCACCTGGCTGAGCCCATGGGAACAAAGGCTTCCTCATGTCCTGGCTGAACCTCCCCTCATTCCCCTGCCACCCATTGGCTTTTGTCTCCCACCAGGCCCCCGGGGAAGAGCCTGGCTCTGTGTTCTCCATCACCTCCTGGGTGGCAGTGCCAGGCTGGGATGAGGAGCCCCTCAGCCTTCCCTTCTTGGGGCTGGACAAGGCCAGCTCCCTCAGCCTCTCCTCAGAGCCAAAGGGCTCCAGCCCCAGCTTGGAGGCCCTTCCCTAAGCCTGCTCCAGCTGCCAGACATCTTTGCTGCCCTGGGGAACCCAAACCAGGCCACAGTGACCGGGATAATGCACGTCCTTGATGTCCTGGTCACACAGCCCCGGCCCCTTTTCCCCATGTCCAGCTCTGGGGGTTGATTTGTGGAACCTCCTTGGGGGAGGCTGCAGCGCTGGGGGACAGGAGGGAGCTGGGGGGAGAGGGGACCCTGCTCTGCACGAGCAGCAGGGGAGACTTCTCTGGGGGGTGGAAATTTGCGGGGGGCTGGAGCAGAGTGACCAACCCAGTGACCTCCCACAGCCTCTCTGTGATGTCACACAGCCCCCCTGTGATGTCACAGCCCACTCTGCTATCACAGTTTGCTCTAGGATTTCACAGCCCTCTCTGTGATGCCACGGCATGCTCTGCGATGTCTCACAGCCCCCCTGGGATATCACAGCCCACTCTGTTATGTCCCACAGCTGCCCTGGCATGTCCAAGCCTGCTCTCTGATGTCATACAACTGCTCTGTGATGTCATACAACTGCTCTGTGATGTCACACAGTCCCCTCTATGATGTCGGAGCTGCTCAATGACCTCACATAACCCACTCTGTGGTGTCAGAGCCCACTCTGTGACCTCCCACAACCCATTCTGTGATATCACACAGCCCCTTTCTGACATCACTCCTGCTCTGTGCCTCTATCACACACAGCCACAGAGGTGCCTCTGTGACACAGCCCCCTCTGGGACATCACACAGCCCCTCTCTGACCTCACAGCCCCCTCTCTGGAATGTATCCGTGATTTGTTAAATCCCGATATCCACGGACAAAAGACCCTCTAACTAATTAAAGTTAGAAAGTGGTCTGTTTATTCAGGCACCGGCGGGCAGCATGGGAGCAGCCTCCTAAAGACATGCCAGCCAAGTACAAGGTTCTCCGTTCTCTCTTGATTACTCAAAGTTTTACATCTTCTACATATGTATGACCCCAGCACCTCCCATCCTCTGCTTCATATTAAAATGAGATCATTGGTCTTTCACGCATGTGCAGTTTCTCTCTTGAATTGGGTCGGTGGTCTCCAATTGGGTCAGTGGTCCTGAAAGATGAAGCCAGGAATGCCTTCCTCACAGTGACCTTTTTACCTTCGTGCTGTCGGCAGGCCTTCATGACCTCTTGGCGCAGCTCAAGATCTCCTCCTTTTGATTAATTATTCTGAAACCTAGGAGCTGTTCTTTGTTCTGTTAGTTTCAATTTGTTTTGATGACAGTCCCTTGTCTCCTGCTGGCCTCAGGGCCAGGGCCAGCAGCCGTGGCCCAAGTGCTGCACAAGTTGGCTCTGTCAGGGCCTTGCAGCTGCTGCCCATCCCTCTGCCCTCTCCAGCCCAGGCTGTGCCACGCTGTCCCTGCCCTGCGCCTCTGTCCCTGCAGGCTGTCCTCATCCCCCCGGCTGCCCCACCTGGCTGGCCCCTTCCTTTGCTGGCAGCTCTGCCTCCTGCCTGCCTCTGCCTTGGCACACAAAGCCTTGCGCTTGATACCAAAAGGGTTCATTCCATTTTTACCGTGTCTGTGAACTTTTAGCAGAGGAACAAGGCATGCAGGGGCTGCTTTCCCAGCAGGGACGGTTGGACGAGAAGAAGAAGACACCTGGCTCAAGGGTGCAGTGCTAGAAAAAACAAGGACTGAATCTGGGAACTTGGGGTGGGTTTTAAGGAAATGGGTGAATTGTAATACGCATGTAGCGACTGTATGTGAGCAACACACTTGTAGAGTCACGTGTCCACGTAAGGTTAGGAGTTATCCCCTGCTGGAGCTCAGGCCTGAATAAATGATGCTCTCTTTAACACCAAATTAGTGTTTTAAGGAGTCTTATGCTGATATTTTGGAGATTTGGTGACAGCAGGGCCTCACAGAACCAAGGAGTCAACAGTGACACTGTGGGACCCCATGGAACCAATGGTCCATTGTCATAGTGCAGATCCAAGGATCCCTGGTGGCACTGTGGAACCAAGGAGATGGTTGCTGACAGTATGAATGCTCATGGAACCATGAGCCACTGTGACACAGAGTGGCCACATGGAGCCAATGGGCCATTGTGACTCTGCAGATCCAAGGAGACCCTTGTGACTGAGGAACCTCATGGAACCAAGGGTCCATTGTGACCCCGTGGGGCCCTGTGGAACCAAGGGGACCACAGCGACATTGCGGGGCTTCATGGAACAATGGAGACCATGATGACACTTTGGGACCCACTGGAACCATGGGGCCATTGTGACACTGCAGAGCCTCCTATAACCAAGGGGCCATTACAGCACGGCAGGGCCTCATGGAATCAAGGGCACCATTGTGACCCTGAGGGGCTCCATGGGACCAAGGGTCCATTCTGACACCGTGGATCCAAGGACACCATTGTTACATTAAAGGGCATCATGGAAGCAAGGAAGCCATTGTCAGGAAAAATCAATCCACAAACACCAGAGGTTTATGTCCACAAAGGAGACAGAGGAGTCCCATTACTGTATTTGAATAAAGGGAGAGGCCATGGGGCATTCCCCTGGGGTCTGTCAAGTTGTTAGAGGATGCAGCCTCCTTTCTCTCCTGATTTCCTGGCCGCATTTCCCTCTCTCTTTCCCCATTGCCTGAGGTACTTGAGAGGTACAGACTTCCCAAATCGCTTAACACAGACCCCATCTAATGTATACCCCTGCCTTTTTTTTCCTATGGAATTTATGGTTCTTTCCATTGCTTCTTTCATCTCTCAGTATCCATCTTTACCTATCAGCAGACCCACCCTTTGTTTGTAAAGACAAATCCCTCTCACTCCTTCCATCAATCAGTGGAATTGCTCCCACTGTTTCTTTGACCCCTCAGTATCTGGCTTTTACCTATGAGCAGACCCACAGTTTATTTGCAAAGACAAATTGATCTCATTCCTTTCACCACTGTGGGCCAGTGGGGCTTCATGGAACCATGCAGACCATTGTGACACTTGGAGGCCTCGTGGAACCTAAGGACCATTGTGGCCCTGCAGGGCCTTGTGGAACCAAGGGCACAACAGTGACACTGTGAGGCTGCAAGGGACCAAGGGGGCATTCTCACACTGCAGAACCAAGGGTCCATTGTGGCACAGTGGGGCCTCATGAATCCAAAGGGCCATTTTGACACTTTGAGGCCTTGTGAAACCAAAGGACCCTTGTGGCACTTCAGGGCCTTGTGGAACCAAGGTGACCATAGTGATCCTGTGGGGCTCAATGGAACCAAGGGGCCCTTGTGACACTCTGGGGTCTCATGGAACCAATGGTCGACTGTGACACTGCAGGGCCTTATGGAATCACGGAGACTGTTGTGACACCACAGGCCCCATGGAACCAAGGGGCCATTGTGACACTTTGCGGCCCTATGGAACCAAGGAGTCCATTGTGACACCACAGGGCCTCATGGAAGCAAGGAACCATTGTGACACTATGGGACCTTCTTGGGCCAAGGGGCCGTTGTGTCACTGTGTGGCACCATGGAACCAAGGAGAGCATTGTGACACTACAGGGCCCCATGGAACTAAGGATTCATGTAACGGTGTGGGGACGCATGGAATCAAAGGTCCATGGTGATATTGCGGGGCCTCATGGAATTCAGAAGACCATTATGACACTTCAAGGCCTCCTTGAATCAAGGGGCTGTGAATGACTGTGGAACCACGGAGACCCTTCTGACATTGTGAATCCCCATGGAACCAAGAGTCCGTTGTGATACTGCGGTACCAAGGAGACCCCTGTGACACTGCAAGGCCCCATGGAAGCAAGGGGGGAACCATTGGGACACTGTGGGGCCCCATGGAAACAAGGGGCCAGTGTGACACAGCGAGGCCTCATGGAACCAAGAACCCAATATGACACCAACATTGTGACACTGCGGGGCCCCGTGGATCCGAGGGAACAGGTAACAGGTGTGGTTGGCTTGGCCTGACTGCTCCAAGTGACCTTGGCATGTCAAGGGTCTCTTTCATGTGCCCCTGAAACTCTGGGGCTCTGGGCTTTCCTTCAAAGAGAAAAGAACTGTTCTTCAGGCACTCATGGCTGAAATGGGATTCTGCCTCCAAAATTCCCTATATCCAGGGATTGCTTCCAGTCAAAAGCTGCCATTACCAGCAAGTCTGGCTGCCCTTGGCTTCCTGAGAGCTGGCTCTCACCTGCCTTCACACACTGGGGCTCTGGGCTTTCCTTCCTATAGAAAAGAACCATCCCTCCTGTCCCAGCACCCATGGCCAAAACTGGTACTTCTCCTCCAAAATTGCCTAGATGCAAGGGTTTCTCCCAGACAAAAGCTGCCAGGACAGACAGCTCTGGCTGGCCTTGGCCTCTGGTTGTTGCCTCTAATCTGCCCCTGAAACGCCAGGGCTCTGTGCTTTCCTTCCTATGGGAAAGAACTGGCCTTCTCATCCAGGTGTTGGGAGAGTCCCAGACTGGTCAGGCTCAGCAGGGAAGATGTTGGGGTTTTAAGAGATCTAGGTTTTTTTCTGTTAAAGGAGTTTTCCCCTATTCTGTTAAGAGGACGATAAATCATTGGGTGCTTAAGAGAAGACAACAGGGCCTGGCCACTCTTTTGTTTCACCTGGGTGTGGGTTCAGTTCGCTCTCAGCGTCCGGAGTGAGAAGCTGGAGAGAAAGGAGCTGCTGGTTCCTTTTTTTCGGCCATTTTTCTTTCTGCTGGAAACAACGCCGGGATCCCAAAGCCTCTTTCCCTGCCCTGCTGGAGGCCGGGCTGTGGCCGCCCTGCCCCGCTCCTGCTTCGAGCTTTCGCTGCGTTGTAGCCGTGCTCGCCCTGCCTGCTCAGACCTCCGGGGGGTTCCCCGCTTGGATACATCTCATCTGCCACCCGGGATTTGTGTTTGTGCCTGCTGCTCCCGCCTGCCGTTCCAGCCTGTTGTTCCTGAGAGTCCGGGATCGGCTGCCCAGCGGTTTGGGAAGCCTTTGTTCCATCCTTCCCCGGGATCCCAGGGCACCGGTGCCGCGTGCTCCCCGAGCTCGCTCCGGAGCGCCCCCTGCAGCCGCGGGGGAACCATCGCACCTGCCCTGCTCACCGGGAGCCGCCAGCGCCCCTGCCGGCTGCGAGCGGAACTGCACCCGAGGGGAAAGGGCCTGACAGCCGAGAAGGCTGGGACTGGGTTTGTGATTGCTGCTACTGCCATAGTTGTTGCTGTTTTGTTGGGCTGGTTATATATATATATATAGAGAGAGAGAGAGAGTAAAGAACTGTTACTCCTATTTTCCCACATCTTTGCCTAAAGGCCCTTGATTTCAAAATTGTAATAACTCAGAGGGAAAGGGCTTATATCTGCCACTTCAAGAGAGGCTTCTGCCTTCCTTAGCAGACACCTGTCTTTCAAAACCAAGACAGAACTTGGCGCCCAACTGTGGGGCCTGAGTGCATTAAGAGATGGAGGTGAAAAAGGAATAACAGTTCCTGGATAACTTAATTTTGTGTGCTGGATATAGGAACCTTGTTAGGCAGCACTATGTGGTCTAGTTTACCCTGGTTCGGGTGGCATGTGGCCGTGGCTATATTCTTCCCCTTTGCAGCTCCTTACTTGAATATGGGTCCTCTGACTAAGGCTACCGTTGCTGTTTTCCAGCTTGCGCTATGGGTCGAGAAGGTGAGGAATTCATGGGTTTTTAACTTCCTCCGGAATGTGGGCACATGGATAAAGGGCTATCACACACTGAGCACATGTTTTTGGGGTTATGTTAACAATGGTACCTTCTGTGAGGAAATGACACCAGGGGAAGTTTTCCCCCAACCCCTCAACCAGTTTTTTGGGCCCACCCCATCAATTTTCAAAGGGTTTAGATTCCCTCTGAATACTAACCATCTGCTGCTGGTAGGCCTACTCTATTTAGCACTCAAGGAGAAGTTGAGATTGGCTTGGATATCTACCCGGACACCAGCCCCAGAGACTAAAGATCCTGCCCCAGAACCTGACATGGCCCCAGAGAGTAGAGTTCCTACTCCAGAGCCTGATCCTGCGCCAGAACTTGTCACGGCCCCAGACACTAGAGATCCTACCCCAGAGCCTGACACAGCCCCAGACACTAGAGACCCTGCCCCACAGACTGATACCACCCAACAGTCCACCTCAGAAATGGACTACCCAAACTGGGTGGGGGTACTGGCAAAAGGGATGCAGGAGATGTGCCAGGAGATGTGCCAGGTGAGCCAGGAGATGTGCCAGGAGATGGGCCAGGTGCGCCAGGAGATGTGCCAATTGCTAAGGGAATACACCTCCTCAGCTAGTGGAAAACCCTCTCCCTGCCCCAAAGAGGGTGAGTCCGATGGTACAGCAGTGAAACCCAGGTTTCAGCTGAACCACAAGGACAACCACAGCCAGCAGCAGTCGCCCCTGTGCAAAGGAGGAAGTGTAAGACCAAATCAGTACGACCAGTTAATGATGATGGGCAACCAGGGCCCTCACAACCAGCAGGAGAGCCAGAGCCAGAAATCATCACTGAGTCCCTGTCGTACGACAGTCTCCGCGCTATGCGAAAAGACATTGCGCGAAGGGGGCGTGAGCCTTATACAACCTGGCTGCTTCGGGTTTGAGACCTTATGGGCACAGGTGTGCAACTGGATAGTGGTGAGGCAAGGTAGCTGGGATCATTGACCCAGGACCCAGGTGTGGACCAGATATTTGTGAGGGAGCCAGGGCCCCTTTCTCTCTGGGAGCGGCTCTTAACGAGTGTGAGAGAAAGGTTCATTCACAAAGAAAGAATGCAGGAGTACCATCATAGAATGCAGTGGAAGACACTCGAGCAAGGGATTCAACAGCTAAGAGAGGTGGCAATATTAGAGGTACTCTAATATTGGGAGGGATGGACAGCATGATAATGACCCCGATAAGGTCAGGTGCACAGGACAGACGATGTGGAACCTGGCAAGGCTAGGGCCATTGCAATACACCACCTTCATTGCAACGATTGATGCTGACAATACCCGAGAAACAGTGGGCTCTGTTGCCAACAAGCTCAGGAATTATGACAGTATGGTCAATGGCCCGCTGAAAGCTCATGTCTCTGCTGTGGTCCAGGACCTCAAAGAGGAGATGAAGGAGATGAGGAAGGAAATGAGGGAGGAGATGAGGGAGGAGATGAGGGAGGAGATGAGAAAGATCAGTGTGGCACCAGTGCGAGTCACAAGCCCCCAGGTCAGAGAGAGAGGGTACACCCCACGAGCTGAGCTGTGGTTTTTTCTGTGCAAGCATGGGGAAGACATGAGAAGGTGGGATAGGAAACCCACCTCTGTCCTGGCAGCATGGGTGCATGAACTCAAGGATCTCTGGTGAAGAGATGTCCTTAGACATGGCCATTAAACAGGAGAGGTGGAAACACCTGAGTGAAGAGGGACATGAAATAATAGACAGAATAGTGGTAACACAAGGAGAGGGGAAGATCAGTGTTTCTTCTCCTGCCATCCGTACACTTCCTGGAAATTCCTGTTCTCTCCTGGTGGGAAAATTTGCCATTTCCTAAAAGCACTCAAATGACCCAGCTAATGAGGATGTGCTCGTGCACCTCGCAAGCTGCAGGTCCCTGACAGCCCCAGAGGGCTCCTGTCCCATAAACATCTGCTCTGCTCCAGTCTGAAACAGGGAGCAGCATCGTCCTGAGATCATCAGAGAGCTGAGGTTGGAAGGGACCTCAGCAAGTCTGCAGCCCAACCTGGCAGAAACTAGCTCAGACCAAGGCTTGATTTGCTCTGCATTGGAAAATCCCAAAGGGCAGGGACGGGGCAGCATCTCAGCACCTGGCTGAGCCCATGGGAACAAAGGCTTCCTCATGTCCTGGCTGAACCTCCCCTCATTCCCCTGCCACCCATTGGCTTTTGTCTCCCACCAGGCCCCCGGGGAAGAGCCTGGCTCTGTGTTCTCCATCACCTCCTGGGTGGCAGTGCCAGGCTGGGATGAGGAGCCCCTCAGCCTTCCCTTCTTGGGGCTGGACAAGGCCAGCTCCCTCAGCCTCTCCTCAGAGCCAAAGGGCTCCAGCCCCAGCTTGGAGGCCCTTCCCTAAGCCTGCTCCAGCTGCCAGACATCTTTGCTGCCCTGGGGAACCCAAACCAGGCCACAGTGACCGGGATAATGCACGTCCTTGATGTCCTGGTCACACAGCCCCGGCCCCTTTTCCCCATGTCCAGCTCTGGGGGTTGATTTGTGGAACCTCCTTGGGGGAGGCTGCAGCGCTGGGGGACAGGAGGGAGCTGGGGGGAGAGGGGACCCTGCTCTGCACGAGCAGCAGGGGAGACTTCTCTGGGGGGTGGAAATTTGCGGGGGGCTGGAGCAGAGTGACCAACCCAGTGACCTCCCACAGCCTCTCTGTGATGTCACACAGCCCCCCTGTGATGTCACAGCCCACTCTGCTATCACAGTTTGCTCTAGGATTTCACAGCCCTCTCTGTGATGCCACGGCATGCTCTGCGATGTCTCACAGCCCCCCTGGGATATCACAGCCCACTCTGTTATGTCCCACAGCTGCCCTGGCATGTCCAAGCCTGCTCTCTGATGTCATACAACTGCTCTGTGATGTCATACAACTGCTCTGTGATGTCACACAGTCCCCTCTATGATGTCGGAGCTGCTCAATGACCTCACATAACCCACTCTGTGGTGTCAGAGCCCACTCTGTGACCTCCCACAACCCATTCTGTGATATCACACAGCCCCTTTCTGACATCACTCCTGCTCTGTGCCTCTATCACACACAGCCACAGAGGTGCCTCTGTGACACAGCCCCCTCTGGGACATCACACAGCCCCTCTCTGACCTCACAGCCCCCTCTCTGGAATGTATCCGTGATTTGTTAAATCCCGATATCCACGGACAAAAGACCCTCTAACTAATTAAAGTTAGAAAGTGGTCTGTTTATTCAGGCACCGGCGGGCAGCATGGGAGCAGCCTCCTAAAGACATGCCAGCCAAGTACAAGGTTCTCCGTTCTCTCTTGATTACTCAAAGTTTTACATCTTCTACATATGTATGACCCCAGCACCTCCCATCCTCTGCTTCATATTAAAATGAGATCATTGGTCTTTCACGCATGTGCAGTTTCTCTCTTGAATTGGGTCGGTGGTCTCCAATTGGGTCAGTGGTCCTGAAAGATGAAGCCAGGAATGCCTTCCTCACAGTGACCTTTTTACCTTCGTGCTGTCGGCAGGCCTTCATGACCTCTTGGCGCAGCTCAAGATCTCCTCCTTTTGATTAATTATTCTGAAACCTAGGAGCTGTTCTTTGTTCTGTTAGTTTCAATTTGTTTTGATGACAGTCCCTTGTCTCCTGCTGGCCTCAGGGCCAGGGCCAGCAGCCGTGGCCCAAGTGCTGCACAAGTTGGCTCTGTCAGGGCCTTGCAGCTGCTGCCCATCCCTCTGCCCTCTCCAGCCCAGGCTGTGCCACGCTGTCCCTGCCCTGCGCCTCTGTCCCTGCAGGCTGTCCTCATCCCCCCGGCTGCCCCACCTGGCTGGCCCCTTCCTTTGCTGGCAGCTCTGCCTCCTGCCTGCCTCTGCCTTGGCACACAAAGCCTTGCGCTTGATACCAAAAGGGTTCATTCCATTTTTACCGTGTCTGTGAACTTTTAGCAGAGGAACAAGGCATGCAGGGGCTGCTTTCCCAGCAGGGACGGTTGGACGAGAAGAAGAAGACACCTGGCTCAAGGGTGCAGTGCTAGAAAAAACAAGGACTGAATCTGGGAACTTGGGGTGGGTTTTAAGGAAATGGGTGAATTGTAATACGCATGTAGCGACTGTATGTGAGCAACACACTTGTAGAGTCACGTGTCCACGTAAGGTTAGGAGTTATCCCCTGCTGGAGCTCAGGCCTGAATAAATGATGCTCTCTTTAACACCAAATTAGTGTTTTAAGGAGTCTTATGCTGATATTTTGGAGATTTGGTGACAGCAGGGCCTCACAGAACCAAGGAGTCAACAGTGACACTGTGGGACCCCATGGAACCAATGGTCCATTGTCATAGTGCAGATCCAAGGATCCCTGGTGGCACTGTGGAACCAAGGAGATGGTTGCTGACAGTATGAATGCTCATGGAACCATGAGCCACTGTGACACAGAGTGGCCACATGGAGCCAATGGGCCATTGTGACTCTGCAGATCCAAGGAGACCCTTGTGACTGAGGAACCTCATGGAACCAAGGGTCCATTGTGACCCCGTGGGGCCCTGTGGAACCAAGGGGACCACAGCGACATTGCGGGGCTTCATGGAACAATGGAGACCATGATGACACTTTGGGACCCACTGGAACCATGGGGCCATTGTGACACTGCAGAGCCTCCTATAACCAAGGGGCCATTACAGCACGGCAGGGCCTCATGGAATCAAGGGCACCATTGTGACCCTGAGGGGCTCCATGGGACCAAGGGTCCATTCTGACACCGTGGATCCAAGGACACCATTGTTACATTAAAGGGCATCATGGAACCAAGGAAGCCATTGTCAGGAAAAATCAATCCACAAACACCAGAGGTTTATGTCCACAAAGGAGACAGAGGAGTCCCATTACTGTATTTGAATAAAGGGAGAGGCCATGGGGCATTCCCCTGGGGTCTGTCAAGTTGTTAGAGGATGCAGCCTCCTTTCTCTCCTGATTTCCTGGCCGCATTTCCCTCTCTCTTTCCCCATTGCCTGAGGTACTTGAGAGGTACAGACTTCCCAAATCGCTTAACACAGACCCCATCTAATGTATACCCCTGCCTTTTTTTTCCTATGGAATTTATGGTTCTTTCCATTGCTTCTTTCATCTCTCAGTATCCATCTTTACCTATCAGCAGACCCACCCTTTGTTTGTAAAGACAAATCCCTCTCACTCCTTCCATCAATCAGTGGAATTGCTCCCACTGTTTCTTTGACCCCTCAGTATCTGGCTTTTACCTATGAGCAGACCCACAGTTTATTTGCAAAGACAAATTGATCTCATTCCTTTCACCACTGTGGGCCAGTGGGGCTTCATGGAACCATGCAGACCATTGTGACACTTGGAGGCCTCGTGGAACCTAAGGACCATTGTGGCCCTGCAGGGCCTTGTGGAACCAAGGGCACAACAGTGACACTGTGAGGCTGCAAGGGACCAAGGGGGCATTCTCACACTGCAGAACCAAGGGTCCATTGTGGCACAGTGGGGCCTCATGAATCCAAAGGGCCATTTTGACACTTTGAGGCCTTGTGAAACCAAAGGACCCTTGTGGCACTTCAGGGCCTTGTGGAACCAAGGTGACCATAGTGATCCTGTGGGGCTCAATGGAACCAAGGGGCCCTTGTGACACTCTGGGGTCTCATGGAACCAATGGTCGACTGTGACACTGCAGGGCCTTATGGAATCACGGAGACTGTTGTGACACCACAGGCCCCATGGAACCAAGGGGCCATTGTGACACTTTGCGGCCCTATGGAACCAAGGAGTCCATTGTGACACCACAGGGCCTCATGGAAGCAAGGAACCATTGTGACACTATGGGACCTTCTTGGGCCAAGGGGCCGTTGTGTCACTGTGTGGCACCATGGAACCAAGGAGAGCATTGTGACACTACAGGGCCCCATGGAACTAAGGATTCATGTAACGGTGTGGGGACGCATGGAATCAAAGGTCCATGGTGATATTGCGGGGCCTCATGGAATTCAGAAGACCATTATGACACTTCAAGGCCTCCTTGAATCAAGGGGCTGTGAATGACTGTGGAACCACGGAGACCCTTCTGACATTGTGAATCCCCATGGAACCAAGAGTCCGTTGTGATACTGCGGTACCAAGGAGACCCCTGTGACACTGCAAGGCCCCATGGAAGCAAGGGGGGAACCATTGGGACACTGTGGGGCCCCATGGAAACAAGGGGCCAGTGTGACACAGCGAGGCCTCATGGAACCAAGAACCCAATATGACACCAACATTGTGACACTGCGGGGCCCCGTGGATCCGAGGGAACAGGTAACAGGTGTGGTTGGCTTGGCCTGACTGCTCCAAGTGACCTTGGCATGTCAAGGGTCTCTTTCATGTGCCCCTGAAACTCTGGGGCTCTGGGCTTTCCTTCAAAGAGAAAAGAACTGTTCTTCAGGCACTCATGGCTGAAATGGGATTCTGCCTCCAAAATTCCCTATATCCAGGGATTGCTTCCAGTCAAAAGCTGCCATTACCAGCAAGTCTGGCTGCCCTTGGCTTCCTGAGAGCTGGCTCTCACCTGCCTTCACACACTGGGGCTCTGGGCTTTCCTTCCTATAGAAAAGAACCATCCCTCCTGTCCCAGCACCCATGGCCAAAACTGGTACTTCTCCTCCAAAATTGCCTAGATGCAAGGGTTTCTCCCAGACAAAAGCTGCCAGGACAGACAGCTCTGGCTGGCCTTGGCCTCTGGTTGTTGCCTCTAATCTGCCCCTGAAACGCCAGGGCTCTGTGCTTTCCTTCCTATGGGAAAGAACTGGCCTTCTCATCCAGGTGTTGGGAGAGTCCCAGACTGGTCAGGCTCAGCAGGGAAGATGTTGGGGTTTTAAGAGATCTAGGTTTTTTTCTGTTAAAGGAGTTTTCCCCTATTCTGTTAAGAGGACGATAAATCATTGGGTGCTTAAGAGAAGACAACAGGGCCTGGCCACTCTTTTGTTTCACCTGGGTGTGGGTTCAGTTCGCTCTCAGCGTCCGGAGTGAGAAGCTGGAGAGAAAGGAGCTGCTGGTTCCTTTTTTTCGGCCATTTTTCTTTCTGCTGGAAACAACGCCGGGATCCCAAAGCCTCTTTCCCTGCCCTGCTGGAGGCCGGGCTGTGGCCGCCCTGCCCCGCTCCTGCTTCGAGCTTTCGCTGCGTTGTAGCCGTGCTCGCCCTGCCTGCTCAGACCTCCGGGGGGTTCCCCGCTTGGATACATCTCATCTGCCACCCGGGATTTGTGTTTGTGCCTGCTGCTCCCGCCTGCCGTTCCAGCCTGTTGTTCCTGAGAGTCCGGGATCGGCTGCCCAGCGGTTTGGGAAGCCTTTGTTCCATCCTTCCCCGGGATCCCAGGGCACCGGTGCCGCGTGCTCCCCGAGCTCGCTCCGGAGCGCCCCCTGCAGCCGCGGGGGAACCATCGCACCTGCCCTGCTCACCGGGAGCCGCCAGCGCCCCTGCCGGCTGCGAGCGGAACTGCACCCGAGGGGAAAGGGCCTGACAGCCGAGAAGGCTGGGACTGGGTTTGTGATTGCTGCTACTGCCATAGTTGTTGCTGTTTTGTTGGGCTGGTTATATATATATATATAGAGAGAGAGAGAGAGTAAAGAACTGTTACTCCTATTTTCCCACATCTTTGCCTAAAGGCCCTTGATTTCAAAATTGTAATAACTCAGAGGGAAAGGGCTTATATCTGCCACTTCAAGAGAGGCTTCTGCCTTCCTTAGCAGACACCTGTCTTTCAAAACCAAGACAGAACTTGGCGCCCAACTGTGGGGCCTGAGTGCATTAAGAGATGGAGGTGAAAAAGGAATAACAGTTCCTGGATAACTTAATTTTGTGTGCTGGATATAGGAACCTTGTTAGGCAGCACTATGTGGTCTAGTTTACCCTGGTTCGGGTGGCATGTGGCCGTGGCTATATTCTTCCCCTTTGCAGCTCCTTACTTGAATATGGGTCCTCTGACTAAGGCTACCGTTGCTGTTTTCCAGCTTGCGCTATGGGTCGAGAAGGTGAGGAATTCATGGGTTTTTAACTTCCTCCGGAATGTGGGCACATGGATAAAGGGCTATCACACACTGAGCACATGTTTTTGGGGTTATGTTAACAATGGTACCTTCTGTGAGGAAATGACACCAGGGGAAGTTTTCCCCCAACCCCTCAACCAGTTTTTTGGGCCCACCCCATCAATTTTCAAAGGGTTTAGATTCCCTCTGAATACTAACCATCTGCTGCTGGTAGGCCTACTCTATTTAGCACTCAAGGATAAGTTGAGATTGGCTTGGATATCTACCCGGACACCAGCCCCAGAGACTAAAGATCCTGCCCCAGAACCTGACATGGCCCCAGAGAGTAGAGTTCCTACTCCAGAGCCTGATCCTGCGCCAGAACTTGTCACGGCCCCAGACACTAGAGATCCTACCCCAGAGCCTGACACAGCCCCAGACACTAGAGACCCTGCCCCACAGACTGATACCACCCAACAGTCCAGCTCAGAAATGGACTACCCAAACTGGGTGGGGGTACTGGCAAAAGGGATGCAGGAGATGTGCCAGGAGATGTGCCAGGTGAGCCAGGAGATGTGCCAGGAGATGGGCCAGGTGCGCCAGGAGATGTGCCAATTGCTAAGGGAATACACCTCCTCAGCTAGTGGAAAACCCTCTCCCTGCCCCAAAGAGGGTGAGTCCGATGGTACAGCAGTGAAACCCAGGTTTCAGCTGAACCACAAGGACAACCACAGCCAGCAGCAGTCGCCCCTGTGCAAAGGAGGAAGTGTAAGACCAAATCAGTACGACCAGTTAATGATGATGGGCAACCAGGGCCCTCACAACCAGCAGGAGAGCCAGAGCCAGAAATCATCACTGAGTCCCTGTCGTACGACAGTCTCCGCGCTATGCGAAAAGACATTGCGCGAAGGGGGCGTGAGCCTTATACAACCTGGCTGCTTCGGGTTTGAGACCTTATGGGCACAGGTGTGCAACTGGATAGTGGTGAGGCAAGGTAGCTGGGATCATTGACCCAGGACCCAGGTGTGGACCAGATATTTGTGAGGGAGCCAGGGCCCCTTTCTCTCTGGGAGCGGCTCTTAACGAGTGTGAGAGAAAGGTTCATTCACAAAGAAAGAATGCAGGAGTACCATCATAGAATGCAGTGGAAGACACTCGAGCAAGGGATTCAACAGCTAAGAGAGGTGGCAATATTAGAGGTACTCTAATATTGGGAGGGATGGACAGCATGATAATGACCCCGATAAGGTCAGGTGCACAGGACAGACGATGTGGAACCTGGCAAGGCTAGGGCCATTGCAATACACCACCTTCATTGCAACGATTGATGCTGACAATACCCGAGAAACAGTGGGCTCTGTTGCCAACAAGCTCAGGAATTATGACAGTATGGTCAATGGCCCGCTGAAAGCTCATGTCTCTGCTGTGGTCCAGGACCTCAAAGAGGAGATGAAGGAGATGAGGAAGGAAATGAGGGAGGAGATGAGGGAGGAGATGAGGGAGGAGATGAGAAAGATCAGTGTGGCACCAGTGCGAGTCACAAGCCCCCAGGTCAGAGAGAGAGGGTACACCCCACGAGCTGAGCTGTGGTTTTTTCTGTGCAAGCATGGGGAAGACATGAGAAGGTGGGATAGGAAACCCACCTCTGTCCTGGCAGCATGGGTGCATGAACTCAAGGATCTCTGGTGAAGAGATGTCCTTAGACATGGCCATTAAACAGGAGAGGTGGAAACACCTGAGTGAAGAGGGACATGAAATAATAGACAGAATAGTGGTAACACAAGGAGAGGGGAAGATCAGTGTTTCTTCTCCTGCCATCCGTACACTTCCTGGAAATTCCTGTTCTCTCCTGGTGGGAAAATTTGCCATTTCCTAAAAGCACTCAAATGACCCAGCTAATGAGGATGTGCTCGTGCACCTCGCAAGCTGCAGGTCCCTGACAGCCCCAGAGGGCTCCTGTCCCATAAACATCTGCTCTGCTCCAGTCTGAAACAGGGAGCAGCATCGTCCTGAGATCATCAGAGAGCTGAGGTTGGAAGGGACCTCAGCAAGTCTGCAGCCCAACCTGGCAGAAACTAGCTCAGACCAAGGCTTGATTTGCTCTGCATTGGAAAATCCCAAAGGGCAGGGACGGGGCAGCATCTCAGCACCTGGCTGAGCCCATGGGAACAAAGGCTTCCTCATGTCCTGGCTGAACCTCCCCTCATTCCCCTGCCACCCATTGGCTTTTGTCTCCCACCAGGCCCCCGGGGAAGAGCCTGGCTCTGTGTTCTCCATCACCTCCTGGGTGGCAGTGCCAGGCTGGGATGAGGAGCCCCTCAGCCTTCCCTTCTTGGGGCTGGACAAGGCCAGCTCCCTCAGCCTCTCCTCAGAGCCAAAGGGCTCCAGCCCCAGCTTGGAGGCCCTTCCCTAAGCCTGCTCCAGCTGCCAGACATCTTTGCTGCCCTGGGGAACCCAAACCAGGCCACAGTGACCGGGATAATGCACGTCCTTGATGTCCTGGTCACACAGCCCCGGCCCCTTTTCCCCATGTCCAGCTCTGGGGGTTGATTTGTGGAACCTCCTTGGGGGAGGCTGCAGCGCTGGGGGACAGGAGGGAGCTGGGGGGAGAGGGGACCCTGCTCTGCACGAGCAGCAGGGGAGACTTCTCTGGGGGGTGGAAATTTGCGGGGGGCTGGAGCAGAGTGACCAACCCAGTGACCTCCCACAGCCTCTCTGTGATGTCACACAGCCCCCCTGTGATGTCACAGCCCACTCTGCTATCACAGTTTGCTCTAGGATTTCACAGCCCTCTCTGTGATGCCACGGCATGCTCTGCGATGTCTCACAGCCCCCCTGGGATATCACAGCCCACTCTGTTATGTCCCACAGCTGCCCTGGCATGTCCAAGCCTGCTCTCTGATGTCATACAACTGCTCTGTGATGTCACACAACTGCTCTGTGATGTCACACAGTCCCCTCTATGATGTCGGAGCTGCTCAATGACCTCACATAACCCACTCTGTGGTGTCAGAGCCCACTCTGTGACCTCCCACAACCCATTCTGTGATATCACACAGCCCCTTTCTGACATCACTCCTGCTCTGTGCCTCTATCACACACAGCCACAGAGGTGCCTCTGTGACACAGCCCCCTCTGGGACATCCCACAGCCCCTCTCTGACCTCACAGCCCCCTCTCTGGAATGTATCCGTGATTTGTTAAATCCCGATATCCACGGATAAAAGACCCTCTAACTAATTAAAGTTAGAAAGTGGTCTGTTTATTCAGGCACCGGCGGGCAGCATGGGAGCAGCCTCCTAAAGACATGCCAGCCAAGTACAAGGTTCTCCGTTCTCTCTTGATTACTCAAAGTTTTACATCTTCTACATATGTATGACCCCAGCACCTCCCATCCTCTGCTTCATATTAAAATGAGATCATTGGTCTTTCACGCATGTGCAGTTTCTCTCTTGAATTGGGTCAGTGGTCTCGAATTGGGTCAGTGGTCCTGAAAGATGAAGCCAGGAATGCCTTCCTCACAGTGACCTTTTTACCTTCGTGCTGTCGGCAGGCCTTCATGACCTCTTGGCGCAGCTCAAGATCTCCTCCTTTTGATTAATTATTCTGAAACCCAGGAGCTGTTCTTTGTTCTGTTAGTTTCAATTTGTTTTGATGACAGTCCCTTGTCTCCTGCTGGCCTCAGGGCCAGGGCCGGCAGCCGTGGCCCAAGTGCTGCACAAGTTGGCTCTGTCAGGGCCTTGCAGCTGCTGCCCATCCCTCTGCCCTCTCCAGCCCAGGCTGTGCCACGCTGTCCCTGCCCTGCGCCTCTGTCCCTGCAGGCTGTCCTCATCCCCCCGGCTGCCCCACCTGGCTGGCCCCTTCCTTTGCTGGCAGCTCTGCCTCCTGCCTGCCTCTGCCTTGGCACACAAAGCCTTGCGCTTGATACCAAAAGGGTTCATTCCATTTTTACCGTGTCTGTGAACTTTTAGCAGAGGAACAAGGCATGCAGGGGCTGCTTTCCCAGCAGGGACGGTTGGACGAGAAGAAGAAGACACCTGGCTCAAGGGTGCAGTGCTAGAAAAAACAAGGACTGAATCTGGGAACTTGGGGTGGGTTTTAAGGAAATGGGTGAATTGTAATACGCATGTAGCGACTGTATGTGAGCAACACACTTGTAGAGTCACGTGTCCACGTAAGGTTAGGAGTTATCCCCTGCTGGAGCTCAGGCCTGAATAAATGATGCTCTCTTTAACACCAAATTAGTGTTTTAAGGAGTCTTATGCTGATATTTTGGAGATTTGGTGACAGCAGGGCCTCACAGAACCAAGGAGTCAACAGTGACACTGTGGGACCCCATGGAACCAATGGTCCATTGTCATAGTGCAGATCCAAGGATCCATGGTGGCACTGTGGAACCAAGGAGATGGTTGCTGACAGTATGAACGCTCATGGAACCATGAGCCACTGTGACACAGAGTGGCCACATGGAGCCAATGGGCCATTGTGACTCTGCAGATCCAAGGAGACCCTTGTGACTGAGGAACCTCATGGAACCAAGGGTCCATTGTGACCCTGTGGGGCCCTGTGGAACCAAGGGGACCACAGCGACATTGCGGGGCTTCATGGAACAATGGAGACCATGATGACACTTTGGGACCCACTGGAACCAAGGGGCCATTGTGACACTGCAGAGCCTCCTATAACCAAGGGGCCATTACAGCACGGCAGGGCCTCATGGAATCTAGGGCACCATTGTGACCCTGAGGGGCTCCATGGGACCAAGGGTCCATTCTGACACTGTGGATCCAAGGACACCATTGTTACATTAAAGGGCATCATGGAACCAAGGAAGCCATTGTCAGGAAAAATCAATCCACAAACACCAGAGGTTTATGTCCACAAAGGAGACAGAGGAGTCCCATTACTGTATTTGAATAAAGGGAGAGGCCATGGGGCATTCCCCTGGGGTCTGTCAAGTTGTTAGAGGATGCAGCCTCCTTTCTCTCCTGATTTCCTGGCCGCATTTCCCTCTCTCTTTCCCCATTGCCTGAGGTACTTGAGAGGTACAGACTTCCCAAATCGCTTAACACAGACCCCATCTAATGTATACCCCTCCCTTTTTTTTCCAATGGAATTTATGGTTCTTTCCATTGCTTCTTTCATCTCTCAGTATCCATCTTTACCTATCAGCAGACCCACCCTTTGTTTGTAAAGACAAATCCCTCTCACTCCTTCCATCAATCAGTGGAATTGCTCCCACTGTTTCTTTGACCCCTCAGTATCTGGCTTTTACCTATGAGCAGACCCACAGTTTATTTGCAAAGACAAATTGATCTCATTCCTTTCACCACTGTGGGCCAGTGGGGCTTCATGGAACCATGCAGACCATTGTGACACTTGGAGGCCTCGTGGAACCTAAGGACCATTGTGGCCCTGCAGGGCCTTGTGGAACCAAGGGCACAACAGTGACACTGTGAGGCTGCAAGGGACCAAGGGGGCATTCTCACACTGCAGAACCAAGGGTCCATTGTGGCACAGTGGGGCCTCATGAATCCAAAGGGCCATTTTGACACTTTGAGGCCTTGTGAAACCAAAGGACCCTTGTGGCACTTCAGGGCCTTGTGGAACCAAGGTGACCATAGTGATCCTGTGGGGCTCAATGGAACCAAGGGGCCCTTGTGACACTCTGGGGTCTCATGGAACCAATGGTCGACTGTGACACTGCAGGGCCTTATGGAATCACGGAGACTGTTGTGACACCACAGGCCCCATGGAACCAAGGGGCCATTGTGACACTTTGCGGCCCTATGGAACCAAGGAGTCCATTGTGACACCACAAGGCCTCATGGAAGCAAGGAACCATTGTGACACTATGGGACCTCCTCGGGCCAAGGGGCCGTTGTGTCACTGTGTGGCACCATGGAACCAAGGAGAGCATTGTGACACTACAGGGCCCCATGGAACTAAGGATTCATGTAACGGTGTGGGGACGCATGGAATCAAAGGTCCATGGTGATATTGCGGGGCCTCATGGAATTCAGAAGACCATTATGACACTTCAAGGCCTCCTTGAATCAAGGGGCTGTGAATGACTTTGTGGAACCACGGAGACCCTTCTGACATTGTGAATCCCCATGGAACCAAGAGTCCGTTGTGATACTGCGGTACCAAGGAGACCCCTGTGACACTGCAAGGCCCCATGGAAGCAAGGGGGGAACCATTGGGACACTGTGGGGCCCCATGGAAACAAGGGGCCAGTGTGACACAGCGAGGCCTCATGGAACCAAGAACCCAGTATGACACCAACATTGTGACACTGCGGGGCCCCGTGGATCCGAGGGAACAGGTAACAGGTGTGGTTGGCTTGGCCCGACTGCTCCAAGTGACCTTGGCATGTCAAGGGTCTCTTTCATGTGCCCCTGAAACTCTGGGCCTCTGGGCTTTCCTTCAAAGAGAAAAGAACTGTTCTTCAGGCACTCATGGCTGAAATGGGATTCTGCCTCCAAAATTCCCTATATCCAGGGATTGCTCCCAGTCAAAAGCTGCCATTACCAGCAAGTCTGGCTGCCCTTGGCTTCCTGAGAGCTGGCTCTCACCTGCCTTCGCACACTGGGGCTCTGGGCTTTCCTTCCTATAGAAAAGAACCATCCCTCCTGTCCCGGCACCCATGGCCAAAACTGGTAGTTCTCCTCCAAAATTGCCTAGATGCAAGGGTTTCTCCCAGACAAAAGCTGCCAGGACAGACAGCTCTGGCTGGCCTTGGCCTCTGGTTGTTGCCTCTAATCTGCCCCTGAAACGCCAGGGCTCTGTGCTTTCCTTCCTATGGGAAAGAACTGGCCTTCTCATCCAGGTGTTGGGAGAGTCCCAGACTGGTCAGGCTCAGCAGGGAAGATGTTGGGGTTTTAAGAGATCTAGGTTTTTTTCTGTTAAAGGAGTTTTCCCCTATTCTGTTAAGAGGACGATAAATCATTGGGTGCTTAAGAGAAGACAACAGGGCCTGGCCACTCTTTTGTTTCACCTGGGTGTGGGTTCAGTTCGCTCTCAGCGTCCGGAGTGAGAAGCTGGAGAGAAAGGAGCTGCTGGTTCCTTTTTTTCGGCCATTTTTCTTTCTGCTGGAAACAACGCCGGGATCCCAAAGCCTCTTTCCCTGCCCTGCTGGAGGCCGGGCTGTGGCCGCCCTGCCCCGCTCCTGCTTCGAGCTTTCGCTGCGTTGTAGCCGTGCTCGCCCTGCCTGCTCAGACCTCCGGGGGGTTCCCCGCTTGGATACATCTCATCTGCCACCCGGGATTTGTGTTTGTGCCTGCTGCTCCCGCCTGCCGTTCCAGCCTGTTGTTCCTGAGAGTCCAGGATCGGCTGCCCAGCGGTTTGGGAAGCCTTTGTTCCATCCTTCCCCGGGATCCCAGGGCACCGGTGCCGCGTGCTCCCCGAGCTCGCTCCGGAGCGCCCCCTGCAGCCGCGGGGGAACCATCGCACCTGCCTTGCTCACCGGGAGCCGCCAGCGCCCCTGCCGGCTGCGAGCGGAACTGCACCCGAGGGGAAAGGGCCTGACAGCCGAGAAGGCTGGGACTGGGTTTGGGATTGCTGCTACTGCCATAGTTGTTGCTGTTTTGTTGGGCTGGTTATATATATATAGAGAGAGAGAGAGAGAGAGAGTAAAGAACTGTTACTCCTATTTTCCCACATCTTTGCCTAAAGGCCCTTGATTTCAAAATTGTAATAACTCAGAGGGAAAGGGCTTATATCTGCCACTTCAAGAGAGGCTTTTGCCTTCCTTAGCAGACACCTGTCTTTCAAAACCAAGACAGAACTTGGCGCCCAACTGTGGGGCCTGAGTGCATTAAGAGATGGAGGTGAAAAAGGAATAACAGTTCCTGGATAACTTAATTTTGTGTGCTGGATATAGGAACCTTGTTAGGCAGCACTATGTGGTCTAGTTTACCCTGGTTCAGGTGGCATGTGGCCGTGGCTATATTCTTCCCCTTTGCAGCTCCTTACTTGAATATGGGTCCTCTGACTAAGGCTACCGTTGCTGTTTTCCAGCTTGCGCTATGGGTCGAGAAGGTGAGGAATTCATGGGTTTTTAACTTCCTCCGGAATGTGGGCACATGGATAAAGGGCTATCACACACTGAGCACATGTTTTTGGGGTTATGTTAACAATGGTACCTTCTGTGAGGAAATGACACCAGGGGAAGTTTTCCCCCAACCCCTCAACCAGTTCTTTGGGCCCACCCCATCAATTTTCAAAGGGTTTAGATTCCCTCTGAATACTAACCATCTGCTGCTGGTAGGCCTACTCTATTTAGCACTCAAGGATAAGTTGAGATTGGCTTGGATATCTACCCGGACACCAGCCCCAGAGACTAAAGATCCTGCCCCAGAACCTGACATGGCCCCAGAGAGTAGAGTTCCTACTCCAGAGCCTGATCCTGCGCCAGAACTTGTCACGGTCCCAGACACTAGAGATCCTACCCCAGAGCCTGACACAGCCCCAGACACTAGAGACCCTGCCCCACAGACTGATACCACCCAACAGTCCACCTCAGAAATGGACTACCCAAACTGGGTGGGGGTACTGGCAAAAGGGATGCAGGAGATGTGCCAGGAGATGTGCCAGGTGAGCCAGGAGATGTGCCAGGAGATGGGCCAGGTGCGCCAGGAGATGTGCCAATTGCTAAGGGAATACACCTCCTCAGCTAGTGGAAAACCCTCTCCCTGCCCCAAAGAGGGTGAGTCCGATGGTACAGCAGTGAAACCCAGGTTTCAGCTGAACCACAAGGACAACCACAGCCAGCAGCAGTCGCCCCTGTGCAAAGGAGGAAGTGTAAGACCAAATCAGTACGACCAGTTAATGATGATGGGCAACCAGGGCCCTCACAACCAGCAGGAGAGCCAGAGCCAGAAATCATCACTGAGTCCCTGTCGTACGACAGTCTCCGCGCTATGCGAAAAGACATTGCGCGAAGGGGGCGTGAGCCTTATACAACCTGGCTGCTTCGGGTTTGAGACCTTATGGGCACAGGTGTGCAACTGGATAGTGGTGAGGCAAGGTAGCTGGGATCATTGACCCAGGACCCAGGTGTGGACCAGATATTTGTGAGGGAGCCAGGGCCCCTTTCTCTCTGGGAGCGGCTCTTAACGAGTGTGAGAGAAAGGTTCATTCACAAAGAAAGAATGCAGGAGTACCATCATAGAATGCAGTGGAAGACACTCGAGCAAGGGATTCAACAGCTAAGAGAGGTGGCAATATTAGAGGTACTCTAATATTGGGAGGGATGGACAGCATGATAATGACCCCGATAAGGTCAGGTGCACAGGACAGACGATGTGGAACCTGGCAAGGCTAGGGCCATTGCAATACACCACCTTCATTGCAACGATTGATGCTGACAATACCCGAGAAACAGTGGGCTCTGTTGCCAACAAGCTCAGGAATTATGACAGTATGGTCAATGGCCCGCTGAAAGCTCATGTCTCTGCTGTGGTCCAGGACCTCAAAGAGGAGATGAAGGAGATGAGGAAGGAAATGAGGGAGGAGATGAGGGAGGAGATGAGGGAGGAGATGAGAAAGATCAGTGTGGCACCAGTGCGAGTCACAAGCCCCCAGGTCAGAGAGAGAGGGTACACCCCACGAGCTGAGCTGTGGTTTTTTCTGTGCAAGCATGGGGAAGACATGAGAAGGTGGGATAGGAAACCCACCTCTGTCCTGGCAGCATGGGTGCATGAACTCAAGGATCTCTGGTGAAGAGATGTCCTTAGACATGGCCATTAAACAGGAGAGGTGGAAACACCTGAGTGAAGAGGGACATGAAATAATAGACAGAATAGTGGTAACACAAGGAGAGGGGAAGATCAGTGTTTCTTCTCCTGCCATCCGTACACTTCCTGGAAATTCCTGTTCTCTCCTGGTGGGAAAATTTGCCATTTCCTAAAAGCACTCAAATGACCCAGCTAATGAGGATGTGCTCGTGCACCTCGCAAGCTGCAGGTCCCTGACAGCCCCAGAGGGCTCCTGTCCCATAAACATCTGCTCTGCTCCAGTCTGAAACAGGGAGCAGCATCGTCCTGAGATCATCAGAGAGCTGAGGTTGGAAGGGACCTCAGCAAGTCTGCAGCCCAACCTGGCAGAAACTAGCTCAGACCAAGGCTTGATTTGCTCTGCATTGGAAAATCCCAAAGGGCAGGGACGGGGCAGCATCTCAGCACCTGGCTGAGCCCATGGGAACAAAGGCTTCCTCATGTCCTGGCTGAACCTCCCCTCATTCCCCTGCCACCCATTGGCTTTTGTCTCCCACCAGGCCCCCAGGGAAGAGCCTGGCTCTGTGTTCTCCATCACCTCCTGGGTGGCACTGCCAGGCTGGGATGAGGAGCCCCTCAGCCTTCCCTTCTTGGGGCTGGACAAGGCCAGCTCCCTCAGCCTCTCCTCAGAGCCAAAGGGCTCCAGCCCCAGCTTGGAGGCCCTTCCCTAACCCTGCTCCAGCTGCCAGACATCTTTGCTGCCCTGGGGAACCCAAACCAGGCCACAGTGACCGGGATAATGCACGTCCTTGATGTCCTGGTCACACAGCCCCGGCCCCTTTTCCCCATGTCCAGCTCTGGGGGTTGATTTGTGGAACCTCCTTGGGGGAGGCTGCAGCGCTGGGGGACAGGAGGGAGCTGGGGGGAGAGGGGACCCTGCTCTGCACGAGCAGCAGGGGAGACTTCTCTGGGGGGTGGAAATTTGCGGGGGGCTGGAGCAGAGTGACCAACCCAGTGACCTCCCACAGCCTCTCTGTGATGTCACACAGCCCCCCTGTGATGTCACAGCCCACTCTGCTATCACAGTTTGCTCTAGGATTTCACAGCCCTCTCTGTGATGCCACGGCATGCTCTGCGATGTCTCACAGCCCCCCTGGGATATCACAGCCCACTCTGTTATGTCCCACAGCTGCCCTGGCATGTCCAAGCCTGCTCTCTGATGTCATACAACTGCTCTGTGATGTCACACAACTGCTCTGTGATGTCACACAGTCCCCTCTATGATGTCGGAGCTGCTCAATGACCTCACATAACCCACTCTGTGGTGTCAGAGCCCACTCTGTGACCTCCCACAACCCATTCTGTGATATCACACAGCCCCTTTCTGACATCACTCCTGCTCTGTGCCTCTATCACACACAGCCACAGAGGTGCCTCTGTGACACAGCCCCCTCTGGGACATCCCACAGCCCCTCTCTGACCTCACAGCCCCCTCTCTGGAATGTATCCGTGATTTGTTAAATCCCGATATCCACGGACAAAAGACCCTCTAACTAATTAAAGTTAGAAAGTGGTCTGTTTATTCAGGCACCGGCGGGCAGCATGGGAGCAGCCTCCTAAAGACATGCCAGCCAAGGACAAGGTTCTCCGTTCTCTCTTGATTACTCAAAGTTTTACATCTTCTCCATATGTATGACCCCAGCACCTCCCATCCTCTGCTTCATATTAAAATGAGATCATTGGTCTTTCACGCATGTGCAGTTTCTCTCTTGAATTGGGTCGGTGGTCTCCAATTGGGTCAGTGGTCCTGAAAGATGAAGCCAGGAATGCCTTCCTCACAGTGACCTTTTTACCTTCGTGCTGTCGGCAGGCCTTCATGACCTCTTGGCGCAGCTCAAGATCTCCTCCTTTTGATTAATTATTCTGAAACCCAGGAGCTGTTCTTTGTTCTGTTAGTTTCAATTTGTTTTGATGACAGTCCCTTGTCTCCTGCTGGCCTCAGGGCCAGGGCCAGCAGCCGTGGCCCAAGTGCTGCACAAGTTGGCTCTGTCAGGGCCTTGCAGCTGCTGCCCATCCCTCTGCCCTCTCCAGCCCAGGCTGTGCCACGCTGTCCCTGCCCTGCGCCTCTGTCCCTGCAGGCTGTCCTCATCCCCCCGGCTGCTCCACCTGGCTGGCCCCTTCCTTTGCTGGCAGCTCTGCCTCCTGCCTGCCTCTGCCTTGGCACACAAAGCCTTGCGCTTGATACCAAAAGGGTTCATTCCATTTTTACCGTGTCTGTGAACTTTTAGCAGAGGAACAAGGCATGCAGGGGCTGCTTTCCCAGCAGGGACGGTTGGACGAGAAGAAGAAGACACCTGGCTCAAGGGTGCAGTGCTAGAAAAAACAAGGACTGAATCTGGGAACTTGGGGTGGGTTTTAAGGAAATGGGTGAATTGTAATACGCATGTAGCGACTGTATGTGAGCAACACACTTGTAGAGTCACGTGTCCACGTAAGGTTAGGAGTTATCCCCTGCTGGAGCTCAGGCCTGAATAAATGATGCTCTCTTTAACACCAAATCAGTGTTAAGGAGTCTTATGCTGATATTTTGGAGATTTGGTGACAGCAGGGCCTCACAGAACCAAGGAGTCAACAGTGACACTGTGGGACCCCATGGAACCAATGGTCCATTGTCATAGTGCAGATCCAAGGATCCATGGTGGCACTGTGGAACCAAGGAGATGGTTGCTGACAGTATGAACGCTCATGGAACCATGAGCCACTGTGACACAGAGTGGCCACATGGAGCCAATGGGCCATTGTGACTCTGCAGATCCAAGGAGACCCTTGTGACTGAGGAACCTCATGGAACCAAGGGTCCATTGTGACCCCGTGGGGCCCTGTGGAACCAAGGGGACCACAGCGACATTGCGGGGCTTCATGGAACAATGGAGACCATGATGACACTTTGGGACCCACTGGAACCAAGGGGCCATTGTGACACTGCAGAGCCTCCTATAACCAAGGGGCCATTACAGCACGGCAGGGCCTCATGGAATCAAGGGCACCATTGTGACCCTGAGGGGCTCCATGGGACCAAGGGTCCATTCTGACACCGTGGATCCAAGGACACCATTGTTACATTAAAGGGCATCATGGAACCAAGGAAGCCATTGTCAGGAAAAATCAATCCACAAACACCAGAGGTTTATGTCCACAAAGGAGACAGAGGAGTCCCATTACTGTATTTGAATAAAGGGAGAGGCCATGGGGCATTCCCCTGGGGTCTGTCAAGTTGTTAGAGGATGCAGCCTCCTTTCTCTCCTGATTTCCTGGCCGCATTTCCCTCTCTCTTTCCCCATTGCCTGAGGTACTTGAGAGGTACAGACTTCCCAAATCGCTTAACACAGACCCCATCTAATGTATACCCCTGCCTTTTTTTTCCTATGGAATTTATGGTTCTTTCCATTGCTTCTTTCATCTCTCAGTATCCATCTTTACCTATCAGCAGACCCACCCTTTGTTTGTAAAGACAAATCCCTCTCACTCCTTCCATCAATCAGTGGAATTGCTCCCACTGTTTCTTTGACCCCTCAGTATCTGGCTTTTACCTATGAGCAGACCCACAGTTTATTTGCAAAGACAAATTGATCTCATTCCTTTCACCACTGTGGGCCAGTGGGGCTTCATGGAACCATGCAGACCATTGTGACACTTGGAGGCCTCGTGGAACCTAAGGACCATTGTGGCCCTGCAGGGCCTTGTGGAACCAAGGGCACAACAGTGACACTGTGAGGCTGCAAGGGACCAAGGGGGCATTCTCACACTGCAGAACCAAGGGTCCATTGTGGCACAGTGGGGCCTCATGAATCCAAAGGGCCATTTTGACACTTTGAGGCCTTGTGAAACCAAAGGACCCTTGTGGCACTTCAGGGCCTTGTGGAACCAAGGTGACCATAGTGATCCTGTGGGGCTCAATGGAACCAAGGGGCCCTTGTGACACTCTGGGGTCTCATGGAACCAATGGTCGACTGTGACACTGCAGGGCCTTATGGAATCACGGAGACTGTTGTGACACCACAGGCCCCATGGAACCAAGGGGCCATTGTGACACTTTGCGGCCCTATGGAACCAAGGAGTCCATTGTGACACCACAAGGCCTCATGGAAGCAAGGAACCATTGTGACACTATGGGACCTTCTTGGGCCAAGGGGCCGTTGTGTCACTGTGTGGCACCATGGAACCAAGGAGAGCATTGTGACACTACAGGGCCCCATGGAACTAAGGATTCATGTAACGGTGTGGGGACGCATGGAATCAAAGGTCCATGGTGATATTGCGGGGCCTCATGGAATTCAGAAGACCATTATGACACTTCAAGGCCTCCTTGAATCAAGGGGCTGTGAATGACTGTGGAACCACGGAGACCCTTCTGACATTGTGAATCCCCATGGAACCAAGAGTCCGTTGTGATACTGCGGTACCAAGGAGACCCCTGTGACACTGCAAGGCCCCATGGAAGCAAGGGGGGAACCATTGGGACACTGTGGGGCCCCATGGAAACAAGGGGCCAGTGTGACACAGCGAGGCCTCATGGAACCAAGAACCCAATATGACACCAACATTGTGACACTGCGGGGCCCCGTGGATCCGAGGGAACAGGTAACAGGTGTGGTTGGCTTGGCCTGACTGCTCCAACTGACCTTGGCATGTCAAGGGTCTCTTTCATGTGCCCCTGAAACTCTGGGGCTCTGGGCTTTCCTTCAAAGAGAAAAGAACTGTTCTTCAGGCACTCATGGCTGAAATGGGATTCTGCCTCCAAAATTCCCTATATCCAGGGATTGCTTCCAGTCAAAAGCTGCCATTACCAGCAAGTCTGGCTGCCCTTGGCTTCCTGAGAGCTGGCTCTCACCTGCCTTCACACACTGGGGCTCTGGGCTTTCCTTCCTATAGAAAAGAACCATCCCTCCTGTCCCAGCACCCATGGCCAAAACTGGTACTTCTCCTCCAAAATTGCCTAGATGCAAGGGTTTCTCCCAGACAAAAGCTGCCAGGACAGACAGCTCTGGCTGGCCTTGGCCTCTGGTTGTTGCCTCTAATCTGCCCCTGAAACGCCAGGGCTCTGTGCTTTCCTTCCTATGGGAAAGAACTGGCCTTCTCATCCAGGTGTTGGGAGAGTCCCAGACTGGTCAGGCTCAGCAGGGAAGATGTTGGGGTTTTAAGAGATCTAGGTTTTTTTCTGTTAAAGGAGTTTTCCCCTATTCTGTTAAGAGGACGATAAATCATTGGGTGCTTAAGAGAAGACAACAGGGCCTGGCCACTCTTTTGTTTCACCTGGGTGTGGGTTCAGTTCGCTCTCAGCGTCCGGAGTGAGAAGCTGGAGAGAAAGGAGCTGCTGGTTCCTTTTTTTCGGCCATTTTTCTTTCTGCTGGAAACAACGCCGGGATCCCAAAGCCTCTTTCCCTGCCCTGCTGGAGGCCGGGCTGTGGCCGCCCTGCCCCGCTCCTGCTTCCAGCTTTCGCTGCGTTGTAGCCGTGCTCGCCCTGCCTGCTCAGACCTCCGGGGGGTTCCCCGCTTGGATACATCTCATCTGCCACCCGGGATTTGTGTTTGTGCCTGCTGCTCCCGCCTGCCGTTCCAGCCTGTTGTTCCTGAGAGTCCGGGATCGGCTGCCCAGCGGTTTGGGAAGCCTTTGTTCCATCCTTCCCCGGGATCCCAGGGCACCGGTGCCGCGTGCTCCCCGAGCTCGCTCCGGAGCGCCCCCTGCAGCCGCGGGGGAACCATCGCACCTGCCCTGCTCACCGGGAGCCGCCAGCGCCCCTGCCGGCTGCGAGCGGAACTGCACCCGAGGGGAAAGGGCCTGACAGCCGAGAAGGCTGGGACTGGGTTTGGGATTGCTGCTACTGCCATAGTTGTTGTTGTTTTGTTGGGCTGGTTATATATATATATATAGAGAGAGAGAGAGAGTAAAGAACTGTTACTCCTATTTTCCCACATCTTTGCCTAAAGGCCCTTGATTTCAAAATTGTAATAACTCAGAGGGAAAGGGCTTATATCTGCCACTTCAAGAGAGGCTTCTGCCTTCCTTAGCAGACACCTGTCTTTCAAAACCAAGACAGAACTTGGCGCCCAACTGTGGGGCCTGAGTGCATTAAGAGATGGAGGTGAAAAAGGAATAACAGTTCCTGGATAACTTAATTTTGTGTGCTGGATATAGGAACCTTGTTAGGCAGCACTATGTGGTCTAGTTTACCCTGGTTCGGGTGGCATGTGGCCGTGGCTATATTCTTCCCCTTTGCAGCTCCTTACTTGAATATGGGTCCTCTGACTAAGGCTACCGTTGCTGTTTTCCAGCTTGCGCTATGGGTCGAGAAGGTGAGGAATTCATGGGTTTTTAACTTCCTCCGGAATGTGGGCACATGGATAAAGGGCTATCACACACTGAGCACATGTTTTTGGGGTTATGTTAACAATGGTACCTTCTGTGAGGAAATGACACCAGGGGAAGTTTTCCCCCAACCCCTCAACCAGTTTTTTGGGCCCACCCCATCAATTTTCAAAGGGTTTAGATTCCCTCTGAATACTAACCATCTGCTGCTGGTAGGCCTACTCTATTTAGCACTCAAGGATAAGTTGAGATTGGCTTGGATATCTACCCGGACACCAGCCCCAGAGACTAAAGATCCTGCCCCAGAACCTGACATGGCCCCAGAGAGTAGAGTTCCTACTCCAGAGCCTGATCCTGCGCCAGAACTTGTCACGGTCCCAGACACTAGAGATCCTACCCCAGAGCCTGACACAGCCCCAGACACTAGAGACCCTGCCCCACAGACTGATACCACCCAACAGTCCACCTCAGAAATGGACTACCCAAACTGGGTGGGGGTACTGGCAAAAGGGATGCAGGAGATGTGCCAGGAGATGTGCCAGGTGAGCCAGGAGATGTGCCAGGAGATGGGCCAGGTGCGCCAGGAGATGTGCCAATTGCTAAGGGAATACACCTCCTCAGCTAGTGGAAAACCCTCTCCCTGCCCCAAAGAGGGTGAGTCCGATGGTACAGCAGTGAAACCCAGGTTTCAGCTGAACCACAAGGACAACCACAGCCAGCAGCAGTCGCCCCTGTGCAAAGGAGGAAGTGTAAGACCAAATCAGTACGACCAGTTAATGATGATGGGCAACCAGGGCCCTCACAACCAGCAGGAGAGCCAGAGCCAGAAATCATCACTGAGTCCCTGTCGTACGACAGTCTCCGCGCTATGCGAAAAGACATTGCGCGAAGGGGGCGTGAGCCTTATACAACCTGGCTGCTTCGGGTTTGAGACCTTATGGGCACAGGTGTGCAACTGGATAGTGGTGAGGCAAGGTAGCTGGGATCATTGACCCAGGACCCAGGTGTGGACCAGATATTTGTGAGGGAGCCAGGGCCCCTTTCTCTCTGGGAGCGGCTCTTAACGAGTGTGAGAGAAAGGTTCATTCACAAAGAAAGAATGCAGGAGTACCATCATAGAATGCAGTGGAAGACACTCGAGCAAGGGATTCAACAGCTAAGAGAGGTGGCAATATTAGAGGTACTCTAATATTGGGAGGGATGGACAGCATGATAATGACCCCGATAAGGTCAGGTGCACAGGACAGACGATGTGGAACCTGGCAAGGCTAGGGCCATTGCAATACACCACCTTCATTGCAACGATTGATGCTGACAATACCCGAGAAACAGTGGGCTCTGTTGCCAACAAGCTCAGGAATTATGACAGTATGGTCAATGGCCCGCTGAAAGCTCATGTCTCTGCTGTGGTCCAGGACCTCAAAGAGGAGATGAAGGAGATGAGGAAGGAAATGAGGGAGGAGATGAGGGAGGAGATGAGGGAGGAGATGAGAAAGATCAGTGTGGCACCAGTGCGAGTCACAAGCCCCCAGGTCAGAGAGAGAGGGTACACCCCACGAGCTGAGCTGTGGTTTTTTCTGTGCAAGCATGGGGAAGACATGAGAAGGTGGGATAGGAAACCCACCTCTGTCCTGGCAGCATGGGTGCATGAACTCAAGGATCTCTGGTGAAGAGATGTCCTTAGACATGGCCATTAAACAGGAGAGGTGGAAACACCTGAGTGAAGAGGGACATGAAATAATAGACAGAATAGTGGTAACACAAGGAGAGGGGAAGATCAGTGTTTCTTCTCCTGCCATCCGTACACTTCCTGGAAATTCCTGTTCTCTCCTGGTGGGAAAATTTGCCATTTCCTAAAAGCACTCAAATGACCCAGCTAATGAGGATGTGCTCGTGCACCTCGCAAGCTGCAGGTCCCTGACAGCCCCAGAGGGCTCCTGTCCCATAAACATCTGCTCTGCTCCAGTCTGAAACAGGGAGCAGCATCGTCCTGAGATCATCAGAGAGCTGAGGTTGGAAGGGACCTCAGCAAGTCTGCAGCCCAACCTGGCAGAAACTAGCTCAGACCAAGGCTTGATTTGCTCTGCATTGGAAAATCCCAAAGGGCAGGGACGGGGCAGCATCTCAGCACCTGGCTGAGCCCATGGGAACAAAGGCTTCCTCATGTCCTGGCTGAACCTCCCCTCATTCCCCTGCCACCCATTGGCTTTTGTCTCCCACCAGGCCCCCAGGGAAGAGCCTGGCTCTGTGTTCTCCATCACCTCCTGGGTGGCAGTGCCAGGCTGGGATGAGGAGCCCCTCAGCCTTCCCTTCTTGGGGCTGGACAAGGCCAGCTCCCTCAGCCTCTCCTCAGAGCCAAAGGGCTCCAGCCCCAGCTTGGAGGCCCTTCCCTAAGCCTGCTCCAGCTGCCAGACATCTTTGCTGCCCTGGGGAACCCAAACCAGGCCACAGTGACCGGGATAATGCACGTCCTTGATGTCCTGGTCACACAGCCCCGGCCCCTTTTCCCCATGTCCAGCTCTGGGGGTTGATTTGTGGAACCTCCTTGGGGGAGGCTGCAGCGCTGGGGGACAGGAGGGAGCTGGGGGGAGAGGGGACCCTGCTCTGCACGAGCAGCAGGGGAGACTTCTCTGGGGGGTGGAAATTTGCGGGGGGCTGGAGCAGAGTGACCAACCCAGTGACCTCCCACAGCCTCTCTGTGATGTCACACAGCCCCCCTGTGATGTCACAGCCCACTCTGCTATCACAGTTTGCTCTAGGATTTCACAGCCCTCTCTGTGATGCCACGGCATGCTCTGCGATGTCTCACAGCCCCCCTGGGATATCACAGCCCACTCTGTTATGTCCCACAGCTGCCCTGGCATGTCCAAGCCTGCTCTCTGATGTCATACAACTGCTCTGTGATGTCACACAACTGCTCTGTGATGTCACACAGTCCCCTCTATGATGTCGGAGCTGCTCAATGACCTCACATAACCCACTCTGTGGTGTCAGAGCCCACTCTGTGACCTCCCACAACCCATTCTGTGATATCACACAGCCCCTTTCTGACATCACTCCTGCTCTGTGCCTCTATCACACACAGCCACAGAGGTGCCTCTGTGACACAGCCCCCTCTGGGACATCCCACAGCCCCTCTCTGACCTCACAGCCCCCTCTCTGGAATGTATCCGTGATTTGTTAAATCCCGATATCCACGGACAAAAGACCCTCTAACTAATTAAAGTTAGAAAGTGGTCTGTTTATTCAGGCACCGGCGGGCAGCATGGGAGCAGCCTCCTAAAGACATGCCAGCCAAGGACAAGGTTCTCCGTTCTCTCTTGATTACTCAAAGTTTTACATCTTCTCCATATGTATGACCCCAGCACCTCCCATCCTCTGCTTCATATTAAAATGAGATCATTGGTCTTTCACGCATGTGCAGTTTCTCTCTTGAATTGGGTCGGTGGTCTCGAATTGGGTCAGTGGTCCTGAAAGATGAAGCCAGGAATGCCTTCCTCACAGTGACCTTTTTACCTTCGTGCTGTCGGCAGGCCTTCATGACCTCTTGGCGCAGCTCAAGATCTCCTCCTTTTGATTAATTATTCTGAAACCCAGGAGCTGTTCTTTGTTCTGTTAGTTTCAATTTGTTTTGATGACAGTCCCTTGTCTCCTGCTGGCCTCAGGGCCAGGGCCAGCAGCCGTGGCCCAAGTGCTGCACAAGTTGGCTCTGTCAGGGCCTTGCAGCTGCTGCCCATCCCTCTGCCCTCTCCAGCCCAGGCTGTGCCACGCTGTCCCTGCCCTGCGCCTCTGTCCCTGCAGGCTGTCCTCATCCCCCCGGCTGCTCCACCTGGCTGGCCCCTTCCTTTGCTGGCAGCTCTGCCTCCTGCCTGCCTCTGCCTTGGCACACAAAGCCTTGCGCTTGATACCAAAAGGGTTCATTCCATTTTTACCGTGTCTGTGAACTTTTAGCAGAGGAACAAGGCATGCAGGGGCTGCTTTCCCAGCAGGGACGGTTGGACGAGAAGAAGAAGACACCTGGCTCAAGGGTGCAGTGCTAGAAAAAACAAGGACTGAATCTGGGAACTTGGGGTGGGTTTTAAGGAAATGGGTGAATTGTAATACGCATGTAGCGACTGTATGTGAGCAACACACTTGTAGAGTCACGTGTCCACGTAAGGTTAGGAGTTATCCCCTGCTGGAGCTCAGGCCTGAATAAATGATGCTCTCTTTAACACCAAATCAGTGTTAAGGAGTCTTATGCTGATATTTTGGAGATTTGGTGACAGCAGGGCCTCACAGAACCAAGGAGTCAACAGTGACACTGTGGGACCCCATGGAACCAATGGTCCATTGTCATAGTGCAGATCCAAGGATCCATGGTGGCACTGTGGAACCAAGGAGATGGTTGCTGACAGTATGAATGCTCATGGAACCATGAGCCACTGTGACACAGAGTGGCCACATGGAGCCAATGGGCCATTGTGACTCTGCAGATCCAAGGAGACCCTTGTGACTGAGGAACCTCATGGAACCAAGGGTCCATTGTGACCCCGTGGGGCCCTGTGGAACCAAGGGGACCACAGCGACATTGCGGGGCTTCATGGAACAATGGAGACCATGATGACACTTTGGGACCCACTGGAACCAAGGGGCCATTGTGACACTGCAGAGCCTCCTATAACCAAGGGGCCATTACAGCACGGCAGGGCCTCATGGAATCAAGGGCACCATTGTGACCCTGAGGGGCTCCATGGGACCAAGGGTCCATTCTGACACCGTGGATCCAAGGACACCATTGTTACATTAAAGGGCATCATGGAACCAAGGAAGCCATTGTCAGGAAAAATCAATCCACAAACACCAGAGGTTTATGTCCACAAAGGAGACAGAGGAGTCCCATTACTGTATTTGAATAAAGGGAGAGGCCATGGGGCATTCCCCTGGGGTCTGTCAAGTTGTTAGAGGATGCAGCCTCCTTTCTCTCCTGATTTCCTGGCCGCATTTCCCTCTCTCTTTCCCCATTGCCTGAGGTACTTGAGAGGTACAGACTTCCCAAATCGCTTAACACAGACCCCATCTAATGTATACCCCTGCCTTTTTTTTCCTATGGAATTTATGGTTCTTTCCATTGCTTCTTTCATCTCTCAGTATCCATCTTTACCTATCAGCAGACCCACCCTTTGTTTGTAAAGACAAATCCCTCTCACTCCTTCCATCAATCAGTGGAATTGCTCCCACTGTTTCTTTGACCCCTCAGTATCTGGCTTTTACCTATGAGCAGACCCACAGTTTATTTGCAAAGACAAATTGATCTCATTCCTTTCACCACTGTGGGCCAGTGGGGCTTCATGGAACCATGCAGACCATTGTGACACTTGGAGGCCTCGTGGAACCTAAGGACCATTGTGGCCCTGCAGGGCCTTGTGGAACCAAGGGCACAACAGTGACACTGTGAGGCTGCAAGGGACCAAGGGGGCATTCTCACACTGCAGAACCAAGGGTCCATTGTGGCACAGTGGGGCCTCATGAATCCAAAGGGCCATTTTGACACTTTGAGGCCTTGTGAAACCAAAGGACCCTTGTGGCACTTCAGGGCCTTGTGGAACCAAGGTGACCATAGTGATCCTGTGGGGCTCAATGGAACCAAGGGGCCCTTGTGACACTCTGGGGTCTCATGGAACCAATGGTCGACTGTGACACTGCAGGGCCTTATGGAATCACGGAGACTGTTGTGACACCACAGGCCCCATGGAACCAAGGGGCCATTGTGACACTTTGCGGCCCTATGGAACCAAGGAGTCCATTGTGACACCACAGGGCCTCATGGAAGCAAGGAACCATTGTGACACTATGGGACCTTCTTGGGCCAAGGGGCCGTTGTGTCACTGTGTGGCACCATGGAACCAAGGAGAGCATTGTGACACTACAGGGCCCCATGGAACTAAGGATTCATGTAACGGTGTGGGGACGCATGGAATCAAAGGTCCATGGTGATATTGCGGGGCCTCATGGAATTCAGAAGACCATTATGACACTTCAAGGCCTCCTTGAATCAAGGGGCTGTGAATGACTTTGTGGAACCACGGAGACCCTTCTGACATTGTGAATCCCCATGGAACCAAGAGTCCGTTGTGATACTGCGGTACCAAGGAGACCCCTGTGACACTGCAAGGCCCCATGGAAGCAAGGGGGGAACCATTGGGACACTGTGGGGCCCCATGGAAACAAGGGGCCAGTGTGACACAGCGAGGCCTCATGGAACCAAGAACCCAGTATGACACCAACATTGTGACACTGCGGGGCCCCGTGGATCCGAGGGAACAGGTAACAGGTGTGGTTGGCTTGGCCTGACTGCTCCAAGTGACCTTGGCATGTCAAGGGTCTCTTTCATGTGCCCCTGAAACTCTGGGCCTCTGGGCTTTCCTTCAAAGAGAAAAGAACTGTTCTTCAGGCACTCATGGCTGAAATGGGATTCTGCCTCCAAAATTCCCTATATCCAGGGATTGCTCCCAGTCAAAAGCTGCCATTACCAGCAAGTCTGGCTGCCCTTGGCTTCCTGAGAGCTGGCTCTCACCTGCCTTCGCACACTGGGGCTCTGGGCTTTCCTTCCTATAGAAAAGAACCATCCCTCCTGTCCCAGCACCCATGGCCAAAACTGGTAGTTCTCCTCCAAAATTGCCTAGATGCAAGGGTTTCTCCCAGACAAAAGCTGCCAGGACAGACAGCTCTGGCTGGCCTTGGCCTCTGGTTGTTGCCTCTAATCTGCCCCTGAAACGCCAGGGCTCTGTGCTTTCCTTCCTATGGGAAAGAACTGGCCTTCTCATCCAGGTGTTGGGAGAGTCCCAGACTGGTCAGGCTCAGCAGGGAAGATGTTGGGGTTTTAAGAGATCTAGGTTTTTTTCTGTTAAAGGAGTTTTCCCCTATTCTGTTAAGAGGACGATAAATCATTGGGTGCTTAAGAGAAGACAACAGGGCCTGGCCACTCTTTTGTTTCACCTGGGTGTGGGTTCAGTTCGCTCTCAGCGTCCGGAGTGAGAAGCTGGAGAGAAAGGAGCTGCTGGTTCCTTTTTTTCGGCCATTTTTCTTTCTGCTGGAAACAACGCCGGGATCCCAAAGCCTCTTTCCCTGCCCTGCTGGAGGCCGGGCTGTGGCCGCCCTGCCCCGCTCCTGCTTCGAGCTTTCGCTGCGTTGTAGCCGTGCTCGCCCTGCCTGCTCAGACCTCCGGGGGGTTCCCCGCTTGGATACATCTCATCTGCCACCCGGGATTTGTGTTTGTGCCTGCTGCTCCCGCCTGCCGTTCCAGCCTGTTGTTCCTGAGAGTCCGGGATCGGCTGCCCAGCGGTTTGGGAAGCCTTTGTTCCATCCTTCCCCGGGATCCCAGGGCACCGGTGCCGCGTGCTCCCCGAGCTCGCTCCGGAGCGCCCCCTGCAGCCGCGGGGGAACCATCGCACCTGCCCTGCTCACCGGGAGCCGCCAGCGCCCCTGCCGGCTGCGAGCGGAACTGCACCCGAGGGGAAAGGGCCTGACAGCCGAGAAGGCTGGGACTGGGTTTGTGATTGCTGCTACTGCCATAGTTGTTGCTGTTTTGTTGGGCTGGTTATATATATATATATATAGAGAGAGAGAGAGTAAAGAACTGTTACTCCTATTTTCCCACATCTTTGCCTAAAGGCCCTTGATTTCAAAATTGTAATAACTCAGAGGGAAAGGGCTTATATCTGCCACTTCAAGAGAGGCTTCTGCCTTCCTTAGCAGACACCTGTCTTTCAAAACCAAGACAGAACTTGGCGCCCAACTGTGGGGCCTGAGTGCATTAAGAGATGGAGGTGAAAAAGGAATAACAGTTCCTGGATAACTTAATTTTGTGTGCTGGATATAGGAACCTTGTTAGGCAGCACTATGTGGTCTAGTTTACCCTGGTTCGGGTGGCATGTGGCCGTGGCTATATTCTTCCCCTTTGCAGCTCCTTACTTGAATATGGGTCCTCTGACTAAGGCTACCGTTGCTGTTTTCCAGCTTGCGCTATGGGTCGAGAAGGTGAGGAATTCATGGGTTTTTAACTTCCTCCGGAATGTGGGCACATGGATAAAGGGCTATCACACACTGAGCACATGTTTTTGGGGTTATGTTAACAATGGTACCTTCTGTGAGGAAATGACACCAGGGGAAGTTTTCCCCCAACCCCTCAACCAGTTTTTTGGGCCCACCCCATCAATTTTCAAAGGGTTTAGATTCCCTCTGAATACTAACCATCTGCTGCTGGTAGGCCTACTCTATTTAGCACTCAAGGAGAAGTTGAGATTGGCTTGGATATCTACCCGGACACCAGCCCCAGAGACTAAAGATCCTGCCCCAGAACCTGACATGGCCCCAGAGAGTAGAGTTCCTACTCCAGAGCCTGATCCTGCGCCAGAACTTGTCACGGCCCCAGACACTAGAGATCCTACCCCAGAGCCTGACACAGCCCCAGACACTAGAGACCCTGCCCCACAGACTGATACCACCCAACAGTCCACCTCAGAAATGGACTACCCAAACTGGGTGGGGGTACTGGCAAAAGGGATGCAGGAGATGTGCCAGGAGATGTGCCAGGTGAGCCAGGAGATGTGCCAGGAGATGGGCCAGGTGCGCCAGGAGATGTGCCAATTGCTAAGGGAATACACCTCCTCAGCTAGTGGAAAACCCTCTCCCTGCCCCAAAGAGGGTGAGTCCGATGGTACAGCAGTGAAACCCAGGTTTCAGCTGAACCACAAGGACAACCACAGCCAGCAGCAGTCGCCCCTGTGCAAAGGAGGAAGTGTAAGACCAAATCAGTACGACCAGTTAATGATGATGGGCAACCAGGGCCCTCACAACCAGCAGGAGAGCCAGAGCCAGAAATCATCACTGAGTCCCTGTCGTACGACAGTCTCCGCGCTATGCGAAAAGACATTGCGCGAAGGGGGCGTGAGCCTTATACAACCTGGCTGCTTCGGGTTTGAGACCTTATGGGCACAGGTGTGCAACTGGATAGTGGTGAGGCAAGGTAGCTGGGATCATTGACCCAGGACCCAGGTGTGGACCAGATATTTGTGAGGGAGCCAGGGCCCCTTTCTCTCTGGGAGCGGCTCTTAACGAGTGTGAGAGAAAGGTTCATTCACAAAGAAAGAATGCAGGAGTACCATCATAGAATGCAGTGGAAGACACTCGAGCAAGGGATTCAACAGCTAAGAGAGGTGGCAATATTAGAGGTACTCTAATATTGGGAGGGATGGACAGCATGATAATGACCCCGATAAGGTCAGGTGCACAGGACAGACGATGTGGAACCTGGCAAGGCTAGGGCCATTGCAATACACCACCTTCATTGCAACGATTGATGCTGACAATACCCGAGAAACAGTGGGCTCTGTTGCCAACAAGCTCAGGAATTATGACAGTATGGTCAATGGCCCGCTGAAAGCTCATGTCTCTGCTGTGGTCCAGGACCTCAAAGAGGAGATGAAGGAGATGAGGAAGGAAATGAGGGAGGAGATGAGGGAGGAGATGAGGGAGGAGATGAGAAAGATCAGTGTGGCACCAGTGCGAGTCACAAGCCCCCAGGTCAGAGAGAGAGGGTACACCCCACGAGCTGAGCTGTGGTTTTTTCTGTGCAAGCATGGGGAAGACATGAGAAGGTGGGATAGGAAACCCACCTCTGTCCTGGCAGCATGGGTGCATGAACTCAAGGATCTCTGGTGAAGAGATGTCCTTAGACATGGCCATTAAACAGGAGAGGTGGAAACACCTGAGTGAAGAGGGACATGAAATAATAGACAGAATAGTGGTAACACAAGGAGAGGGGAAGATCAGTGTTTCTTCTCCTGCCATCCGTACACTTCCTGGAAATTCCTGTTCTCTCCTGGTGGGAAAATTTGCCATTTCCTAAAAGCACTCAAATGACCCAGCTAATGAGGATGTGCTCGTGCACCTCGCAAGCTGCAGGTCCCTGACAGCCCCAGAGGGCTCCTGTCCCATAAACATCTGCTCTGCTCCAGTCTGAAACAGGGAGCAGCATCGTCCTGAGATCATCAGAGAGCTGAGGTTGGAAGGGACCTCAGCAAGTCTGCAGCCCAACCTGGCAGAAACTAGCTCAGACCAAGGCTTGATTTGCTCTGCATTGGAAAATCCCAAAGGGCAGGGACGGGGCAGCATCTCAGCACCTGGCTGAGCCCATGGGAACAAAGGCTTCCTCATGTCCTGGCTGAACCTCCCCTCATTCCCCTGCCACCCATTGGCTTTTGTCTCCCACCAGGCCCCCGGGGAAGAGCCTGGCTCTGTGTTCTCCATCACCTCCTGGGTGGCAGTGCCAGGCTGGGATGAGGAGCCCCTCAGCCTTCCCTTCTTGGGGCTGGACAAGGCCAGCTCCCTCAGCCTCTCCTCAGAGCCAAAGGGCTCCAGCCCCAGCTTGGAGGCCCTTCCCTAAGCCTGCTCCAGCTGCCAGACATCTTTGCTGCCCTGGGGAACCCAAACCAGGCCACAGTGACCGGGATAATGCACGTCCTTGATGTCCTGGTCACACAGCCCCGGCCCCTTTTCCCCATGTCCAGCTCTGGGGGTTGATTTGTGGAACCTCCTTGGGGGAGGCTGCAGCGCTGGGGGACAGGAGGGAGCTGGGGGGAGAGGGGACCCTGCTCTGCACGAGCAGCAGGGGAGACTTCTCTGGGGGGTGGAAATTTGCGGGGGGCTGGAGCAGAGTGACCAACCCAGTGACCTCCCACAGCCTCTCTGTGATGTCACACAGCCCCCCTGTGATGTCACAGCCCACTCTGCTATCACAGTTTGCTCTAGGATTTCACAGCCCTCTCTGTGATGCCACGGCATGCTCTGCGATGTCTCACAGCCCCCCTGGGATATCACAGCCCACTCTGTTATGTCCCACAGCTGCCCTGGCATGTCCAAGCCTGCTCTCTGATGTCATACAACTGCTCTGTGATGTCACACAGTCCCCTCTATGATGTCGGAGCTGCTCAATGACCTCACATAACCCACTCTGTGGTGTCAGAGCCCACTCTGTGACCTCCCACAACCCATTCTGTGATATCACACAGCCCCTTTCTGACATCACTCCTGCTCTGTGCCTCTATCACACACAGCCACAGAGGTGCCTCTGTGACACAGCCCCCTCTGGGACATCACACAGCCCCTCTCTGACCTCACAGCCCCCTCTCTGGAATGTATCCGTGATTTGTTAAATCCCGATATCCACGGACAAAAGACCCTCTAACTAATTAAAGTTAGAAAGTGGTCTGTTTATTCAGGCACCGGCGGGCAGCATGGGAGCAGCCTCCTAAAGACATGCCAGCCAAGTACAAGGTTCTCCGTTCTCTCTTGATTACTCAAAGTTTTACATCTTCTACATATGTATGACCCCAGCACCTCCCATCCTCTGCTTCATATTAAAATGAGATCATTGGTCTTTCACGCATGTGCAGTTTCTCTCTTGAATTGGGTCGGTGGTCTCCAATTGGGTCAGTGGTCCTGAAAGATGAAGCCAGGAATGCCTTCCTCACAGTGACCTTTTTACCTTCGTGCTGTCGGCAGGCCTTCATGACCTCTTGGCGCAGCTCAAGATCTCCTCCTTTTGATTAATTATTCTGAAACCTAGGAGCTGTTCTTTGTTCTGTTAGTTTCAATTTGTTTTGATGACAGTCCCTTGTCTCCTGCTGGCCTCAGGGCCAGGGCCAGCAGCCGTGGCCCAAGTGCTGCACAAGTTGGCTCTGTCAGGGCCTTGCAGCTGCTGCCCATCCCTCTGCCCTCTCCAGCCCAGGCTGTGCCACGCTGTCCCTGCCCTGCGCCTCTGTCCCTGCAGGCTGTCCTCATCCCCCCGGCTGCCCCACCTGGCTGGCCCCTTCCTTTGCTGGCAGCTCTGCCTCCTGCCTGCCTCTGCCTTGGCACACAAAGCCTTGCGCTTGATACCAAAAGGGTTCATTCCATTTTTACCGTGTCTGTGAACTTTTAGCAGAGGAACAAGGCATGCAGGGGCTGCTTTCCCAGCAGGGACGGTTGGACGAGAAGAAGAAGACACCTGGCTCAAGGGTGCAGTGCTAGAAAAAACAAGGACTGAATCTGGGAACTTGGGGTGGGTTTTAAGGAAATGGGTGAATTGTAATACGCATGTAGCGACTGTATGTGAGCAACACACTTGTAGAGTCACGTGTCCACGTAAGGTTAGGAGTTATCCCCTGCTGGAGCTCAGGCCTGAATAAATGATGCTCTCTTTAACACCAAATTAGTGTTTTAAGGAGTCTTATGCTGATATTTTGGAGATTTGGTGACAGCAGGGCCTCACAGAACCAAGGAGTCAACAGTGACACTGTGGGACCCCATGGAACCAATGGTCCATTGTCATAGTGCAGATCCAAGGATCCCTGGTGGCACTGTGGAACCAAGGAGATGGTTGCTGACAGTATGAATGCTCATGGAACCATGAGCCACTGTGACACAGAGTGGCCACATGGAGCCAATGGGCCATTGTGACTCTGCAGATCCAAGGAGACCCTTGTGACTGAGGAACCTCATGGAACCAAGGGTCCATTGTGACCCCGTGGGGCCCTGTGGAACCAAGGGGACCACAGCGACATTGCGGGGCTTCATGGAACAATGGAGACCATGATGACACTTTGGGACCCACTGGAACCATGGGGCCATTGTGACACTGCAGAGCCTCCTATAACCAAGGGGCCATTACAGCACGGCAGGGCCTCATGGAATCAAGGGCACCATTGTGACCCTGAGGGGCTCCATGGGACCAAGGGTCCATTCTGACACCGTGGATCCAAGGACACCATTGTTACATTAAAGGGCATCATGGAACCAAGGAAGCCATTGTCAGGAAAAATCAATCCACAAACACCAGAGGTTTATGTCCACAAAGGAGACAGAGGAGTCCCATTACTGTATTTGAATAAAGGGAGAGGCCATGGGGCATTCCCCTGGGGTCTGTCAAGTTGTTAGAGGATGCAGCCTCCTTTCTCTCCTGATTTCCTGGCCGCATTTCCCTCTCTCTTTCCCCATTGCCTGAGGTACTTGAGAGGTACAGACTTCCCAAATCGCTTAACACAGACCCCATCTAATGTATACCCCTGCCTTTTTTTTCCTATGGAATTTATGGTTCTTTCCATTGCTTCTTTCATCTCTCAGTATCCATCTTTACCTATCAGCAGACCCACCCTTTGTTTGTAAAGACAAATCCCTCTCACTCCTTCCATCAATCAGTGGAATTGCTCCCACTGTTTCTTTGACCCCTCAGTATCTGGCTTTTACCTATGAGCAGACCCACAGTTTATTTGCAAAGACAAATTGATCTCATTCCTTTCACCACTGTGGGCCAGTGGGGCTTCATGGAACCATGCAGACCATTGTGACACTTGGAGGCCTCGTGGAACCTAAGGACCATTGTGGCCCTGCAGGGCCTTGTGGAACCAAGGGCACAACAGTGACACTGTGAGGCTGCAAGGGACCAAGGGGGCATTCTCACACTGCAGAACCAAGGGTCCATTGTGGCACAGTGGGGCCTCATGAATCCAAAGGGCCATTTTGACACTTTGAGGCCTTGTGAAACCAAAGGACCCTTGTGGCACTTCAGGGCCTTGTGGAACCAAGGTGACCATAGTGATCCTGTGGGGCTCAATGGAACCAAGGGGCCCTTGTGACACTCTGGGGTCTCATGGAACCAATGGTCGACTGTGACACTGCAGGGCCTTATGGAATCACGGAGACTGTTGTGACACCACAGGCCCCATGGAACCAAGGGGCCATTGTGACACTTTGCGGCCCTATGGAACCAAGGAGTCCATTGTGACACCACAAGGCCGCATGGAAGCAAGGAACCATTGTGACACTATGGGACCTTCTTGGGCCAACAGGCCGTTGTGTCACTGTGTGGCACCATGGAACCAAGGAGAGCATTGTGACACTACAGGGCCCCATGGAACTAAGGATTCATGTAAGGGTGTGGGGACGCATGGAATCAAAGGTCCATGGTGATATTGCGGGGCCTCATGGAATTCAGAAGACCATTATGACACTTCAAGGCCTCCTTGAATCAAGGGGCTGTGAATGACTTTGTGGAACCAAGGAGACCCTTCTGACATTGTGAATCCCCATGGAACCAAGAGTCCGTTGTGATACTGCGGTACCAAGGAGACCCCTGTGACACTGCAAGGCCCCATGGAAGCAAGGGGGGAACCATTGGGACACTGTGGGGCCCCATGGAAACAAGGGGCCAGTGTGACACAGCGAGGCCTCATGGAACCAAGAACCCAGTATGACACCAACATTGTGACACTGCGGGGCCCCGTGGATCCGAGGGAACAGGTAACAGGTGTGGTTGGCTTGGCCTGACTGCTCCAAGTGACCTTGGCATGTCAAGGGTCTCTTTCATGTGCCCCTGAAACTCTGGGCCTCTGGGCTTTCCTTCAAAGAGAAAAGAACTGTTCTTCAGGCACTCATGGCTGAAATGGGATTCTGCCTCCAAAATTCCCTATATCCAGGGATTGCTTCCAGTCAAAAGCTGCCATTACCAGCAAGTCTGGCTGCCCTTGGCTTCCTGAGAGCTGGCTCTCACCTGCCTTCACACACTGGGGCTCTGGGCTTTCCTTCCTATAGAAAAGAACCATCCCTCCTGTCCCGGCACCCATGGCCAAAACTGGTACTTCTCCTCCAAAATTGCCTAGATGCAAGGGTTTCTCCCAGACAAAAGCTGCCAGGACAGACAGCTCTGGCTGGCCTTGGCCTCTGGTTGTTGCCTCTAATCTGCCCCTGAAACGCCAGGGCTCTGTGCTTTCCTTCCTATGGGAAAGAACTGGCCTTCTCATCCAGGTGTTGGGAGAGTCCCAGACTGGTCAGGCTCAGCAGGGAAGATGTTGGGGTTTTAAGGGATCTAGGTTTTTTTCTGTTAAAGGAATTTTCCCCTATTCTGTTACTAGGACGATAAATCATTGGGTGCTTAAGAGAAGACAAAAGGGCCTGGCCACTCTTTTGTTTCACCTGGGTGTGGGTTCAGTTGGCTCTCAGCGTCCGGAGAGAGAAGCTGGAGAGAAAGGAGCTGCTGGTTCCTTTTTTTCGGCCATTTTTCTTTCTGCTGGAAACAACGCCGGGATCCCAAAGCCTCTTTCCCTGCCCTGCTGGAGGCCGGGCTGTGGCCGCCCTGCCCCGCTCCTGCTTCGAGCTTTCGCTGCGTTGTAGCCGTGCTCGCCCTGCCTGCTCAGACCTCCGGGGGGTTCCCCGCTTGGATACATCTCATCTGCCACCCGGGATTTGTGTTTGTGCCTGCTGCTCCCGCCTGCCGCTCCTGCCTGCTGTTCCTGAGAGTCCGGGATCGGCTGCCCAGCGGTTTGGGAAGCCTTTGTTCCATCCTTCCCCGGGATCCCAGGGCACCGGTGCCGCGTGCTCCCCGAGCTCGCTCCGGAGCGCCCCCTGCAGCCGCGGGGGAACCATCGCACCTGCCCTGCTCACCGGGAGCCGCCAGCGCCCCTGCCGGCTGCGAGCGGAACTGCACCCGAGGGGAAAGGGCCTGACAGCCGAGAAGGCTGGGACTGGGTTTGTGTTTGCTGCTACTGTCATAGGTGTTGTTGTTTTGTTGGGCTGGTTATATATATATACATAGAGAGAGAGAGAGTAAAGAACTGTTACTCCTATTTTCCCACATCTTTGCCTAAAGGCCCTTGATTTCAAAATTGTAATAACTCAGAGGGAAAGGGCTTATATCTGCCACTTCAAGGGAGGCTTCTGCCTTCCTTAGCAGACACCTGTCTTTCAAAACCAAGACAGAACTGGGCGCCCAACTGTGGGGCCTGAGTGCATTAAGAGATGGAGGTGAAAAAGGAATAACAGTTCCTGGATAACTTAATTTTGTGTGCTGGATATAGGAACCTTGTTAGGCAGCACTGTGTGGTCTAGTTTACCCTGGTTCAAGTGGCATGTGGCCGTAGCTATATTCTTCCCCTTTGCAGCTCCTTACTTGAATATGGGTCCTCTGACTAAGGCTACCATTGCTGTTTTCCAGCTTGCGCTATGGGTCGAGAAGGTGAGGAATTCATGGGTTTTTAACTTCCTCCGGAATGTGGGCACATGGATAAAGGGCTATCACACACTGAGTGCATATTTTTGGGGTTATGTTAACAATGGTACCTTCTGTGAGGAAATGACACCAGGGGATGTTTTCCCCCAACCCCTCAACCAGTTCTTTGGGCCCACCCCATCAATTTTCGAAGGGTTTAGATTCCCTCTGAATACTAACCATCTGCTGCTGGTAGGCCTACTCTATTTAGCACTCAAGGATAAGTTGAGATTGGCTTGGATATCTACCCGGACACCAGCCCCAGAGACTAAAGATCCTGCCCCAGAACCTGACATGGCCCCAGAGAGTAGAGTTCCTACTCCAGAGCCTGATCCTGCGCCAGAACTTGTCACGGCCCCAGACACTAGAGATCCTACCCCAGAGCCTGACACAGCCCCAGACACTAGAGACCCTGCCCCACAGACTGATACCACCCAACAGTCCACCTCAGAAATGGACTACCCAAACTGGGTGGGGGTACTGGCAAAAGGGATGCAGGAGATGTGCCAGGAGATGTGCCAGGTGAGCCAGGAGATGTGCCAGGAGATGGGCCAGGTGCGCAAGGAGATGTGCCAATTGCTAAGGGAATACACCTCCTCAGCTAGTGAAAAACCCTCTCCCTGCCCCAAAGAGGGTGAGTCCGATGGTACAGCAGTGAAACCCAGGTTTCAGCTGAACCACAAGGACAACCACAGCCAGCAGCAGTCGCCCCTGTGCAAAGGAGGAAGTGTAAGACCAAATCAGAACGACCAGTTAATGATGATGGGCAACCAGGGCCCTCACAACCAGCAGGAGAGCCAGAGCCAGAAATCATCACTGAGTCCCTGTTGTACGACAGTCTCCATGCTATGCAAAAAGACATTGCACGAAGGGGGGGCGTGAGCCTTATACAACCTGGCTGCTTCGGGTTTGGGGCCTTATGGGCACAGGTGTGCAACTGGATAGTGGTGAGGCAAGGTAGCTGGGATCATTGACCCAGGACCCAGGTGTGGACCAGATATTTGTGAGGGAGCCAGGGCCCCTCTCTCTCAGGGAGCGGCTCTTAGTGAGTATGAGAGAAAGGTTCATTCACAAAGAAAGAATGCAGGAGTACCATCATAGAATGCAGTGGAAGACACTCGAGCAAGGGATTCAACAGCTAAGAGAGGTGGCAATATTAGAGGTACTCTAATATTGGGAGGGATGGACAGCATGATAATGACCCCGATAAGGTCAGGTGCACAGGACAGACGATGTGGAACCTGGCAAGGCTAGGGCCATCGCAATACACCACCTTCATTGCAACGATTGATGCTGACAATACCCGAGAAACAGTGGGCTCTGTTGCCAACAAGCTCAGGAATTATGACAGTATGATCAATGGCCCGCTGAAAACTCATGTCTCTGCTGTGGTCCAGGACCTCAAAGAGGAGATGAAGGAGATGAGGAAGGAAATGAGGGAGGAGATGAGGGAGGAGATGAGAAAGATCAGTGTGGCACCAGTGCGAGTCACAGGCCCCCAAGTCAGAGCCCGTCGTCCCCCTGCTAGAGAGAGAGGGTACACCCCACGAGCTGAGCTGTGGTTTTTCCTGTGTGAGCATGGGGAAGACATGAGAAGGTGGGATGGGAAACCCACCTCTGTCCTGGCAGCGCGGGTGCATGAACTCAAGGAGGGAGGCACTAACCGAGGGGGTTCCACTAAGGTGAAGGTAGCCTCAGCCTCCCGTGACCGAGCTGCCAGGTATTACAGAAGGGAGGATGATATGTCAGATCCCCTTGAAGGTACCTCGAGCATGTACGCCCAGGGAAAGAATGATAACCAGGGCTAGAGGGGCCCTGCCTCTAGCCAGGAAGAGGCACGGGAGAACCGAGTTTTCTGGACGGTGTGGATTTGATGGCCTGGCACATCAGAGCCGCAAAAATGTGATCCATTGGTCGATACTGGGGCACAGTGTACTTTAATGCCATCGGGACATGTGGGGCCAGAACCTGTATCCATCGCTGGGGTGACTGGGGGATCACAGCAGTTGACCCTTTTGGAAGCTGAGGTGAGCCTGACTGGGAAGGAGTGGCAAAAGCATCCGATTGTGACCGGCCCAGAGGCCCCGTGTATTCTGGGCATAGACTTCCTCTGGAATGGCTATTACAAAGACCCAAAAGGACTCAGGTGGGCATTTGGGATTGCTGCTGTGGAGGCAGGGGGCATTAGGCAATTGAACACCCTGCCTGGACTATCAGAGAATCCTTCTGCAGTTGGGCTCCTGAAAGTGGAAGAGCAACGAGTGCCAATTGCCACCTCGACAGTGCACCGCCGGCAGTATCGGATAAATCGAGATGCTGTGATCCCCATCCACAAGATGATCCGTGAGCTGGAGAGTCAAGGGGGGGTCAGCAAGACCCACTCACCCTTCAACAGCCCCATCTGGCCTGTGCACAAGTCTGATGGGGAATGGAGATTGACTGTGGACTATCATGCCTTGAATGAAGTGACTCCACCGCTGAGCGCTGCCGTGCCGGACATGTTGGAGCTCCAGTACGAGCTGGAGTCCAAAGCAGTGAAGTGGTACGCCACTATTGACATTGCCAATGCATTTTTCTCCATTCCTCTGGCAGCAGAATGCAGGCCTCAGTTTGCCTTCACCTGGAGGAGTGTGCAGTACACCTGGAACTGACTGCCCCAGGGGTGGAAGCACAGTCCCACCGTCTGTCATGGACTGATCCAGGCTGCACTAGAAAAGGGTGAGGCTCCAGAACATCTGCAGTACATTGCTGACATCATTGTGTGGGGGAACACCGCAACAGAAGTGTTTGAGAGAGAGAATAATTCAAATTCTCCTGCAAGCTGGTTTTGCCATCAAGAAGAGCAAAGTCAAGGGACCTGCCCGAGAGATCCAGTTCCTGGGAGTAAAGTGGCAAGATGGACGGCATCAGATTCCCACTGAGGTCATCAATAAGATCACAGCAATGTCTCCACCGACCAACAAGAAGGAAACACAAGCTTTCCTAGGTGCCATAGGTTTCTGGAGAATGCACATTCCCGAGTACAGCCAGATCGTGAGCCCTCTCTACCTGGTTACCCGCAAGAAGAAGGATTTCCACCGGGGCCCTGAACAGCAGCAAGCCTTCGCCCAGATCAAGCAGGAAATTGCTCACGCCGTAGCCCTTGGCCCAGTCAGGACAGGAGCAGAGGTGAAGAACGTGCTCTACTCTGCAGCCGGGAACAATGGTCTGTCCTGGAGCCTCTGGCAGAAGTTGCCAGGTGAGACTCGGGGCCAACCACTGGGATTCTGGAGCCGAAGCTACAGAGGGTCTGAAGCCAACTACACTCCCACAGAGAAAGAAATCTTGGCAGCTTATGAAGGAGTCCAAGCTGCCTTAGAAGTAATCGGAACAGAGGCACAACTCCTCCTGGCACCCCGACTACCGGTGCTGGGGTGGATGTTCAAAGGAAAGGTTCCCTCCACGCATCACGCCACCGACACTACTTGGAGCAAATGGATCGCCCTCATCACGCAGCGTGCCCGAATTGGAAACCCAAGTCGCCCTGGGATCTTGGAAATAATTATGAACTGGCCGGAAGGTGAGACTTTTGGGTTATCTTCTGAAGAAGAAGAGGAGCAGGTGACACGTGCCGAAGAAGCCCCACCATATAACGAGCTACCAGAGAGTGAAAGACAATACGCCCTCTTCACTGATGGTTCCTGCCGAATTGTAGGTGCTAGCCGGAAATGGAAAGCCGCTGTATGGAGCCCCACATGACAAGTTGCACAGGCTACTGAAGGAGAAGGTGGATCGAGCCAATTTGCTGAGCTCAAAGCTGTCCAATTAGCTCTGGACATAGCTGAAAGAGAGAAGTGGCCAAAGCTCTACCTCTACACTGATTCATGGATGGTAGCCAACGCTTTGTGGGGTTGGCTGGAAAGGTGGAATAAGGCAAACTGGCAGCACAGAGGAAAACCAGTCTGGGCTGCTGAAGAGTGGAAAGACATTGCCACTCGGGTAGAGAAGCTATCCGTGAAGGTCCGTCATGTAGATGCTCACATCCTCAAGAGCCGGGCTAATGAAGAACATCGTGCCAACAAACAGGTAGATCAGGCTGCGAAAATAGAGGTGTCCCAGATAGACTTGGTTTGGCAACATAAAGGAGAGCTGTTCCTAGCTCGATGGGCCCATGATGCCTCAGGTCATCAGGGCAGAGATGCCACCTATAAGTGGGCATGAGGTCGAGGGGTGGATCTGACCATGGACAGTATCTCCCAGGTGATCCATGATTGTGAGACATGCGCTGCGATCAAGCAGGCCAAGCGGGTGAAGCCCTTGCGGTATGGTGGGCGATGGTCCAAATACAAGTATGGGGAGGCCTGGCAGATTGATTACATCACACTGCCTCAAACCCGCCAAGGCAAGTGCTGTGCTCACAATGGTAGAAGCCACCACTGGATGGCTGGAGATCTACCCTGTGCCTCACGCTACTGCCCGGAACACCATCCTGGGCCTGGAAAAGCAAGTCCTTTGGAGGCATGGCACCCCTGAGAGAATCGAGTCTGACAATGGGACTCATTTCAAGAACAGCCTTATAAGCACCTGGGCTAGAGAACATGGCATAGAGTGGGTGTACCACATCCCTTACCATGCACCAGCAGCTGGGAAGGTTGAGCGGTGTAATGGACTGCTTAAAACCACCTTGAAGGCACTGGGTGGGGGGACTTTCAAAAACTGGGAGGTGCATTTAGCAAGAGCCACCTGGTTAGTTAACACTCGAGGCTCCACCAGCCGAGCAGGCCCTGCCCAATCCGAACCCCAACAAACAACAGACGGGGATAAGGTTCCAGTGGTGCACATGAGAGGTATGCTTGGAAAAACTGTTTGGGTAAAGTCTGCCTTGAGCAAAGACAAACCCATCTGTGGGGTTGTTTTTGCTCAGGGACCAGGTTGCACCTGGTGGGTGATGCAAAGGCATGGAGAGACCCGATGCATACCGCAAGGAGACCTTGTTTTAGAGTGAACTACACGTGGCTCTGTACTTGTATCAGTATGAGTATGTATATATGTATATAATTTGGGTGATGCATGTATTTATATGGTTAAAAAGGTTAAGTTTCATGTAACATGTTAGTATGGGAAAAAATTCAAGGTGGATAATGTTGGGGTTTTAAGAGATCTAGTTTTTTTCTGTTAAAGGAATTTTCCCCTATTCGGTTACTAAGACGATAAATCGCTGGGTGCTTAAGAGAAACAAAAGGGCCTGGCCACTCTTTTGTTTCACCTGGGTGTGGGTTCAGTTCACTCTCAGCATCCGGAGAGAGAAGCTGGAGAGAAGGGAGCTGCTGGTTCCTTTTTTCGGCCGTTTTTCTTTCTGCTGGAAACAACGCCAGGATCCCAAAGCCGCTTTCCCTGCCCTGCTGGAGGCCGGGCTGTGGCCGCCCTGCCCCGCTCCTGCTTCCAGCTTTCGCTGCGTTGTAGCTGTGCTTGCCCTGCCTGCCTAGACCTCCGGGGGGTTCCCGTTTTGGATACATCTCATCTGCCACCCGGGATTTGTGTTTGTGCCTGCTGCTCCCGCCTGCCGCTCCAGCCTGCTGTTCCCGAGAGTCCGGGATCGGCTGCCCAGCGGTTTGGGAAGCCTTTGTTCCATCCTTCCCCGGGATCCCAGGGCACCGGTGCCGCGTGCTCCCCGAGCTCGCTCCGGAGCGCCCCCTGCAGCCGCGGGGGAACCATCGCACCTGCCTTGCTCACCGGGAGCCGCCAGTGCCCCTGCCGGCTGTGAGCGGAACTGCACCCGAGGGGAAAGGGCCTGACAGCCGAGAAGGCTGGGACTGGGTTTGTGTTTGCTGTTACTGTCATAGTTGTTGTTTTGTTTGACTGGTTATATATATATATAGAGAGAGAGAGAGAGAGTAAAGAACTGTTACTCCTATTTTCCCACATCTTTGCCTAAAGGCCCTTGATTTCAAAATTGTAATAACTCAGAGGGAAAGGGCTTATATCTGCCACTTCAAGGGAGGCTTCTGCCTTCCTTAGCAGACACCTTTCAAAACCAAGACAGAAGGGCATGTGGCAAATCCTCCTGCAGCCATTGCAGGCCCTGGCAGGACAAGGCAGGGGTTGCAGAAGCCCTGTGGGAGGGAAAAGAAGGGCATGTTGTGTGCCCAGACTCCAGCCAGGCCTGTGCCAGGCTCTGCTGGGGTCTCCTCAGAGCCAGGTTGGTGGGAGCTGGGCTGAAGAAGTGGAACATGGGGTGGGTGGGAATTGGGCTGAACAATGAGGGTCAAATGTCATCCATGGTACAGAGTCCTCTTGGCAGCCACTCCCTGGTGCCATCCCTCAGTGGCCAGCCCTTGAGCACCACTGGGGAACATTTCTATTATCTCTGCAATGGGATGAAATGCACTTTCAACTCCTTTGTGGATGCTGCCAAGTTGCAGGGAGTCTGTGACCAAAGTCATCTAGTTAATGGTGACTGCAAAACATAATTGGGCAAGAGGACTGAGTTGGATCAATTTGTCTTGCCATCAGGTGCCAACCAAGCCACAAGAAAAGGGAGAAAAAACATATGCATCAGAAGAAAGGCAGTTCAATAGAGAAAAAGACCAAAAACCAACCAAAAATACCAAAGCAAAACCCACCCAAAACCACACAAATACCCCACAAACAAACCAACCACAAAAAGCAAAAACCGCAAACAGAGGCAAAGCAAATGCACAGGAAGTCTCCTATCAGCAGAAAATCCTCAACCACCTCGAGGCAGGAGAGGGTTCTGTATGTGAAGGTGCTGTTTGAATAAAAAATGTCTTAAAAAAGAAATTAATGCCCTCCACCTCCTGCTTCTCTCAGTTTCTTGCTGATCATGGTGTGACACGGAATGGAACATCCCTGGGGTCAGTCCAGCCCAGCTGTCCCATCCCTGTTCCCTTGGGAACACTTGCCCACCCCAAGCCCCTTGGCTGGGGGGTTGCAGACACCCCTCATGTGGGGCGAGCACTGTGACAAGGACAGTAGGACAGAACAACATTAACTCTGATCAAGGACAGTAGGACAGAACAGCACAGCCTTGGAGAAATAGATAGCACTTCTGATAAGGGCTACACCTATGTCCAATAAAGTCCAAGGAAGTGGGGATAGCTAATGAATATGTAATCAGTGTGTCTGATATAAACTCTGGTCACTCCATGCTCAGTGCACTCAAATGCATGAAGGATCACCCAAGTGACCACCATGCTGTAATAAAGAATAGCTGCTTTCAAATCCTCCAAACTGTGTGAGAAGGTTTCTCTCCAGCAGATTTCAGTAGCAGTGGTGCCCTTGACTCCATGATGCCCCACAGGTTCACAATGGCTCCTTGGTTTCAGGAGGCCCTGCTGTATAACAATGGAGCCTTGGTTCCCTTAGGCTCCATACTGTCCAAATGGCCTCCTTGGTTCAGCTCTGCCACAATGTTCTCCTTGGTTCCACGAGGCCTTGGTGTGTCACAACAGCCCCTTGGTTCCATGAAGTGCCATAGTGTCCCCGTGGTCTCTTGGATCCGCAGTATCGCAATTGGTTACAAGCAGCCCCGCTGTGTCACAATGAATATTTGGTTCCACAGGGCCCTGCAGTGTCACAATGGCCCCTTGGTTCCATGAGGTTTGTACCGTCAACAATGGTCTCCTTGGTTCCGTAGTGTGAAAATGGCCCCTTGCTTCCATAAGGTTCCTCCGTGTGGTCTCCCTGGCTCCCTGAGGTTCTGCAGTGTCACAATGTCCCATAGTTTCCATGAGGTTCATTACGATTATCGATGTCCTTTTTTCCACTGAGGCCCAGATTTTCACAATGGCCCCTTGGTTCCATGAGGTTCCGGAGTGTCACCATGGTCTCCTTTGATCTGCATTGTCATAATGGACAATTGCTTCCATGAGGCCCCGCTGTGTCACAATGGCCCCTTGGTTCCATAGGTTTTCTATTGTAACAATGGACTCCTTGATTCTATGAGCTCCCCTGCTTTTTGCAGAGGTGTCTTTGGTTCCAACAAGGCCCCGCTGTGTCTCAGTGCACCCTGGCTTCCATGCGCATCTGGAGTATCACAAAGGCTCCTTGGTTCCATGAGGTCCTGCCGTGTCACAATGGATCCTGTGATCCATGAGGCCCTACAAAGTCATCATGGAACCTTGGTTCCATGAGGTTCCATTGTGTCCCACTGGTTGCCTTGGTTCCATGAGTTTCCTTAGTGTCACAATACTCTCCATGCTTCCATTAGGCTTTGCTTTGCCACAATGGTCCCTTTGTTTCCATGCGGCCCCGCTGTGTCCCAATGGACGTATGGTTCCATGAGGTTCCGTGCTGTCCCCATGGTCTTCTTGAATCCGCAGTGTAACAATGGACCATTGGTTCCATGCGGCCTGGCTGTGTCACAATGGGCTCCTTGATTCCATGATTCCCCACGGTGTCACCATGGAGTCTTTTTTCTAGGAGGTTCTGTACTGTCACAATTGTCTCCTTGATGCCATGAGCCCCTGCAGTGTCACAATGGCTCCTTGGTTCCATGAGGAACACAAAAGCTTTGCATCAACATTGAGCAACAGCTGCTGAACACACCTGGGAACATGTGCTTGCATCAAAAGCGGGCTTAAAGCTGAGAATGGCACCAGCAGCTTCCATCTGCAACAGAGCCAGGGAAAGGACAGGGACAGAGAATTCAGTGGAAAGACTCTGACAATTCTGCTCCCAGAGATCATTCCTGCTCACAGTGTCCCTTCTAGAAAGGGGACATCACTGCAGGCAGCCTGGACTGAGCATGTGGGGTTTGTTGTTTAGGAAACCATGTCAGGCTTTTCCATTCTTTCCTTACAAACAGGAAAACTTCTCCTGGGCCTGTGTGCAGGCAGAGCCCTGAGGAGAGCACGTGGCACATGGTGCAGTGGGCTGGGACAGCCAGCTGCAGAGCTCAAGGGAAGAAGCCCAAAGTGTCACAATGGCTCCTTGGCTTCATGTGCATCACCTGTGTCACAATGGTCTCCTTGATTCCATGAGGCCCCACTGGGTCACAATGGCTCCTTGCTTCCATGAGATTCCGCAATGTCACCATGGTCTCCTTCGATCCGCATTGTCATAATGGACAATTGCTTCCATGTGGCCCCGCTGTGTCACAATGGCCCCTTGGTTCCATAGGTTTTCTATTGTAACAATGGACTCCTTGGTTCTAGGAGCTCCCCTGCTTTTTGCAGAGGTGTCTTTGGTTCCAACAAGGCCCCGCTCTGTCTCAGTGCACCCTGGGTTCCATGCGCATCTGGCTCCTTGGTGTTGCAAAGGCTCCTTGGTGTTGGGGTCTCCCGCCCCGCCACGTAGCCCTGGGAGAGGGACACTGGGGGGGAGGCACGGGGTTTCCCTGCCGAGTGTCAGCCTCGTTCCCCATTGGTTGGTTTGTGTTTCCCTGCGCAGGCAAATGACTCTTGGTCCTGTGACTGTAACAGTTCCTCTGCAGAGCTCCGGCCATGAGGCTGGAGAAATAAACATCTCTGAAACATCTACCAAGAATCTATGCACATATATATTTCTTTTCCACGGGACTGCTGGTTTGATATATGTGTTTTACAGTATCCCCGCTGTAACAAATGATGGAGAATTGTGAGCAGAACCATCCCCGATCCCTAAGAGACTGATTTGTGTGAGTAAACCCTAGAAACTTTGGATTCCTCTTCTTGGTTTTGTTTTGCTATTCCATCTCTAAACTATGGAGGAATCGTGGGAAGACTCTTGGCTCTCAGAGCCGCATATGGACATTTATCTTAAAAAGATTCTTGAACAACCATTTGTATATTTTAGCTTGATTCAAGCTCAAAAAGAACTGAAACACTTCCTGGCATGGTTGTTTAAGAACTTTTTCTCTGTTTCTTGGGATTTAATTCTTACCAAGGGCTTTTGGAAGACTGCTTGGACACAGTTAATATTTGAGTCAAAATACATGCCGATGGAATAATATTTTCATGAATATTATTTAATTACCACGACTGTTGAGCAATGTCAGCTGTGTCTTGGCGAAGGGAAGTGTGCCTCAGGGACCGTGTGGCCCAGGCCACGTGCATCGAGTGCTCTGCGAGCAGCAGTGAGGCAGTTCCCGCATGCGGGCAGAGCCACGCGAGCTGCAGTGTTGGCGGTGGAGCGAGGCGCAGCGGGAGCGGCACGACCCGGCGGTGCCCGCCCGGCCCCGCACAGCGCGTGGTGGAGTGAGCCCCGTGAACGCCCGGCCGAGAGGGGCAGTGCACGGGCGGCGCTGGTGGCGGTGGCGGTGGAGCGGAGCCTTGCCCAGCTGAAACGTGCGCTGGAGCAGGGCATGGGGGGGTCGTCGTTCGGGGGCCCGGCCAAGACGTGGATGCAGCGCCTGGCATCAGCAGCGAAGCTGCGACCAGAGGAGGCGACGCACAGAGAACTGAGCGGCGCGGCCCAGCCCGGCCCGCACGGCCCCGAATGCGACCCTGGGAAGAGCGCGCAGGCATGAGCAGCTCCGGCGGCCCTGGCAGCACTTGCAGCCCTGGCAATTCCAACACGGGAGCAAGCGAAAGAGAAAGCAAGAACACAGCGAGACAGAAAACAGCAGCCACTCAGAAAAAGGAAAAGATCATAGTAGCTAAGATCTTAGGGATAGTAAAATGGTATAATGTTAAGCAAAATTATGGTTTTATAACAAGGTGTGACAAGCAGCAAGACATATTCTTGCAGAGAACTGCTATTAAAAAGAATAACCCTGAAAAATGCATCCCAAGCTTGGGAGATGGAGAGGTGGTGGAATTCAAAATTGTACAAGGTAGAAAAGGGTTACAAGCATCAGAAGTCACCGGGCCTGATGGTGTTCCTGTAAAAGGCAGTATATATGCTAAAAATCGCAGTCATGTTAGACAGTATCTCCATTATAAGCCCCCCCTACAGTCTCCCTTTCCTAATCCCACCTTTCCCTCCTACCCTATATCCTATTACCCCCAGTGTATTCCCAATCTGTTTTTTCATCCATGGTTTCCCTCACAAAACCATACCTTTGCCAATTGTTTCCCCAAAAATCCCTTTCCAATGCCAAGTGGGGGATGAAAAGGGGGAGGAAAGAAATGAAACCCTCTCCTGCCTCAGTTTCCCCACAAAGCATGCTCAGAGAGTTCTGTCTCCCTTCTGTCAGCCCTAAGATGTTCCAGAGAATCTGTTTGGACATTTCAAGACTCAGGAGGGTGGCTTGTTTTGTTTTGAAACTGTTCTTGTTGTTTTCAATGTTAAATTTTAAATCTCTTTTGTTAAAAATAAACAGGTGAAATGTCGGGGCCTCCTCCCCCTGCCATGTAGCCCTGGGAGAGGGGCCCTGGGACAGAGATGGGGTTTCCCTGCCCCTGGTCAGCCTCGTTCCCCATTGGTTGTTTTGTGTTCCCCTGCGCGGGCAAGGACCCTCGGGTCCGGGGATTGAGGAGTTCCTCGGCAGAGCCCCGGCCGTGCGGCTGGAGAAATAAACATCTCTGAAACATCTACCAAGAGTCTGTCCATATATATATTTATTTTCTACAGGCCTCCTGGTTTGATACAGCATGTTACAGTATCCCCACTGCAACAAGCCTGACCCCTAAATGGGAGTTCAGAATAAAAAGGGAGAATTTTGTCCCAAAAAGGGGACTTTGGAGCCAAAAAGAGGCAGTTTGGATCCAAAACATGGGAGTTTGTGTCCAAAAATGGAGAATTTGGGGCCAAAAAAGGGGAATTAGGGCGCCCAGATGGGAAGTTTGGACTCCAAAAGGAGAATTTGGCCCAAAACTGGAAGTTTGAGCATCAAACAGGGGAAGTTTCTACCTAAAAAGGGGAGTTTGGAATAAATAAAATGGGACTCCGACCCCTAAAAAGGGGAATTTGGCTTCAAAAAGGATGAGTTTGGTCCCAAAAGGGGGACTTTGGACCCAAAACAGAGCAGTTTGGATTGAAAACATGAAAGTTTGTGCCAAAAAGGGAGAATTTGGGGCAAAAAAAGGGGCATTTGGGTGCCCAGATGAGAAGTTTGGAGCCAAAAATGAGAGTTTGGCTGCCAAAAGGGACAGTTTGGCCCAAAGCTGGGGGGTTGAGCACCAAAAAGGGGCAGTTTGGATTAAAAAGAACCCTGGGAGCCAGACCCCTTAATGGGAGTTCAGCATAAAAAAGGGAGAATTTTGTCCCAACAAGGGGACTTGGGAGCCAAAAAGAGGCAGTTTGAATCAAAAACATGGGAGTTTGGGTCCAAAAAGGGAGAATTTGGGGCTGAAAAAGGGGCATTTGGGTGCCCAGATGGGAGTTTGGACCAAAAAGGGACAGTCTGGCCCAAAGCTGGGGGTTTGAGCACCAAAAAGGGGCAGTTTTGACCTAAAAAGGGGAGTTTGGATTTAAAACAATGGGAGCCTGACCCCTAAAAGTTCAACCCAGAGGACCCAATGAGATCCAGGGGGGAAATTTGGGGCTGAGAAGGGTGATTTGGGATGAAAAAGGGGAGTTTGGCTCCCCAAAATGGGCATTTGGGTCCAAAAAGGGGGAATTTGGGTCCAAAAAAGGGGAATTTGGGTGCCCAGATGAGAAGTTTGGACTCAAAACTGGGGGAATTTGGACCCAAAAGGGACAGTTTGGCCCAAAGCTGGGGGTTTGAGCACCAAAAAGGGGCAGTTTCAACCTAAAAAGGGGAGTTTGGATTTAAAAAACCCTGGGAGCCGGACCCCTAAATGGGAGTTCAGCATCAAAAAGGGAGAATTTTGTCCCAAAAAGGGGAATTTGGAGCCAAAAAGGGGCAGTTTGGATCCAAAAAAATGGGAGTTTGGGCCCAAAAAGGGAGAATTTGGGGCCAAAAAAGGGGAATTAGGGTGCCAAGATGGGAAGTTTGGACCCAAAAAGGGAGAATTTGGCCCAAAGCTGGGGGTTTGAGCACCAAAAAGGGGCAGTTTCAACCTAAAAAGGGGAGTTTGGATTTAAAAAAATGAGAGTCTGACCCCTAAAAAGGGGAATTTGGCCTCAAAAAGGACGAGTTTGGTCCCAAAAGGGGACTTTGGAGCCAAAAAGAGGCAGTTTGGATCCCAAACATGGGAGTAGCCTTAACCTCAGCTTGAGCACAAATTTGGGTTATGTTAAAGTCAAGTTTAAAATCTTTAACTGCACATCTTTCTATTTTAAGTCAGAACTCAGAACAGCCAGTTAAGCATCTGTCACAGCATTCTGGGCCAATTTGGGTAAATTTCACGGGTTCTTGGTGAGCCCCATGGAATCCATCTTGAACAAATGCATATTCACATCCCCAGATGTTCCTTCCTTCCCAAACAGTCGCATTTGTAATTTTTAACATCTGACTCAGGGACCGACGAGAGTGAAAGTCATAAGCTTTCCTTGGACATTTATGTACACCAGTCACCTTATATGCATGCAATGTTGCATTTCCTTCTGTAGCTATGGCTACAACAATAATCACAAAAAATTGCCATTTTCCAAATGATGCTCATTTGACTATTCATTTTAAAAGGTGTTAAGCTATGCTAACATTTCACCCACACTCTATTCACTTTCCTGAGTAAGTTTTAATTTCAGTTCATTGTCACTCGGCGTCACTTTCCAGAATCTTTCAGGAGCTTTCTTCACTCGGGTGTGATGAATCCAGGCAGCTTGTTCTTTGATCCTGATTGCAGGAAAGGTGGTCAGGAGCACCTGGAATGCTCCTTCCCACTGTGGTTCTGGGGTCTTTTCTGCAAAAGATTTAACATAGACATAATCTCCGGGTTGTACATCATGTACTGCTCCGTCTGATTCTCTGTTTCGAGCCCTAGCTGCATGTTCTTCAATTTCTTTGAGCTGTTTGTTTAGGGCCATCATGTATTTGTGTAGGGTTTCCTCCCCGACTTGGGTGGGGGTGATGCCTTCTTGGACCCTCTATGGCCTCCCGTACAATATTTCAAAAGGACTCAATTTCTCTTTTACTCTCAGCTTGGTTTGAATTCGTAATAATGGCAATGGAAGAACCAAGGCCAAGGTAATTTTGTCACTTGTCTTAATCTTGTAACTTGCTGCTTAATCAAATGGTTCATTTTCTCTACTTGGCCACTCGACTGAGGATGATCTGGAGTGTGGAGTTCCCAATCTCTGCCTCAGTGGTGGTTAATTTGCTGCACAATTTTTGAAATTAAGTGTGGCCTCTATCTGAGGACATTGTGGCTGGGACTCCAAAACGCACTGCTATTTCCTGTAACAATACTTTGGTTACTTCTCGTGCTTTGGCAGTTCTGGTGGGGAAAGCTTCTGGCCATCCTGAAAAGGAATCTGTTAACACCAACAGGTACCGATCTCCCCCTTTCCTGGGCAGCTCTGAGAAATCAATTTGCCATTGCTGCCCAGGCCCATGAGGCCCCGCAATATCACCATGGACCTTTGATTCCATGAGTCCCCACACCGTTACATGAATCCTTAGTTCCATGGGGCCCTGTAGTGTCACAATGGACTCCTTGGTTCCATGGTGCCACACAGTGACACAACGGCCCCTTGGCCCGAGGAGGTCCCATAGTGTCACAATGGTTCCTTGCTTCCATGAGGCCTTGTAGTGTCACCATGGACTCCTTGGTTCCATGGGGCTGCAAAGTGTCACAACAGTCTCCGTGATTCCATAAGGCCCTGCAGTGTCACAGTCGACCATTGGTTCCATGAGACCCCACAGTGTCACAAGGGCCCCTTGGTTCCATTGAGCCCCACAGGATCACTATGGTCACCTTGGTTCCACAAGGCCCTGAAGTGCCACAAGGGTCCTTTGGTTTCACAAGGCCTCAAAGTGTCAAAATGGCCCTTTGGTTTCACAAGGCCCCACTGTGCCACAATGGACCCTTGGTTCTGCAGTGTGAGAATGCCCCCTTGGTCCCTTGCAGCCTCACAGTGTCACTGTTGTGCCCTTGGTTCCACAAGGCCCTGCAGGGCCACAATGGTCCTTAGCTTCCACGAGGCCTCCAAGTGTCACAATGGTCTGCATGGTTCCATGAAGCCCCACTGGCTCACAGTGGTGAAAGGAATGAGATCAATTTGTCTTTACAAACAAACTGTGGGGTCTGCTGATAGGCAAAGATGGATACTGAGAGATGAAAGAAGCAATGGAAAGAACCATAAATTCCATTGGAATAAAAAAAAGGGAGGGGTATCCATTAGATGGGGTCTGTGTTAAGCAATTTGGGAAGTCTGTACCTCTCAAGTACCTCAGCCAATGGGCAAAGAGAGAGGGAAATGCAGCCAGGAAATCAGGAGAGAAAGGAGGCTGCATCCTCTAACAACTTGACAGACCCCAGGGGAATGCCCCATGGCCTCTCCCTTTATTCAAATACAGTAATGGGACTCCTCTATTTCCTTTGTGGACATTAACCTCTGGTGGTTTTGGGTTAATTTTCCTGACAATGGCTTCCTTGGTTCCATGATGCCCTTTAATGTAACAATGGTGTCCTTGGATCCACGGTGTCAGAATGGACACTTGGTCCCATGGAGCCCCTCAGGGTCACAATGGTGCCCTTGATTCCATGAGGCCCTGCCGTGCTGTAATGGCCCCTTGGTTATAGGAGGCTCTGCAGTGTCACAATGGCCCCATGGTTCCAGTGGGTCCCAAAGTGTCATCATGGTCTCCATTGTTCCATGAAGCCCTGCAATGTCACTGTGGTCCCCTTGGTTCCAAAGGGCCCCACAGGGTCACAATGGACCCTTGGTTCCATGAGGTTCCTCAGTCACAAGGGTCTCCTTGGATCTGCAGAGTCACAATGGCCCATTGGCTCCATGTGGCCACTCTGTGTCACAGTGGCTCATGGTTCCATGAGCGTTCATACTGTCAGCAACCATCTCCTTGGTTCCACAGTGCCACCATGGATCCTTGGATCTGCACTATGACAATGGACCATTGGTTCCATGGGGTCCCACAGTGTCACTGTTGACTCCTTGGTTCTGTGAGGCCCTGCTGTCACCAAATCTCCAAAATATCAGCATAAGACTCCTCAACACTAATTTGGTGTTAAAGAGAGCATCATTTATTCAGGCCTGAGCTCAAGCAGGGGATAACTCCTAACCTTACGTGGACACGTGACTCTACAAGTGTGTTGCTCACATACAGTCGCTACATGCGTATTACAATTCACCCATTTCCTTAAAACCCACCCCAAGTTCCCAGATTCAGTCCTTGTTTTTTCTAGCACTGCACCCTTGAGCCAGGTGTCTTCTTCTTCTCGTCCAACCGTCCCTGCTGGGAAAGCAGCCCCTGCATGCCTTGTTCCTCTGCTAAAAGTTCACAGACACGGTAAAAATGGAATGAACCCTTTTGGTATCAAGCGCAAGGCTTTGTGTGCCAAGGCAGAGGCAGGCAGGAGGCAGAGCTGCCAGCAAAGGAAGGGGCCAGCCAGGTGGGGCAGCCGGGGGGATGAGGACAGCCTGCAGGGACAGAGGCGCAGGGCAGGGACAGCGTGGCACAGCCTGGGCTGGAGAGGGCAGAGGGATGGGCAGCAGCTGCAAGGCCCTGACAGAGCCAACTTGTGCAGCACTTGGGCCACGGCTGCTGGCCCTGGCCCTGAGGCCAGCAGGAGACAAGGGACCCTTGCAGCCCTGGGGCCTCAGGGCCTCCTTGTCCCTGCTCAGCAGCCTGGCAGGGGCTGCCCCATGGTGCTGCCCTTGGCACTGCCCATCCCCACATCCCAGTGCCCCGGCAAGAGCCCTGAGCACTGAGGGAGGGACAGGATCTGCCTTGCCAGGGGCTGGGGCTCAGGCCTTGGCCCTTTGCATTCCTGAAACACATCCAGCTTTGCTCAGCATCAGAGACACCTTGCCCTTGCTTGTCCCCCCCTGTCATCACTGCCTGCAGTGTTCTGCTCTCACTGGAACCTGGGGACACTTTCTCAGTCCTGTCCCTCACTGGGACCCATTAAAACTTCAAGAAACTACAGAGTTTGATTGTGACTTTGAATTCCTGAGAGGTTTCTTCATCTCCCTCTCAGGGACTGATGTTCAGGGCGTCAGCACCAGAGCCCCGAGAGGGTCATTACAGTCCTTGTGCTGTGTCTGTGCTGCTGAGCTGGGCCGGGCTCCTGGCACAGAGGCAGCTCCTGGCAAGCGGCAGCGCTGCACAGAGACAGCTCTGGCCAGGAGCAGCTCCTGGGCACAGCCCAGCAGGGCTGGGCCACTGCCTGCAGCCAGCCCGGGCACAGCACAGAGGCACAGAGAGCTTCAGTCAGTCAGGACTGGGAAGATGCTGAGAAGTGACTGCGCGAGAATCATGGCCAGCCCTTGACACAGGAAGCCTCTGGCTGCAGGACAAGGCAGCTGCAGCTCCTGCAGTGATCTCCTCAAGCTGCAACATCCCAATGCCTACAGATTCTGTAAGTCCATCCTCTGGTTATCTCCTGGCTACAGCAGCCAGGGGTGCCCAGGGCTGTCCTGCAGAGCAGGGTCCTGCAGCCCAGGGCGCTGAGCTGGGGCAGGGACTCTGCTGCCTGCCAGGGGCAGCTCTCAGCCGGCCCGGGGAGCTGCTCTCAGTGCTGGGGGACAAGGTGTGGGTGGAAGGAGACAGCTGGTCAGGCTTGCAAGTGTTCTTCTTGTGTGGTGGGGATGCTGCATTGTTCAGGACTGCTCCCAGCAGGACATTTAACTCCAGGATATTCCCTAGTAGATTATACAGGGAGCATAGCAAGGCAGGGAATGCATAAAAGGGAAGAATCCTGATTTTTAATTGACTGCTCTGGGTTGCCTGGAAGGGAAATTGCACATGGATGTTCATCTCTCAGTTCAGGTTGGGAAAAATCAAAAAATTTTTCTCTGAGATCTGAAGAAACCGGGCAGTGACAGAAATCAGCACAGGGTCCCTTCCAGGCAATATCAGCATCGCTTTTGCAGCCTCCTCAGGGGTGCTCTGACTTTGGCATCAGAGCCTGCAGAGCCAGAGCTGCCCCTGGGCAGTGGCCTGGGCTGGGAGGGGTCTGCAGGGCAGAGCTGAGCCCCCAGGGCCGGGCTGGGCTCTGGCAGCACTGGCAGGGCCCAGGCCTGGGCACAGGGAGCAGCTGCTGGCAGGGACAGCCCCAGGCAGCAGAGCCCTGGGCAGGCAGTGGGGGGAAAGTGCCACCAAGCTGGGCTGGGATGTTGAAAGTCCTCTGCAAAGCCAACTATTCCATGATTACTTTTTCACAGATGCCCATGGCCAGAGGCAGCAAATGTCCAACAGCAGCTCCATCAGCCACTTCCTCCTGCTGCCACTGGCAGACACGCGGCAGCTGCAGCTCCTGCACTTCTGCCTCTTCCTGGGCATCTCCCTGGCTGCCCTCCTGGGCAACGGCCTCATCATCAGCACTGTAGCCTGCGGCCAGAACCTGCACAGCCCCATGTTCTTCTTCCTGCTCAACCTGGCCCTCACCGACCTGGGCTCCATCTGCACCACTGTCCCCAAAGCCATGCACAATTCCCTCTGGGGCACCAGACACATCTCCTACTCAGCATGTGCTGCTCAGCTCTTTTGCTTTGTGTTCTTCATCACAGCAGAGTATTGTCTCCTCACTGTCATGTGCTACGACCGCTACGTGTCCATCTGCAAACCCCTGCACTACGGGATCCTCCTGGGCAGCAGAGCTTGTGCCCACATGGCAGCAGCTGCCTGGGCCAGTGCCTTTCTCAATGCTCTGCTGCACACAGCCAATACATTTTCCCTGCCCCTGTGCCAGGGCAATGCCCTGGGCCAGTTCTTCTGTGAAATCCTACACATCCTCAAGCTCTCCTGCTCACACTCCAGCCTCCAGGAACTTGGGCTCATTTGGGTTAGTTTATCCTTAGGTTTTGGCTGTTTTGTGTTCATGGTTTTCTCCTATGTGCAGATCTTCAGGGCCGTGCTGAGGATCCCCTCGGAGCAGGGACAAAGGCACAAAGCCTTTTCCACGTGCCTCCCTCACCTGGCCGTGCTCTCCCTGTTTGTCAGCACTGTCATTTTTGCCTACCTGAAGCCCCCCTCCATCTCCTCCCCATCCCTGGATCTGGCCCTGTCACTTCTGTACTCGGTGCTGCCTCCCGCCCTGAACCCCCTCATCTACAGCCTGAGGAACCAGGAGGTCAAGGCTGCAGTGTGGACACTGATCGCTGGACGGTTTAAGAAACATTAAACTGGTTGCCAATTGCTGCAAATCACTTGTAATAAAACTCGTCTTTGATAGTTCTTGTTGGTTTGGTTCTGGGGTTGTTTTTTCTGTCTTCAGTTATTTATTGTTGTCCACAAAGCAAGAGCAATATTTCTTCCACTTCTCCTTTTGTTTCTCTCCACCTTGGCTGTGGCCCCAGACTGTGTCAATGAGGAGCTGTGCTCTCGGTGCCTTTAAATGAACTCAAGGATGTGCCAGCAAAGTTTCCAGCAGAGATGCCCCTTTAGTTGCCTTGTGTGGAGCTGCAGCAGCAATGTCTGTGTGCAGAGCTGGGGGCAGATCAGGGGGGCACAGCAGCGGTGGCCAGGAGCAGCAGCCCTTGGTGCTGCCAGTGCTGCTCCCGTGCCACTGCCCCGCTGCCCTCCTGCCCCTCGTGTTGCTGCAGGGCCTGAGTGCTCTGGGGCTCGCTCCCAGCCCTGGGCTGGCAGTGCCGGGGCTGCAGCAGGGACAGGCCATGGGCACTGCTGGGGCAGCGCTGACGCCTCAGGGCAGGGCCTGGGGGCTCCAGGCTCCTTGCCCGGGCTCTCTCAAGAGCACGCCCAGGCCAGTGCTCAGCAAAGAAAACCCCCGTGAGCAGCCCCAGGATGGCCGTGGGCAGGGTGGGGGCAACCAGCAGGGCTGGTGCTCTGCAGGGTCCCTGGGGGAGCCGGGAAGGAGCAGCAGAGCAGGGCCTGATCCATCCCCCCTGCGCTGGACACCCCCGGGCAGCGTCCCAGAGCGGCCTCATGCAGCTGCCAGCAACATCCCCCCTCTGCAGCCCTGGCCTCTGCCCAGCTCCCAGAGGGGCTGGATCCTTGCAGGCACACACACGGCACGACTGGCTCAGGAGCCCCTGTTTGCACTGCACAGCCCAGGCGTGAGCACCCCACGCTGTTGCTGTGGGGAGATGAACCTGAGTGAGCACAAATGCCATCAGCCCCTGGGGGCCAGCAAGGGCTGGGGGACGGCAGGGAAACCTCTCAGCTTTGTCGGGGCCTCTCAAGTCAGCCAGAAAGTTTGTTCCCATCAGCTCTGAGTTTCCTGTCCCACTGCAGACATTGTTGCTCAGAGCCAGGGCTGCCTGCAGCCACCCCCAAAGAGCCCTGAGCATTTCCTCTGCTTCACCTTTGCTTTCTTTCCTCTCTCCTGCTCCACATTTCTTGCTCTTGCCCATCCCTGTCCCCTCCCCTGCAAACAGCCCAGCCCTGTTTGCCCTTTCCTCTCTGGCCCCACTCCCCATTGCAGTTCCTGCCTTGGCACCACGGTCCCTTGGGGAGCAGGATCATCCTACAAGTGCTGCAGGAATTGTCTGCAGGGCCCTGCAGTGCCTCGAGCTGTTCCCTTGCCAGAGGCACCACAGGCCAGGGGGGCACATCTGGGCTGCTGTGTCTGGCTGTGGGGCTCCCTGTTGTGGGGCAGGGAGGAGGAGCTGGAGAGGCTCTGCAGGACTGACAGGATGGGCTTTGGGGCCCGTGTGGAGAAGCTGAGGGACAGGGGCTGCTGGACCTTCTCAAGAGGAGGCCCAGGGCTCATCCTGCAGCTGCTTCAAGGGGGGTTTCAGAGAATCACAGAATCAACCAGGCTGGAAAAGACCTTGGACATCATCAAGCCCAAGCCGTGCCCTGACACCTCCTTGTCTCCCCTGAGCCTCCTCTTCTCCAGGATAAACAACCCCAGCTCCCTCAGCCGCTCCTCACAGCACTTGTGTTCCAGACCCCTCACCAGCCTTGTTGCCCTTCTCTGGACACGCTCCAGCCCCTCAGTGTCCTTCCTAAATTGGGGGCCCAGAACTGGACCCAGCACTCGAGGTGCGGCCGCACCAGTGCCCAGTCCAGGGGAAGAATCCCTGCCCTGGTCCTGCTGGCCACTCCATTCCTGATCCAGGCCAGGAGCCAATGCTCTTCTTGGCCACGTGGGCACACTGCTGGCTCATGTCCAGCCTGCTGTCCATCAGTGTCCCCAGGTCCCTTTCTGCCTGGCCGCTGTCCAGCCACTCTGTCCCCAGCCTGTAGCGCTGCAGGGGTTGTTGTGGCCAAAGTGCAGGACCTGGCACTTGGTCTTGTTGAAGCTCCCATGGTTGGATTTGGGCCCTGGATCCAGCCTGTGCAGGTCCCTGTGCAGAGCCCTCCTACCCTCCAGCAGATCCACACTCACACCCAGCTTGGTGTCATCTGCAGATTTGCTGGTGGTGGACTCAATGCCCTCGTCCAGATCATCAGTGAAGACACTGAAATCCACACTTGGGGAGCTCATCCAGCAGCTCCCTCATCCCGGTTAAGTAGCTCAGCTTTTTCCTCATTTTAGTTCCTAAATTCCCTCCCCCATCTAACAGAGAATGGAGGTTCTCCTTGCCCTTCCTTTGCCATTAATGTGTTTATAAAAGTATTTTTTGTTGTCCTTCACAGAAGTGGCCAGATTGAGTTCTAACTGGGCTTTTGCCTCTCTACTTTTTTTTCCTACATGACCTAAAAACTCCCTTAAACATTTCCTGAGATACCTTGTTGGGGAAGACGAAACAGGAAGGCCTTATAAATATGATTGCCTGACAAAAGATTTTGGGAATATGAAAACTATAAGTGACATCGAAATGAAAGCCACCTTTGAGATACCAAGTCTTAGTTACTGAACAACTGGAAAACAATGGTATGGCCAACTGAATGTAATCCCCTCTTGATTGAACAATACCCTCTGCTTGCAGGCAGGTCCAAGGGTCAGAGCAGACCCTACTAGCTCAGCAGAAGGGGTCCAAAGAGTAGTTTTTAGAAGTTAAGATGTAACACTCTATGGTAATATAAGAACTCTTATAGGCTGTATGTAAATGCTAGAGGATTTGTATCTTGTATTAGATTGGTTAGTGACAATTAGAATATTCAGTACAGAAGATGATTTATTGTATTGTAACCAGGACTTCAGACACTCATGCTCTCTCTTACTATACACTCTTACTATACTCTCTTACTAGACACTTTTTACTACACTCGTGCTCTCTCTTACTATACACTCTTGCTATACACTCTTACTGTAGACTCTTACTATTCTCTCTTTGCTTACCCGCTTACTCTCTTGCTCTCTTGGGCCTGCTCAGAGCTGCCAGCTGCAGCTCTAAGCAGTGCCCCTGTACCCACGCCCTTTGCAATAAACCGCATGTTCCAAGATCTGACTACAGAGATCTCTCGTCACCATCCACCCGTCTCCATCCGTCCCATCCGTCCGTCTATGCCCGGTCCCGACCGACCGAACCACCCAAGCTCCTACAATACCTGACCCTCCTTCCAAAGGTGATGCACCCTCTTTTTTCCCTGAGTGCCTTCAAAAGCTCCTTGCCCATCCAGGCTGTTTGTTTTCCTCCTTGGCTCATCTTTTGGCACACAGGGACAGTCTGTTGCTTCCCCTTCAAGATTTCTGTTTTGAAGCACTTCCATCTTTCCTGGACCCCTTTGTTTTTAAGGGCTGCTTCCCAAGGAACTCTCCAAATAAGTCTCTTGAATGGGCCAAAGTCTGCTGTGGCTTTTGTCGAGGCGGACAGAACAGCACACACTTGTTGTAATCCAAAGTGGTAGAAGTTTTAATTTTCTCTCCTGCTATTCTTACACCTCTTCACAATGGCTGTGGCCTATTGAGATTGGCTGCTGGGCAAACAATGACAAGGCTGTCTAACAAGCAATGACCATTCAGGCAGTAAAACAATCAGCTGTACAAGCAAAGGTAGAGCTGCTACATATGATCCACAAGCTCTTCCTTGTACACTCTCAAGGTCCCATTACAAGAACATCCTCTCCTTGTGTCCAGAACATCTTCTCTCATGGATTATCTTCTTGGCCTTCTCTGTGGCTTTCACTGAAGCTGCAAAATGTCCCTGTCATATTCTCACGGGTCAATTCTGACTGTCTTTAGGTCTCATTCTGTGAGGCCCCAGTCCAGCTGTCAGCCTCATCAGCCCAGCAGTGAGATTTGTGTCCCCTGGCTGTGGCTGCTGTCCCTGGCACTGAGGCCCATGAGCAGACACCAGTTCCTGCCAGCCCCAGGGCTTGTGGCCTCCTCCCGCAGCCCACAGAGCTTTGGAGGGCTCCTGCTGCTCTCCTGCCCTCCCCATCCCACACCCCACATCCCAGTGCTGCGGGACAGCCACGAGCATCCTGTGAGGCCACCGATGCCCATTGCCAGGGGATGGGGTCAGGGCTTGGCTGTGCTGCTTGGCCAAGCCCAGGCAGGGCTTTCACAGCCCCATCCCAGAGCCCATTTCCCACCTGGAGCCGGGGGTGCCTCTGAGTTCTGCTTCCCCAGCCCCAGGGACGCTCTCCTTGTCTGCTCATTGCCCCCACGGTCTCTTGGCAGCGATGGCCTCAGTGGGGGCTGCTGACATCCTCAGCAACCTGGAGGTTGCTGCTCAATTTTACTTCTGCAGAGGCTTCTTCAGCCTTCAGCTCTTCAGGTCAGGAATTCAGTGCCAAAGGACCATTAACATTCAAAACACCCTCACAAGAAAAGCCCCCGGGAATCACTAGAGTCTTCAATTCTTTTGTGGTAATTAGAGCGATTCCAGAAGTGTTTTCAAAGTGAACATATTATATTAAAAAATTAATGAAATAGTATATTTTTCCACAGTTTATTCTTTTCCTGTTTATACATTAACAATTCAAAACACCCTAACAGGACAAGCCCCTGGGAATCATATCTGCCTTCAATTCTTTTGTGGTTAATTAGACAGATTTCAGAAGTCTATTCAAAGTGAATGTACTGTGGTAACAATACAAGGAGAAATGATTTCTCTTCTGTGCCCTGTTTACCTTCTTCCTGTTATACACTGATATCGGGGATCTCCAGCTGATATTGATCCTGGCTCCTCCTAATGCAGTCGGAATAGATCTGAACATCAAGGCCCTTTATGGCTGACAATCAATCACACTTTGTCCCTACCCCCACCCCACCATTTCCCTCCTCCAACCCCTGGCACTCAGAGCAGCCTCGTGCAAAGCTGAGCTTCCTCCACTCCAGGCTGTGCCTGCAGCTTTCAGCTCCTTGGCACCAACTCCCACCTGCTCTCCTTGGAGAAGGAGCTGCCCAAGACACAGAGGGATGTTCATTTCTTGTCAGCAAACAAACCAAGGGAAGGCACAGCTCCATAAAAAACAGAAGTCCAGCCCAAGGAGTGCTGGGGAATGGAGTCACATCCAGGGCTGGCCCCAGGGCTCAGCATTGGGGCCAGCTCAGTTCAATCTCTTTCTTGCTGATCTGGACGAGGGCATCGAGGGCACCCTCAGCCAGGTCCCAGGTGACCCCAGGCTGGCTGGGAGTGTGGCTGTGCTGGAGGGCAGGAAGCTCTGCAGAGGGACCTGGACAGGCTGCAGCGATGGGCCCAGGACAGCTGGATGAGGTTCACCAAGGCCAAGGGCCGGGTCCTGCCCTGGGCTCACAACCACCCCAAATCCCTGACTGGGCCCTGCCCCTGATCCCCACAGCCTGTCCTGTTCCCTTCATCCCTCCATTGCCAGGGACTTTCTGGGACTTTCTGGGACAGGGGAGCTCTGCTCTGGGTATGGAAGGAGGTCTGAGTGCCACCACTGGAGTGGGAACCACAACTCATCAGGTTTGTGTCCTTTGGGGTCAGGAACTGCTGAGACTCAGAGGCACAGAAAGTTTCTCTTCATGGCCCACATCAAAAAATGGAAACATGATACAATTTAAAAACCATCAAAACTCTTCCCTCAGCTTTGAGAGAGGTCCCAGCAACATCTGAATTTTCCACCATTCTCAAGGGATTTCTGTAAAGGAACAGTTTTATACCAAGACATAAGAAAAGGTGATTCTAAAAGATAGAAACACAATTAAGGTGTTGACTGATGAGTTATTTAAACTTCAGAAAGTCTGGGAAACTCCCTGATGCTCCAAGTATGAAGGCAGTCAATGGAGAGGCACTGGAATGAACTAGAGAGGAACTGGAGGAGGAAATCTGGGAGCAATGGGAAGGACACAGATCCTGCTGCTCTGGTGAACAGATGTCCTTAGACATGGCCATTAAACAGGAGAGGTGGAAACACCTGAGTGAAGAGGGACATGAAATAATAGACAGAATAGTGGTAACACAAGGAGAGGGGAAGATCAGTGTTTCTTCTCCTGCCATCCGTACACTTCCAGCAAATTCCTGTTCTCTCCTGATGGGAAAATTTGCCATTTCCTAAAAGCACTCAAATGACCCAGCTAATGAGGATGTGCTCGTGCACCTCGCAAGCTGCAGGTCCTTGACAGCCCCGGAGGGCTCCTGTCCCATAAACATCTGCTCTGCACCAGTCTGAAACAGGAAGCAGCATCGTCCTGAGATCATCAGAGAGCTGAGGTTGGAAGGGACCTCAGCAAGTCTGCAGCCCAACCTGGCAGAAACTGGCTCAGACCAAGGCTTGATTTGCTCTGCATTGGAAAATCCCAAAGGGCAGGGACGGGGCAGCATCTCAGCACCTGGCTGAGCCCATGGGAACAAAGGCTTCCTCATGTCCTGGCTGAACCTCCCCTCATTCCCCTGCCACCCATTGGCTTTTGTCTCCCACCAGGCCCCCGGGGAAGAGCCTGGCTCTGTGTTCTCCATCACCTCCTGGGTGGCAGTGCCAGGCTGGGATGAGGAGCCCCTCAGCCTTCCCTTCTTGGGGCTGGACAAGGCCAGCTCCCTCAGCCTCTCCTCAGAGCCAAAGGGCTCCAGCCCCAGCTTGGAGGCCCTTCCCTAACCCTGCTCCAGCTGCCAGACATCTTTGCTGCCCTGGGGAACCCAAACCAGGCCACAGTGACCAGGATAATGCACGTCCTTGATGTCCTGGTCACACAGCCCCGGCCCCTTTTCCCCATGTCCAGCTCTGGGGGTTGATTTGTGGAACATCCTTGGGGGAGGCTGCAGCGCTGGGGGACAGGAGGGAGCTGGGGGGAGAGGGGACCCTGCTCTGCACGAGCAGCAGGGGAGCCTTCTCTGGGGGATGGAAATTTGCGGGGGGCTGGAGCAGAGTGACCAACCCAGTGACCTCCCACAGCTTCTCTGTGATGTCACACAGCCCCCCTGTGATGTCACAGCCCACTCTGCTATCACAGTTTGCTCTAGGATTTCACAGCCCTCTCTGTGATGCCACGGCATGCTCTGCGATGTCTCACAGCCCCCCTGGGATATCACAGCCCACTCTGTTATGTCCCACAGCTGCCCTGGCATGTCCAAGCCTGCTCTCTGATGTCATACAACTGCTCTGTGATGTCACACAGTCCCCTCTATGATGTCGGAGCTGCTCAATGACCTCACATAACCCACTCTGTGGTGTCAGAGCCCACTCTGTGACCTCCCACAACCCATTCTGTGATATCACACAGCCCCTTTCTGACATCACTCCTGCTCTGTGCCTCTATCACACACAGCCACAGAGGTGCCTCTGTGACACAGCCCCCTCTGGGACATCACACAGCCCCTCTCTGACCTCACAGCCCCCTCTCTGGAATGTATCCGTGATTTGTTAAATCCCGATATCCACGGACAAAAGACCCTCTAACTAATTAAAGTTAGAAAGTGGTCTGTTTATTCAGGCACCGGCGGGCGGCATGGGAGCAGCCTCCTAAAGACATGCCAGCCAAGTACAAGGTTCTCTGTTCTCTATTACTCAAAGTTTTACATCTTCTATATATGTATGACCCCAGCACCTCCCATCCTCTGTTTTGTATTAAAATGAGATCATTGGTCTTTCACGCATGCGCAGTTTCTCTCTTGAATTGGGTCGGTGGTCTCCAATTGGGTCAGTGGTCCTGAAAGATGAAGTCAGGAATGGCTTCCTCACAGTGACCTTTTCACCTCCTTGCTGTTGGCAGGCCTTCATGACCTCTTGGTGCAGCCCAAGATCTTCTACTTTTGATTAATTATTATGAAACCCAGGAGCTGTTCTTAGTTCTATTGGTCTCAGTTAGTTTCAATTTGTTTTGATGACAGTTCATTTATTCTGTTTCCTCCTACAAACAAAACTTTTAACACAATATCATGGCAAATAATACATCACTTAGCTCTGGCTTAGGCATCTACTAATCATAAACTTACCTTTTTTTTCTACTCCATAACTTAGTTATAAAAATTTCTCCTAATTCTTCATTAGAATTTTAACCTTTTAGAACCTTGACTTAGTCACCCCATGGGGAATCATGGAACCAAGGAGCCCATTGTGACACAGAGAGGCCGCATGGAACCAATGGTCCAATGTTACACTGCGGATTCAAGAAGACCATGGGGACAGCACGGAACCTCATGGAACCATATGTCCATTGGGACACAGCGGGGCCTCATGGACACAAGGGGACCATTGTGGCAAAGCCGGGCCTCATGGAACCATGGAGAGCATTGTGACATTGTGGGGAATCATGGAAGCATGGAGAGCATTGTGACACTAAGGAAACTCATGGAACCAAGGCGGCCACTGGGACACAATGGAACCACATGGAACCAAGGCTCCATGATGACTTTGTAGGGCCTCCTGGAGCACAGGATCCATTGTGACACTGCGGAACCTCATGGAACCAAGGAGCCATTGTGACACAGTGGGGCCTCATGGAATCAAGGAGACTACTGTGACACAGGTGATGCACATGAAGCCAAGGAGCCATTGTGACACTTTGGGCTTCTTCCCTTGAGCTCTGCAGCGGGGTGTCCCAGCCCACTGCACCATGTGCCACGTGCTCTCCTCAGGGCTCTGCCTGCACACAGGCCCAGGAGAAGTTTTCCTGTTTGTAAGGAAAGAATGGAAAAGCCAGAGCAGGTTTCCTAAACAACAAACCCCACTCAGGAGCCACATGCTCAGTCCAGGCTGCCTGGAATGATGTCCCCTTTCTACAAGGGACACTGTGAGCAGGAATGATCTGTGGGAGCAGAATTGTCGCAGTCTTTCCACTGAATCCTCTGTCCCTGTCCTTTCCCTGGCTCTCTGTTGCAGATGGAAGCTGCTGGTGCCATTCTCAGCTTTAAGCCCGCTTTTGATGCAAGCACATGCTCCCAGGTGTGTTCAGCAGCTGTAGCTCAGTGTTGATGCAAAGCTTTTGTGTTCCTCATTTTGTGTTCCTCACCAAGGAGCCATTGTGACACTGCAGGGGCTCATGGGATGAAGGAGACAATTGTGACAGTACAGAACCTCCTAGAAACAAGACTCCATTGTGACACCGTGGGGAATCATGGAATCAAGGAGCCCATTGTGACACAGAGAGGCCGCATGGAACCAATGGTCCATTGTTACACTGCGGATTCAAGAAGACCATGGGGACAGCACGGAACCTCATGGAACCATACGTCCATTGGGACACAGCGGGGCCGCATGGAAACAAAGGGACCATTGTGGCAAAGCAAAGCCTAATGGAACCATGGAGAGCATTGTGACACTAAAGAAACTCATGGAACCAAGGCAACCAGTGGGACACAATGGAACCTCATGGAACCAAGGCTCCATGATGATTTTGTAGGGCCTCATGGATCACAGGATCCATTGTGACACGGCAGGACCTCGTGGAACCAAGGAGCCTTTGTGATACTCCAGATGCGCATGGAAGCCAGGGTGCACTGAGACACAGCGGGGCCTTGTTGGAACCAAAGACACCTCTGCAAAAAGCAGGGGAGCTCATAGAATCAAGGAGTCCATTGTTACAATAGAAAACCTATGGAACCAAGGGGCCATTGTGACACAGCGGGGCCTCATGGAAGCAATTGTCCATTATGACAATGCAGATCAAAGGAGACCATGGTGACACTGCAGAACCTCATGGAAGCAAGGAGCCATTGTGACACAGTGGGGGCCTCATGGAATCAAGGAGACCATTGTGAAAATCTGGGCCTCAGTGGAAAAAAGGACATCGATAATCGTAATGAACCTCATCGAAACTATGGAACATTGTGACACTGCAGAACCTCAGGGAGCCAGGGAGACCACACGGAGGAACCTTATGGAACCAAGGGGCCATTTTCACACTACGGAACCAAGGAGACCATTGTTGACGGTACAAACCTCATGGAACCAAGGGGCCATTCTTATACAGCGAGGCCTCATGGAACCAAGGGGCCATTGTGACACTGCAGGGCCCTGAGAACCAAATATTCATTGTGACACAGCGGGGCTGCTTGAAACCAATTGCGATACTGCGGATCCAAGAGACCACGGGGACACTACGGCACTTCATGGAACCAAGGGGCTGTTGTGACACACCAAGGCCTCGTGGAACCAAGGAGAACATTGTGGCAGAGCAGAACCAAGGAGGACAGTATGGACCCTAAGGGAGCCAAGGCTCCATTGTTATACAGCAGGGCCTCCTGAAACCAAGGAGCCATTGTGAACCTGTGGGGCATCATGGAGTCAAGGGCACCACTGCTACTGAAATCTGCTGGAGAGAAACCTTCTCACACAGTTTGGAGGATTTGAAAGCAGCTATTCTTTATTACAGCATGGTGGTCACTCGCGTGATCCTTCATGCATTTGAGTGCACTGAGCATGGAGTGAACAGAGTTTATATCAGACACACTGATTACATATTCATTAGCTATGCCCACTTCCTTGGACTTTATTGGACATAGGTGTAGCCCTTATCAGAAGTGCTATCTATTTCTCCAAGGCTGTGCTGTTCTGTCCTACTGTCCTTGATCAGAGTTAATGTTGTTCTGTCCTACTGTCCTTGTCACAGTGCTTGCCCCACATGAGGGGTGTCTGCAACCACCCCCAGCCAATGGGCTTGGGGTGGGCAAGTGTTCCCAAGGGAACAGGGATGGGACAGCTGGGCTGGACTGACCCCAGGGATGTTCCATTCCGTGTCACACCATGATCAGCAAGAAACTGAGAGAAGCAGGAGGTGGAGGGCATTAATTTCTTTTTTAAGACATTTTTCTTTCAAACAGCACCTACACATACAGAACCCTCTCCTGCCACAAGGTGGTTGAACATTTTCTGCTGATAGGAGATTTCCTGTGCAGTTGCTTTGCCTCTGTTTGTGGCCTTTGATTTTTGTGGTTGGTTTGTTTGTGGGGTTTTTGTGTGGTTGTGGGTGGGTTTTGCTTTGGTATTTTTGGTTGGGTTTTGGTCTTTTTCTCTATTGAACTGCCTTTCTTCTGATGCATATGTTTTTTCTCCCTTTTCTTGTGGCTTGGTTGGCACCTGATGGCAAGACAAATGTATCCAACTCAGTCCTCTTGCCCAATTATGTTTTGCAGTCACCATTAACTAGATGAGTTTGGTCACAGACTCCCTGCAACTTGGCAGCATCCACAAAGGCATTGAAAGTGCATTTCATCCCATTGTAGAGAGAATAGAAATGTTCCCCAGTGGTGCTCAAGGGCTGGCCACTGAGGGATGGCACCAGGGAGTGGCTGCCAAGAGGACTCTGGACCATGGATGACATTTGACCCTCATTGTTCAGCCCAATTCCCACCCACCCCATGTTCCACTTCTTCAGCCCAGCTCCCACCAACCTGGCTCTGAGGAGACCCCAGCAGACCCTAGCACAGGCCTGGCTGGAGTCTGGGCACACAACATGCCCTTCTTTTCCCTCCCACAGGGCTTCTGCAATCCCTGCCTTGTCCTGCCAGTGCCTGCAATGGCTGCAGGAGGATTTGCCACATGCCCTTCTGTCTTGGTTTTGAAAGGTGTCTGCTAAGGAAGGCAGAAGCCTCCCTTGAAGTGGCAGATATAAGCCCTTTCCCTCTGAGTTATTACAATTTTGAAATCAAGGGCCTTTAGGCAAAGATGTGGGAAAATAGGAGTAACAGTTCTTTACTCTCTCTCTCTCTCTCTATATATATATATAACCAGTCAAACAAAACAACAACTATGGCAGTAACAGCAATCCCAAACCCAGTGCCAGCCTTCTCGGCTGTCAGGCCCTTTCCCCTCGGGTGCAGTTCCGCTCGCAGCCGGCAGGGGCGCTGGCGGATCCCGGTGAGCAGGGCAGGTGCGATGGTTCCCCCGCGGCTGCAGGGGGCGCTCCGGAGCGAGCTCGGGGAGCACGCGGCACTGGTGCCCTGGGATCCCGGGGAAGGATGGAACAAAGGCTTCCCAAACCGCTGGGCAGCCGATCCCGGACTCTCGGGAACAGCAGGCTGGAGAGGCAGGCTGGAGTAGCAGGCACAAACACAAATCCCGGGTGGCAGATGAGATGTATCCAAAACGGGAACCCCCACGAGGTCTAGGCAGGCAGGGCAAGCACAGCTACAACACAGCGAAAGCTCGAAGCAGCAGCGGGGCAGGGCGGCCACAGCCCGGCCTCCAGCAGGGCAGGGAAAGCGGCTTTGGGATCCTGGCGTTGTTTCCAGCGGAAAGAAAAATGGCCGAAAAAAGGAGCCAGCAGCTCCTTTCTCTCCAGCTACTCTCTCCGGATGCTGAGAGTGAACTGAACCCACACCCAGGTGAAACAAAAGAGTGGCCAGGCCCTTTTGTTTCTCTTAAGCACCCAGCGATTTATCGTCTTAGTAACCGAATAGGGGAAAATTCCTTTAACAGAAAAACCTAGATCTCTTAAATCCCCAACATTATCCACCTTGAATTTTTTCCCATACTAACATGTTACATGAAACTTAACCTTTTTAACCATATAAATACATGCATCACTCAAATTATATACATATATACATGCTCATACTGATACAAGTACAGAGCCACGTGTAGTTCACTCTAAAACAAGGTCTCCTTGCGGTATGCATCGGGTCTCTCCATGCCTTTGCATCACCCACCAGGTGCAACCTGGTCCCTGAGCAAAAACAACCCCACAGATGGGTTTGTCTTTGCTCAAGGCAGACTTTACCCAAACAGTTTTTCCAAGCATACCTCTCATGTGCACCACTGGAACCTTATCCCCGTCTGTTGTTTGTTGGGGTTCGGATTGGGCAGGGCCTGCTCGGCTGGTGGAGCCTCGAGTGTTAACTAACCAGGTGGCTCTTGCTAAATGCACCTCCCAGTTTTTGAAAGTCCCCCCACCCAGTGCCTTCAAGGTGGTTTTAAGCAGTCCATTACACCGCTCAACCTTCCCAGCTGCTGGTGCATGGTAAGGGATGTGGTACGCCCACTCTATGCCATGTTCTCTAGCCCAGGTGCTTATAAGGCTGTTCTTGAAATGAGTCCCATTGTCAGACTCGATTCTCTCAGGGGTGCCATGCCTCCAAAGGACTTGCTTTTCCAGGCCCAGGATGGTGTTCCAGGCAGTAGCGTGAGGCACAGGGTAGGTCTCCAGCCATCCAGTGGTGGCTTCTACCATTGTGAGCACAGCACTTGCCTTGGCGGGTTTGAGGCAGTGTGATGTAATCAATCTGCCAGGACTCCCCATACTTGTATTTGGACCATCGCCCACCATACCGCAAGGGCTTCACCCGCTTGGCCTGCTTGATCGCAGCGCATGTCTCACAATCATGGACCACCTGGGAGATACTGTCCATGGTCAGATCCACCCCTCGACCTCATGCCCACTTATAGGTGGCATCTCTGCCCTGATGACCTGAGGCATCATGGGCCCATCGAGCTAGGAACAGCTCTCCTTTATGTTGCCAAACCAAGTCTATCTGGGACACCTCTATTTTCGCAGCCTGATCTACCTGTTTGTTGGCACGATGTTCTTCATTAGCCCGGCTCTTGGGGATGTGAGCATCTACATGATGGACCTTCACGGATAGCTTCTCTACCCGAGTGGCAATGTCTTTCCACTCCTCAGCAGCCCAGACTGGTTTTCCTCTGTGCTGCCAGTTTGCCTTATTCCACCTTTCCAGCCAACCCCACAAAGCGTTGGCTACCATCCATGAATCAGTGTAGAGGTAGAATTTTGGCCACTTCTCTCTTTCAGCTATGTCCAGAGCTAATTGGACAGCTTTGAGCTCAGCAAATTGGCTCGATCCACCTTCTCCTTCAGTAGCCTGTGCAACTTGTCATGTGGGGCTCCATACAGCGGCTTTCCATTTCCGGCTAGCGCCTACAATTCGGCAGGAACCATCAGTGAAGAGGGCGTATTGTCTTTCACTCTCTGGTAGCTCGTTATATGGTGGGGCTTCTTCGGCATGTGTCACCTGCTCCTCTTCTTCCTCAGAAGATAACCCAAAAGTCTCACCTTCCGGCCAGTTCGTAATTATTTCCAAGATCCCAGGGCGACTTGGGTTTCCAATTCGGGCACGCTGCATGATGAGGGCAATCCATTTGCTCCAAGTAGTGTCGATGGCGTGATGCGTGGAGGAAACCTTTCCTTTGAACATCCACCCCAGCACCGGTAGTCGGGGTGCCAGGAGGAGTTGTGCCTCTGTGCCAATTACTTCTAAGGCAGCTTGGACTCCTTCATAAGCTGCCAAGATTTCTTTCTCTGTGGGAGTGTAGTTGGCTTCAGATCCTCTGTAGCTTCGGCTCCAGAATCCCAGTGGTCGGCCCCGAGTCTCACCAGGCACCTTCTGCCAGAGGCTCCAGGACAGACCATTGTTCCTTGCTGCAGAGTAGAGCACGTTCTTCACCTCTGCTCCTGTCCTGACTGGGCCAAGGGCTACGGCGTGAGCAATTTCCTGCTTGATCTGGGCAAAGGCTTGCTGCTGTTCAGGGCCCCGGTGGAAATCATTCTTCTTGCGGGTAACCAGGTAGAGAGGGCTCACGATCTGGCTGTACTCGGGAATGTGCATTCTCCAGAAACCTATGGCACCTAGGAAAGCTTGTGTTTCCTTCTTGTTGGTCGGTGGAGACATTGCTGTGATCTTATTGATGACCTCAGTGGGAATCTGATGCCGTCCATCTTGCCACTTTACTCCCAGGAACTGGATCTCTCGGGCAGGTCCCTTGACTTTGCTCTTCTTGATGGCAAAACCAGCTTGCAGGAGAATTTGAATTATTCTCTCTCTCAAACACTTCTGTTGCGGTGTTCCCCCACACAATGATGTCATCAATGTACTGCAGATGTTCTGGAGCCTCACCCTTTTCTAGTGCAGCCTGGATCAGTCCATGACAGACGGTGGGACTGTGCTTCCACCCCTGGGGCAGTCAGTTCCAGGTGTACTGCACACCCCTCCAGGTAAAGGCAAACTGAGGTCTGCACTCCGCTGCCAGAGGAATGGAGAAGAAGGCATTGGCAATGTCAATAGTGGCGTACCACTTCACTGCTTTGGACTCCAGCTCGTACTGGAGCTCCAACATGTCTGGCACGGCAGCGCTCAGCGTTGGAGTCACTTCATTCAAGGCACGATAGTCCACAGTCAATCTCCATTCCCCATCAGACTTGTGCACAGGCCAGATGGGGCTGTTGAAGGGTGAGTGGGTCTTGCTGACCACCCCTTGACTCTCCAGCTCACGGATCATCTTGTGGATGGGGATCACAGCATCTCGATTTGTCCGATACTGCCAGCGGTGCACTGTCGAGGTGGCAATTGGCACTCGTTGCTCTTCCACTTTCAGGAGCCCAACTGCAGGAGGATTCTCTGATAGTCCAGGCAGGGTGTTCAATTGCCTAATGCCCTCTGCCTCCACAGCAGCAATCCCAAATGCCCACCTGAGTCCTTTTGGGTCTTTGTAATAGCCATTCCAGAGGAAGTCTATGCCCAGAATACACGGGACCTCTGGGCCGGTCACAATCGGATGCTTTTGCCACTCCTTCCCAGTCAGGTTCACCTCAGCTTCCAAAAGGGTCAACTGCTGTGATCCCCCAGTCACCCCAGCGATGGATACAGGTTCTGGCCCCACATGTCCCGATGGCATTAAAGTACACTGTGCCCCAGTATCAACCAATGCATCAGATTTTTGCGGCTCTGATGTGCCAGGCCATCAAATCCACACCATCCAGAAAACCCAGTTCTCCCGTGCCTCTTCCTGGCTAGAAGCAGGGCCCCTCTAGCCCTGGTTATCATTCTTTCCCTGGGCGTACATGCTCGAGGTACCTTCAAGGGGATCTGACATATCATCCTCCCTTCTGTAATACCTGGCAGCTCGGTCACGGGAGGCTGAGGCTACCTTCACCTTAGTGGAACCCCCTCGGTTAGTGCCTCCCTCCATGAGTTCCACACCCGCGCTGCCAGGACAGAGGTGGGTTTCCCATCCCACCTTCTCATGTCTTCCCCATGCTCACACAGGAAAAACCACAGCTCAGCTCGTGGGGTGTACCCTCTCTCTCTAGCAGGGGGACGACGGGCTCTGACTTGGGGGCCTGTGACTCGCACTGGTGCCACACTGACCCTCCTCATCTCCTCCCTCATCTCCTCCCTCATTTCCTTCCTCATCTCCTTCATCTCCTCTTTGAGGTCCTGGACCACAGCAGAGACATGAGTTTTCAGCGGGCCATTGATCATACTGTCATAATTCCTGAGCTTGTTGGCAACAGAGCCCACTGTTTCTCGGGTATTGTCAGCATCAATTGTTGCAATGAAGGTGGTGTATTGCAATGGCCCTAGCCTTGCCAGGTTCCACATCGTCTGTCCTGTGCACCTGACCTTATCGGGGTCATTATCATGCTGTCCATCCTTCCCAAAGAGTACCCCTACTACTGCCACTTCTCTTAGCTGTTGGATCCCTTCCTCGAGTGTCTTCCACTGCATTCTATGATGGTACTCCTGCATTCTTTCTTTGTGAATGAACCTTTCTCTCACACTCGTTAAGAGCCGCTCCCAGAGAGAAAGGGGCCCTGGCTCCCTCACAAATATCTGGTCCACACCTGGGTCCTGGGTCAATGATCCCAGCTACCTTGCCTCACCACTATCCAGTTGCACACCTGTGCCCATAAGATCCCAAACCCGAAGCAGCCAGGTTGTATAAGGCTCACGCCCCCTTCGCACAATGTCTTTTTGCATACCGCGGAGACTGTCGTACGGCAGGGACTCAGTGATGATTTCTGGCTCTGGCTCTCCTGCTGGTTGTGAGGGCCCTGGTTGCCCATCATCATTAACTGGTCGTACTGATTTGGTCTTACACTTCCTCCTTTGCACAGGGGCGACTGCTGCTGGCTGTGGTTGTCCTTGTGGTTCAGCTGAAACCTGGGTTTCACTGCTGTACCATCGGACTCACCCTCTTTGGGGCAGGGAGAGGGTTTTTCACTAGCTGAGGAGGTGTATTCCCTTAGCAATTGGCACATCTCCTGGCGCACCTGGCCCATCTCCTGGCACATCTCCTGGCTCACCTGGCACATCTCCTGGCACATCTCCTGCATCCCTTTTGCCAGTACCCCCACCCAGTTTGGGTAGTCCATTTCTGAGCTGGACTGTTGGGTGGTATCAGTCTGTGGGGCAGGGTCTCTAGTGTCTGGGGCTGTGTCAGGCTCTGGGGTAGGATCTCTAGTGTCTGGGGCCATGTCAGGTTCTGGGGCAGGATTAGGCTCTGGGGTAGGAACTCTACTCTCTGGGGCCATGTCAGGTTCTGGGGCAGGATCTTTAGTCTCTGGGGCTGGTGTCCGGGTAGATATCCAAGCCAATCTCAACTTCTCCTTGAGTGCTAAATAGAGTCGGCCTACCAGCAGCAGATGGTTAGTATTCAGAGGGAATCTAAACCCTTTGAAAATTGATGGGGTGGGCCCAAAGAACTGGTTGAGGGGTTGGGGGAAAACTTCCCCTGGTGTCATTTCCTCACAGAAGGTACCATTGTTAACATAACCCCAAAAATATGCACTCAGTGTGTGATAGCCCTTTATCCATGTGCCCACATTCCGGAGGAAGTTAAAAACCCATGAATTCCTCACCTTCTCGACCCATAGCGCAAGCTGGAAAACAGCAATGGTAGCCTTAGTCAGAGGACCCATATTCAAGTAAGGAGCTGCAAAGGGGAAGAATATAGCCACGGCCACATGACACCCGAACCAGGGTAAACTAGACCACATAGTGCTGCCTAACAAGGTTCCTATATCCAGCACACAAAATTAAGTTATCCAGGAACTGTTATTCCTTTTTCACCTCCATCTCTTAATGCACTCAGGCCCCACAGTTGGGTGCCAAGATCTGTCTTGGTTTTGAAAGACAGGTGTCTGCTAAGGAAGGCAGAAGCCTCCCTTGAAGTGGCAGATATAAGCCCTTTCCCTCTGAGTTATTATAATTTTGAAATCAAGGGCCTTTAGGCAAAGATGTGGGAAAATAGGAGTAACAGTTCTTTACTCTCTCTCTCTCTCTCTATATATATATATAACCAGCCCAACAAAACAGCAATAACTATGGCAGTAACAGCAATCACAAACCCAGTGCCAGCCTTCTCGGCTGTCAGGCCCTTTCCCCTCGGGTGCAGTTCCGCTCGCAGCCGGCAGGGGCGCTGGCGGCTCCCGGTGAGCAGGGCAGGTGCGATGGTTCCCCCGCGGCTGCAGGGGGCGCTCCGGAGCGAGCTCGGGGAGCACGCGGCACCGGTGCCCTGGGATCCCGGGGAAGGATGGAACAAAAGCTTCCCAAACCGCTGGGCAGCCCATCCCGGACTCTCGTGAATATCAGGCTGGAACGGCATGCTGGAGCAGCAGGCACAAACACAAATCCCGGGTGGCAGACGAGATTTATCCAGATGGGGAACCCGCCGGAGGTCCAGGTAGGCAGGGCGAGCACGGCTACAACACAGCGAAAGCTCGAAGCAGCAGCGGGGCAGGGCGGCCACAGCCCGGCCTCCAGCAGGGCAGGGAAAGAGGCTTTGGGATCCCGGCGTTGTTTCCAGCGGAAAGAAAAACGGCCGAAAAAAGGAGCCAGCAGCTCCTTTCTCTCCAGCTTCTCTCTCCGGACGCTGAGAGCCAACTGAACCCACACCCAGGTGAAACAAAAGAGTGGCCAGGCCCTTTTGTCTTCTCTTAAGCACCCAATGATTTATCGTCCTAGTAACAGAATAGGGGAAAATTCCTTTAACAGAAAAAAACCTAGATCCCTTAAAACCCCAACATCTTCCCTGCTGAGCCTGACCAGTCTGGGACTCTCCCAACACCTGGATGTGAAGGCCAGTTCTTTCCCATAGGAAGGAAAGCACAGAGCCCTGGCGTTTCAGGGGCAGATTAGAGGCAACAACCAGAGGCCAAGGCCAGCCAGAGCTGTCTGTCCTGGCAGCTTTTGTCTGGGAGAAACCCTTGCATATAGGCAATTTTGGAGGAGAAGTACCAGTTTTGGCCATGGGTGCCGGGACAGGAGGGATGGTTCTTTTCTATAGGAAGGAAAGCCCAGAGCCCCAGTGTGTGAAGGCAGGTGAGAGCCAGCTCTCAGGAAGCCAAGGGCAGCCAGACTTGCTGGTAATGGCAGTTTTGACTGGAAGCAATCCCTGGATATAGGGAATTTTGGAGGCAGAATCCCATTTCAGCCATGAGTGCCTGAAGAACAGTTCTTTTCTCTTTGAAGGAAAGCCCAGAGGCCCAGAGTTTCAGGGGCACATGAAAGAGACCCTTGACATGCCAAGGTCACTTGGAGCAGTCGGGCCAAGCCAACCACACTTGTTACCTGTTCCCTCGGATCCACGGGGCCCCGCAGTGTCACAATGTTGGTGTCATATTGGGTCCTTGGTTCCATGAGGCCTTGCTGTGTCACACTGGCCCCTTGATTCCATGGGGCCCCACAGTGTCCCAATGGTTCCCCCCTTGCTTCCATGGGGCCTTGCAGTGTCACAGGGGTCTCCTTGGTACCGCAGTATCACAACGGACTCTTGGTTCCATGGGGATTCACAATGTCAGAAGGGTCTCCTTGGTTCCACAAAGTCATTCACAGCCCCTTGATTCAAGGAGGCCTTGAAGTGTCATAATGGTCTTCTGAATTCCATGAGGCCCCGCAATATCACCATGGACCTTTGATTCCATGCGTCCCCACACCCTTACATGAATCCTTAGTTCCATGGGGCCCTGTAGTGTCACAACAGTCTCCGTGATTCTATAAGGCCCTGCAGTGTCACAGTCGACCACTGGTTCCATGAGACCCCACAGTGTCACAAGGGCCCCTTGGTTCCATTGAGCCCCACAGGATCACTATGGTCACCTTGGTACCACAAGGCCCTGAAGTGCCACAAGGGTCCTTTGGTTTCACAAGGCCTCAAAGTGTCAAAATGGCCCTTTGGATTCATGAGGCCCCACTGTGCCACAATGGACCCGTGGTTCTGCAGTGTGAGAATGCCCCCTTGGTCCCTTGCAGCCTCACAGTGTCACTGTTGTGCCCTTGGTTCCACAAGGCCCTGCAGGGCCACAATGGTCCTTAGGTTCCACGAGGCCTCCAAGTGTCACAATGGTCTGCATGGTTCCATGAAGCCCCACTGGCCCACAGTGGTGAAAGGAATGAGATCAATTTGTCTTTACAAATAAACTGTGGGTCTGCTCATAGGTAAAAGCCTGATACTGAGAGGTCAAAGAAACAGTGGGAGCAATTCCACTGATTGATGGAAGGAGTGAGAGGGATTTGTCTTTACAAACAAAGGGTGGGTCTGCTGATAGGTAAAGATGGATACTGAGAGATGAAAGAAGCAATGGGAAGAACCATAAATTCCATTGGAAAAAAAGGGAGGGGTATACATTAGATGGGGTCTGTGTTAAGTGATTTGGGAAGTCTGTACCTCTCAAGTACCTCAGCCAATGGGGAAAGAGAGAGGGAAATGCAGCCAGGAAATCAGGAGAGAAAGGAGGCTGCATCCTCTAACAACTTGACAGACCCCAGGGGAATGCCCCATGGCCTCTCCCTTTATTCAAATACAGTAATGGGACTCCTCTGTCTCCTTTGTGGACATAAACCTCTGGTGTTTGTGGATTAATTTTTCCTGACAATGGCTTCCTTGGTTCCATGATGCCCTTTAATGTAACAATGGTCTCCTTGGATCCACGGTGTCAGAATGGACACTTGGTTCCATGGAGCCCCTCAGGGTCACAATGGTGCCCTTGATTCCATGAGGCCCTGCCGTGCTGTAATGGCCCCTTGGTTATAGGAGGCTCTGCAGTGTCACAATGGCCCCTTGGTTCCAGTGGGTCCCAAAGTGTCATCATGGTCTCCATTGTTCCATGAAGCCCCACAATGTCACTGTGGTCCCCTTGGTTCCACAGGGCCCCACAGGGTCACAATGGACCCTTGGTTCCATGAGGTTCCTCAGTCACAAGGGTCTCCTTGGATCTGCAGAGTCACAATGGCCCATTGGCTCCATGTGGCCACTCTGTGTCACAGTGGCTCATGGTTCCATGAGCGTTCATACTGTCAGCAACCATCTCCTTGGTTCCACAGTGCCACCATGGATCCTTGGATCTGCACTATGACAATGGACCACTGGTTCCATGAGGTCCCACAGTGTCACTGTTGACTCCTTGGTTCTGTGAGACCCCGCTGTCACCAAATCTCCGAAATATCAGCATAAGACTCCTTAACACTAATTTGGTGTTAAAGAGAGCATCATTTATTCAGGCCTGAGCTCCAGCAGGGGATAACTCCTAGCCTTACGTGGACACGTGACTCTACAAGTGTGTTGCTCACATACAGTCACTACATGCGTATTACAATTCACCCATTTCCTTAAAACCCACCCCAAGTTCCCAGATTCAGTCCTTGTTTTTTCTAGCACTGCACCCTTGAGCCAGGTGTCTTCTTCTTCTCGTCCAACCGTCCCTGCTGGGAAAGCAGCCCCTGCATGCCTTGTTCCTCTGCTAAAAGTTCACAGACACGGTAAAAATGGAATGAACCCTTTTGGTATCAAGCGCAAGGCTTTGTGTGCCAAGGCAGAGGCAGGCAGGAGGCAGAGCTGCCAGCAAAGGAAGGGGCCAGCCAGGTGGGGCAGCCGGGGGGATGAGGACAGCCTGCAGGGACAGAGGCGCAGGGCAGGGACAGCGTGGCACAGCCTGGGCTGGAGAGGGCAGAGGGATGGGCAGCAGCTGCAAGGCCCTGACAGAGCCAACTTGTGCAGCACTTGGGCCACGGCTGCTGGCCCTGGCCCTGAGGCCAGCAGGAGACAAGGGACCCTTGCAGCCCTGGGGCCTCAGGGCCTCCTTGTCCCTGCTCAGCAGCCTGGCAGGGGCCGCCCCATGGTGCTGTCCTGGGCACTGCCCATCCCCACATCCCAGTGCCCCGGCAAGAGCCCTGAGCACTGAGGGAGGGACAGGATCTGCCTTGCCAGGGGCTGGGGCTCAGGCCTTGGCCCTTTGCATTCCTGAAACACATCCAGCTTTGCTCAGCATCAGAGACACCTTTCCCTTGCTTGTCCCCCCTGTCATCACTGCCTGCAGTGTTCTGCTCTCACTGGAACCTGGGGACACTTTCTCAGTCCTGTCCCTCAGTGGAACCCATTAAAACTTCTAGAAACTTTGGAGTTTGATTGTGACTTTGAATTCCTGAGAGGTTTCTTCATCTCCCTCTCAGGGACTGATGTTCAGGGCCTCAGCACCAGAGCCCCGAGAGGGTCATTACAGTCCTTGTGCTGTGTCTGTGCTGCTGAGCTGGGCCGGGCTCCTGGCACAGAGGCAGCTCCTGGCAAGCGGCAGCGCTGCACAGAGACAGCTCTGGCCAGGAGCAGCTCCTGGGCACAGCCCAGCAGGGCTGGGCCACTGCCTGCAGCCAGCCCGGGCACAGCACAGAGGCACAGAGAGCTTCAGTCAGTCAGGGCTGGGAAGATGCTGAGAAGTGACTGCGCGAGAATCATGGCCAGCCCTTGACACAGGAAGCCTCTGGCTGCAGGACAAGGCAGCTGCAGCTCCTGCAGTGATCTCCTCAAGCTGCAACATCCCAATGCCTACAGATTCTGTAAGTCCATCCTCTGATTATCTCCTGGCTACAGCAGCCAGGGTGCCCAGGGCTGTCCTGCAGAGCAGGGTCCTGCAGCCCAGGGCGCTGAGCTGGGGCAGGGACTCTGCTGCCTGCCAGGGGCAGCTCTCAGCCGGCCCGGGGAGCTGCTCTCAGTGCTGGGGGACAAGGTGTGGGTGGAAGGAGACAGCTGGTCAGCCTTGCAAGTGTTCTTCTTGTGTGGTGGGGATGCTGCATTGTTCAGGACTGCTCCCAGCAGGACATTTAACTCCAGGATATTCCCTAGTAGACTATACAGGGAGCAGAGCAGGGCAGGGAAGGCATAAAAGGGAAGAATCCTGATTTTTAATTGACTGCTCTGGGTTGCCTGGAAGGGAAATTGCACATGGATGTTCATCTCTCAGTTCAGGTTGAGAAAAATCAAAAAATTTTTCTCTGAGATCTGAAGAAACCGGGCAGTGACAGAAATCAGCACAGGGTCCCTTCTAGGCAGCATCAGCGTCGCTTTTGCAGCCTCCTCAGGGGTGCTCTGACTTTGCCATCAGAGCCTGCAGAGCCAGAGCTGCCCCTGGGCAGTGGCCTGGGCTGGGAGGGGTCTGCAGGGTAGAGCTGAGCCCCCAGGGCCGGGCTGGGCTCTGGCAGCACTGGCAGGGCCCAGGCCTGGGCACAGGGAGCAGCTGCTGGCAGGGACAGCCCCAGGCAGCAGAGCCCTGGGCAGGCAGTGGGGGGAAAGTGCCGCCAAGCTGGGCTGGGATATTGAAAGTCCTCTGCAAAGCCAACTATTCCATGATTACTTTTTCACAGATGCCCATGGCCAGAGGCAGCAAATGTCCAACAGCAGCTCCATCAGTCACTTCCTCCTGCTGCCATTGGCAAACACGCGGCAGCTGCAGCTCCTGCACTTCTGCCTCTTCCTGGGCATCTCCCTGGCTGCCCTCCTGGGCAACGGCCTCATCATCAGCGCCGGAGCCTGCGGCCAGCGCCTGCACAGCCCCATGTTCTTCTTCCTGCTCAACCTGGCCCTCACCGACCTGGGCTCCATCTGCACCACTGTCCCCAAAGCCATGCACAATTCCCTCTGGGGCACCAGCCACATCTCCTACTCAGCATGTGCTGCTCAGCTCTTTTGCTTTATGTTCCTCATCTCAGCAGAGTATTGTCTCCTCACTGTCATGTGCTACGACCGCTACGTGTCCATCTGCAAACCCCTGCACTACGGGACCCTCCTGGGCAGCAGAGCTTGTGCCCACATGGCAGCAGCTGCCTGGGCCAGTGCCTTTCTCAATGCTCTGCTGCACACAGCCAATACATTTTCCCTGCCCCTGTGCCAGGGCAATGCCCTGGGCCAGTTCTTCTGTGAAATCCCACACATCCTCAAGCTCTCCTGCTCACACTCCAACCTCCGGGAACTTGGGCTCATTTGGGTTAGTTTATCCTTAGGTTTTGGCTGTTTTGTGTTCATGTTTTTCTCCTATGTGCAGATCTTCAGGGCCGTGCTGAGGATCCCCTCGGAGCAGGGACAAAGGCACAAAGCCTTTTCCACGTGCCTCCCTCACCTGGCCGTGCTCTCCCTGTTCCTCAGCACTGTCATTTTTGCCTACCTGAAGCCCCCCTCCATCTCCTCCCCATCCCTGGATCTGGCCCTGTCACTTCTGTACTCGGTGCTGCCTCCAGCCCTGAACCCCCTCATCTACAGCCTGAGGAACCAGGAGCTCAAGGCTGCAGTGTGGACACTGATGGCTGGACGATGTAAGAAACATTAAACTGGTTGCCAATTTCTGCAAATCACTTGTAATAAAACTCGTCTTTGATAGTTCTTGTTGGTTTGGTTCTGGGGTTATTTTTTCTGTCTTTAGTTATTTATTGTTGTCCACAAAGCAAGGGCAATATTTCTTCCACTTCTCCTTTTGTTTCTCTCCACCTTGGCTGTGGCCCCAGACTGTGTCAATGAGGAGCTGTGCTCTCGGTGCCTTTAAATGAACTCAAGGATGTGCCAGCAAAGTTTCCAGCAGAGATGCCCCTTTAGTTGCCTTGTGTGGAGCTGCAGCAGCAATGTCTGTGTGCAGAGCTGGGGGCAGCTCAGGGGGGCACAGCAGCTGTGGCCAGGAGCAGCAGCCCTTGGTGCTGCCAGTGCTGCTCCCGTGCCACTGCCCCGCTGCCCTCCTGCCCCTCGTGTTGCTGCAGGGCCTGAGTGCTCTGGGGCTCGCTCCCAGCCCTGGGCTGGCAGTGCCGGGGCTGCAGCAGGGACAGGCCATGGGCACTGCTGGGGCAGCGCTGACGCCTCAGGGCAGGGCCTGGGGGCTCCAGGCTCCTTGCCCGGGCTCTCTCAAGAGCACGCCCAGGCCAGTGCTCAGCAAAGAAAACCCCCGTGAGCAGCCCCAGGATGGCCGTGGGCAGGGTGGGGGCAACCAGCAGGGCTGGTGCTCTGCAGGGTCCCTGGGGGAGCCGGGAAGGAGCAGCAGAGCAGGGCCTGATCCATCCCCCCTGCGCTGGACACCCCCGGGCAGCGTCCCAGAGCGGCCTCATGCAGCTGCCAGCAACATCCCCCCTCTGCAGCCCTGGCCTCTGCCCAGCTCCCAGAGGGGCTGGATCCTTGCAGGCACACACACGGCAGGACTGGCTCAGGAGCCCCTGTTTGCACTGCACAGCCCAGGCGTGAGCACCCCACGCTGTTGCTGTGGGGAGATGAACCTGAGTGAGCACAAATGCCATCAGCCCCTGGGGGCCAGCAAGGGCTGGGGGACGGCAGGGAAACCTCTCAGCTTTGTCGGGGCCTCTCAAGTCAGCCAGAAAGTTTGTTCCCATCAGCTCTGAGTTTCCTGTCCCACTGCAGACGTTGTTGTTCAGAGCCAGGGCTGCCTGGCAGCCACCCCCAAAGAGCCCTGAGCATTTCCTCTGCTTCACCTTTGCTTTCTTTCCTCTCTCCTGCTCCACATTTCTTGCTCTTGCCCATCCCTGTCCCCTCCCCTGCAAACAGCCCAGCCCTGTTTGCCCTTTCCTCTCTGGCCCCACTCCCCATTGCAGTTCCTGCCTTGGCACCACGGTCCCTTGGGGAGCAGGATCATCCTACAAGTGCTGCAGGAATTGTCTGCAGGGCCCTGCAGTGCCTCGAGCTGTTCCCTTGCCAGAGGCACCAGAGGCCAGGGGGGCACATCTGGGCTGCTGTGTCTGGCTGTGGGGCTCCCTGTTGTGGGGCAGGGAGGAGGAGCTGGAGAGGCTCTGCAGGACTGACAGGATGGGCTTTGGGGCCCGTGTGGAGAAGCTGAGGGACAGGGGCTGCTGGACCTTCTCAAGAGGAGGCCCAGGGCTCATCCTGCAGCTGCTTCAAGGGGGGTTTCAGAGAATCCCAGAATCAACCAGGCTGGAAAAGACCTTGGACATCATCAAGCCCAAGCCGTGCCCTGACACCTCCTTGTCTCCCCTGAGCCTCCTCCAGGATAAACAACCCCAGCTCCCTCAGCCGTTCCTCACAGCACTTGTGTTCCAGACCCCTCACCAGCCTTGTTGCCCTTCTCTGGACACGCTCCAGCCCCTCAATGTCCTTCCTAAATTGGGGGCCCAGAACTGGACACAGCACTCGAGGTGCGGCCGCACCAGTGCCCAGTCCAGGGGAAGAATCCCTGCCCTGGTCCTGCTGGCCACTCCATTCCTGATCCAGGCCAGGAGCCAATGGCCTTCTAGGCCACGTGGGCACACTGCTGGCTCATGTCCAGCCTGCTGTCCATCAGTGCCCCCAGGTCCCTTTCTGCCTGGCCGCTGTCCAGCCACTCTGTCCCCAGCCTGTAGCACTGCAGGGGTTGTTGTGGCCAAAGTGCAGGACCTGGCACTTGGTCTTGTTGAAGCTCCCATGGTTGGATTTGGGCCCTGGATCCAGCCTGTGCAGGTCCCTGTGCAGAGCCCTCCTACCCTCCAGCAGATCCACACTCGCACCCAGCTTGGTGGCATCTGCAGATTTGCTGGTGGTGGACTCAATGCCCTCATCCAGATCATCAATGAAGACACTGAAATCCACGCTGGCTGGGTCTGATCCCTCAGCCACCCTGTAGATGCCATGGGATGGCACTCAGGGTGATCTGTTCCATAACCTTGCCCAGCACCGAGGTCAGGCTGACAGGCCTGGAGTTGCCCAGATCCTCCTTCCAGCCCTTCTTGTGGATGGGCTCACATTGGCACCTCCAGTCCTCTGGGAGCTCCCCGGTGAGCCAGGGCTGATGGTAAATGATGGAGAGCGGCTTGGGGAGCTCATCCAGCAGCTCCCTCATCCCCCTAGGATGGATCCCATCTGCTCCCAGAGACACCTGTGAGCATCTGAGGGGCTCAGCAGTCACCAGCTGCTTCCTCCTGGATTACAGGGGCTGAGGTTGCTGCTGAATTTTACTTCTGCAGAGGCTTCTTCAGCCTTCAGCTCTTCAGGTCAGGAATTCAGTGCCAGAGGACCATTAACATTCAAAACACCCTCACAAGAAAAGCCCCCAGGATTCATTGAGGTCTTCAATTCTTTTGTGGTTAATTAGAGCAATTCTGGAAGTGTTTTCAAAGTGAACATATTATTTTAAAAAATTAATGAAATAATAACTTTTCCCCAGTTTATTCTCTTCCTGTTTATACATTAACAATTCAAAACACCCTAACAGGACAAGCCCCTGGGAATCATTTCTGCCTTCAATTCTTTTGTGGTTAATTAGACAGATTTCAGAAGTCTATTCAAAGTGAATGTACTGTGGTAACAATACAAGGAGAAATGATTTCTCTTCTGTGCCCTGTTTACCTTCTTCCTGTTATACACTGATATCGGGGATCTCCAGCTGATATCGATCCTGGCTCCTCCTAATGCAGTCGGAATAGATCTGAACATCAAGGCCCTTTATGGCTGACAATCAATCACACTTTGTCCCTACCCCCACCCCACCATTTCCCTCATCCAACCCCTGGCACTCAGAGCAGCCTCGTGCAAATCTGAGCTTCCTCCACTCCAGGCTGTGCCTGCAGCTTTCAGCTCCTTGGCACCAACTCCCACCTGCTCTCCTTGGAGAAGGAGCTGCCCGAGACACAGAGGGATGTTCATTTCTTGTCAGCAAACAAACCAAGGGAAGGCACAGCTCCATAAAAAACAGAAGTCCAGCCCAAGGAGTGCTGGGGAATGGAGTCACATCCAGGGCTGGCCCCAGGGCTCAGCATTGGGGCCAGCTCAGTTCAATCTCTTTCTTGCTGATCTGGACGAGGGCATCAAGGGCACCCTCAGCCAGGTCCCAGGTGACCCCAGGCTGGCTGGGAGTGTGGCTGTGCTGGAGGGCAGGAAGCTCTGCAGAGGGACCTGGACAGGCTGCAGTGATGGGCCCAGGACAGCTGGATGAGGTTCACCAAGGCCGAGGGCCGGGTCCTGCCCTGGGCTCACAACCACCCCAAATCCCTGACTGGGCCTGCCCCTGATCCCCACAGCCTGTCCTGTTCCCTTCATCCCTTCATTGCCAGGGACTTTCTGGGACAGGGGAGCTCTGCTCTGGGTATGGAGGGAGGTCTGAGTGCCACCACTGGAGTGGGAACCACAACTCATCAGGTTTGTGTCCTTTGGGGTCAGGAACTGCTGAGACCCAGAGGCACAGAAAGTTTCTCTTCATGGCCCACATCAAAAAATGGAAACATGATACAATTTAAAAACCATCAAAACTCTTCCCTCAGCTTTGAGAGAGGTCCCAGCAACATCTGAATTTTCCACCATTCTCAAGGGATTTCTATAAAGGAACAGTTTTATACAAAGACATGAGAAAAGGTGATTCTAAAAGATAGAAACACAATTAAGGTGTTGACTGATGAGTATTTAAACTTTGGAAAGTCTGGGAAACTCCCCAATGCTCCAAGTGTGAAGGCAGTCAATGGAGAGGCACTGGAATGAACTAGAGAGGAACTGGAAGAGGAAATCTGGGAGCAATGGGAAGGACACAGATCCTGCTGCTCTGGTGAACAGATGTCCTTAGACATGGCCATTCAACAGGAGAGGTGGAAACACCTGAGTGAAGAGGGACATGAAATAATAGACAGAATAGTGGTAACACAAGGAGAGGGGAAGATCAGTGTTTCTTCTCCTGCCATCCGTACACTTCCAGCAAATTCCTGTTCTCTCCTGATGGGAAAATTTGCCATTTCCTAAGAGCACTCAAATGACCCAGCTAATGAGGATGTGCTCGTGCACCTTGCAAGCTTCAGGTCCCTGACAGCCCCGGAGGGCTCCTGTCCCATAAACATCTGCTCTGCACCAGTCTGAAACAGGGAGCAGCATCGTCCTGAGATCATCAGAGAGCTGAGGTTGGAAGGGACCTCAGCAAGTCTGCAGCCCAACCTGGCAGAAACTGGCTCAGACCAAGGCTTGATTTGCTCTGCATTGGAAAATCCCAAAGGGCAGGGACGGGGCAGCATCTCAGCACCTGGCTGAGCCCATGGGAACAAAGGCTTCCTCATGTCCTGGCTGAACCTCCCCTCATTCCCCTGCCACCCATTGGCTTTTGTCTCCCACCAGGCCCCCGGGGAAGAGCCTGGCTCTGTGTTCTCCATCACCTCCTGGGTGGCAGTGCCAGGCTGGGATGAGGAGCCCCTCAGCCTTCCCTTCTTGGGGCTGGACAAGGCCAGCTCCCTCAGCCTCTCCTCAGAGCCAAAGGGCTCCAGCCCCAGCTTGGAGGCCCTTCCCTAAGCCTGCTCCAGCTGCCAGACATCTTTGCTGCCCTGGGGAACCCAAACCAGGCCACAGTGACCGGGATAATGCACGTCCTTGATGTCCTGGTCACACAGCCCCGGCCCCTTTTCCCCATGTCCAGCTCTGGGGGTTGATTTGTGGAACCTCCTTGGGGGAGGCTGCAGCGCTGGGGGACAGGAGGGAGCTGGGGGGAGAGGGGACCCTGCTCTGCACGAGCAGCAGGGGAGACTTCTCTGGGGGGTGGAAATTTGCGGGGGGCTGGAGCAGAGTGACCAACCCAGTGACCTCCCACAGCCTCTCTGTGATGTCACACAGCCCCCCTGTGATGTCACAGCCCACTCTGCTATCACAGTTTGCTCTAGGATTTCACAGCCCTCTCTGTGATGCCACGGCATGCTCTGCGATGTCTCACAGCCCCCCTGGGATATCACAGCCCACTCTGTTATGTCCCACAGCTGCCCTGGCATGTCCAAGCCTGCTCTCTGATGTCATACAACTGCTCTGTGATGTCACACAGTCCCCTCTATGATGTCGGAGCTGCTCAATGACCTCACATAACCCACTCTGTGGTGTCAGAGCCCACTCTGTGACCTCCCACAACCCATTCTGTGATATCACACAGCCCCTTTCTGACATCGCTCCTGCTCTGTGCCTCTATCACACACAGCCACAGAGGTGCCTCTGTGACACAGCCCCCTCTGGGACATCACACAGCCCCTCTCTGACCTCACAGCCCCCTCTCTGGAATGTATCCGTGATTTGTTAAATCCCGATATCCACGGACAAAAGACCCTCTAACTAATTAAAGTTAGAAAGTGGTCTGTTTATTCAGGCACCGGCGGGCAGCATGGGAGCAGCCTCCTAAAGACATGCCAGCCAAGGACAAGGTTCTTTGTTCTCTATTTATTACTCAAAGTTTTACATCTTCTACATATGTATGACCCCAGCACCTCCCATCCTCTGCTTCATATAAAAATGAGATCATTGGTCTTTCACGTATGCACAGTTTCTCTCTTGAATTGGGTCGGTGGTCTCCAACTGGGTCAGTGGTCCTGAAAGATGAAGTCAGGAATGGCTTCCTCGCAGTGACCTTTTTACCTCCTTGCTGTTGGCAGGCCTTCATGACCTCTTGGAGCAGCCCAAGATCTCCTACTTTTGATTAATTATTATGAAACCCAGGTGCTGTTCCTGGTTCCATTGGTTTCAATCAGTTTCAATTTGTTTTGATGACAGTTCATTTATTCTGTTTCTTCCTACAAACAAAAATTTAAACAAAATATAATGGTAAATAATATATCACTTAGCTCTGGCTTAGGCATCCACTAATCATTAACTTACCTTTTTTTTTTCTACTCTATAACTCAATTATAAAAATTTCTCCTAATCCTTAGGTAGAATTTTAACCTTTTAGAACCTTGACTTAGTGACACCGTGGGGAATCATGGAACCAAGGAGCCATTGTGATACTGCAGGGGCTCATGGCATCAATTGTGACAGCACAGAACCTCCTAGAAACAAGGCTCCATTGTGACAAAGTGGGGCCTTATGGAACTAAGGAGACCATTGTGACACAGGGGTCCACATGAAGCCAAGGAGCCATTGTGACACTGTGGGCCTCAATGGAAAAAAGGACATTGTTGATAGCAATGAAGCTCATGGAAACTATGGGACATTGTGACACTGTAGAACCTCATGGAGCCAAGGAGACCACACGGAGGAACCTTATGGAACCAAGGGGCCATTGTGACACAGTGGAGCTGCTTGTAACCAATTGCGATACTGTGGATCCAAGAGACCACGGGGACACTACGGCACTTCATGGAACCAAGGGGCTGTTGTGACACACCAAGGCCTCATGGAACCAAGGAGAGCATTGTGGCAGAGCTGAACCAAGGAGGCCATTTGGACAGTATGGACCCTAAGAGAACCAAGGCTCCATTGTTATACAGCAGGGCCTCCTGAAACCAAGGAGCCATTGTGAACCTGTGGGGCATCATGGAGTCAAGGGCACCACTGCTACCGAAATCTGCTGGAGAGAAACCTTCTCACACAGTTTGGAGGATTTGAAAGCAGCTATTCTTTATTACAGCATGGTGGTCACTCGCGTGATCCTTCATGCATGTGAGTGCAATGAGCATGGAGTGAACAGAGTTTATATCAGACACACTGATTACATATTCATTAGCTATCCCCACTTCCTTTGACTTTATTTGACATAGTTGTACCCCTTATCAGAAGTGCTATCTATTTCTCCAAGGCTCTGCTGTTCTGTCCCACTGTCCTTGATCAGAGTTAATGTTGTTCTGTCCTACTGTCCTTGTCACAGTGCTCGCCCCACATGAGGGGTGTCTGCAACCCCCCCAGCCAATGGGCTTGGGGTGGGCAAGTGTTCCCAAGGGAACAGGGATGGGACAGCTGGACTGGACTGACCCAAGGGATGTTCCATTCCGTGTCACACCATGATCAGCAAGAAACTGAGAGAAGCAGGAGGTGGAGGGCATTAATTTCTTTTTTAAGACATTTTTCTTTCAAACAGCACCTACACATACAGAACCCTCTCCTGCCACAAGGTGGTTGAACATTTTCTGCTGATAGGAGATTTCCTGTGCATTTGCTTCTGTTTATTTTTGTGCATTTGCTTTTTGTGGTTGGTTTGTTTGTGGGGATTTTGGGTTCGTGTGGGTGGGTTTTACTTTGGTATTTTTGGTTGGGTTTTGTTTTTTGTCCCTATTGAACTGCCTTTCTTCTGATGCATAAGTATATTCTCCCTTTTCTTGTGGCTTGGTTGGCATCTGATGGCAAGAGAAATTGATCCAACTCAGTCCTCTTGCCCAATTATGTTTTGCAGTCACCATTAACGAGATGAGTTTGGTCACAGACTTCCTGCGACTTGGCAGCATCCACAAAGGAGTTGAAAGTGCATTTCATCCCATTGTAGAGATAATAGAAATGTTTCTGTTGGGGTTTTATTTTTCTGTGAAAGGAATTTTCCCCCATACTGTTATTAAGATACCAATCACTCTGTAGTTAAGGAAAGACAAAAGAGCTGCCCCCTGGGGGTGGGGTGGGCCTGGCTACTCCTTTGTTTCACCTGGGTGTGGGGTCAGTTCGCTCTTGGCATTCTCGGAGGGAGAAGCTGTTGGTTCTTTTTGGCCATTCTTCCTTTTTCTGCGGAGAAAGATCCCAGGATCCCCGGCCCACCTTCCCTGCCCTGCTGGAGGCCGGGCTGTGACCGCCCTGCCCCGCCGCTGATTCGAGCCTTCGCTGCGTTGTAGCCGTGCTCGCCCTGCCTGCTCAGACCTCCGGGGGGTTCCCCGCTTGGATACATCGCATCTGCCACCCGGGATTTGTGCTCATCTTTTTGCACTTTTGCACCAAAGCTACAGTCTGTGCAATATCAGCTTATCGTCATTTTGCATCATTTTAAACATCATTTTAAAATCAACGTCCATATATTAACTACTGAATTTTCCTCTTGGGATGTATGTGCTCCCATTCTGTTATCAACGGGCTCACCTTTAAAAGGTTGCAGTCTGATCCAGATCTTGGTACTCTCCTCCCATCGAATCCGCCTCCCCTGCTCTCTGCTCAGCTTCCTGCTCTCCAGGCAGGCTCTTTGCATCACGTCTCGGGGTCACCAGATGTGGCTGTTGTCGAGGCGGACATAAAAGCACACACTAGTTGTAATCCAGAGTCAAGAAAGATAGAAAGATTTTTTATTTTCTCTCTTGCTATTGTTATGCCTCTTCACAATGGCTGTGGTTGGAAGAGAAGAAGACGATGTCTGGCTCAAGGGTGCAGTGCTAGAAAAAACAAGGACTGAATCTGGGAACTTGGGGTGGGTTTTAAGGAAATGGGTGAATTGTAATACGCATGTAGCGACTGTATGTGAGCAACACACTTGTAGAGTCACTTGTCCACATAAGGTTAGGAGTTATCCCCTGCTGGAGCTCAGGCCTGAATAAATGATGCTCTCTTTAACACCAAATCAGTGTTAAGGAGTCTTATGCTGATATTTTGGAGATTTGGTGACAGCAGGGACTCACAGAACCACAGGGTAAACTGTGACAACATGGAACCTCATGGAACCAAGGGGCCATTTTGACACTTTGTTGCCTCATGCAAGTAGGAGCCATTGTGACACAATGGGGCCACATGGAGCCAAGGGGCCACTGTGACACTGAGAAACCTCATGGAAGCAAAAGTACATTGTGACAGACAAAGGCCTCATGGAACCAAGGGTCCATTGTGACACTGCAGGGCCTTGTAGAACCAAGGAGAACATTGTGACACAACAGGGCTGCATGGAACCAATGGTCCATTGTCACAGTGCAGATCCAAGGATCCATGGTGGCACTGTGGAACCAAGGAGATGGTTGTTGACAGTATGAATGCTCATGGAACCATGAGCCACTGTGACACAGAGTGGCCACATGGAGCCAATGGGCCATTGTGACTCTGCAGATCCAGGGAGACCCTTGTGACTGAGGAACCTCATGGAACCAAGGGTCCATTGTGACCCTGTGGGGCCCTTTGGAACCAAGGGGACCACAGTGACATTGTGGGGCTTCATGGAACAATGGAGACCATGATGACACTTTGGGACCCACTGGAACCATGGGGCCATTGTGACACTGCAGAGCCTCCTATAACCAAGGGGCCATTACAGCACGGCAGGGCCTCATGGAATCAAGGGCACCATTGTGACCCTGAGGGGCTCCATGGGACCAAGGGTCCATTCTGACACCGTGGATCCAAGGACACCATCGTTACACTAAAGGGCATCATGGAACCAAGGAAGCCATTGTCAGGAAAAATTAATCCACCAACACCAGAGGTTTATGTCCACAAAGGAAATAGAGGAGTCCCATTACTGTATTTGAATAAAGGGAGAGGCCATGGGGAATTCCCCTGGGGTCTGTCAAGTTGTTAGAGGATGCAGCCTCCTTTCTCTCCTGATTTCCTGGCTGCATTTCCCTCTCTCTTTGCCCATTGGCTGAGGTACTTGAGAGGTACAGACTTCCCAAATCACTTAACACAGACCCCATCTAATGGATACCCCTCCCTTTTTTTTTTTCCAATGGAATTTATGATTCTTGCCATTGCCTATTTCATCTCTCAGTATCCATCTTTACCTATGAGCAGACCCACAGTTTGTTTGTAAAGACAAATTGATCTCATTCCTTTCACCACTGTGGGCCAGTGGGCCTTCATGGAACCATGCAGACCATTGTGACACTTGGAGGCCTCGTGGAACCTAAGGACCATTGTGGCCCTGCAGGGCCTTGTGGAACCAAGGGCACAACAGTGACACTGTGAGGCTGCAAGGGACCAAGGGGGCATTCTCACACTGCAGAACCAAGGGTCCATTGTGGCACAGTGAGGCCTCATGAAACCAAAGGGCCATTTTGACACTTTGAGGCCTTGTGAAACCAAAGGACCCTTGTGGCACTTCAGGGCCTTGTGGAACCAAGGTGACCATAGTGATCCTGTGGGGCTCAATGGAACCAAGGGGCCCTTGTGACACTGTGAGGTCTCATGGAACCAATGGTCGACTGTGACACTGCAGGGCCTTGTGGAATCACGGAGACTGTTGTGACACCACAGGCCCCATGGAACCAAGGGGCCATTGTGACACTTTGCAGCCCCATGGAACCAAGGAGTCCATTGTGACACCACAAGGCCGCATGGAAGCAAGGAACCATTGTGACACTCTGGGACCTTCTCGGGCCAAGGGGCCGTTGTGTCACTGTGTGGCACCATGGAACCAAGGAGAGCATTGTGACACTACAGGGCCCCATGGAACTAAGGATTCATGTAACGGTGTGGGGACTCATGGAATCAAAGGTCCATGGTGATATTGTGGGACCTCATGGAATTCTGAAGACCATTATGACACTTCAAGGCCTCCTTGAATCAAGGGGCTTGGCAGGGCCCTGTGGAACAAAGGAGACCCTTCTGACATTGTGAATCCCCATGGAACCAAGAGTCCATTGTGATACTGCGGTACCAAGGAGACCCCTGTGAAACTGCAAGGCCCCATGGAAGCAAGGGGAGAACCATTGGGACACTGTGGGGCCCCATGGAAACAAGGACCCAATATGACACCAACATTGTGACACTGCGGGGCCCTGTGGATCCGAGGGAACGGGTAAGAGGTGTGGTTGGCTTGGCCCGACTGCTCCAAGTGACCTTGGCATGTCAAGGGTCTCTTTCATGTGCCCCTGAAACACTGGGCCTCTGGGCTTTCCTTCAAAGGGAAAAGAACTGTTTTTCTCATCCAGGGGCCCATGGCTGAAATGGGATTCTGCCTCCAAATTTCCCTGTATCCCGGGATTTCTCCCAAAAAAAAGCTGCCATTACCAACAAGTCTGGCTGCCCTTGGCTTCCTGAGAGCTGGCTCTCACCTGCCTTCACACACTGGGGCTCTGGGCTTTCCTTCCTATAGAAAAGAACCATCCCTCCTGTGCAGGAACCCTTGGCCAAAACTGGTACTTCTCCTCCAAAATTGCCTATATGCAAGGGTTTCTCCCAGACAAAAGCTGCCAGGACAGACAGCTCTGGCTGGCCTTGGCCTCTGGTTGTAGCCTCTAATCTGCCCCTGAAACACCAGGGCTCTGTGCTTTCCTTCCTATTGGAAAGAACTGGCCTTCTCATCCAGGTGTTGGGAGAGTCCCAGACTGGTCAGGCTCAGAGAAGGGAAGGGCATGTGGCAAATCCTCCTGCAGCCATTGCTGACCCTGGCAGGACAAGGCAGGGATTGCAGAAGCCCTGTGGGAGGGAAAAGAAGGGCGTGTTGTGTGCCCAGACTCCAGCCAGGCCTGTGCTAGGGTCTGCTGGGGTCTCCTCAGAGCCAGGTTGGTGGGAGCTGGGCTGAAGAAGTGGAACATGGGGTGGGTGGGAATTGGGCTGAACAATGAGGGTCAAATGTCATCCATGGTCCAGAGTCCTCTTGGCAGCCACTCCCTGGTGCCATCCCTCAGTGGCCAGCCCTTGAGCACCACTGGGGAACATTTCTATTATCTCTGCAATGGGATGAAATGCACTTTCAACTCCTTTGTGGATGCTGTCAAGTCTCAGGAAGTCTGTGACCAAACTCATCTAGTTAATGGTGACTGCAAAACATAATTGGGCAAGAGGACTGAGTTGGATACATTTGTCTTGCCATCAGGTGCCAACCAAGCCACAAGAAAAGGGAGAAAAAACTTATGCATCAGAAGAAAGGCAGTTTAATAGGGAAAAAGGCCAAAACCCAACCAAAAATACCAAAGCAAAACCCACCCAAAACCACACAAAAACCCCACAAACAAACCAACCACAAAAAGCAAAAGCCACAAACAGAAGCAAAGCAAATGCACCGGAAATCTCCTATCAGCGGAAAATGTTCAACCACCTTGTGGCAGGAGAGGGTTCTGTATGTGTAGGTGCTGTTTGAAAGAAAAAGGCCTGAAAAAAGAAATTAATGCCCTCCACCTCCTGCTTCTCTCAGTTTCTTGCTGATCATGGTGTGACACGGAATGGAACATCCCTTGGGTCAGTCCAGCCCAGCTGTCCCGTCCCTGTTCCCTTGGGAACACTTGCCCACCCCAAGCCCATTGGCTGGGAGGGGTTGCAGACACCCCTCATGTGGGGCGAGCACTGTGACAAGGACAGTAGGACAGAACAACATTAACTCTTCTCAAGGACAGTAGGACAGAACAGCACAGCCTTGGAGAAATAGATAGGACTTGTGATAAGGGGTACACACCTTTGTCCAATAAAGTCAAAGGAAGTGGGGATAGCTAATGAATATGTAATCAGTGTGTCTGAGATAAACTCTGTTCACTCCATGCTCAGTGCTCTCAAATGCATGAAGGATCACGCGAGTGACCACCATGCTGTAATAAAGAATAGCTGCTTTCAAATCCTCCAAACTGTGTGAGAAGATTTCTCTCCAGCAGATTTCAGTAGCAGTGGTGCCCTTGACTCCATGATGCCCCACAGGTTCACAATGGCACCTTGGTTTCAGGAGGCCCTGCTGTATAACAATGGAGCCTTGGTTCCCTTAGGGTCCATACTGTCCAAATGGCCTCCTTGGTTCAGCTCTGCCACAATGCTCTCCTTGGTTCCACGAGGCCTTGGTGTGTCACAACAGCCCCTTGGTTCCATGAAGTGCCGTAGTGTCCCCGTGGTCTCTTGGATCCGCAGTATCGCAATTGGTTACAAGCAGCTCCACTGTGTCACAATGGCCCCTTGGTTCCATGAGGTTTGTACCGTCAACAATGGTCTCCTTTGTTCCGTAGTGTGAAAATGGCCCCTTGGTTCCATAAGGTTCCTCTGTGTGGTCTCCTTGGCTCCATGAGGTTCTGCAGTGTCACAATGTCCCATAGTTTCCATGAGCTTCATTGCTATCAACAATGTCCTTTTTTCCATTGAGGCCCACAGTGTCACAATGGCTCCTTGGTTCCATAGGTTTTCTATTGTAACAATGCACTCCTTGGTTCTATGAGCTCCCCTGCTTTTTGCAGAGGTGTCTTTGGTTCCAACAAGGCCCTGCTGTGTCTCAGTGCACCCTGGCTTCCATGCGCATCTGGAGTATCACAAAGGCTCCTTGGTTCCACGAGGTCCTGCTGTGTCACAATGGATCCTGTGCTCCATGAGGCCCTACAAAGTCATCATGGAGCCTTGATTCCATGTGGTTCCATTGTGTCCCAGTGGCCGTCTTGGTTCCATGAGTTTCCTTAGTGTGACAATGCTCTCCATGCTTCCATGATTCCCCACAATGTCACAATGTTCTCCATGCTTCCATGAGGCCCTGCTTTGCCACAATGGTCCCCTTGTGTCCATGAGGCCCCGCTGTGTCCCAATGGACGTATGGTTCCATGAGGTTCCGTGCTGTCCCCATGGTCTTCTTGAATCCGCAGTGTAACAATGGACCATTGGTTCCATGCGGCCTCTCCGTGTCACAATGGGCTCCTTGATTCCATGATTCCCCATGGTGTCACTAAGTCAAGGTTCCAAAAGGTTGAAATTCTAACTGAGAGTTAGAAGAAATTTTTATATTTAAGTTATAGAGCAGAGAAACGAAAGTTAAGTTAGTGGTTAGTAGATGCCTAAACTCGAGCTAAGTGATGTATTATTTGCCATGATATTTTGTTAAAAGTTTTGTTTGTAGGAGGAAACAGAATAAATGAACTCTGATTAAAAAAAAATGAAACTAATTGAAACCAATAGAATTACGAACAACTCCTGGGTTTCATAATAATTTATCAAAAGTAGGAGATCTTGAGCTGCGCCAAGAGGTCATGAAGGCCTGCCAACAGCAAGAAGGTGAAAAGGTCACTCTGAGGAAGGCATTCCTGACTTCATCTTTCAGGACCACTGACCCAATTGGAGATCACCGACCCAATTCAAGAGAGATACTGTGCATGCATGAAAGACCAATGATCTCATTTTAATACATGCGGGAACTCTGTCTGGGGGGTGCTCGGTGCGGGTTTGGACGGTCGGGACGGTGACGAGAGATCTCTGTAGTCAGATCTTGGAACATGCGGTTTATTGCAAAGGGCGTGGGTACAGGGGCACTGCTTAGAGCTGCAGCTGGCAGCTCTGAGCAGGCCCAAGAGAGCAAGAGAGTAAGTGGGTAAGTAAAGAGAGAGAGGGGGAGAGAGGGGAATGAGGGTGAAGAAGTAGTGAGAGAGAATGTGTGTAGAGTATAGTAAGAGTGAATAGTAAGAGTGTGTATAGTAAGAGTGTCTGAAGTCCTGGTTACAATACAATAAATCATCTTCTGTACTGAATATTCTAATTGTCACTAACCAATCTAATACAAGATACAAATCCTCTAGCATTTACATACAGCCTATAAGAGTTCTTATATTACCATAGAGTGTTACATCTTAACTTCTAAAAACTACTCTTTGGACCCCTTCTGCTGAGCTAGTAGGGTCTGCTCTGACCCTTGGACCTGCCTGCAAGCAGAGGGTATTGTTCAATCAAGAGGGGATTACCTTCAGTTGGCCATACCATTGTTTTCCAGTTGTTCAGTAACTAAGATTTGGTATCTCAAAGGTGGCTTTCATTTCGATGTTGCTTATAGTTTTCATATTCCCAAAATATTTTGTCAGGCAATCATATTTATAAGGCTTTCCTGTTTCATCTTCCCCAACAATACGAAGCAGAGGATGGGAGTTGCTGGGGTCATACATATGTAGAAGATGTAAAACTTTGAGTAATAAATAGAGAATAGAGAACCTTGTACTTGGCTGGCATGTCTTTAGGAGGCTGCTCCCATGCTGCCTGCCGGTGCCTGAATAAACACACCACTTTCTAACTTTAATTAGTTAGAGGGTCTTTTGTCTGTGGATATCAGGATTTAATGAATCATTCTGGCGAGCCAGCCAGGAGAAATTTCTGTTTGGCTGTGAGACCAGCCTGGGCTGGTGGACCCCTCGGGGCGCCCCCGGGATATTCCTGGAGAGAGGGCTCCGCTGCCCGGATTGTCCATCCAGCAACAGACAAGGACTCCTGACTACTGAAACTCTGGACAATACGGTGTGTTTAAAGAAACTCCTGGAGCAGTGGAACAGTGACCTGTAAGGCGTACGCGTGGTCATGAAAGGCGTTGGTCAGTCGGAGGGAGACGTGCCACGCACAGCTGGTGCCTGTGTAGTGTGCCTGCAAGCTGCACTGGTGTCCAGTGGCCGGCTAAAGGCCACTTGTGGAGCTGCGGTGCCGGGCCGGGGAGGCTCAGGCAGTGCCTGTCGGCAGAGGGGATTGTGCCGTTTGTTGTGTCGTGGAGGGCTTGGTTTTGGTTTGCTCGCAGTTCGGGGCCAGCAGTTTTAAAGGCAAATGCTTGTTTGTTGTGCCATAGAGGGCACAGTTGTTTATGCTGTTGTGGGTGTGTTCTAAGTTTGCTGTGCCATAGAAAGCTTGTTTGCTCCCAATTCGGGGCTAGCAGTTGTTAAGGTAAATCCCTGTTTGTAGTGCCGTAGAGAGCACAGGTTGTCAGCAGGGGCTAGGGTTGTTGTGCCATAGAGGGCGTGGGCTGTCAGCAGGGGCTAGCGGTAGTTGTGCTGTAGAGGGCACGGGTGTTTATGTAGTGGGGAGCATTTTAACTGTGTGAACAGATGTGTGAGGGTTTGTTGAGATGTGCTTAGCATGGAGCAAGAGAAGAGTTTTGAGATAAACAAAATAGCCCAACCCAAATTTATAAAGAAATAACATTTATTATGCGACCGAAATATCCGTCTCAAAAGCCACAACGGAGAAAAGCAGCCCCGAGCCTGGGATCGGAGCTGGGTGAACACGTAGAGATCTGACCTCTATTGCATCAGACCTCCCAAGTTCACAAATGTTGCTCTGGGTGGCTCCTTTTTATACAGTTCCTGGGCAGAGTCTGAATTAATTCTGTTCTTTCCCTGAAGTTGGACTGCACAAAGCCTTTCCTGGGTCTGATGAATTGTCCATCCTGGATGATGAATGGGCCATCTCTGATGATGAATGGGCCATCTCTGGTTCCTGGAACAGTTATTTTTAGTTCCCAGAATGTCCAATTCCTTATCAGCTGAGATGTAGATATCAGAAGATGGTGATCAAGTCATCATAGTGTAAATGTCCCGGTGATAAGATCCAACCCCACCTGGGGTAGAATCCTCACCTATTGATTACATCTGTGCTGAAAAGACTTCCTGTTCAACTGCTCCAGTGTTGTGAAATTTTCCTCTCAGCCAGGTTGGTGGGGGGGGTTTCAAATAAAACCATGTCTCTGCATGGTTTTATTACATTTCAGTTTTATACGTAATAACACAAATTACATGTTGCAGCGGGGATTACTGCAACAAGTATATTTCAAACCAGGAGTCCCGTGGAAACCGAAGTATATATGGACAGATTCGTGGTAGATGTTTCAGAGATGTTTATTTCTCCAGCCGCATGGCCAGGGCTCAGCTCAGGAATTACATACTTTATTTATAACAGTGTGGACCTGCAACGAGGCGGCTGGAGAAAGACGAAGCATGTATAGTGAATGAAAGTGAACGCTGTGTGCTGTGGTTTTTTATATTTTATTTTATTTTTTTAACTGTAATTGTGGGGTGTCTATCTGGTTATGAGGGGACGGTATCGGCTGTAACACCCGGTGTTCACGCTAAAAGGGCCCAGACCCTAAGAAGCGATAGAGACAGCGTTGCTGTCTGAGGTGCATTTTACAGGTAATTCCATCATCCTGTGTCAAAAGTTATAATTGCAGCCGGAGCAGAAAGTAAGTTTAAATCTATTTTAAGCTGACTAGATAAATAAAAATTCATTTACCTCATTGGTTAGAGATAGACCCCTAAGAATTCACAATCGAAAAATTTTATTTAAAAGCTATATCAAACCCCGAGAGGTAACTTGGTAGCTTTGGATTGGGAGCAACTGGTAGCAAAATATAGGAATTTGGAAAAAGTGAGCAGAATAGCTTGTGTTTGTAGAGATTTTTGAAATTTTTAGTGTATTTAGAAGCCAGCATTGTGTGTGGACATTATTGCAGTGTGAGTTTTGTACCAGATGTTATTATTGTTTTGTAACCCAGTGCAGAAAGTGTCGTCAGTATTGACAGCCCTTTAAGTTGATTCTAACCTGAGCTGTGGCCTGTGCAGAAAAGGCTGTAAGAGAAAGTAATGGGAAGCAGCCAGAGTAAAGAGATCCCTCAAACTAGTCCTCTAAGATGTATTCTGACACACTGGAAAGAATTAGTGGGTTGTGGTGGTACAGAAAACAAAAAGACTCTTCTCAGGTTTTGCACACAATGGTGGCCACTTTATAAGCTCAAAGAAGGTGTTAGATGGCACCAGCTGGAACTGTAGATGATGAGACCCTATTACAGCTTATGCTTTTTTTGAGAGGAGAGCAGAGATGGGAAGAAGTAACCTATGCTGATTTATTTTTCTCCCTCTGAAACCACCTTGTGTGGCAGAGGGACTGTGGAATGAAGCCCCCTTGCTATCCCTTAGTATTGGCCCTAGGAAAGGATAATAAAATTAATAAGGGAAAGCCTAAAGGATGTTGCAGTGCCTGTTCAAGAAACCAACGCTGCACACACCCTGATAAAGTGTATCCAGCTGACTCACTGGAGCAAGAGCTGGGGGATTTGTTTAAACCACCTCCTAAAAGAGAGGAATTGACTCCTACGTCACCCCCCACCTCATTTCCCAGGGGACCAGCTCCTATCCCAGCTCCTATCTCACCCCCCACTTCGATCTCGATCCCAACTCCAGCTTATGTTCCATCCCCCACTCCAATTAAAGCTATTACCACCTCAACTCCAGCTCCAGCTATAAGTACAGCTGAATCAACTCCAGTCCCAACTTCAGTTTCTGCTTCATTTTCCACTTCACCTATACCCTCTTGGAAAAAGACCCCTAAGGCTCTACTATTGCCCAGCAGTGACAGTGAGGGGGAAGAGCTGCTTTCCCCAGAGGGCAGACCCGGAAACGAGCTAAAGAAATCATACAAGCACCTTTGAGAGAAGCAGTAAGTTCTGAGGGAAAGACAATGTTAGTTAAAATCCCTTTTTCTACAGTAGATCTGGAGGCTTGGGAACAGATTGCTAAACGTTATCGGAGCGACCCAATAGGTGTTGCAAAGAAATTTAGATTCATGGTTAAACAACATAGACCTGACTGGTTTGATTTCACCTGTTAGATGCTCTTACAGAGACAGAAAAATGATTAGTTTTGAAAGCAGCAGGGAGTTTAGCAGAGGACACTTGCAAAATAACCCAAATGAGAGTTAAGGATGTTTTTCCTCTCCAAGATGCGCAGTGGGATCCTAATGATGACAGTGACATGGAAAGATGAGAGGGTTCCCAAGATTTCATAGCAAAGGCACTGGAGAGGGCAGTTCCTAAAACCATGAACTGCTCAGCCCTATATGCAATTAAGCAAGGCCCCTCTGAAACATCCTCTGAGTTTTCAGGACATTTGTGAGATGCAATGCGTCGTCATACGACATTAGACCCCAAATCTGAGGAAGGGACGCAACACCTGGTGAGCTTATTTTTAGGACAATCTACAGGGGACGTTCGACACAAACTTCAGAAAATACGGGGCCGACAGCACGGGATTGAGAGACTTTGCTAGAAGGAGCATGGAGCGTTTTTAGCAATAGAGAAGAAGGATGTAAGCAAGGGATGAGGAAATTAATAGCAATAGTAGAAGAAAAAGAAGGAGGGGAACATGGGCAAGGACCACCCCGGTTAGGGAGAAACCAGTGCGCTTTTTGCAGGGAAATCGGACATTGGAAGAACCAATGCCCAGAACGAAAAAAAGGCTATCATCAAAGAAGAGAAGACCAAAAGAGGGAGGGGGTGGCTGCTCGTGCTAAAGAAGACTGAAGGGCACCAGAGGTTCCCACCCTAGGGGACCCTCTGGTTCTAATTAAACTAGGGAACCAAGAAAAAGAAATGGAGTTTTTAATAGACACAGGGACAACATCCTCAGTGCTAAATAAAGCTTTAATGCCAAGAACAAATGATTCTGTTGCGGTGAGGGGAGCAACTGGTCAATCTGAAAGAGCATACTTCTGCAAACCATTGCAATAGAAACTTGGGAGGCAACGGGGAATTCATACGTTTTTATACTTGCCTAATGCTCCATCAGCACTTTTGGGAAGAGATTTACTGGAGCAACTAGAGGCAAAAATAGTATTTAAAAATGGAGAAGTTCCTTTGGAGGTTAAAGATCAACAATCCATAGAATTGTTAAGTCTGATGTTGACAGCAAATGAAACCCAAGTTGAAAATGAAGAAGGGACTAGCAAGAAAATCATAGATCAAGTATTCCCTGGGGTATGGGCTTCTAACATAGCAGGGAGAGCAAAGAATGCACTCCCTGGACAAGTTAAGCTTAAGGAAGAAAAACACCCAGTTAGAGTTAAACAATATCCTTTGAAGAAGGAAGACAGGGAAGGAATTAGCCCCGTAATTGAAAACTTTTTGCAGCTAGGACTTTTGAAAGAGTGCCAATCTGAATTCAATACTCCCATTTTACCTGTCAAAAAGCCTGATGGATCACACCGAATAGTACAGGATTGAAGAGCTGTTAATAAAATAACCGAGGACTGTCGGGGTCTCCTCCCCCTGCCATGTAGCCCTGGGAGAGGGGCCCTGGGACAGAGATGGGGTTTCCCTGCCCCTGGTCAGCCTCGTTCCCCATTGGTTGTTTTGTGTTCCCCTGCGCGGGCAAGGACCCTCGGGTCCGGGGATTGAGCAGTTCCTCGGCAGAGCCCCGCCCATGCGGCTGGAGAAATAAACATCTCTTCAACATCTATCATGAATCGGTCCATATATATTTCTTTTCCATGGGACTCCTTGTTTGATATGCCTGTTACAGTATCCTCACTGTAACAAATGGTAGGGAATTGAGAGCAGAACCATCCCCAATCCCTAAGAGACTGATGTGTGAATAAAGAAACTTTGGATTCCTCTTCTTGGTTTTGTTTTGCTATTCCATATCTAAACTATGGAGGAACCGTGGGAAGACTCTTGGCTCTCAGAGCCCCATATGGACATTTATCTTAAACTTAAAATGATTCTTGAACAACGATTTGTAAATTTTAGCTCAATTCAAGCTCAAAAAGAACTGAAACACTTCCTGGCATGGTTGTTTAAGAACTTCTTCTATGTTTCTTGGGATTTAATTCTTACCAAAGACTTTTGGAACACCATTTGGACACAGTTTATTTTTGAGTGAAAATATATGCCAATGGAAGAATATTTTCATGAATATTATTTAATTACCGAGACTGTTGAGCAATGTCAGCTGTGTCTTGGTGAAGGGAAGCGTGCCTCAGGGATGGTACGGCCCAGGCCATGTGCACCGAGTGCTCTGCGAGCAGCAGTGAGGCAGTTCCCAAGCGCGGGCGGAGCCACGCGAGCTGCAGTGTTGGCGGTGGAGCGAGGCGCAGCAGGAGCAGCACGACCCGGCGGTGCCCGCCCGGCCCTGCACAGCGCGTGGTGGAGTGAGCCCCGTGAACGCCCGGCCGAGACGGGCAGCGCGCGGGCGGTGCTGGCGGCAGTGGCGGTGAAGCAGAGCCACACCCAGCTGAAACGCGCGCTGGAGCAGGGCACGGGGGAGTCGTCGCTCGGGGGCCCGGCCAAGACGTGGATGCAGCGCCTGGCATCAGCAGCGAAGCTGCGACCAGAGGAGGCGACGCACAGAGCGGCGCGGCCCGGCCCGGCCCGCACGGCCCCAAATGCGACCCTGGGAAGAGCGCACAGGCACGAGCAGCTCCGGCGGCCCTGGCAGCACTTGCAGCCCTGGCAATTCCAACACGGGAGCAAGCGAAAGAGAAAGCAAGAACACAGCGAGACAGAAAACAGCAGCCACTCAGAAAAAGGAAAAGATCATAGTAGCTAAGATCTTAGGGATAGTAAAATGGTATAATGTTAAGCAAAATTATGGTTTTATAACAAGGTGTGACAAGCAGCAAGACATATTCTTGCAGAGAACTGCTATTAAAAAGAATAACCCTGAAAAATGCATCCCAAGCTTGGGAGATGGAGAGGTGGTGGAATTCAAAATTGTACAAGGTAGAAAAGGGTTACAAGCATCAGAAGTCACCGGGCCTGATGGTGTTCCTGTAAAAGGCAGTATATATGCTAAAAATCGCAGTCATGTTAGACAGTATCTCCATTATAAGCCCCCCCTACAGTCTCCCTTTCCTAATCCCACCTTTCCCTCCTACCCTATATCCTATTACCCCCAGTGTATTCCCAATCCGTTTTTTCATCCATGGTTTCCCTCACAAAACCATACCTTTGCCAATTGTTTGCCCAAAAATCCCTTTCCAATGCCAAGTGGGGGATGAAAAGGGGGAGGAAAGAAATGAAACCCTCTCCTGCCTCAGTTTCCCCACAAAGCATGCTCAGAGAGTCCTGTCTCCCTTCTTTCAGCCCTAAGATGTTCCAGAGAATCGGTTTGGACATTTCAAGACTCAGGAGGGTGGCTTGTTTTGTTTTGAAACTGTTCTTGTTGTTTTCAATGTCAAATTTTACATCTCTGTTATTAAAATAAAACAGGTGAAATGTCGGGGTCTCCTCCCCCTGCCATGTAGCCCTGGGAGAGGGGCCCTGGAACAGAGATGGGGTTTCCCTGCCCCTGGTCAGCCTCGTTCCCCATTGGTTGTTTTGTGTTCCCCTGCGCGGGCAAGGACCCTCGGGTCCGGGGATTGAGGAGTTCCTCGGCAGAGCCCCGGCCGTGCGGCTGGAGAAATAAACATCTCTGAAACATCTACCAAGAGTCTGTCCATATATATATTTATTTTCTACAGGCCTCCTGGTTTGATACAGCATGTTACAGTATCCCCACTGCAACAAGCCTGACCCCTAAATGGGAGTTCAGAATAAAAAGGGAGAATTTTGTCCCAAAAAGGGGACTTTGGAGCCAAAAAGAGGCAGTTTGGATCCAAAACATGGGAGTTTGTGTCCAAAAAGGGAGAATTTGGGGCCAAAAAAGGGGAATTAGGGCGCCCAGATGGGAAGTTTGGACTCCAAAAGGAGAATTTGGCCCAAAACTGGAAGTTTGAGCACCAAACAGGGGAAGTTTCTACCTAAAAAGGGGAGTTTGGAATAAATAAAATGGGACTTCGACCCCTAAAAAGGGGAATTTGGCTTCAAAAAGGATGAGTTTGGTCCCAAAAGGGGGACTTTGGACCCAAAACAGAGCAGTTTGGATTGAAAACATGGGAGTTTGTGCCAAAAAGGGAGAATTTGGGGCAAAAAAAGGGGCATTTGGATGCCCAGATGAGAAGTTTGGAGCCAAAAATGAGAGTTTGGCTGCCAAAAGGGACAGTTTGGCCCAAAGCTGGGGGTTTGAGCACCAAAAAGGGGCAGTTTGGATTAAAAAGAACCCTGGGAGCCAGACCCCTTAATGGGAGTTCAGCATAAAAAAGGGAGAATTTTGTCCCAACAAGGGGACTTGGGAGCCAAAAAGAGGCAGTTTGAATCGAAAACATGGGAGTTTGGGTCCAAAAAGGGAGAATTTGGGGCTGAAAAAGGGGCATTTGGGTGCCCAGATGGGAGTTTGGACCAAAAAGGGACAGTCTGGCCCAAAGCTGGGGGTTTGAGCACCAAAAAGGGGCAGTTTTGACCTAAAAAGGGGAGTTTGGATTTAAAACAATGGGAGCCTGACCCCTAAAAGTTCAACCCAGAGGACCCAATGAGATCCAGGGGGGAAATTTGGGGCTGAGAAGGGTGATTTGGGATGAAAAAGGGGAGTTTGGCTCCCCAAAATGGGCATTTGGGTCCAAAAAAGGGGAATTTGGGTCCAAAAAAGGGGAATTTGGGTGCCCAGATGAGAAGTTTGGACTCAAAACTGGGGGAATTTGGACCCAAAAGGGACAGTTTGGCCCAAAGCTGGGGGTTTGAGCACCAAAAAGGGGCAGTTTCAACCTAAAAAGGGGAGTTTGGATTTAAAAAACCCTGGGAGCCGAACCCCGAAATGGGAGTTCAGCATCAAAAAGGGAGAATTTTGTCCCAAAAAGGGGAATTTGGAGCCAAATAGGGGCAGTTTGGATCCAAAAAAATGGGAGTTTGGGCCCAAAAAGGGAGAATTTGGGGCTGAAAAAATGGGAATTAGGGTGCCAAGATGGGAAGTTTGGACCCAAAAAGGGAGAATTTGGCCCAAAGCTGGGGGTTTGAGCACCAAAAAGGGGCAGTTTCAACCTAAAAAGGGGAGTTTGGATTTAAAAAAATGAGAGTCTGACCCCTAAAAAGGGGAATTTGGCCTCAAAAAGGACGAGTTTGGTCCCAAAAGGGGACTTTGGAGCCAAAAAGAGGCAGTTTGGATCCCAAACATGGGAGCTGCCTTAACCTCAGCTTGAGCACAAATTTGGGTTATGTTAAAGTCAAGTTTAAAATCTTTAACTGCACATCTTTCTATTTTAAGTCAGAACTCAGAACAGCCAGTTAAGCATCTGTCACAGCATTCTGGGCCAATTTGGGTAAATTTCACGGGTTCTTGGTGAGCCCCATGGAATCCATCTTGAACAAATGCATATTCACATCCCCAGATGTTCCTTCCTTCCCAAACAGTCGCATTTGTAATTTTTAACATCTGACTCAGGGACCGACGAGAGTGAAAGTCATAAGCTTTCCTTGGACATTTATGTACACCAGTCACCTTATATGCATGCAATGTTGCATTTCCTTCTGTAGCTATGGCTACAACAATAATCACAAAAAATTGCCATTTTCCAAATGATGCTCATTTGACTATTCATTTTAAAAGGTGTTAAGCTATGCTAACATTTCACCCACACTCTATTCACTTTCCTGAGTAAGTTTTAATTTCAGTTCATTGTCACTCGGCGTCACTTTCCAGAATCTTTCAGGAGCTTTCTTCACTCGGGTGTGATGAATCCAGGCAGCTTGTTCTTTGATCCTGATTGCAGGAAAGGTGGTCAGGAGCACCTGGAATGCTCCTTCCCACTGTGGTTCTGGGGTCTTTTCTGCAAAAGATTTAACATAGACATAATCTCCGGGTTGTACATCATGTACTGCTCCGTCTGATTCTCTGTTTCGAGCCCTAGCTGCATGTTCTTCAATTTCTTTGAGCTGTTTGTTTAGGGCCATCATGTATTTGTGTAGGGTTTCCTCCCCTACTTGGGTGGGGGTGATGCCTTCTTGGACCCTCTATGGCCTCCCGTACAATATTTCAAAAGGACTCAATTTCTCTTTTACTCTCGGCTTGGTTTGAATTCGTAATAATGGCCATGGAAGAACCCAAGGCCAAGGTAATTTTGTCTCTTGTCTTAATCTTGTAACTTGCTGCTTAATCAAATGGTTCATTTTCTCTACTTGGCCACTCGACTGAGGATGATCTGGAGTGTGGAGTTCCCAATCTCTGCCTCAGTGGTGGTTAATTTGCTGCACAATTTTTGAAATTAAGTGTGGCCTCTATCTGAGGACATTGTGGCTGGGGCTCCAAAACGCGGTGTTATTTCCTGTAACAATACTTTGGTTACTTCTCGTGCTTTGGCAGTTCTGGTGGGGAAAGCTTCTGGCCATCCTGAAAAGGAATCTGTTAACACCAACAGGTACCGATCTCCCCCTTTCCTGGGCAGCTCTGAGAAATCAATTTGCCATTGCTGCCCAGGCCCATGAGGCCCCACAATATCACCATGGACCTTTGATTCCATGAGTCCCCACACCGTTACATGAATCCTTAGTTCCATGGGGCCCTGTAGTGTCACAATGCTCTCCTTGGTTCCATGGTGCCACACAGTGACACAACGGCCCCTTGGCCCAACAAGGTCCCATAGTGCCACAATGGTTCCTTGCTTCCATGAGGCCTTGTAGTGTCACAATGGACTCCTTGGTTCCATGGGGCTGCAAAGTGTCACAATGGCCCCTTGGTTCCATGGGGCCTGTGGTGTCACAACAGTCTCTGTGATTGCATAAGGCGCTGCAGTGTCACAGTCGACCATTGGTTCCATGAGACCCCAGAGTGTCACAAGGGCCCCTTGGTTCCATTGAGCCCCACAGGATCACTATGGTCACCTTGGTTCCACAAGGCCCTGAAGTGCCACAAGGGTCCTTTGGTTTCACAAGGCCTCAAAGTGTCAAAATGACCCTTTGGATTCATGAGGCCCCACTGTGCCACAATGGACCCTTGGTTCTGCAGTGTGGGAATGCCCCCTTGGTCCCTTGGAGCCTCACAGTGTCACTGTTGTGCCCTTGGTTCCACAAGGCCCTGCAGGGCCACAATGGTCCTTAGGTTCCACGAGGCCTCCAAGTGTCACAATGGTCTGCATGGTTCCATGAAGCCCCACTGGCCCACAGTGGTGAAAGGAATGAGATCAATTTGTCTTTGCAAATAAACTGTGGGTCTGCTCATAGATAAAAGCCAGATACTGAGAGGTCAAAGAAACAGTGGGAGGAATTCCACTGATTGATGGAAGGAGTGAGAGGGATTTGTCTTTACAAACAAACTGTGGGGTCTGCTGATAGGTAAAGATGGATACTGAGAGATGAAAGAAGCAATGGCAAGAACCATAAATTCCATTGGAATAAAAAAAAGGGAGGGGTATACATTAGATGGGGTCTGTGTTAAGTGATTTGGGAAGTCTGTACCTCTCAAGTACCTCAGCCAATGGGCAAAGAGAGAGGGAAATGCGGCCAGGAAATCAGGAGAGAAAGGAGGCTGCATCCCCTAACAACTTGACAGATCCCAGGGGAATGCCCCATGGCCTCTCCCTTTATTCAAATACAGTAATGGGACTCCTCTATTTCCTTTGTGGACATAAAACTCTGGTGTTTGTGGATTAATTTTCCTGACAATGGCTTCCTTGGTTCCATGATGCCCTTTAATGTAACAATGGTGTCCTTGGATCCACGGTGTCAGAATGGACCCTTGGTCCCATGGAGCCCCTCAGGGTCACAATGGTCCCCTTGATTCCATGAGGCCCTGCTGTGCTATAATGGCCCCTTGGTTATAGGAGGCTCTGCAGTGTCACAATGGCCTCATGGCTCCAGTGGGTCCCAAAGTGTCATCATGGTCTCCAATGTTCCATGAAGCCCCACAATGTCACTGTGGTCCCCTTGGTTCCACAGGGCCCCACAGGGTCACAATGGACCCTTGGTTCCATGAGGTTCCTCAGTCACAAGGGTCTCCTTGGATCTGCAGGGTCACAATGGCCCATTGGCTCCATGTGGCCACTCTGTGTCACAGTGGCTCATGGTTCCATATTACCGCAGGCCTGGTTCCTACGGTGTATCACCGTGTCCCGCAGCCATAGGGAGGAGGAGGAGGAGAAGATCCAGCAGGCAGGAATTGTGCAGCAAGATTGATTTATTTAATTATTTTACAAACTCTTTTATAGACTTTTTTCTTCATAGTCTAATTGGACAAAGGACCAGCCACCCCTTGGGGGTGATTGGCCAAAATCCTAAAACATCCATCATCAAAATATTTTCTACTATACCATAAACAAGACTTTTCAAGGTTGCAGGTGGCTTGGTTGTTTACATTCCCTGCTACCTCTTCTGCGAGAGAGAAAAGTCTCTCACGGACTTAGAAAAATAACAAGAAGATCCTCACAGCATTTTTGTACCTACAAATTTTGTCCCAAAAAGGGGACTTTGAAGCCAAAAAGAGGCAGTTTGGATCCAAAACATAGGAGTTTGTGTCCAAAAAGGGACAATTTGGGGCCAAAAAAGGGGAATTAGGGCGCCCAGATGGGAAGTTTGGCCCCAAAAGGGACAGTTCAGCACACAGCTGGGGGTTTGAGCACCAAAAAGGGGCAGTTTTGACCTAAAAAGGGGTGTTGGAATAAAAAGATGGGAGTCTGACCCCTAAAAAGGGGAATTTGGCCTCAAAAAGGATGAGTTTGGTCCCAAAAGGAGGACTTGGGAGCCAAAAAGGGGCAGTTTGGATCCAAAACATGGGTGTTTGGGTCCAAAGAGGGAAAATTTGGGGGAAAAAAAGGGGAATTTGGGGGCCCACATGAGAAGTTTGGACCCAGAAAGGGGAGTTTGGCCCAAAAAGGGACAGTTTGGCCCAAAGCTGGGGGTTTGAGCACCAAAAGGGGTAGTTTCGACCTAAAAAGGGGAGTTTGGATTTAAAAAACCTGGGAGCCTGACTCCTAAAAAGTGGAATTTGGCCTCAAAAAGGATGAGTTTCGTCCCAAAAGGTTGACTTTGGAGCCAAAAAGAGGCAGTTTGGATCCAAAACATGGGAGTTTGGGCCCAAAAAGGGAGAATTTGGGGCCGAAAAGCGGGCATTTGGGTGCCCAGGTGGGAGTCGGGTCCAAAAAAGGACAGTTTGGCCCAAAGCTGGGGGTTTGAGCACCAAAAAGGGGCAGTTTAGACCTAAAAAGGGGAGTTTGGATTTAAAGCAGTGGGACTCTGACCCCTAAAAGTTCAACCCAGGGTACCCCATGAGATCCAGGGGGGAAATTTGGAGCTGTGAATGGCGATTTGGGATGAAAAAGGATGAGTTTGGCTCCCCAAAATGGGCATTTGGGTCCAAAAAAGGGGAATTTGGGGCCGAAAAGGGGGAATTTGGGTCCAAAAAAGGGGAATTTGGGTGCCCAGATGAGAAGTTTGCAGCCAAAACTGGAGATTTGGCCCCAAAAGGGACAGTTTGGCCCAAAGCTGGGGGTTTGAGCACCAAAACGGGACAGTTTCAACCTAAAAAGGGAGTTTGGCTTTAAAAAAAATGAGAGTCTGACCCCTAAAAAGGGGAACTTGGCCTCAAAAGGGATGAGTTTGGTCCCAAAAGGGGACTTTAAAGCCAAAATGGAGCAGTTTGGATCCAAAACATGGGAGCTGCCTTAACCTCAGCTTGAGTACAAATCTGGGTTATGTTAAAGTCAAGTTTAAAATCTTTAACTGCACATCTTTCTATTTTAAGTCTGAACAGCCAGTTAAGCATCTGTCACAGCATTCTGGGCCAATTTGGGTAAATTTCACGGGTTCTTGGTGAGCCTCATGGAATCCATCTTGAACGAATGCATATTCACATCCCCAGATGTTCCTTCCTTCCCAAACAGTCGCATTTGTAATTTTTAGCATCTGACTCAGGGACCGACGAGAGTGAAAGTCATAAGCTTTCCTTGGACATTTATGTACACCAGTCACCTTATATGCATGCAACGTTGCATTTCCTTCTGTAGCTATGGCTACAACAATAATCACAAAAAATTGCCATTTTCCAAATGATGCTCATTTGACTATTCATTTTAAAAGGTGTTAAGCTATGCTAACATTTCACCCACACTCTATTCACTTTCCTGAGTAAGTTTTAATTTCAGTTCATTGTCACTCGGCGTCACTTTCCAGAATCTTTCAGGAGCTTTCTTCGCTCGGGTATGATGAATCCAGGCAGCTTGTTCTTTGATCCTGATTGCAGTAAAGGTGGTCAGGAGCACCTGGAATGCTCCTTCCCACTGTGGTTCTGGGGTCTTTTCGTAAAAAGACTTCACATAGACATAATCTCCGGGTTGTACATCATGTACTGCTCCGTCTGATTCTCTGTTTCGAGCCCTAGCTGCATGTTCTTCAATTTCTTTGAGCTGTTTGTTTAGGGCCATCATGTATTTGTGTAGGGTTTCCTCCCCTACTTGGGTGGGGGTGATGCCTTCTTGGACCCTCTATGGCCTCCCGTACAATATTTCAAAAGGACTCAATTTCTCTTTTACTCTCGGCTTGGTTTGAATTCGTAATAATGGCCATGGAAGAACCCAAGGCCAAGGTAATTTTGTCTCTTGTCTTAATCTTGTAACTTGCTGCTTAATCAAATGGTTCATTTTCTCTACTTGGCCACTTGACTGAGGATGATCTGGAGTGTGGAGTTCCCAATCTCTGCCTCAGTGGTGGTTAATTTGCTGCACAATTTTTGAAATTAAGTGTGGCCTCTATCTGAGGACATTGTGGCTGGGACTCCAAAACGCGGTGTTATTTCCTGTAACAATACTTTGGTTACTTCTCGTGCTTTGGCAGTTCTGGTGGGGAAAGCTTCTGGCCATCCTGAAAAGGAATCTGTTAACACCAACAGGTACCGATCTCCCCCTTTCCTGGGCAGCTCTGAGAAATCAATTTGCCATTGCTGCCCAGGCCCATGAGGCCCCGCAATATCACCATGGACCTTTGATTCCATGCGTCCCCACACCGTTACATGAATCCTTAGTTCCATGGGGCCCTGTAGTGTCACAATGCTCTCCTTGGTTCCATGGTGCCACACAGTGACACAATGGCCCCTTGGCCCGAGAAGGTCCCAGAGTGTCACAATGGTTCCTTGCTTCCATGAGGCCTTGTAGTGTCACAATGGACTCCTTGGTTCCATGGGGCTGCAAAGTGTCACAATGGCCCCTTGGTTCCATGGGGCCTGTGGTGTCACAACAGTCTCCGTGATTCCATAAGGCCCTGCAGTGTCACAGTAGACCATTGGTTCCATGAGACCCCACAGTGTCACAAGGGCCCCTTGGTTCCATTGAGCCCCACAGGATCACTATGGTCACCTTGGTTCCACAAGGCCCTGAAGTGCCACAAGGGTCCTTTGGTTTCACAAGGCCTCAAAGTGTCAAAATGGCCCTTTGGATTCATGAGGCCCCACTGTGCCACAATGGACCCTTGGTTCTGCAGTGTGAGAATGCCCCCTTGGTCCCTTGCAGCCTCACAGTGTCACTGTTGTGCCCTTGGTTCCACAAGGCCCTGCAGGGCCACAATGGTCCTTAGATTCCACGAGGCCTCCAAGTGTCACAATGGTCTGCATGGTTCCATGAAGCCCCACTGGCTCACAGTGGTGAAAGGAATGAGATCAATTTGTCTTTACAAACAAACTGTGGGGTCTGCTGATAGGTAATGATGGATACTGAGAAATGAAAGAAGCAATGGGAAGAACCATAAATTCCATTGGAAAAAAAAAAAAGGGAGGGGTACACATTAGATGGGGTCTGTGTTAAGTGATTAGGGAAGTCTGTACCTCTCAAGTACCTCAGGCAATGGGGAAAGAGAGAGGGAAATGCGGCCAGGAAATCAGGAGAGAAAGGAGGCTGCATCCTCTAACAACTTGACAGACCCCAGGGGAATGCCCCATGGCCTCTCCCTTTATTCAAATACAGTAATGGGACTCCTCTGTCTCCTTTGTGGACATAAAACTCTGGTATTTGTGGATTAATTTTCCTGACAATGGCTTCCTTGGTTCCATGATGCCCTTTAGTGTAACAATGGTGTCCTTGGTTCCACGGAGTCAGAATGGACCCTTGGTCCCATGGAGCCCCACAGGGTCACAATGGTCCCCTTGATTCCATGAGGCCCTGCCGTGCTGTAATGGCCCCTTGGTTATAGGAGGCTCTGCAGTGTCACAATGGCCCCTTGGTTCCAGTGGGTCCCAAAGTGTCATCATGGTCTCCATTGTTCCATGAAGCCCCGCAATGTCGCTGTGGTCCCCTTGGTTCCACAGGGCCCCACAGGGTCACAATGGACCCTTGGTTCCATGAGGTTCCTCAGTCACAAGGGACTCCTTGGATCTGCAGGGTCACAATGGCCCATTGGCTCCATGTGGCCACTCTGTGTCACAGTGGCTCATGGTTCCATGAGCGTTCATACTGTCAGCAACCATCTCCTTGGTTCCACAGTGCCACCATGGATCCTTGGATCTGCACTATGACAATGGACCATTGGTTCCGTGGGGTCCCACAGTGTCACTGTTGACTCCTTGGTTCTGTGAGGCCCTGCTGTCACCAAATCTCCAAAATATCAGCATAAGACTCCTTAAAACACTAATTTGGTGTTAAAGAGAGCATCATTTATTCAGGCCTGAGCTCCAGCAGGGGATAACTCCTAACCTTACGTGGACACGTGACTCTACAAGTGTGTTGCTCACATACAGTCGCTACATGCGTATTACAATTCACCCATTCCCTTAAAACCCACCCCAAGTTCCCAGATTCAGTCCTTGTTTTTTCTAGCACTGCACCCTTGAGCCAGGTGTCTTCTTCTTCTCGTCCAACCGTCCCTGCTGGGAAAGCAGCCCCTGCATGCCTTGTTCCTCTGCTAAAAGTTCACAGACACGGTAAAAATGGAATGAACCCTTTTGGTATCAAGCGCAAGGCTTTGTGTGCCAAGGCAGAGGCAGGCAGGAGGCAGAGCTGCCAGCAAAGGAAGGGGCCAGCCAGGTGGGGCAGCCGGGGGGATGAGGACAGCCTGCAGGGACAGAGGCGCAGGGCAGGGACAGCGTGGCACAGCCTGGGCTGGAGAGGGCAGAGGGATGGGCAGCAGCTGCAAGGCCCTGACAGAGCCAACTTGTGCAGCACTTGGGCCACGGCTGCTGGCCCTGGCCCTGAGGCCAGCAGGAGACAAGTGACTGTCATCAAAACAAATTGAAACTAACAGAACAAAGAACAGCTCCTAGGTTTCAGAATAATTAATCAAAAGGAGGAGATCTTGAGCTGCGCCAAGAGGTCATGAAGGCCTGCCGACAGCACGAAGGTAAAAAGGTCACTGTGAGGAAGGCATTCCTGGCTTCATCTTTCAGGACCACTGACCCAATTCGAGACCACTGACCCAATTCAAGAGAGAAACTGCACATGCGTGAAAGACCAATGATCTCATTTTAATACAAAACAGAGGATGGGAGGTGCTGGGGTCATACATATGTAGAAGATGTAAAACTTTGAGTAATCAAGAGAGAACAGAGAACCTTGTCCTTGGCTGGCATGTCTTTAGGAGGCTGCTCCCATGCTGCCCGCCGGTGCCTGAATAAACAGACCACTTTCTAACTTTAATTAGTTAGAGGGTCTTTTGTCCGTGGATATCGGGATTTAACAAATCACGGATACATTCCAGAGAGGGGGCTGTGAGGTCAGAGAGGGGCTGTGTGATGTCCCAGAGGGGGCTGTGTCACAGAGGCACCTCTGTGGCTGTGTGTAATAGAGGCACAGAGCAGGAGTGATGTCAGAAAGGGCTGTGTGATATCACAGAATGGGTTGTGGGAGGTCACAGAGTGGGCTCTGACACCACAGAGTGGGTTATGTGAGGTCATTGAGCAGCTCCGACATCATAGAGGGGACTGTGTGACATCACAGAGCAGTTGTATGACATCAGAGAGCAGGCTTGGACATGCCAGGGCAGCTGTGGGACATAACAGAGTGGGCTGTGATATCCCAGGGGGGCTGTGAGACATCGCAGAGCATGCCGTGGCATCACAGAGAGGGCTGTGAAATCCTAGAGCAAACTGTGATAGCAGAGTGGGCTGTGACATCACAGGGGGGCTGTGTGACATCACAGAGAGGCTGTGGGAGGTCACTGGGTTGGTCACTCTGCTCCAGCCCCCCTCAAATTTCCACCCCCCAGAGAAGGGTCCCCTGCTGCTCGTGCAGAGCAGGGTCCCCTCTCCCCCCAGCTCCCTCCTGTCCCCCAGCGCTGCAGCCTCCCCCAAGGAGGTTCCACAAATCAACCCCCAGAGCTGGACATGGGGAAAAGGGGCTGGGGCTGTGTGACCAGGACATCAAGGACGTGCATTATCCCGGTCACTGTGGCCTGGTTTGGGTTCCCCAGGGCAGCAAAGATGTCTGGCAGCTGGAGCAGGGTTAGGGAAGGGCCTCCAAGCTGGGGCTGGAGCCCTTTGGCTCTGAGGAGAGGCTGAGGGAGCTGGCCTTGTCCAGCCCCAAGAAGGGAAGGCTGAGGGGCTCCTCATCCCAGCCTGGCACTGCCACCCAGGAGGTGATGGAGAACACAGAGCCAGGCTCTTCCCCGGGGGCCTGGTGGGAGACAAAAGCCAATGGGTGGCAGGGGAATGAGGGGAGGTTCAGCCAGGACATGAGGAAGCCTTTGTTCCCATGGGCTCAGCCAGGTGCTGAGATGCTGCCCCGTCCCTGCCCTTTGGGATTTTCCAATGCAGAGCAAATCAAGCCTTGGTCTGAGCCAGTTTCTGCCAGGTTGGGCTGCAGACTTGCTGAGGTCCCTTCCAGCCTCAGCTCTCTGATGATCTCAGGACGATGCTGCTCCCTGTTTCAGACTGGAGCAGAGCAGATGTTTATGGGACAGGAGCCCTCTGGGGCTGTCAGGGACCTGCAGCTTGCGAGGTGCACGAGCACATCCTCATTAGCTGGGTCATTTGAGTGCTTTTAGGAAATGGCAAATTTTCCCACCAGGAGAGAACAGGAATTTCCAGGAAGTGTACGGATGGCAGGAGAAGAAACACTGATCTTCCCCTCTCCTTGTGTTACCACTATTCTGTCTATTATTTCATGTCCCTCTTCACTCAGGTGTTTCCACCTCTCCTGTTTAATGGCCATGTCTAAGGACATCTCTTCACCAGAGATCCTTGAGTTCATGCACCCATGCTGCCAGGACAGAGGTGGGTTTCCTATCCCACCTTCTCATGTCTTCCCCATGCTTGCACAGAAAAAACCACAGCTCAGCTCGTGGGGTGTACCCTCTCTCTCTGACCTGGGGGCTTGTGACTCGCACTGGTGCCACACTGATCTTTCTCATCTCCTCCCTCATCTCCTCCCTCATCTCCTCCCTCATTTCCTTCCTCATCTCCTTCATCTCCTCTTTGAGGTCCTGGACCACAGCAGAGACATGAGCTTTCAGCGGGCCATTGACCATACTGTCATAATTCCTGAGCTTGTTGGCAACAGAGCCCACTGTTTCTCGGGTATTGTCAGCATCAATCGTTGCAATGAAGGTGGTGTATTGCAATGGCCCTAGCCTTGCCAGGTTCCACATCGTCTGTCCTGTGCACCTGACCTTATCGGGGTCATTATCATGCTGTCCATCCCTCCCAATATTAGAGTACCTCTAATATTGCCACCTCTCTTAGCTGTTGAATCCCTTGCTCGAGTGTCTTCCACTGCATTCTATGATGGTACTCCTGCATTCTTTCTTTGTGAATGAACCTTTCTCTCACACTCGTTAAGAGCCGCTCCCAGAGAGAAAGGGGCCCTGGCTCCCTCACAAATATCTGGTCCACACCTGGGTCCTGGGTCAATGATCCCAGCTACCTTGCCTCACCACTATCCAGTTGCACACCTGTGCCCATAAGGTCTCAAACCCGAAGCAGCCAGGTTGTATAAGGCTCACGCCCCCTTCGCGCAATGTCTTTTCGCATAGCGCGGAGACTGTCGTACGACAGGGACTCAGTGATGATTTCTGGCTCTGGCTCTCCTGCTGGTTGTGAGGGCCCTGGTTGCCCATCATCATTAACTGGTCGTACTGATTTGGTCTTACACTTCCTCCTTTGCACAGGGGCGACTGCTGCTGGCTGTGGTTGTCCTTGTGGTTCAGCTGAAACCTGGGTTTCACTGCTGTACCATCGGACTCACCCTCTTTGGGGCAGGGAGAGGGTTTTTCACTAGCTGAGGAGGTGTATTCCCTTAGCAATTGGCACATCTCCTGGCGCACCTGGCCCATCTCCTGGCACATCTCCTGGCTCACCTGGCACATCTCCTGGCACATCTCCTGCATCCCTTTTGCCAGTACCCCCACCCAGTTTGGGTAGTCCATTTCTGAGCTGGACTGTTGGGTGGTATCAGTCTGTGGGGCAGGGTCTCTAGTGTCTGGGGCTGTGTCAGGCTCTGGGGTAGGATCTCTAGTGTCTGGGACCATGACAAGTTCTGGCGCAGGATCAGGCTCTGGAATAGGAACTCTACTCTCTGGGGCCATGTCAGGTTCTGGGGCAGGATCTTTAGTCTCTGGGGCTGGTGTCCGGGTAGATATCCAAGCCAATCTCAACTTATCCTTGAGTGCTAAATAGAGTAGGCCTACCAGCAGCAGATGGTTAGTATTCAGAGGGAATCTAAACCCTTTGAAAATTGATGGGGTGGGCCCAAAGAACTGGTTGAGGGGTTGGGGGAAAACTTCCCCTGGTGTCATTTCCTCACAGAAGGTACCATTGTTAACATAACCCCAAAAACATGTGCTCAGTGTGTGATAGCCCTTTATCCATGTGCCCACATTCTGGAGGAAGTTAAAAACCCATGAATTCCTCACCTTCTCGACCCATAGCGCAAGCTGGAAAACAGCAACGGTAGCCTTAGTCAGAGGACCCATATTCAAGTAAGGAGCTGCAAAGGGGAAGAATATAGCCACGGCCACATGCCACCCGAACCAGGGTAAACTAGACCACATAGTGCTGCCTAACAAGGTTCCTATATCCAGCACACAAAATTAAGTTATCCAGGAACTGTTATTCCTTTTTCACCTCCATCTCTTAATGCACTCAGGCCCCACAGTTGGGCGCCAAGATCTGTCTTGGTTTTGAAAGACAGGTGTCTGCTAAGGAAGGCAGAAGCCTCTCTTGAAGTGGCAGATATAAGCCCTTTCCCTCTGAGTTATTACAATTTTGAAATCAAGGGCCTTTAGGCAAAGATGTGGGAAAATAGGAGTAACAGTTCTTTACTCTCTCTCTCTCTCTATATATATATATATATAACCAGCCCAACAAAACAACAACAACTATGGCAGTAGCAGCAATCACAAACCCAGTCCCAGCCTTCTCGGCTGTCAGGCCCTTTCCCCTCGGGTGCAGTTCCGCTCGCAGCCGGCAGGGGCGCTGGCGGCTCCCGGTGAGCAGGGCAGGTGCAATGGTTCCCCCGCGGCTGCAGGGGGCGCTCCGGAGCGAGCTCGGGGAGCACGCGGCACTGGTGCCCTGGGATCCCGGGGAAGGATGGAACAAAGGCTTCCCAAACCGCTGGGCAGCCGATCCCGGACTCTCAGGAACAGCAGGCTGGAACGGCAGGCGGGAGCAGCAGGCACAAACACAAATCCCGGGTGGCAGATGAGATGTATCCAAAAGGGGAACCCCCCGGAGGTCTGAGCAGGCAGGGCGAGCACGGCTACAACGCAGCGAAAGCTCGAAGCAGGAGCGGGGCAGGGCGGCCACAGCCCGGCCTCCAGCAGGGCAGGGAAAGAGGCTTTGGGATCCCGGCGTTGTTTCCAGCAGAAAGAAAAACGGCCGAAAAAAAGGAACCAGCAGCTCCTTTCTCTCCAGCTTCTCACTCCGGACGCTGAGAGCGAACTGAACCCACACCCAGGTGAAACAAAAGAGTGGCCAGGCCCTTTTGTCTTCTCTTAAGCACCCAATGATTTATCGTCCTAGTAACAGAATAGGGGAAAATTCCTTTAACAGAAAAAAACCTAGATCTCTTAAAACCCCAACATCTTCCCTGCTGAGCCTGACCAGTCTGGGACTCTCCCAACACCTGGATGAGAAGGCCAGTTCTTTCCCATAGGAAGGAAAGCACAGAGCCCTGGCGTTTCAGGGGCAGATTAGAGGCTACAACCAGAGGCCAAGGCCAGCCAGAGCTGTCTGTCCTGGCAGCTTTTGTCTGGGAGAAACCCTTGCATCTAGGCAATTTTGGAGGAGAAGTACCAGTTTTGGCCATGGGTGCTGGGACAGGAGGGATGGTTCTTTTCTATAGGAAGGAAAGCCCAGAGCCCCAGTGTGTGAAGGCAGGTGAGAGCCAGCTCTCAGGAAGCCAAGGGCAGCCAGACTTGCTGGTAATGGCAGCTTTTGACTGGGAGCAATCCCTGGATATAGGGAATTTTGGAGGCAGAATCCCATTTCAGCCATGAGTGCCTGAAGAACAGTTCTTTTCTCTTTGAAGGAAAGCCCAGAGCCCCAGGGTTTCAGGGGCACATGAAAGAGACCCTTGACATGCCAAGGTCACTTGGAGCAGTCAGGCCAAGCCAACCACACCTGTTACCTGTTCCCTCGGATCCACGGGGCCCCGCAGTGTCACAATGTTGGTGTCATACTGGGTTCTTGGTTCCATGAGGCCTTGCTGTGTCACACTGGCCCCTTGTTTCCATGGGGCCCCACAGTGTCCCAATGGTTCCCCCCTTGCTTCCATGGGGCCTTGCAGTGTCACAGGGGTCTCCTTGGTACCGCAGTATCACAAGGGACTCTTGGTTCCATGGGGATTCACAATGTCAGAAGGGTCTCCTTGGTTCCACAAAGTCATTCACAGCCCCTTGATTCAAGGAGGCCTTGAAGTGTCATAATGGTCTTCAGAATTCCATGAGGCCCCGCAATATCACCATGGACCTTTGATTCCATGAGTCCCCACACCGTTACATGAATCCTTAGTTCCATGGGGCCCTGTAGTGTCACAATGCTCTCCTTGGTTCCATGGTGCCACACAGTGACACAACGGCCCCTTGGCCCAAGAAGGTCCCATAGTGTCACAATGGTTCCTTGCTTCCATGAGGCCTTGTAGTGTCACAATGGACTCCTTGGTTCCATAGGGCCACAAAGTGTCACAATGGCCCCTTGGTTCCATGGGGCCTGTGGTGTCACAACAGTCTCCGTGATTCCATAAGGCCCTGCAGTGTCACAGTCGACCATTGGTTCCATGAGACCCCACAGTGTCACAAGGGCCCCTTGGTTCCATTGAGCCCCACAGGATCACTATGGTCACCTTGGTTCCACAAGGCCCTGAAGTGCCACAAGGGTCCTTTGGTTTCACAAGGCCTCAAAGTGTCAAAATGGCCCTTTGGATTCATGAGGCCCCACTGTGCCACAATGGACCCTTGGTTCTGCAGTGTGAGAATGCCCCCTTGGTCCCTTGCAGCCTCACAGTGTCACTGTTGTGCCCTTGGTTCCACAAGGCCCTGCAGGGCCACAATGGTCCTTAGGTTCCACGAGGCCTCCAAGTGTCACAATGGTCTGCATGGTTCCATGAAGCCCCACTGGCCCACAGTGGTGAAAGGAATGAGATCAATTTGTCTTTGCAAATAAACTGTGGGTCTGCTCATAGGTAAAAGCCAGATACTGAGGGGTCAAAGAAACAGTGGGAGCAATTCCACTGATTGATGGAAGGAGTGAGAGGGATTTGTCTTTACAAACAAAGGGTGGGTCTGCTGATAGGTAAAGATGGATACTGAGAGATGAAAGAAGCAATGGAAAGAACCATAAATTCCATAGGAAAAAAAAGGCAGGGGTATACATTAGATGGGGTCTGTGTTAAGCGATTTGGGAAGTCTGTACCTCTCAAGTACCTCAGGCAATGGGGAAAGAGAGAGGGAAATGCGGCCAGGAAATCAGGAGAGAAAGGAGGCTGCATCCTCTAACAACTTGACAGACCCCAGGGGAATGCCCCATGGCCTCTCCCTTTATTCAAATACAGTAATGGGACTCCTCTGTCTCCTTTGTGGACATAAACCTCTGGTGTTTGTGGATTGATTTTTCCTGACAATGGCTTCCTTGCTTCCATGATGCCCTTTAATGTAACAATGGTGTCCTTGGATCCACGGTGTCAGAATGGACCCTTGGTCCCATGGAGCCCCTCAGGGTCACAATGGTGCCCTTGATTCCATGAGGCCCTGCCGTGCTGTAATGGCCCCTTGGTTATAGGAGGCTCTGCAGTGTCACAATGGCCTCATGGCTCCAGTGGGTCCCAAAGTGTCATCATGGTCTCCATTGTTCCATGAAGCCCCGCAATGTCGCTGTGGTCCCCTTGGTTCCACAGGGCCCCACAGGGTCACAATGGACCCTTGGTTCCATGAGGTTCCTCAGTCACAAGGGTCTCCTTGGATCTGCAGAGTCACAATGGCCCATTGGCTCCATGTGGCCACTCTGTGTCACAGTGGCTCATGGTTCCATGAGCGTTCATACTGTCAACAACCATCTCCTTGGTTCCACAGTGCCACCATGGATCCTTGGATCTGCACTATGACAATGGACCATTGGTTCCGTGGGGTCCCACAGTGTCACTGTTGACTCCTTGGTTCTGTGAGGCCCTGCTGTCACCAAATCTCCAAAATATCAGCATAAGACTCCTTAAAACACTAATTTGGTGTTAAAGAGAGCATCATTTATTCAGGCCTGAGCTCCAGCAGGGGATAACTCCTAACCTTACGTGGACACGTGACTCTACAAGTGTGTTGCTCACATACAGTCACTACATGCGTATTACAATTCACCCATTCCCTTAAAACCCACCCCAAGTTCCCAGATTCAGTCCTTGTTTTTTCTAGCACTGCACCCTTGAGCCAGGTGTCTTCTTCTTCTCGTCCAACCGTCCCTGCTGGGAAAGCAGCCCCTGCATGCCTTGTTCCTCTGCTAAAAGTTCACAGACACGGTAAAAATGGAATGAACCCTTTTGGTATCAAGCGCAAGGCTTTGTGTGCCAAGGCAGAGGCAGGCAGGAGGCAGAGCTGCCAGCAAAGGAAGGGGCCAGCCAGGTGGGGCAGCCGGGGGGATGAGGACAGCCTGCAGGGACAGAGGCGCAGGGCAGGGACAGCGTGGCACAGCCTGGGCTGGAGAGGGCAGAGGGATGGGCAGCAGCTGCAAGGCCCTGACAGAGCCAACTTGTGCAGCACTTGGGCCACGGCTGCTGGCCCTGGCCCTGAGGCCAGCAGGAGACAAGGGACCCTTGCAGCCCTGGGGCCTCAGGGCCTCCTTGTCCCTGCTCAGCAGCCTGGCAGGGGCCGCCCCATGGTGCTGCCCTTGGCACTGCCCATCTCCACATCCCAGTGCCCCGGCAAGAGCCCTGAGCACTGAGGGAGGGACAGGATCTGCCTTGCCAGGGGCTGGGGCTCAGGCCTTGGCCCTTTGCATTCCTGAAACACATCCAGCTTTGCTCAGCATCAGAGACACCTTGCCCTTGCTCGTCCCCCCCTGTCATCACTGCCTGCAGTGTTCTGCTCTCACTGGAACCTGGGGACACTTTCTCAGTCCTGTCCCTCAGTGGGAGTGGAGGAAGCTCAGATTTGCACGAGGCTGCTCTGAGTGCCAGGGGTTGGAGGAGGGAAATGGTGGGGTGGGCGTAGGGACAAAGTGTGATTGATTGTCAGCCATAAAGGGCCTTGATGTTCAGATCTATTCCGACTGCATTAGGAGGAGCCAGGATCAATATCAGCTGGAGATCCCCGATATCAGTGTATAACAGGAAGAAGGTAAACAGGGCACAGAAGAGAAATCATTTCTCCTTGTATTGTTACCACAGTATATTCACATTGAATAGACTTCTGAAAACTGTCTAATTAACCACAAACGAATTGAAGGCAGAAATGATTCCCAGGGGCTTGTCCTGTTAGGGTGTTTTGAATTGTTAATGTATAAACAGGAAGAGAATAAACTGGGGAAAAGTTATTATTTCATTAATTTTTTAAAATAATATGTTCACTTTGAAAACACTTCCAGAATTGCTCTAATTAACCACAAAAGAATTGTGGACCTCAATGATTCCTGGGGGCTTGTGCTGTTAGGGTGTTTTGAATGTTAATGGTCCTTTGGCACTGAATTCCTGACCTGAAGAGCTGAAGGCTGAAGAAGCCTCTGCAGAAGTAAAATTGAGCAGCAGCCTCCAGGTTGCTGAGGATGTCAGCAGCCCCCACTGAGGCCATCGCTGCCAAGAGACCGTGGGGGCAATGAGCAGACAAGGAGAGCGTCCCTGGGGCTGGGGAAGCAGAACTCAGAGGCACCCCCGGCTCCAGGTGGGAAATGGGCTCTGGGATGGGGCTGTGAAAGCCCTGCCTGGGCTTGGCCAAGCAGCACAGCCAAGCCCTGACCCCATCCCCTGGCAATGGGCATTTGGTGGCCTCACAGGATGCTCGTGGCTGTCCCGCAGCAGTGGGATGTGGGGTGTGCGATGGGGAGGGCAGGAGAGCAGCAGGAGCCCTCCAAAGCTCTGTGGGCTGTGGGAGGAGGCCACAAGCCCTGGGGCTGGCAGGAACTGGTGTCTGCTCATGGGCCTCAGTGCCAGGGACAGCAGCCACAGCCAGGGGACACAAATCTCACTGCTGGGCTGATGAGGCTGACAGCTGGACTGGGGCCTCACAGAATGAGACCTAAAGACAGTCAGAATTGACCGTGAGAATATGACAGGGACATTTTGCAGCTTCAGTGAAAGCCACAGAGAAGGCCCAGAAGATAATCCATGAGAGAAGATGTTCTGGACACAAGGAGAGGATGTTCTTGTAATGGGACCTTGAGAGTGTACAAGGAAGAGCTTGTGGATCATATGTAGCAGCTCTACCTTTGCTTGTACAGCTGATTGTTTTACTGCCTGAATGGTCATTGCTTGTTAGACAGCCTTGTCATTGTTTGCTCAGCAGCCAATCTCAATAGGCCACAGCCATTGTGAAGAGGTGTAAGAATAGCAGGAGAGAAAATCAAAACTTCTACCACTTTGGATTACAACAAGTGTGTGCTGTTCTGTCCGCCTGCACAAAAGCCACAGCAGACTTTGGCCCATTCAAGAGACTTATTCGGAGAGTTCCTTGGGAAGCAGCACTTAAAAACAAAGGGGTCCAGGAAAGATGGAAGTGCTTCAAAACAGAAATTGTGAAGTTGCAGGAACAGACTGTCCCTGTGTGCCAAAAGATGAACCAACGAGGAAAACAAACAGCCTGGATGGGCAAGGAGCTTTTGAAGGCACTCAGGGAAAAAAGAGGGTGCACCACCTTTGGAAGGAGGGTCAGGGGTCTCAGGAAATGTTTAAGGGAGTTTTTAGGTCATGTAGGAAAAAAAGTAGAGAGGCAAAAGCCCAGTTAGAACTCAATCTGGCCACTGCTGAGAAGGACAATAAAAAATATTTTTATGAACACATTAATGGCAAAAGGAAGGGCAAGGAGAACCTCCATTCTCTGTTAGATGGGGGAGGGAATTTAGGAACTAAAAATGAGGAAAATGTTGAGCTACTTAACCCCTTCTTTGCCTCAGTTTCGAACATTAAGACAGGTCGTCCTCAGGACAAGTGGCCTCCTGGGCTGGTAGATGGGGACAGGAAGCAGAAGAGCCCCTGTAATGCAGGAGGAAGCAGCTGGTGACTGCTGAGCCCCCCAGATGCTCACAGGTGTCTCTGGGAGCAGATGGGATCCATCCTAGGGGGATGAGGGAGCTGCTGGATGAGCTCCCCAAGTGTGTATTTCAGTGTCTTCATTGATGATCTGGATGAGGGCATTGAGTCCACCACCAGCAAATCTGCAGATGACACCAAGCTGGGTGCGAGTGTGGATCTGCTGGAGGGTAGGAGGGCTCTGCACAGGGACCTGCACAGGCTGGATCCAGGGCCCAAATCCAACCATGGGAGCTTCAACAAGACCAAGTGCCAGGTCCTGCACTTTGGCCACAACAACCCCTGCAGTGCTACAGGCTGGGGACAGAGTGGCTGGACAGCGGCCAGGCAGAAAGGGACCTGGGGACACTGATGGACAGCAGGCTGGACATGAGCCAGCAGTGTGCCCACGTGGCCAAGAAGGCCATTGGCTCCTGGCCTGGATCAGGAATGGAGTGGCCAGCAGGACCAGGGCAGGGATTCTTCCCCTGTAATGGGCGCTGGTGAGGCCGCACCTCGAACGCTGTGTCCAGTTCTGGGCCCCCAATTTAGGAAAGACATTGAGGGGCTGGAGTGTGTCCAGAGAAGGGCAACAAGGCTGGTGAGGGGTCTGGAGCACAAGTGCTGTGAGGAGTGGCTGAGGGAGCTGGGGTTGTTTATCCTGGAGAAGAGGAGGCTCAGGCGAGACAAGGAGGTGTCAGGGCACGGCTTGGGCTTGATGATGTCCAAGGTCTTTTCCAGCCTGGTTGATTCTGGGATTCTCTGAAACCCCCCTTGAAGCAGCTGCAGGATGAGCCCTGGGCCTCCTCTTCAGAAGGTCCAGCAGCCCCTGTCCCTCAGCTTCTCCACACGGGCCCCAAAGCCCATCCTGTCAGTCCTGCAGAGCCTCTCCAGCTCCTCCTCCCTGCCCCACAACAGGGAGCCCCACAGCCAGACACAGCAGCCCAGATGTGCCCCCCTGGCCTCTGGTGCCTCTGGCAAGGGAACAGCTCGAGGCACTGCAGGGCCCTGCAGACAATTCCTGCAGCACTTGTAGGATGATCCTGCTCCCCAAGGGACCGTGGTGCCAAGGCAGCAACTGCAATGGGGAGTGGGGCCAGAGAGGAAAGGGCAAACAGGGCTGGGCTGTTTGCAGGGGAGGGGACAGGGATGGGCAAGAGCAAGAAATGTGGAGCAGGAGAGAGGAAAGAAAGCAAAGGTGAAGCAGAGGAAATGCTCAGGGCTCTTTGGGGGTGGCTGCCAGGCAGCCCTGGCTCTGAGCAACAACGTCTGCAGTGGGACAGGAAACTCAGAGCTGATGGGAACAAACTTTGTGGCTGACTTGAGAGGCCCCGACAAAGCTGAGAGGTTTCCCTGCCGTCCCCCAGCCCTTGCTGGCCCCCAGGGGCTGATGGCATTTGTGCTCACTCAGGTTCATCTCCCCACAGCAACAGCGTGGGGTGCTCACGCCTGGGCTGTGCAGTGCAAACAGGGGCTCCTGAGCCAGTCCTGCCGTGTGTGTGCCTGCAAGGATCCAGCCCCTCTGGGAGCTGGGCAGAGGCCAGGGCTGCAGAGGGGGGATGTTGCTGGCAGCTGCATGAGGCCGCTCTGGGACGCTGCCCGGGGGTGTCCAGCGCAGGGGGGATGGATCAGCCCCTGCTCTGCTGCTCCTTCCCGGCTCCCCCAGGGACCCTGCAGAGCACCAGCCCTGCTGGTTGCCCCCACCCTGCCCACGGCCACCCTGGGGCTGCTAACGGGGGTTTTCTCTGCTGAGCACTGGCCTGGGCGTGCTCTTGAGAGAGCCTGGGCAAGGAGCCTGGAGCCCCCAGGCCCTGCCCTGAGGCGTCAGCGCTGCCCCAGCAGTGCCCATGGCCTGTCCCTGCTGCAGCCCCGGCACTGCCAGCCCAGGGCTGGGAGCGAGCCCCAGAGCACTCAGGCCCTGCAGCAACACGAGGGGCAGGAGGGCAGCAGGGCAGTGGCACGGGAGCAGCACTGGCAGCACCAAGGGCTGCTGCTCCTGGCCACAGCTGCTGTGCCCCCCTGAGCTGCCCCCAGCTCTGCACACAGACATTGCTGCTGCCACTCCACACAAGGCAACTAAAGGGGCATCTCTGCTGGAAACTTTGCTGGCACATCCTTGAGTTCATTTAAAGGCACCGAGAGCACAGCTCCTCATTGACACAGGCTGGGGCCACAGCCAAGGTGGAGAGAAACAAAAGGAGAAGTGGAAGAAATATTGCCCTTGCTTTGTGGACAACAATAAATAACTGAAGACAGAAAAAATAACCCCAGAACCAAACCAACAAGAACTATCAAAGACGAGTTTTATTACAAGTGATTTGCAGAAATTGGCAACCAGTTTAATGTTTCTTAAATCGTCCAGCCATCAGTGTCCACACTGCAGCCTTGAGCTCCTGGTTCCTCAGGCTGTAGATCAGGGGGTTCAGGGCTGGAGGCAGCACCGAGTACAGAAGTGACAGGGCCAGATCCAGGGATGGGGAGGAGATGGAGGGGGGCTTCAGGTAGGCAAAAAAGGCGGTGCTGAGAAACAGGGAGAGCACGGCCAGGTGAGGGAGACACGTGGAAAAGGCTTTGTGCCTTTGTCCCTGCTCCGAGGGGATCCTCAGCACGGCCCTGAAGATCTGCACATAGGAGAAAACCATGAACACAAAACAGCCAAAACCTAAGGATAAACTAACCCAAATGAGCCCAAGTTTCTGGAGGTAGGAGTGTGAGCAGGAGAGCTTGAGGATGTGTGGGATTTCACAGAAGAACTGGCCCAGGGCATTGCCCTGGCACAGGGGCAGGGAAAATGTATTGGCCGTGTGCAGCAGAGCATTGAGAAAGGCACTGGCCCAGGCAGCTGCTGCCATGTGGGCACAAGCTCTGCTGCCCAGGAGGGTCCCGTAGTGCAGGGGTTTGCAGATGGACACGTAGCGGTCATAGCACATGATGGTGAGGAGACAATACTCTGCTGAGATGAAGAACAGAAAGAGAAACACCTGAGCAGCACATGCTGAGTAGGAGATGTGTCTGGTGCCCCAGAGGGAATTGTGCATGGCTTTGGGGACAGTGGTGCAGATGGAGCCCAGGTCGGTGAGGGCCAGGTTGAGCAGGAAGAAGAACATGGGGCTGTGCAGGCGCTGGCCGCAGGCTACGGCGCTGATGATGAGGCCGTTGCCCAGGAGGGCAGCAAGGGAGATGCCCAGGAAGAGGCAGAAGTGCAGGAGCTGCAGCTGCCGCGTGTCTGCCAATGGCAGCAGGAGGAAGTGGCTGATGGAGCTGCTGTTGGACATTTGCTGCCTCTGGCCATGGGCATCTGTGAAAAAGTAATCATGGAATAGTTGGCTTTGCAGAGGACTTTCAATATCCCAGCCCAGCTTGGCGGCACTTTCCCCCCACTGCCTGCCCAGGGCTCTGCTGCCTGGGGCTGTCCCTGCCAGCAGCTGCTCCCTGTGCCCAGGCCTGGGCCCTGCCAGTGCTGCCAGAGCCCAGCCCGGCCCTGGGGGCTCAGCTCTGCCCTGCAGACCCCTCCCAGCCCAGGCCACTGCCCAGGGGCAGCTCTGGCTCTGCAGGCTCTGGTGGCAAAGTCAGAGCACCCCTGAGGAGGCTGCAAAAGTGACGCTGATGCTGCCTGGAAGGGACCCTGTGCTGATTTCTGTCACTGCCCGGTTTCTTCACATCTCAGAGAAAAATTTTTTGATTTTTCTCAACCTGAACTGAGAGATGAACATCCATGTGCAATTTCCCTTCCCGGCAACCCAGAGCAGTCAATTAAAAATCAGGATTCTTCCCTTTTATGCCTTCCCTGCCCTGCTGTGCTCCCTGTATAATCTACTAGGGAATATCCTGGAGTTAAATGTCCTGCTGGGAGCAGTCCTGAACAATGCAGCATCCCCGCCACACAAGAAGAACACTTGCAAGGCTGACCAGCTGTCTCCTTCCACCCACACCTTGTCCCCCAGCACTGAGAGCAGCTCCCCGGGCCGGCTGAGAGCTGCCCCTGGCAGGCAGCAGAGTCCCTGCCCCAGCTCAGCGCCCTGGGCTGCAGGACCCTGCTCTGCAGGACAGCCCTGGGCACCCTGGCTGCTGTAGCCAGGAGATAATCAGAGGATGGACTTACAGAATCTGTAGGCATTGGGATGTTGCAGCTTGAGGAGATCACTGCAGGAGCTGCAGCTGCCTTGTCCTGCAGCCAGAGGCTTCCTGTGTCAAGGGCTGGCCATGATTCTCACGCAGTCACTTCTCAGCATCTTCCCAGCCCTGACTGACTGAAGCTCTCTGTGCCTCTGTGCTGTGCCCGGGCTGGCTGCAGGCAGTGGCCCAGCCCTGCTGGGCTGTGCCCAGGAGCTGCTCCTGGCCAGAGCTGTCTCTGTGCAGCGCTGCCGCTTGCCAGGAGCTGCCTCTGTGCCAGGAGCCCGGCCCAGCTCAGCAGCACAGACACAGCACAAGGACTGTAATGACCCTCTCGGGGCTCTGGTGCTGAGGCCCTGAACATCAGTCCCTGAGAGGGAGATGAAGAACCCTCTCAGGAATTCAAAGTCACAATCAAACTCTGAAGTTTCTAGAAGTTTTAATGGGTGCCACTGAGGGACAGGACTGAGAAAGTGTCCCCAGGTTCCAGTGAGAGCAGAACACTGCAGGCAGTGATGACGGGGGGGACAAGCAAGGGCAAGGTGTCTCTGATGCTGAGCAAAGCTGGATGTGTTTCAGGAATGCAAAGGGCCAAGGCCTGAGCCCCAGCCCCTGGCAAGGCAGATCCTGTCCCTCCCTCAGTGCTCAGGGCTCTTGCCGGGGCACTGGGATGTGGGGATGGGCAGTGCCAAGGGCAGCACCATGGGGCGGCCCCTGCCAGGCTGCTGAGCAGGGACAAGGAGGCCCTGAGGCCCCAGGGCTGCAGGGGTCCCTTGTCTCCTGCTGGCCTCAGGGCCAGGGCCAGCAGCCGTGGCCCAAGTGCTGCACAAGTTGGCTCTGTCAGGGCCTTGCAGCTGCTGCCCATCCCTCTGCCCTCTCCAGCCCAGGCTGTGCCACGCTGTCCCTGCCCTGCGCCTCTGTCCCTGCAGGCTGTCCTCATCCCCCCGGCTGCCCCACCTGGCTGGCCCCTTCCTTTGCTGGCAGCTCTGCCTCCTGCCTGCCTCTGCCTTGGCACACAAAGCCTTGCGCTTGATACCAAAAGGGTTCATTCCATTTTTACCGTGTCTGTGAACTTTTAGCAGAGGAACAAGGCATGCAGGGGCTGCTTTCCCAGCAGGGACGGTTGGACGAGAAGAAGAAGACACCTGGCTCAAGGGTGCAGTGCTAGAAAAAACAAGGACTGAATCTGGGAACTTGGGGTGGGTTTTAAGGAAATGGGTGAATTGTAATACGCATGTAGCGACTGTATGTGAGCAACACACTTGTAGAGTCACGTGTCCACGTAAGGTTAGGAGTTATCCCCTGCTGGAGCTCAGGCCTGAATAAATGATGCTCTCTTTAACACCAAATTAGTGTTAAGGAGTCTTATGCTGATATTTTGGAGATTTGGTGACAGCAGGGCCTCACAGAACCAAGGAGTCAACAGTGACACTGTGGGACCCCATGAAACCAGTGGTCCATTGTCATAGTGCAGATCCAAGGATCCATGGTGGCACTGTGGAACCAAGGAGATGGTTGTTGACAGTATGAACGCTCATGGAACCATGAGCCACTGTGACACAGAGTGGCCACATGGAGCCAAGGGGCCATTGTGACTCTGTAGATCCAAGGAGACCCTTGTGACTGAGGAACCTCATGGAACCAAGGGTCCATTGTGACCCTGTGGGGCCCTGTGGAACCAAGGGGACCACAGTGACATTGCGGGGCTTCATGGAACAATGGACACCATGATGACACTTTGGGACCCACTGGAACCATGGGGCCATTGTGACACTGCAGAGCCTCCTATAACCAAGGGGCCATTACAGCACGGCAGGGCCTCATGGAATCAAGGGCACCATTGTGACCCTGTGGGCTCCATGGGACCAAGGGTCCATTCTGACACCGTGGATCCAAGGACACCATTGTTACACTAAAGGGCATCATGGAACCAAGGAAGCCATTGTCAGGAAAATTAATCCACAAACACCAGAGGTTAATGTCCACAAAGGAAATAGAGGAGTCCCATTACTGTATTTGAATAAAGGGAGAGGCCATGGGGCATTCCCCTGGTGTCTGTCAAGTTGTTAGAGGATGCAGCCTCCTTTCTCTCCTGATTTCCTGGCCGCATTTCCCTCTCTCTTTCCCCATTGGCTGAGGTACTTGAGAGGTACAGACTTCCCAAATCACTTAACACAGACCCCATCTAATGTGTACCCCTCCCTTTTTTTTTTTTCCAATGGAATTTATGGTTCTTCCCATTGCTTCTTTCATTTCTCAGTATCCATCATTACCTATCAGCAGACCCCACAGTTTGTTTGTAAAGACAAATCCCTCTCACTCCTTTCATCAATCAGTGGAATTCCTCCCACTGTTTCTTTGACCTCTCAGTATCTGGCTTTTACCTATGAGCAGACCCACAGTTTATTTGCAAAGACAAATTGATCTCATTCCTTTCACCACTGTGGGCCAGTGGGGCTTCATGGAACCATGCAGACCATTGTGACACTTGGAGGCCTCGTGGAACCTAAGGACCATTGTGGCCCTGCAGGGCCTTGTGGAACCAAGGGCACAACAGTGACACTGTGAGGCTGCAAGGGACCAAGGGGGCATTCTCACACTGCAGAACCAAGGGTCCATTGAGGCACAGTGGGGCCTCGTGAAGCCAAAGGGCCATTTTGACACTTTGAGGCCTTGTGAAACCAAAGGACCCTTGTGGCACTTCAGGGCCTTGTGGAACCAAGGTGACCATAGTGATCCTGTGGGGCTCAATGGAACCAAGGGGCCCTTGTGACACTCTGGGGTCACATGGAACCAATGGTCGACTGTGACACTGCAGGGCCTTATGGAATCACAGAGACTGTTGTGACACCACAGGCCCCATGGAACCAAGGAGTCCATTGTGACACTACAAGGCCTCATGGAACCAAGGAACCATTGTGACACTATGGGACCTTCTCGGGCCAAGGGGCCGTTGTGTCACTGTGTGGCACCATGGAACCTAGGAGTCCATTGTGACACTACAGGGCCCCATGGAACTAAGGATTCATGTAACGGTGTGGGGACTCATGGAATCAAAGGTCCATGGTGATATTGCAGGGCCTCATGGGCCTGGGCAGCAATGGCAAATTGATTTCTCAGAGCTGCCCAGGAAAGGGGGAGATCGGTACCTGTTGGTGTTAACAGATTCCTTTTCAGGATGGCCAGAAGCTTTCCCCACCAGAACTGCCAAAGCACGAGAAGTAACCAAAGTATTGTTACAGGAAATAACACCGCGTTTTGGAGTCCCAGCCACAATGTCCTCAGATAGAGGCCACACTTTATTTCAAAAATTGTGCAGCAAATTAACCACCACTGAGGCAGAGATTGGGAACTCCACACTCCAGATCATCCTCAGTCGAGTGGCCAAGTAGAGAAAATGAACCATTTGATTAAGCAGCAAGTTACAAGATTAAGACAAGAGACAAAATTACCTTGGCCTCGGGTTCTTCCATGGCCATTATTACGAATTCAAACCAAGCCGAGAGTAAAAGAGAAATTGAGTCCTTTTGAAATATTGTACGGGAGGCCATAGAGGGTCCAAGAAGGCATCACCCCCACCCAAGTCGGGGAGGAAACCCTACACAAATACATGATGGCCCTAAACAAACAGCTCAAAGAAATTGAAGAACATGCAGCTAGGGCTCGAAACAGAGAATCAGATGGAGCAGTACATGATGTACAACCCGGAGATTATGTCTATGTGAAATCTTTTTCAGAAAAGACCCCAGAACCACAGTGGGAAGGAGCATTCCAGGTGCTCCTGACCACCTTTCCTGCAATCAGGATCAAAGAACAAGCTGCCTGGATTCATCATACCCGAGCGAAGAAAGCTCCTGAAAGATTCTGGAAAGTGACGCCGAGTGACAATGAACTGAAATTAAAACTTACTCAGGAAAGTGAATAGAGTGTGGGTGAAATGTTAGCATAGCTTAACACCTTTTAAAATGAATAGTCAAATGAGCATCATTTGGAAAATGGCAATTTTTTGTGATTATTGTTGTAGCCATAGCTACAGAAGGAAATGCAACATTGCATGCATATAAGGTGACTGGTGTACATAAATGTCCAAGGAAAGCTTATGACTTTCACTCTCGTCGGTCCCTGAGTCAGATGTTAAAAATTACAAATGCGACTGTTTGGGAAGGAAGGAACATCTGGGGATGTGAATATGCATTTGTTCAAGATGGATTCCATGGGGCTCACCAAGAACCCGTGAAATTTACCCAAATTGGCCCAGAATGCTGTGACAGATGCTTAACTGGCTGTTCTGAGTTCTGACTTAAAATAGAAAGATGTGCAGTTAAAGATTTTAAACTTGACTTTAACGTAACCGAAATTTGTGCTCAAGCTGAGGTTAAGGCTACTCCCATGTTTGGGATCCAAACTGCCCCATTTTGGCTCCAAAGTCCCCTTTTGGGACCAAACTCGTCCTTTTTGAGGCCAAATTCCCCTTTTTAGGGGTCAGACTCTCATTTTTTTAAATCCAAACTCCCCTTTTTAGGTCGAAACTGCCCCTTTTTGGTGCTCAAACCCCCAGCTTTGGGCCAAATTCTCCCTTTTTGGGTCCAAACTTCCCATCTTGGCACCCTAATTCCCCTTTTTTGGCCCCAAATTCTCCCTTTTTGGGCCCAAACTCCCATTTTTTTGGATCCAAACTGCCCCTTTTTGGCTCCAAATTCCCCTTTTTGGGACAAAATTCTCCCTTTTTGATGCTGAACTCCCATTTAGGGGTCCGGCTCCCAGGGTTTTTTAAATCCAAACTCCCCTTTTTAGGTTGAAACTGCCCCTTTGTGGTGCTCAACCCCCCAGTTTTGGGCCAAACTGTCCCTTTTGGGTCCAAATTCCCCCAGTTTTGAGTCCAAACTTCTCATCTGGGCACCCAAATTCCCCTTTTTTGGACCCAAATGCCCATTTTGGGGAGCCAAACTCCCCTTTTTCATCCCAAATCACCCTTCTCAGCCCCAAATTTCCCCCCTGGATCTCATTGGGTCCTCTGGGTTGAACTTTTAGGGGTCAGGCTCCCATTGTTTTAAATCCAAACTCCCCTTTTTAGGTCAAAACTGCCCCTTTTTGGTGCTCAAACCCCCAGCTTTGGGCCAGACTGTCCCTTTTTGGTCCAAACTCCCATCTGGGCACCCAAATGCCCCTTTTTCAGCCCCAAATTCTCCCTTTTTGGACCCAAACTCCCATGTTTTCGATTCAAACTGCCTCTTTTTGGCTCCCAAGTCCCCTTGTTGGGACAAAATTCTCCCTTTTTTATGCTGAACTCCCATTAAGGGGTCTGGCTCCCAGGGTTCTTTTTAATCCAAACTGCCCCTTTTTGGTGCTCAACCCCCCAGCTTTGGGCCAAACTGTCCCTTTTGGCAGCCAAACTCTCATTTTTGGCTCCAAACTTCTCATCTGGGCATCCAAATGCCCCTTTTTCGGCCCCAAATTCTCCCTTTTTGGCACAAACTCCCATGTTTTCAATCCAAACTGCTCCGTTTTGGGTCCAAAGTCCCCCTTTTGGGACCAAACTCATCCTTTTTGAGGCCAAATTCCCCTTTTTAGGGGTCGGAGTCCCATTTTATTTATTCCAAGCTCCCCTTTTTAGGTAGAAACTTCCCCTGTTTGGTGCTCAAACTTCCAGTTTTGGGCCAAATTCTCCTTTTGGAGTCCAAACTTCCCATCTGGGCGCCCTAATTCCCCTTTTTCGGCCCCAAATTCTCCCTTTTTGGACACAAACTCCCATGTTTTGGATCCAAACTGCCTCTTTTTGGCTCCAAAGTCCCCTTTTTGGGACAAAATTCTCCCTTTTTATTCTGAACTCCCATTTAGGGGTCAGGCTTGTTGCAGTGGGGATACTGTAACATGCTGTATCAAACCAGGAGGGCCGTAGAAAATAAATATATATATGGACAGACTCTTGGTAGATGTTTCAGAGATGTTTATTTCTCCAGCCGCATGGCCGGGGCTCTGCCGAGGAACTCCTCAATCCCCGGACCCGAGGGTCCTTGCCCGCGCAGGGGAACACAGAACAACCAATGGGGAACGAGGCTGACCAGGGGCAGGGAAACCCCTTCTCTGTCCCAGGGCCCCTCTCCCAGGGCTACATGGCAGGGGGAGGAGACCCCGACATTTCACCTGTTTATTTTTAACAAAAGAGATGTAAAACTTAACATTGAAAACAACAAGAACAGTTTCAAAACAAAACAAGCCACCCTCCTGAGTCTTGAAATGTCCAAACAGATTCTCTGGAACATCTTAGGGCTGACAGAAGGGAGACAGAACTCTCTGAGCATGCTTTGTGGGGAAACTGAGGCAGGAGAGGGTTTCATTTCTTCCTTCCCCCTCTTCATCCCCCACTCGGCATTGGAAAGGGATTTTTGGGGAAACAATTGGCAAAGGTATGGTTTTGTGAGGGAAACCATGGATGAAAAAACGGATTTGGAATACACTGGGGGTAATAGGATATAGGGTAGGAGGGAAAGGTGGGATTAGGAAAGGGAGACTGTAGGGGGGGCTTATAATGGAGATACTGTCTAACATGACTGCGATTTTTAGCATATATACTGCCTTTTACAGGAACACCATCAGGCCCAGTGACTTCTGATGCTTGTAACCCTTTTCTACCTTGTACAATTTTGAATTCCACCACCTCTCCATCTCCCAAGCTTGGGATGCGTTTTTCAGGGTTATTCTTTTTAATAGTAGTTCTATGCACGAATATGTCTTGCTGGTTGTCACACCATGTTATAAAACCATAATTTTGCTTAACATTATACCATTTTACTATCCCTAAGATCTTAGCTACTATGATCTTTTCCTGCTGTTTTCTGTCTCGCTGCGTCTTTGCTCTCTCTTTTGGTTGCTCCCGTGTTGGAATTTTCGGAGCTGCTCGTGCCTGCGCGCTTTTCCCAGGGTCGCATTCGGGGCCGTGCGGGCCGGGCCGGGCCGCGCCGCTCAGTTCTCTGTGCGTCGCCTCCTCTGGTCGCAGCTTCCCTGCTGATGCCAGGCGCTGCATCTCGGCCGGGCCCCTGAGCAACAACTCCCCCGTGCCCTGCTCCAGCGCGCGTTTCAGCTGGGTGTGGCTCTGCTCCACTGCCACCGCCGCCAGCGCCGCCCGCGCGCTGCCCCTCTCGGCCGGGCGTTCACGGGGCTCACTCCATCACGCGCTGTGCGGGGCCGGGCAGGCACTGCTGGGTCGCCCCGCTCCCGCTGCGCCTCGCTCTGCTGCCAGCACTGCAGCTTGTGCCGCTCGGCCCACATGCGGGAACTGCCTCGCTGTTGCTCGCAGAGCACTCGATGCACGTGGCCTGGGCCACACGGTCCCTGAGGAACGCTTCCCTTCGCCAAGACACAGCTGACATTGCTCAACAGTCTCGGTAATTAAATAATATTCATGAAAATATTCTTCCATCGGCATGTATTTTGACTCAAATATTAACTGTGTCCAAGCAGTCTTCCAAAAGCCCTTGGTAAGAATTAAATCCCAGGAAACAGAGAAAAAGTTCTTAAACAACCATGCCAGGAAGTGTTTCAGTTCTTTTTGAGCTTGAATTGAGCTAAAATTTACAAATGGTTGTTCAAGAATCTTTTTAAGATAAATGTCCATATGCGGCTCTGAGAGCCAAGAGTCTTCCCACGATTCCTCCATAGTTTAGAGATGGAATGGCAAAACAAAACCAAGAAGAGGAATCCAAAGTTTCTAGGGTTTACTCACACAAATCAGTCTCTTAGGGATCGGGGATGGTTCTGCTCACAATTCTCCATCATTTGTTACAGCGGGGATACTGTAAAACACATATATCAAACCAGCAGTCCCGTGGAAAAGAAATATATATGTGCACAGATTCTTGGTAGATGTTTCAGAGATGTTTATTTCTCCAGCCGCATGGCCGGAGCTCTGCAGAGGAACTGTTACAGTCACGGGACCAAGGGTCATTTGCCTGCGCAGTGAAACACAAATGAACCAATGGGGAACGAGGCTGACATTGGGCAGGGAAACCCCGTGTCTGTCCCCCAGTGTCCCTCTCCCAGGGCTACGTGGCGGGGCGGGAGACCCCAACACCAAGGAGCCTTTGCAACACCAAGGAGCCAGATGCGCATGGAACCCAGGGTGCACTGAGACACAGCGGGGCCTTGTTGGAACCAAAGACACCTCTGCAAAAAGCAGGGGAGCTCCTAGAACCAAGGAGTGCATTGTTACAATAGAAAACCTATGGAACCAAGGGGCCATTGTGACACAGCGGGGCCTCATGGAAGCAATTGTCCATTATGACAATGCGGATCGAAGGAGACCATGGTGACACTGCGGAACCTCATGGAAGCAAGGAGCCATTGTGACCCAGTGGGGCCTCATGGAATCAAGGAGACCATTGTGACACAGGTGATGCACATGAAGCCAAGGAGCCATTGTGACACTTTGGGCTTCTTCCCTTGAGCTCTGCAGCTGGCTGTCCCAGCCCACTGCACCATGTGCCACGTGCTCTCCTCAGGGCTCTGCCTGCACACAGGCCCAGGAGAAGTTTTCCTGTTTGTAAGGAAAGAATGGAAAAGCCTGAGCAGGTTTCCTAAACAACAAACCCCACTCAGGAGCCACATGCTCAGTCCGGGCTGCCTGCAATGATGTCCCCTTTCTACAAGGGACACTGTGAGCAGGAATGATCTGTGGGAGCAGAATTCTCGCAGTCTTTCCACTGAATTCTCTGTCCCTGTCCTTTCCCTGGCTCTCTGTTGCAGATGGAAGCTGCTGGTGCCATTCTCAGCTTTAAGCCCGCTTTTGATGCAAGCACATGCTCCCAGGTGTGTTCAGAGGCTGTTGCTCAGTGTTGATGCAAAGCTTTTGTGTTCCTCATGGAACCAAGGAGCCATTGTGACACTGCAGGGGCTCATGGTATCAAGGAGACAATTGTGACAGTACAGAACCTCCTAGAAACAAGGCTCCATTGTGACACCGTGGGGAATCATGGAATCAAGGAGCCCATTGTGACACAGAGAGGCCGCAGGGAACCAATGGTCCATTGTTACACTGCGGATTCAAGACGACCATGGGGACAGCACGGAACCTCATGGAACCATACGTCCATTGGGACACAGCGGGGCCGCATGGAAACAAAGGGACCATTGTGGCAAAGCAAAGCCTAATGGAACCATGGAGAGCATTGTGACACTAAGGAAACTCATGGAACCAAGGCGACCACTGGGACACAATGGAACCTCATGGAACCAAGGCTCCATGATGATTTTGTAGGGCCTCATGGAGCACAGGATCCATTGTGACACGGCAGGACCTCGTGGAACCAAGGAGCCTTTGTGATACTCCAGATGCGCATGGAAGCCAGGGTGCACTGAGACACAGCGGGGCCTTGTTGGAAGCAAAGACACCTCTGCAAAAAGCAGGGGAGCTCCTAGAACCAAGGAGTGCATTGTTACAATAGAAAACCTATGGAACCAAGGGGCCATTGTGACACAGCGGGTCCTCATGGAAGCAATTGTCCATTATGACAATGCAGATCAAAGGAGACCATGGTGACACTCCGGAACCTCATGGAACCAAGGGGCCATTGTGAAAATCTGGGCCTCAGTGGAAAAAAGGACATCGATGATCGTAATTAACCTAATCGAAACTATGGGACATTGTGACACTGCAGAACCTCAGGGAGCCAGGGAGACCTCACGGAGGAACCTTATGGAAGCAAGGGGCCATTTTCACACTACGGAACCAAGGAGACCACTGTTGACAGTACAAACCTCATGGAACCAAGAGGCCATTCTTATACAGCGAGGCCTCATGGAACCAAGGGGCCATTGTGACACTGCAGGGCCCTGTGGAACCAAATATTCATTGTGACACAGCGGGGCTGCTTGTAACCAATTGCGATACTGCGGATCCAAGAGACCACGGGGACACTACGGCACTTCATGGAACCAAGGGGCTGTTGTGACACACCAAGGCCTCGTGGAACCAAGGAGAGCATTGTGGCAGAGCAGAACCAAGGAGGCCATTTGGGCAGTATGGACCCTAAGAGAACCAAGGCTCCACTGTTATACAGCAGGGCCTCCTGAAACCAAGGAGCCATTGTGAACCTGTGGGGCATCATGGAGTCAAGGGCACCACTGCTACTGAAATCTGCTGGAGAGAAACCTTCTCACACAGTTTGGAGGATTTGAAAGCAGCTATTCTTTATTACAGCATGGTGGTCACTCGGGTGATCCTTCATGCATTTGAGTGCACTGAGCATGGAGTGGACAGAGTTTATACCAGACACACTGATTACATATTCATTAGTTATCCCCACTTCCTTTGACTTTATTGGACATAGGTGTAGCCCTTATCACAAGTCCTATCTATTTCTCCAAGCCTGTGCTGTTCTGTCCCACTGTCCTCGATCAGAGTTAATGTTGTTCTGTCCTACTGTCCTTGTCACAGTGCTCGCCCCACATGAGGGGTGTCTGCAACCCCCCCATCCAATGGGCTTGGGCTGGGCAAGTGTTCCCAAGGGAACAGGGATGGGACAGCTGGGCTGGACTGACCCAAGGGATGTTCCATTCCGTGTCACACCGTGATCAACAAGAAACTGAGAGAAGCAGGAGGTGGAGGGCATTAATTTCTTTTTTCAGGCCTTTTTCTTTCAAACAGCACCTACACATACAAAACCCTCTCCTGCCACAAGGTGGTTGAGGATTTTCCGCTGATAGGAGATTTCCTGTGCAGTTGCTTTGCTTCTGTTTGTGGCTTTTGCTTTTTGTGGTTGGTTTGTTTGTGGGGTTTTTGTGTGGTTGTGGGTGGGTTTTGCTTTGGTATTTTTGGTTGGGTTTTAGTCTTTTTCCCTATTGATCTGCGTTTCTTCTGATGCATATGTTTTTTCTTCCTTTTCTTGTGGCTTGGTTGGCACCTGATGGCAAGACAAATTGATCCAACTCAGTCCACTTGCCCAATTATGTTTTGCAGTCACCATTAATGAGATGACTTTGGTCGCAGACTCCCTGCAACTTGGCAGCATCCACAAAGGCGTTGAAAGTGCATTTCATCCCATTGCAGAGATAATAGAAATGTTCCCCAGTGGTGCTCAAGGGCTGGCCACTGAGGGATGGCACCAGGGAGTGGCTGCCAAGAGGACTCTGGACCATGGATGACATTTGACCCTCATTGTTCAGCCCAATTCCCACCCACCCCATGTTCCACTTCTTCAGCCCAGCTCCCACCAACCTGGCTCTGAGGAGACCCCAGCAGAGCCTGGCACAGGCCTGGCTGGAGTCTGGGCACACAACATGCTCTTCTTTTCCCTCCCACAGGGCTTCTGCAATCCCTGCCTTGTCCTGCCAGGGCCTGCAATGGCTGCAGGAGGATTTGCCACATGCCCTTCCCTGCTGAGCCTGACCAGTCTGGGACTCTCCCAACACCTGGATGAGAAGGCCAGTTCTTTCCCATAGGAAGGAAAGCACAGAGCCCTGGTGTTTCAGGGGCAGATTAGAGGCAACAACCAGAGGCCAAGGCCAGCCAGAGCTGTCTGTCCTGGCAGCTTTTGTCTGGGAGAAACCCTTGCATCTAGGCAATTTTGGAGGAGAAGTACCAGTTTTGGCCATGGGTGCTGGGACAGGAGGGATGGATCTTTTCTGTAGGAAGGAAAGCCCAGAGCCCCAGTGTGTGAAGGCAGGTGAGAGCCAGCTCTCAGGAAGCCAAGGGCAGCCAGACTTGCTGGTAATGGCAGCTTTTGACTGGGAGCAATCCCTGGATATAGGGAATTTTGGAGGCAGAATCCCATTTCAGCCATGGGCCCCTGGATGAGAAGAACAGTTCTTTTCTCTTTGAAGGAAAGCCCAGAGCCCCAGGGTTTCAGGGGCACATGAAAGAGACCCTTGACATGCCAAGGTCACTTGGAGCAGTCAGGCCAAGCCAACCACACCTGTTACCCGTTCCCTCGGATCCACGGGGCCCCGCAGTGTCACAATGTTGGTGTCATATTGGTCCTTGGTTCCATGAGGCCTTGCTGTGTCACACTGGCCCCTTGTTTCCATGGGGCCCCACAGTGTCCCAATGGTTCCCGCGTTGCTTCCATGGGGCCTTGCAGTGTCACAGGGGTCTCCTTGGTACTGCAGTATCACAATGGACTCTTGGTTCCATGGGGATTCACAATGTCAGAAGGTTCCTTGTTTCCACAAGGTCCTGCAGAGCCCCTTGATTCAAGGAGGCCTTGAAGTGTCATAATGGTCTTCTGAATTCCATGAGGCCCCACAATATCACAATGGACCTTTGATTCCATGCGTCCCCACACCGTTACATGAATCCTTAGTTCCAAGGGGCCCTGTAGTGTCACAATGCTCTCCTTGGTTCCATGGTGCCACACAGTGACACAACGGCCCCTTGGCCCAAGAAGGTCCCATAGTGTCACAATGGTTCCTTGCTTCCATGAGGCCTTGTGGTGTCACCATGGACTCCTTGGTTCCATGGGGCTGCAAAGTGTCACAATGGCCCCTTGGTTCCATGGGGCCTGTGGTGTCACAACAGTCTCCGTGATTCCATAAGGCCCTGCAGTGTCACAGTAGACCATTGGTTCCATGAGACCCCAGAGTGTCACAAGGGCCCCTTGGTTCCATTGAGCCCCACAGGATCACTATGGTCACCTTGGTTCCACAAGGCCCTGAAGTGCCACAAGGGTCCTTTGGTTTCACAAGGCCTCAAAGTGTCAAAATGGCCCTTTGGTTTCATGAGGCCTCACTGTGCCACAATGGACCCTTGGTTCTGCAGTGTGAGAATGCCCCCTTGGTCCCTTGCAGCCTCACAGTGTCACTGTTGTGCCCTTGGTTCCACAAGGCCCTGCAGGGCCACAATGGTCCTTAGGTTCCACGAGGCCTCCAAGTGTCACAATGGTCTGCATGGTTCCATGAAGCCCCACTGGCCCACAGTGGTGAAAGGAATGAGATCAATTTGTCTTTGCAAATAAACTGTGGGTCTGCTCATAGGTAAAAGCCTGATACTGAGAGGTCAAAGAAACAGTGGGAGGAATTCCACTGATTGATGGAAGGAGTGAGAGGGATTTGTCTTTGCAAACAAACTGTGGGGTCTGCTGATAGGTAAAGATGGATACTGAGAGACGAAAGAAGCAATGGAAAGAACCATAAATTCCATTGGAGAAAAAAGGGAGGGGTATCCATTAGATGGGGTCTGTGTTAAGTGATTTGGGAAGTCTGTACCTCTCAAGTACCTCAGCCAATGGGCAAAGAGAGAGGGAAATGTGGCCAGGAAATCAGGAGAGAAAGGAGGCTGCATCCTCTAACAACTTGACAGATCCCAGGGGAATGCCCCATGGCCTCTCCTTTTATTCAAATAAAGTAATGGGACTCCTCTATTTCCTTTGTGGACATTAACCTCTGGTGGTTTTGGGTTAATTTTCCTGACAATGGCTTCCTTGGTTCCATGATGCCCTTTAATGTAACAATGGTCTCCTTGGATCCACGGTGTCAGAATGGACCCTTGGTCCCATGGAGCCCCTCAGGGTCACAATGGTGCCCTTGATTCCATGAGGCCCTGCCGTGCTGTAATGGCCCCTTGGTTATAGGAGGCTCTGCAGTGTCACAATGGCCCCATGGTTCCAGTGGGTCCCAAAGTGTCATCATGGTCTCCATTGTTCCATGAAGCCCCGCAATGTCACTGTGGTCCCCTTGGTTCCACAGGGCCCCACAGGGTCACAATGGACCCTTGGTTCCATGAGGTTCCTCAGTCACAAGGGTCTCCCTGGATCTGCAGGGTCACAATGGCCCATTGGCTCCATGTGGCCACTCTGTGTCACAGTGGCTCATGGTTCCATGAGCGTTCATACTGTCAACAACCATCTCCTTGGTTCCACAGTGCCACCATGGATCCTTGGATCTGCACTATGACAATGGACCATTGGTTCCATGGGGTCCCACAGTGTCACTGTTGACTCCTTGGTTCTGTGAGGCCCTGCTGTCACCAAATCTCCAAAATATCAGCATAAGACTCCTTAACACTGATTTGGTGTTAAAGAGAGCATCATTTATTCAGGCCTGAGCTCCAGCAGGGGATAACTCCTAACCTTACGTGGACACGTGACTCTACAAGTGTGTTGCTCACATACAGTCGCTACATGCGTATTACAATTCACCCATTTCCTTAAAACCCACCCCAAGTTCCCAGATTCAGTCCTTGTTTTTTCTAGCACTGCACCCTTGAGCCAGATGTCTTCTTCTTCTCGTCCAACCGTCCCTGCTGGGAAAGCAGCCCCTGCATGCCTTGTTCCTCTGCTAAAAGTTCACAGACACGGTAAAAATGGAATGAACCCTTTTGGTATCAAGCGCAAGGCTTTGTGTGCCAAGGCAGAGGCAGGCAGGAGGCAGAGCTGCCAGCAAAGGAAGGGGCCAGCCAGGTGGGGCAGCTGGGGGGATGAGGACAGCCTGCAGGGACAGAGGCGCATGGCAGGGACAGCGTGGCACAGCCTGGGCTGGAGAGGGCAGAGGGATGGGCAGCAGCTGCAAGGCCCTGACAGAGCCAACTTGTGCAGCACTTGGGCCACGGCTGCTGGCCCTGGCCCTGAGGCCAGCAGGAGACAAGGGACCCTTGCAGCCCTGGGGCCTCAGGGCCTCCTTGTCCCTGCTCAGCAGCCTGGCAGGGGCCGCCCCATGGTGCTGCCCTTGGCACTGCCCATCCCCACATCCCAGTGCCCCGGCAAGAGCCCTGAGCACTGAGGGAGGGACAGGATCTGCCTTGCCAGGGGCTGGGGCTCAGGCCTTGGCCCTTTGCATTCCTGAAACACATCCAGCTTTGCTCAGCATCAGAGACACCTTGCCCTTGCTTGTCCCCCCCCGTCATCACTGCCTGCAGTGTTCTGCTCTGACTGGAACCTGGGGACACTTGCTCAGTCCTGTCCCTCAGTGGGAGTGGAGGAAGCTCAGATTTGCACGAGGCTGCTCTGAGTGCCAGGGGTTGGAGGAGGGAAATGGTGGGGTGGGGGTAGGGACAAAGTGTGATTGATTGTCAGCCATAAAGGGCCTTGATGTTCAGATCTATTCCGACTGCATTAGGAGGAGCCAGGATCAATATCAGCTGGAGATCCCCGATATCAGTGTATAACAGGAAGAAGGTAAACAGGGCACAGAAGAGAAATCATTTCTCCTTGTATTGTTACCACAGTACATTCACTTTGAATAGACTTCTGAAATCTGTCTAATTAACCACAAAAGAATTGAAGGCAGAAATGATTCCCAGGGGCTTGTCCTGTTAGGGTGTTTTGAATTGTTTATGTATAAACAGGAAGAGAATAAACTGGGGAAAAGTTATTATTTCATTAATTTTTTAAAATAATATGTTCACTTTGAAAACACTTCCAGAATTGCTCTAATTAACCACAAAAGAATTGTGGACCTCAATGATTCCTGGGGGCTTGTGCTGTTAGGGTGTTTTGAATGTTAATGGTCCTTTGGCACTGAATTCCTGACCTGAAGAGCTGAAGGCTGAAGAAGCCTCTGCAGAAGTAAAATTGAGCAGCAGCCTCCAGGTTGCTGAGGATGTCAGCAGCCCCCACTGAGGCCATCGCTGCCAAGAGACCGTGGGGGCAATGAGCAGACAAGGAGAGCGTCCCTGGGGCTGGGGAAGCAGAACTCAGAGGCACCCCCGGCTCCAGGTGGGAAATGGGCTCTGGGATGGGGCTGTGAAAGCCCTGCCTGGGCTTGGCCAAGCAGCACAGCCAAGCCCTGACCCCATCCCCTGGCAATGGGCATCGGTGGCCTCACAGGATGCTCGTGGCTGTCCCGCAGCACTGGGATGTGGGGTGTGGGATGGGGAGGGCAGGAGAGCAGCAGGAGCCCTCCAAAGCTCTGTGGGCTGCGGGAGGAGGCCACAAGCCCTGGGGCTGGCAGGAACTGGTGTCTGCTCATGGGCCTCAGTGCCAGGGACAGCAGCCACAGCCAGGGGACACAAATCTCACTGCTGGGCTGATGAGGCTGACAGCTGGACTGGGGCCTCACAGAATGAGACCTAAAGACAGTCAGAATTGACCCGTGAGAATATGACAGGGACATTTTGCAGCTTCAGTGAAAGCCACAGAGAAGGCCAAGAAGATAATCCATGAGAGAAGATGTTCTGGACACAAGGAGAGGATGTTCTTGTAATGGGACCTTGAGAGTGTACAAGGAAGAGCTTGTGGATCATATGTAGCAGCTCTACCTTTGCTTGTACAGCTGATTGTTTTACTGCCTGAATGGTCATTGCTTGTTAGACAGCCTTGTCATTGTTTGCTCAGCAGCCAATCTCAATAGGCCACAGCCATTGTGAAGAGGTGTAAGAATAGCAGGAGAGAAAATCAAAACTTCTACCACTTTGGATTACAACAAGTGTGTGCTGTTCTGTCCGCCTGCACAAAAGCCACAGCAGACTTTGGCCCATTCAAGAGACTTATTTGGAGAGTTCCTTGGGAAGCAGCACTTAAAAACAAAGGGGTCCAGGAAAGATGGAAGTGCTTCAAAACAGAAATTGTGAAGGCGCAGGAACAGACTGTCCCTGTGTGCCAAAAGATGAGCCAACGAGGAAAACAAACAGCCTGGATGGGCAAGGAGCTTTTGAAGGCACTCAGGGAAGAAAAGAGGGTGCACCACCTTTGGAAGGAGGGTCAGGTATACCAGGAAATGTTTAAGGGAGTTTTTAGGTCATGTAGGAAAAAAAGTAGAGAGGCAAAAGCCCAGTTAGAACTCAATCAGGCCAATTCTGTGAAGGACAAAAAAAAATATTTTTATGAACACATTAATGGCAAAAGGGAGGGCAAGGAGAACCTCCATTCTCTGTTAGATGGGGGAGGGAATTTAGTACCTAAAGATGAGGAGAAGGCTGAGCTACTTAACCCCTTCTTTGCCTCAGTTTCCAACATTGAGACAGGTCGTCCTCAGGACAAGTGGCCTCCTGGGCTGGTAGATGGGGACAGGGAGCAGAAGAGCCCCTGTAATGCAGGAGGAAGCAGCTGGTGACTGCTGAGCCCCTCAGATGCTCACAGGTGTCTCTGGGAGCAGATGGGATCCATCCTAGGGGGATGAGGGAGCTGCTGGATGAGCTCCCCAAGCCGCTCTCCATCATTTACCATCAGCCCTGGCTCACCGGGGAGCTCCCAGAGGACTGGAGATGCCAATGTGAGCCCATCCACAAGAAGGGCTGGAGGGAGGATCTGGGCAACTCCAGGCCTGTCAGCCTGACCTCGGTGCCCGGCAAGGTTATGGAACTGATCACCCTGAGTGCCATCCCACGGCATCTACAGGGTGGCCGAGGGATCAGACCCAGCCAGCGTGGATTTCAGTGTCTTCATTGATGATCTGGATGAGGGCATTGAGTCCACCACCAGCAAATCTGCAGATGACACCAAGCTGGGTGCGAGTGTGGATCTGCTGGAGGGTAGGAGGGCTCTGCACAGGGACCTGCACAGGCTGGATCCAGGGCCCAAATCCAACCACGGGAGCTTCAACAAGACCAAGTGCCAGGTCCTGCACTTTGGCCACAACAACCCCTGCAGCGCTACAGGCTGGGGACAGAGTGGTTGGACAGCGGCCAGGCAGAAAGGGACCTGGGGGCACTGATGGACAGCAGGCTGGACATGAGGCAGCAGTGTGCCCACGTGGCCAAGAAGGCCAATGGCTCCTGGCCTGGATCAGAATGGAGTGGCCAGCAGGACCAGGGCAGGGATTCTTCCCCTGGACTGGGCACTGGTGAGGCCGCACCTCGAGTGCTGTGTCCAGTTCTGGGCCCCCAATTTAGGAAGGACATTGAGGGGCTGGAGCGTGTCCAGAGAAGGGCAACAAGGCTGGTGAGGGGTCTGGAACACAAGTGCTGTGAGGAGCAGCTGAGGGAGCTGGGGTTGTTTATCCTGGAGAAGAGGAGGCTCAGGGGAGACAAGGAGGTGTCAGGGCACGGCTTGGGCTTGATGATGTCCAAGGTCTTTTCCAGCCTGGTTGATTCTGGGATTTGTTGGGAAAGATGAAACAGGAAAGCCTTATAAATATGATTGCCTGACAAAAGATTTTGGGAATATGAAAACTATAAGCGACATCGAAATGAAAGCCACCTTTGAGATACCAAGTCTTAGTTACTGAACAACTGGAAAACAATGGTATGGCCGACTGAAGGTAATCCCCTCTTGATTGAACAATACCCTCTGCTTGCAGGCAGGTCCAAGGGTCAGAGCAGACCCTACTAGCTCAGCAGAAGGGGTCCAAAGAGTAGTTTTTAGAAGTTAAGATGTAACACTCTATGGTAATATAAGAACTCTTATAGGCTGTATGTAAATGCTATAGGATTTGTATCTTGTATTAGATTGGTTAGTGACAATTAGAATATTCAGTACAGAAGATGATTTATTGTATTGTAACCAGGACTTCAGACACTTCTTTTTACTACACTCTTACTATACACTCTTACTGTAGACTCTTACTATTCTCTCTTTGCTTACCCGCTTACTCTCTTGCTCTCTTGGGCCTGCTCAGAGCTGCCAGCTGCAGCTCTAAGCAGTGCCCCTGTACCCACGCCCTTTGCAATAAACCGCATGTTCCAAGATCTGACTACAGAGATCTCTCGTCTCCATTCACCGTCACCGTCTGTCACCCATCTGACTCCACCCGAACCCGCACCGACCGAACCTCCCCTGTTCCTACAGGATTCTCTGAAACCACCCTTGAAGCAGCTGCAGGATGAGCCCTGGGCCTCCTCTTGAGAAGGTCCAGCAGCCCCTGTCCCTCAGCTTCTCCACACGGGCCCCAAAGCCCATCCTGTCAGTCCTGCAGAGCCTCTCCAGCTCCTCCTCCCTGCCCCACAACAGGGAGCCCCACAGCCAGACACAGCAGCCCAGATGTGCCCCCCTGGCCTCTGGTGCCTCTGGCAAGGGAACAGCTCGAGGCACTGCAGGGCCCTGCAGACAATTCCTGCAGCACTTGTAGGATGATCCTGCTCCCCAAGGGACGTTCCCGTGGTGCCGAGGCGGCAACTGCAATGGGGAGTGGGGCCAGAGAGGAAAGGGCAAACAGGGCTGGGCTGTTTGCAGGGGAGGGGACAGGGATGGGCAAGAGCAAGAAATGTGGAGCAGGAGAGAGGAAAGAAAGCAAAGGTGAAGCAGAGGAAATGCTCAGGGCTCTTTGGGGGTGGCTGCCAGGCAGCCCTGGCTCTGAGCAACAACGTCTGCAGTGGGACAGGAAACTCAGAGCTGATGGGAACAAACTTTCTGGCTGACTTGAGAGGCCCCGACAAAGCTGAGAGGTTTCCCTGCCGTCCCCCAGCCCTTGCTGGCCCCCAGGGGCTGATGGCATTTGTGCTCACTCAGGTTCATCTCCCCACAGCAACAGCGTGGGGTGCTCACGCCTGGGCTGTGCAGTGCAAACAGGGGCTCCTGAGCCAGTCCTGCCGTGTGTGTGCCTGCAAGGATCCAGCCCCTCTGGGAGCTGGGCAGAGGCCAGGGCTGCAGAGGGGGGATGTTGCTGGCAGCTGCATGAGGCCGCTCTGGGACGCTGCCCGGGGGTGTCCAGCGCAGGGGGGATGGATCAGGCCCTGCTCTGCTGCTCCTTCCCGGCTCCCCCAGGGACCCTGCAGAGCACCAGCCCTGCTGGTTGCCCCCACCCTGCCCACGGCCACCCTGGGGCTGCTCACGGGGGTTTTCTCTGCTGAGCACTGGCCTGGGCGGGCTCTTGAGAGAGCCTGGGCAAGGAGCCTGGAGCCCCCAGGCCCTGCCCTGAGGCGTCAGCGCTGCCCCAGCAGTGCCCATGGCCTGTCCCTGCTGCAGCCCCGGCACTGCCAGCCCAGGGCTGGGAGCGAGCCCCAGAGCACTCAGCCCCTGCAGCAACACGAGGGGCAGGAGGGCAGCGGGACAGTGGCACGGGAGCAGCACTGGCAGCACCAAGGGCTGCTGCTCCTGGCCACAGCTGCTGTGCCCCCCTGAGCTGCCCCCAGCTCTGCACACAGACATTGCTGCTGCCACTCCACACAAGGCAACTAAAGGGGCATCTCTGCTGGAAACTTTGCTGGCACATCCTTGAGTTCATTTAAAGGCACCGAGAGCACAGCTCCTCATTGACACAGGCTGGGGCCACAGCCAAGGTGGAGAGAAACAAAAGGAGAAGTGGAAGAAATATTGCCCTTGCTTTGTGGACAACAATAAATAACTAAAGACAGAAAAAATAACCCCAGAACCAAACCAAAAAAAACTATCAAAGACGAGTTTTATTGCAAGTGATTTGCAGCAATTGGCAACCAGTTTAATGTTTCTTAAATCGTCCAGCCATCAGTGTCCACACTGCAGCCTTGAGCTCCTGGTTCCTCAGGCTGTAGATGAGGGGGTTCAGGGCTGGAGGCAGCACCGAGTACAGAAGTGACAGGGCCAGATCCAGGGATGGGGAGGAGATGGAGGGGGGCTTCAGGTAGGCAAAAAAGCCAGTGCTGAGGAACAGGGAGAGCACGGCCAGGTGAGGGAGGCACGTGGAAAAGGCTTTGTGCCTTTGTCCCTGCTCCGAGGGGATCCTCAGCACGGCCCTGAAGATCTGCACATAGGAGAAAACCATGAACACAAAACAGCCAAAACCTAAGGATAAACTAACCCAAATGAGCCCAATTTCCGGGAGGTTGGAGTGTGAGCAGGAGAGCTTGAGGATGTGTGGGATTTCACAGAAGAACTGGCCCAGGGCATTGCCCTGGCACAGGGGCAGGGAAAATGTATTGGCCATGTGCAGCAGAGCATTGAGAAAGGCACTGGCCCAGGCAGCTGCTGCCATGTGGGCACAAGCTCTGCTGCCCAGGAGGATCCCATAGTGCAGGGGTTTGCAGATGGACACGTAGCGGTCGTAGCACATGATGGTGAGGAGACAATACTCTGCTGAGATGAAGAACAGAAAGCAAAAGAGCTGAGCAGCACATGCTGAGTAGGAGATGTGTCTGGTGCCCCAGAGGGAATTGTGCATGGCTTTGGGGACAGTGGTGCAGATGGAGCCCAGGTCAGTGAGGGCCAGGTTGAGCAGGAAGAAGAACATGGGGCTGTGCAGGCGCTGGCCGCAGGCTACGGCGCTGATGATGAGGCCGTTGCCCAGGAGGGCAGCCAGGGAGATGCCCAGGAAGAGGCAGAAGTGCAGGAGCTGCAGCTGCCGCGTGTCTGCCAATGGCAGCAGGAGGAAGTGGCTGATGGAGCTGCTGTTGGACATTTGCTGCCTCTGGCCATGGGCATCTGTGAAAAAGTAATCATGGAATAGTTGGCTTTGCAGAGGACTTTCAATATCCCAGCCCAGCTTGGCGGCACTTTCCCCCCACTGCCTGCCCAGGGCTCTGCTGCCTGGGGCTGTCCCTGCCAGCAGCTGCTCCCTGTGCCCAGGCCTGGGCCCTGCCAGTGCTGCCAGAGCCCAGCCCGGCCCTGGGGGCTCAGCTCTGCCCTGCAGACCCCTCCCAGCCCAGGCCACTGCCCAGGGGCAGCTCTGGCTCTGCAGGCTCTGATGCCAAAGTCAGAGCACCCCTGAGGAGGCTGCAAAAGCGACGCTGATGCTGCCTGGAAGGGACCCTGTGCTGATTTCTGTCACTGCCCAGTTTCTTCAGATCTCAGAGAAAAATTTTTTGATTTTTCTCAACCTGAACTGAGAGATGAACATCCATGTGCAATTTCCCTTCCAGGCAACCCAGAGCAGTCAATTAAAAATCAGGATTCTTCCCTTTTATGCATTCCCTGCCTTGCTATGCTCCCTGTATAATCTACTAGGGAATATCCTGGAGTTAAATGTCCTGCTGGGAGCAGTCCTGAACAATGCAGCATCCCCACCACACAAGAAGAACACTTGCAAGCCTGACCAGCTGTCTCCTTCCACCCACACCTTGTCCCCCAGCACTGAGAGCAGCTCCCCGGGCCGGCTGAGAGCTGCCCCTGGCAGGCAGCAGAGTCCCTGCCCCAGCTCAGCGCCCTGGGCTGCAGGACCCTGCTCTGCAGGACAGCCCTGGGCACCCCTGGCTGCTCTAGCCAGGAGATAATCAGAGAATGGACTTACAGAATCTGTAGGCATTGGGATGTTGCAGCTTGAGGAGATCACTGCAGGAGCTGCAGCTGCCTTGTCCTGCAGCCAGAGGCTTCCTGTGTCAAGGGCTGGCCATGATTCTCGCGCAGTCACTTCTCAGCATCTTCCCAGCCCTGACTGACTGAAGCTCTCTGTGCCTCTGTGCTGTGCCCGGGCTGGCTGCAGGCAGTGGCCCAGCCCTGCTGGGCTGTGCCCAGGAGCTGCTCCTGGCCAGAGCTGTCTCTGTGCAGCGCTGCCGCTTGCCAGGAGCTGCCTCTGTGCCAGGAGCCCGGCCCAGCTCAGCAGCACAGACACAGCACAAGGACTGTAATGACCCTCTCGGGGCTCTGGTGTTGTTTACATTGGTCTCAGTCCCTGAGAGAGTTGTCCAAAACTCTTCTCAACAACTCAAAGTGAAACACAGAAGTTTCTTGAAGTTTTAATGGGTGCCACTGAGGGACAGGACTGAGCAAGTGTCCCCAGGTTCCAGTGAGAGCAGAACACTGCAGGCAGTGATGACAGGGGGGGACAAGCAAGGGAAAGGTGTCTCTGATGCTGAGCAAAGCTGGATGTGTTTCAGGAATGCAAAGGGCCAAGGCCTGAGCCCCAGCCCCTGGCAAGGCAGATCCTGTCCCTCCCTCAGTGCTCAGGGCTCTTGCCGGGGCACTGGGATGTGGGGATGGGCAGTGCCAAGGGCAGCACCATGGGGCGGCCCCTGCCAGGCTGCTGAGCAGGGACAAGGAGGCCCTGAGGCCCCAGGGCTGCAAGGGTCCCTTGTCTCCTGCTGGCCTCAGGGCCAGGGCCAGCAGCCGTGGCCCAAGTGCTGCACAAGTTGGCTCTGTCAGGGCCTTGCAGCTGCTGCCCATCCCTCTGCCCTCTCCAGCCCAGGCTGTGCCACGCTGTCCCTGCCCTGCGCCTCTGTCCCTGCAGGCTGTCCTCATCCCCCCGGCTGCCCCACCTGGCTGGCCCCTTCCTTTGCTGGCAGCTCTGCCTCCTGCCTGCCTCTGCCTTGGCACACAAAGCCTTGCGCTTGATACCAAAAGGGTTCATTCCATTTTTACCGTGTCTGTGAACTTTTAGCAGAGGAACAAGGCATGCAGGGGCTGCTTTCCCAGCGGGGACGGCTGGAAGAGAAGAAGAAGACACCTGGCTCAAGGGTGCAGTGCTAGAAAAAACAAGGACTGAATCTGGGAACTTGGGGTGGGTTTTAAGGAAATGGGTGAATTGTAATACGCATGTAGCGACTGTATGTGAGCAACACACTTGTAGAGTCACGTGTCCACGTAAGGTTAGGAGTTATCCCCTGCTGGAGCTCAGGCCTGAATAAATGATGCTCTCTTTAACACCAAATTAGTGTTAAGGAGGCTTATGCTGATATTTTGGAGATTTGGTGACAGTGGAGCCTCACAGAACCAAGGAGTCAACAGTGACACTGTGGGACCCCATGGAACCAATGGTCCATTGTCATAGTGCAGATCCAAGGATCCATGGTGGCACTGTGGAACCAAGGAGATGGTTGTTGACAGTATGAACGCTCATGGAACCATGAGCCACTGTGACACAGAGTGGCCACATGGAGCCAATGGGCCATTGTGACTCTGCAGATCCAAGGAGTCCCTTGTGACTGAGGAACCTCATGGAACCAAGGGTCCATTGTGACCCTGTGGGGCCCTGTGGAACCAAGGGGACCACAGCGACATTGCGGGGCTTCATGGAACAATGGAGACCATGATGACACTTTGGGACCCACTGGAACCAAGGGGCCATTGTGACACTGCAGAGCCTCCTATAACCAAGGGGCCATTACAGCACGGCAGGGCCTCATGGAATCAAGGGCACCATTGTGACCCTGTGGGCTCCATGGGACCAAGGGTCCATTCTGACACCATGGAACCAAGGACACCATTGTTACACTAAAGGGCATCATGGAACCAAGGAAGCCATTGTCAGGAAAATTAACCCAAAACCACCAGAGTTTTATGTCCACAAAGGAAATAGAGGAGTCCCATTACTGTATTTGAATAAAGGGAGAGGCCATGGGGCATTCCCCTGGGATCTGTCAAATTGTTAGAGGATGCAGCCTCCTTTCTCTCCTGATTTCCTGGCTGCATTTCCCTCTCTCTTTCCCCATTGGCTGAGGTACTTGAGAGGTACAGACTTCCCAAATCACTTAACACAGACCCCATCTAATGGATACCCCTCCCTTTTTTTTATTCCTATGGAATTTATGGTTCTTCCCATTGCTTCTTTCGTCTCTCAGTATCCGTCATTACCTATCAGCAGACCCACCCTTTGTTTGTAAAGACAAATCCCTCTCACTCCTTCCATCAATCAGTGGAATTCCTCCCACTGTTTCTTTGACCCCTCAATATCTGGCTTTTATCTATGAGCAGACCCACAGTTTATTTGCAAAGACAAATTGATCTCATTCCTTTCACCACTGTGGGCCAGTGGGGCTTCATGGAACCATGCAGACCATTGTGACACTTGGAGGCCTCGTGGAACCTAAGGACCATTGTGGCCCTGCAGGGCCTTGTGGAACCAAGGGCACAACAGTGACACTGTGAGGCTCCAAGGGACCAAGGGGGCATTCTCACACTGCAGAACCAAGGGTCCATTGAGGCACAGTGGGGCCTCGTGAATCCAAAGGGCCATTTTGACACTTTGAGGCCTTGTGAAACCAAAGGACCCTTGTGGCACTTCAGGGCCTTGTGGAACCAAGGTGACCATAGTGATCCTGTGGGGCTCAATGGAACCAAGGGGCCCTTGTGACACTGTGGGGTCTCATGGAACCAATGGTCGACTGTGACACTGCAGGGCCTTATGGAATCACGGAGACTGTTGTGACACCACAGGCCCCATGGAACCAAGGGGCCATTGTGACACTTTGCGGCCCTATGGAACCAAGGAGTCCATGGTGACACCACAAGGCCTCATGGAAGCAAGGAACCATTGCGACACTCTGGGACCTTCTTGGGCCAAGGGGCCGTTGTGTCACTGTGTGGCACCATGGAACCAAGGAGAGCATTGTGACATTACAGGGCCCCTTGGAACTAAGGATTCATGTAATGGTGTGGAGACTCACGGAATCAAAGGTCCATGGTGATATTGCGGGGCCTCATGGAATTCAGAAGACCATTATGACACTTCAAGGCCTCCTTGAATCAAGGGGCTCTGCAGGACCTTGTGGAAACAAGGAACCTTCTGACATTGTGAATCCCCATGGAACCAAGAGTCCGTTGTGATACTGCGGTACCAAGGAGACCCCTGTGACACTGCAAGGCCCCATGGAAGCAAGGGGGGAACCATTGGGACACTGTGGGGCCCCATGGAAACAAGGGGCCAGTGTGACACAGCGAGGCCTCATGGAACCAAGAACCCAGTATGACACCAACATTGTGACACTGCGGGGCCCCGTGGATCCGAGGGAACAGGTAACAGGTGTGGTTGGCTTGGTCTGACTGCTCCAAGTGACCTTGGCATGTCAAGGGTCTCTTTCATGTGCCCCTGAAACCCTGGGGCTCTGGGCTTTCCTTCAAAGGGAAAAGAACTGTTCTTCTCATCCAGGTGCCCATGGCCCAAATGGGATTCTGCCTCCAAAATTCCCTATATCCAGGGATTGCTCCCAGACAAAAGCTGCCATTACCAGCAAGTCTGGCTGCCCTTGGCTTCCTGAGAGCTGGCTCTCACCTGCCTTCACACACTGGGGCTCTGGGCATTCCTTCCTACAGAAAAGAACCATCCCTCCTGTGCAGGCACCCATGGCCAAAACTGGTACTTCTCCTCCAAAATTGCCTATATGCAAGGGTTTCTCCCAGACAAAAGCTGCCAGGACAGACAGCTCTGGCTGGCCTTGGCCTCTGGTTGCTGCCTCTAATCTGCCCCTGAAACACCAGGGCTCTGTGCTTTCCTTCCTATGGGAAAGAACTGGCCTTCTCATCCAGGTGTTGGGAGAGTCCCAGACTGGTCAGGCTCAGCAGGGAAGGGCATGTGGCAAATCCTCCTGCAGCCATTGCAGGCCCTGGCAGGACAAGGCAGGGATTGCAGAAGCCCTGTGGGAGGGCAAAGAAGGGCATGTTGTGTGCCCAGACTCCAGCCAGGCCTGTGCCAGGCTCTGCTGGGGTCTCCTCAGAGCCAGGTTGGTGGGAGCTGGGCTGAAGAAGTGGAACATGGGGTGGGTGGGAATTGGGCTGAACAATGAGGGTCAAATGTCATCCATGGTCCAGAGTCCTCTTGGCAGCCACTCCCTGGTGCCATCCCTCAGTGGCCAGCCCTTGAGCACCACTGGGGAACATTTCTATTCTCTCTACAATGGGATGAAATGCACTTTCAATGCCTTTGTGGATGCTGCCAAGTTGCAGGGAGTCTGTGACCAAACTCATCTCATTAATGGTGACTGCAAAACATAATTGGGCAAGAGGACTGAGTTGGATCAATTTGTTTTGCCTTCAGGTGCCAACCAAGCCACAAGAAAAGAGAGAAAAAACATGCATCAGAAGAAAGGCAGATCAATAGGGAAAAAGTCTAAAACCCAACCAAAAATACCGAAGCAAAACCCACCCACAACCACACAAAAACCCCACAAACAAACCAACCACAAAAAGCAAAGGCCACAAACAGAGGCAAAGCAACTGCACAGGAAATCTCCTATCAGCGGAAAATGTTCAACCACCTTGAGGCAGGAGAGGGTTCTGTATGTGTAGGTGCTGTTTGAAAGAAAAATGTCTTACAATAGAAATTAATGTCCTCCACCTCCTGCTTGTGGCAGTTTCTTGCTGATCATGGTGTGACGCAGAATGGAACATCCCTGGGGTCAGTCCAGCCCAGCTGTCCCATCCCTGTTCCCTTGGGAACACTTGCCCACCCCAAGCCCATTGGCTGGGAGGGGTTGCAGACACCCCTTATGTGGGGCGAGCACTGTGACAAGGACAGTAGGACAGAATAACTCTGATCAAGGACAGTAGGACAGAACAGCACAGCCTTGGAGAAATAGATAGGACTTGTGATAAGGGCTACACCTATGTCCAATAAAGTCCAAGGAAGTGGGGATAGCTAATGAATATGTAATCAGTGTGTCTGAGATAAACTCTGTTCACTCCATGCTCAGTGCACTCAAATGCATGAAGGATCACGCGAGTGACCACCATGCTGTAATAAAGAATAGCTGCTTTCAAATCCTCCAAACTGTGTGAGAAGGTTTCTCTCCAGCAGATTTCAGTAGCAGTGGTGCCCTTGACTCCATGATGCCCCACAGGTTCACAATGGCTCCTTGGTTTCAGGAGGCCCTGCTGTATAACAATGGAGCCTTGGTTCTCTTAGGGTCCATACTGTCCAAATGGCCTCCTTGGTTCTGCTCTGCCACAATGCTCTCCTTGGTTCCACGAGGCCTTGGCGTGTCACAACAGCCCCTTGGTTCCATGAAGTGCCGTAGTGTCCCCGTGGTCTCTTGGATCCGCAGTATCGCAATTGGTTTCAAGCAGCCCCGCTGTGTCACAATGAATATTTGGTTCCACAGGGCCCTGCAGTGTCACAATGGCCCCTTGGTTCCATGAGGTTTGTACCGTCAACAATGGTCTCCTTGGTTCCGTAGTGTGAAAATGGCCCCTTGGTTCCATAAGGTTCCTCCGTGTGGTCTCCCTGGCTCCCTGAGGTTCTGCAGTGTCACAATGTCCCATAGTTTCGATGAGGTTCATTACGATTATCGATGTCCTTTTTTCCACTGAGGCCCAGATTTTCACAATGGCCCCTTGGTTCCATGAGGTTCCGGAGTGTCACCATGGTCTCCTTTGATCTGCATTGTCATAATGGACAATTGCTTCCATGAGGCCCCGCTGTGTCACAATGGCCCCTTGGTTCCATAGGTTTTCTATTGTAACAATGGACTCCTTGATTCTATGAGCTCCCCTGCTTTTTGCAGAGGTGTCTTTGGTTCCAACAAGGCCCCGCTGTGTCTCAGTGCACCCTGGCTTCCATGCGCATCTGGAGTATCACAAAGGCTCCTTGGTTCCACGAGGTCCTGCCGTGTCACAATGGATCCTGTGCTCCATGAGGCCCTACAAAGTCATCATGGAGCCTTGGTTCCATGAGGTTCCATTGTGTCCCACTGGTTGCCTTGGTTCCATGAGTTTCCTTAGTGTCACAATGCTCTCCATGGTTCCATTAGGCTTTGCTTTGCCACAATGGTCCCCTTGTGTCCATGCGGCCCCGCTGTGTCCCAATGGACGTATGGTTCCATGAGGTTCCGTGTTGTCCCCATGGTCTTCTTGAATCCGCAGTGTAACAATGGACCATTGGTTCCCTGCGGCCTGGCTGTGTCACAATGGGCTCCTTGATTCCATGATTCCCCACGGTGTCACAATGGAGCCTTGTTTCTAGGAGGTTCTGTACTGTCACAATTGTCTCCTTGATGCCATGAGCCCCTGCAGTGTCGCAATGGCTCCTTGGTTCCATGAGGAACACAAAAGCTTTGCATCAACATTGAGCTACAGCTGCTGAACACACCTGGGAACATGTGCTTGCATCAAAAGAGGGCTTCAAGCTGAGAATGGCACCAGCAGCTTCCATCTGCAACAGAGAGCCAGGGAAAGGACAGGGACAGAGGATTCAGTGGAAAGACTGCGAGAATTCTGCTCCCACAGATCATTCCTGCTCACAGTGTCCCTTGTAGAAAGGGGACATCATTGCAGGCAGCCTGGACTGAGCATGTGGGGTTTGTTGTTTAGGAAACCTGCTCTGGCTTTTCCATTCTTTCCTTACAAACAGGAAAACTTCTCCTGGGCCTGTGTGCAGGCAGAGCCCTGAGGAGAGCACGTGGCACATGGTGCAGTGGGCTGGGACACCCCGCTGCAGAGCTCAAGGGAAGAAGCCCAAAGTGTCACAATGGCTCCTTGGCTTCATGTGCATCACCTGTGTCACAATGGTCTCCTTGATTCCATGAGGCCCCACTGGGTCACAATGGCTCCTTGCTTCCATGAGGTTCCGCAGTGTCACCATGGTCTCCTTCGATCCGCATTGTCATAATGGACAATTGCTTCCATATGGCCCCGCTCTGTCACAATGGCCCCTTGGTTCCATAGGTTTTCTATTGTAACAATGGACTCCTTGGTTCTAGGAGCTCCCCTGCTTTTTGCAGAGGTGTCTTTGGTTCCAACAAGGCCCCGCTGTGTCTCAGTGCACCCTGGCTTCCATGCGCATCTGGCTCCTTGGTGTTGCAAAGGCTCCTTGGTGTTGGGGTCTCCCGCCCCGCCACGTAGCCCTGGGAGAGGGACACTGGGGGGGAGGCACGGGGTTTCCCTGCCGAGTGTCAGCCTCGTTCCCCATTGGTTGGTTTGTGTTTCCCTGCACGGGCAAATGACCCTTGGTCCCGTGACTGTAACAGTTCCTCTGCAGAGCTCCGGCCATGCGGCTGGAGAAATAAACATCTCTGAAACATCTACCAAGAATCTATGCACATATATATTTCTTTTCCACGGGACTGCTGGTTTGATATGTGTGTTTTACAGTATCCCCGCTGTAACAAATGATGGAGAATTGTGAGCGGAAGCATCACCGATCCCTAAGAGACTGATTTGTGTGAGTAAACCCTAGAAACTTTGGATTCCTCTTCTTGGTTTTGTTTTGCTATTCCATCTCTAAACTATGGAGGAATCGTGGGAAGACTCTTGGCTCTCAGAGCCCCATATGGACATTTATCTTAAAAAGATTCTTGAACAACCATTTGTATATTTTAGCTTGATTCAAGCTCAAAAAGAACTGAAACACTTCCTGGCATGGTTGTTTAAGAACTTTTTCTCTGTTTCTTGGGATTTAATTCTTACCAAGGGCTTTTGGAAGACCGCTTGGACACAGTTAATATTTGAGTCAAAATACATGCCGATGGAATAATATTTTCATGAATATTATTTAATTACCACGACTGTTGAGCAATGTCAGCTGTGTCTTGGCGAAGGGAAGCGTGCCTCAGGGACCGTGTGGCCCAGGCCACGTGCACCGAGCGCTCTCCGAGCAGCAGTGAGGCAGTTCCCGCATGCGGGCGGAGCCACGCGAGCTGCAGTGTTGGCGGTGGAGCGAGGCGCAGCAGGAGCGGCACGACCCGGCGGTGCCCGCCCGGCCCCGCACAGCGCGTGGTGGAGTGAGCCCCGTGAACGCCCGGCCGAGAGGGGCAGCGCACGGGCGGCGCTGGCGGCGGTGGCGGTGGAGCAGAGCCACACCCAGCTGAAACACACGCTGGAGCAGGGCACGGGGGAGTCGTCGCTCGGGGGCCCGGCCAAGACGTGGATGCAGCGCCTGGCATCAGCAGCGAAGCTGCGACCAGAGGAGGCGACGCACAGAGAACTGAGCGGCGCGGCCCGGCCCGGCCCGCACGGCCCCGAATGCGACCCTGGGAAGAGCGCGCAGGCACGAGCAGCTCCGGCGGCCCTGGCAGCACTTGCAGCCCTGGCAATTCCAACACGGGAGCAAGCGAAAGAGAAAGCAAGAACACAGCGAGACAGAAAACAGCAGCCACTCAGAAAAAGGAAAAGATCATAGTAGCTAAGATCTTAGGGATAGTAAAATGGTATAATGTTAAGCAAAATTATGGTTTTATAACAAGGTGTGACAAGCAGCAAGACATATTCTTGCAGAGAACTGCTATTAAAAAGAATAACCCTGAAAAATGCATCCCAAGCTTGGGAGATGGAGAGGTGGTGGAATTCAAAATTGTACAAGGTAGAAAAGGGTTACAAGCATCAGAAGTCACCGGGCCTGATGGTGTTCCTGTAAAAGGCAGTATATATGCTAAAAATCGCAGTCATGTTAGACAGTATCTCCATTATAAGCCCCCCCTACAGTCTCCCTTTCCTAATCCCACCTTTCCCTCCTACCCTATATCCTATTACCCCCAGTGTATTCCCAATCTGTTTTTTCATCCATGGTTTCCCTCACAAAACCATACCTTTGCCAATTGTTTCCCCAAAAATCCCTTTCCAATGCCAAGTGGGGGATGAAAAGGGGGAGGGAAGAAATGAAACCCTCTCCTGCCTCAGTTTCCCCACAAAGCATGCTCAGAGAGTTCTGTCTCCCTTCTGTCAGCCCTAAGATGTTCCAGAGAATCTGTTTGGACATTTCAAGACTCAGGAGGGTGGCTTGTTTTGTTTTGAAACTGTTCTTGTTGTTTTCAATGTCAAATTTTACATCTCTGTTATTAAAATAAAACAGGTGAAATGTCGGGGTCTCCTCCCCCTGCCATGTAGCCCTGGGAGAGGGGCCCTGGAACAGAGATGGGGTTTCCCTGCCCCTGGTCAGCCTCGTTCCCCATTGGTTGTTTTGTGTTCCCCTGCGCGGGCAAGGACCCTCGGGTCTGGGGATTGAGGAGTTCCTTGGCAGAGCCCCGGCCATGAGGCTGGAGAAATAAACATCTCTGAAACATCTACCAAGTGTCTGTCCATATATATATTTATTTTCTATGGGCCTCCTGGTTTGATACAGCATGTTACAGTATCCCCACTGCAACAAGCCTGACCCCTAAATGGGAGTTCAGAATAAAAAAGGGAGAATTTTGTCCCAAAAAGGGGGACTTTGGAGCCAAAAAGAGGCAGTTTGGATCCAAAACATAGGAGTCTGGGCCCAAAAAGGGAGAATTTGGTTCCAAAAAATGGGAATTAGGGCGCCCAGATGGGAAGTTTGGACCCAAAAAGGGAGAGTTTGGCCCAAAGCTGGGGGTTTGAGCACCAAAAAGGGGCAGTTTAGACCTAAAAAGGGGAGTTTGGAATAAAAAAAAATGGGACTCTGACCCCTAAAAAAGAGGAATTTGGCCTCAAAAAGGACGAGTTTGGTCCCAAAAGGGTGACTTTGGAGCTGAACAGGGGCAGTTTGGATCCAAAACATGTGAGTTTGTGCCCAAAAAGGGAGAATTTGGGGCAAAAAAAGGGGAATTTGGGAGCCCAGATGGGAAGTTTGGACCCAAAAATGGGAGTTTGGCCCCAAAAATGGGACAGTTTGGCCCCCAAAAGGGAGAATTTGGCCCAAAGCTGGGGGTTTGAGCACCAAAAAGGGGCAATTTAGACCTAAAAAGGGGAGTTTGGATTTAAAAAACTTGGAGCCTGACCCCTAAAAAGGGGAATTTGGCCTCACAAAGGATGAGTTTGGTCCCAAAAGGGTGACTTTGGAGCCAAAAAGAGGCAGTTTGGATCCAAAAACATGGGAGTTTGTGCCCAAAAAGGGAGAATTTGGGGCAGAAAAAGGGGCATTTGGGTGCCCAGATGAGAAGTTTGGACCCAAAATGGGGAATTTGGACCCCAAAAGGGACAGTTTGGCCCAAAGCTGGGGATTTGAGCACCAAAAAGGGGCAGTTTCGACCTAAAAAGGGGAGTTCGGATTAAAAAAACCCTGGGAGCCGGACCCCTAAATGGGAGTTCAGCATGAAAAAGGGAGAATTTTTTCCCAAAAGGGGGACTTTGGAGCCAAAAAGAGGCAGTTTGGATCCAAAACATGGGAGTTTGGGTCCAAAAGGGAGAATTTGAGGCCGAAAAAGGGGAATTTGGGTGCCCAGATGGGAGTTTGGGCCCAAAAGGGACAATTTGGCCCAAAGCTGGGGGTTTGAGCACCAAAAAGGGGCAGTTTAGACCTAAAAAGGGGAGTTTGGATTTAAAAAACAATGGGAGCCTGACCCCTAAAAGTTCAACCCAGGGGACCCAATGAGATCCAGGGTAGGAATTTGGAGTTAAAAAGGGCGATTTGGGTGAAAAAAGGGGAGTTTGGCTCCCCAAAATGGGCATTTGGGGCTGAAAAAGTGAGAATTTGGGTCCAAAAAAGGGGAATTTGGGGCCAAAAAAGGGGAATTTGGGGGCCCACATGAGAAGTTTGGACCCAAATACGGGAGTTTGGACCCCAAAAGGGACAGTCTGGCCCAAAGCTGGGGGTTTGAGCACCAAAAAGGGGCAGTTTCAACCTAAAAAGGGGAATTTGGATTAAAAAAAATGGGACTTTGACCCCTAAATGGGAGGTCAGCATAAAAAAAGGGAGAATTTTGGCCAAAAAGGGGACTTTGTAGCCAAGAAGAGGCAGTTTGGATCCAAAAAAATGGGAGTTTGTGTCCAAAAAGGGAGAATTTGGGTCCAAAAGGGAATTTGGGGCCAAAAAAAGGGAATTTGGGTGCCCAGATGAAAAGTTTGGAGCCAAAACTGGGGTTTGGACCCCAAAAGGGACAGTTTGGCCCAAAGCTGGGGGTTTGAGCACCAAAAAGGGGCAGTTTCGGCCTAAAAAGGAATAAAACAATGGGACTCTGACCCCTTAAAAGGGGAATTTGGCCTCAAAAAGGACGAGTTTGGTCCCAAAAGGGGACTTTGGAGCCAAAACGGGGCAGTTTGGATCCCAAACATGGGAGTAGCCTTAACCTCAGCTTGAGCACAAATTTCGGTTACGTTAAAGTCAAGTTTAAAATCTTTAACTGCACATCTTTCTATTTTAAGTCAGAACTCAGAACAGCCAGTTAAGCATCTGTCACAGCATTCTGGGCCAATTTGGGTAAATTTCACGGGTTCTTGGTGAGCCCCATGGAATCCATCTTGAACAAATGCATATTCACATCCCCAGATGTTCCTTCCTTCCCAAACAGTCGCATTTGTAATTTTTAACATCTGACTCAGGGACCGACGAGAGTGAAAGTCATAAGCTTTCCTTTGGCATTTATGTACACCAGTCACCTTATATGCATGCAACGTTGCATTTCCTTCTGTAGCTATGGCTACAACAATAATCACAAAAAATTGCCATTTTCCAAATGATGCTCATTTGACTATTCATTTTAAAAGGTGTTAAGCTATGCTAACATTTCACCCACACTCTATTCACTTTCCTGAGTAAGTTTTAATTTCAGTTCATTGTCACTCGGCGTCACTTTCCAGAATCTTTCAGGAGCTTTCTTCACTCGGGTGTGATGAATCCAGGCAGCTTGTTCTTTGATCCTGATTGCAGGAAAGGTGGTCAGGAGCACCTGGAATGCTCCTTCCCACTGTGGTTCTGGGGTCTTTTCTGCAAAAGATTTAACATAGACATAATCTCCGGGTTGTACATCATGTACTGCTCCGTCTGATTCTCTGTTTCGAGCCCTAGCTGCATGTTCTTCAATTTCTTTGAGCTGTTTGTTTAGGGCCATCATGTATTTGTGTAGGGTTTCCTCCCCTACTTGGGTGGGGGTGATGCCTTCTTGGACCCTGTGTGGCCTCCCGTACAATATTTCAAAAGGACTCAATTTCTCTTTTACTCTCAGCTTGGTTCAAATTCGTAATAATGGCAATGGAAGAACCCAAGGCCAAGGTAATTTTGTCACTTGTCTTAATCTTGTAACTTGCTGCTTAATCAAATGGTTCATTTTCTCTACTTGGCCACTCGACTGAGGATGATCTAGAGTGTGGAGTTCCCAATCTCTGCCTCAGTGGTGGTTAATTTGCTGCACAATTTTTGAAATAAAGTGTGGCCTCTATCTGAGGACATTGTGGCTGGGACTCCAAAACGCGGTGTTATTTCCTGTAACAATACTTTGGTTACTTCTCGTGCTTTGGCAGTTCTGGTAGGGAAAGCTTCTGGCCATCCTGAAAAGGAATCTGTTAACACCAACAGGTACCGATCTCCCCCTTTCCTGGGCAGCTCTGAGAAATCAATTTGCCATTGCTGGCCAGGCCCATGAGGCCCCGCAATATCACCATGGACCTTTGATTCCATGCGTCCCCACACCGTTACATGAATCCTTAGTTCCATGGGGCCCTGTAGTGTCACAATGCTCTCCTTGGTTCCATGGTGCCACACAGTGACACAACGGCCCCTTGGCCCAAGAAGGTCCCATAGTGCCACAATGGTTCCTTCCTTCCATGAGGCCTTGTGGTGTCACAATGGACTCCTTGGTTCCATAGGGCCGCAAAGTGTCACAATGGCCCCTTGGTTCCATGGGGCCTGTGGTGTCACAACAGTCTCCGTGATTCCATAAGGCCCTGCAGTGTCACAGTCGACCATTGGTTCCACGAGACCCCACAGTGTCACAAGGGCCCCTTGGTTCCATTGAGCCCCACAGGATCACTATGGTCACCTTGGTTCCACAAGGCCCTGAAGTGCCACAAGGGTCCTTTGGTTTCACAAGGCCTCAAAGTGTCAAAATGGCCCTTTGGATTCATGAGGCCCCACTGTGCCACAATGGACCCTTGGTTCTGCAGTGTGAGAATGCCCCCTTGGTCCCTTGCAGCCTCACAGTGTCACTGTTGTGCCCTTGGTTCCACAAGGCCCTGCAGGGCCACAATGGTCCTTAGGTTCCACGAGGCCTCCAAGTGTCACAATGGTCTGCATGGTTCCATGAAGCCCCACTGGCTCACAGTGGTGAAAGGAATGAGATCAATTTGTCTTTGCAAATAAACTGTGGGTCTGCTCATAGATAAAAGCCAGATATTGAGAGATCAAAGAAACAGTGGGAGCAATTCCACTGATTGATGAAAGGAGTGAGAGGGATTTGTCTTTACAAACAAAGGGTGGGGTCTGCTGATAGGTAATGATGGATACTGAGAGATGAAAGAAGCAATGGGAAGAACCATAAATTCCATAGGAATAAAAAAAAGGGAGGGGTATCCATTAGATGGGGTCTGTGTTAAGTGATTTGGGAAGTCTGTACCTCTCAAGTACCTCAGCCAATGGGCAAAGAGAGAGGGAAATGCAGCCAGGAAATCAGGAGAGAAAGGAGGCTGCATCCTCTAACAACTTGACAGATCCCAGGGGAATGCCCCATGGCCTCTCCCTTTATTCAAATACAGTAATGGGACTCCTCTATTTCCTTTGTGGACATAAAACTCTGGTGTTTTTGGGTTAATTTTCCTGACAATGGCTTCCTTGGTTCCATGATGCCCTTTAGTGTAACAATGGTGTCCTTGGATCCACGGTGTCAGAATGGACCCTTGGTCCCATGGAGCCCCTCAGGGTCACAATGGTGCCCTTGATTCCATGAGGCCCTGCCGTGCTGTAATGGCCCCTTGGTTATAGGAGGCTCTGCAGTGTCACAATGGCCCCTTGGTTCCAGTGGGTCCCAAAGTGTCATCATGGTCTCCATTGTTCCATGAAGCCCCACAATGTCACTGTGGTCCCCTTGGTTCCACAGGGCCCCACAGGGTCACAATGGACCCTTGGTTCCATGAGGTTCCTCAGTCACAAGGGTCTCCCTGGATCTGCAGGGTCACAATGGCCCATTGGCTCCATGTGGCCACTCTGTGTCACAGTGGCTCATGGTTCCATGAGCGTTCATACTGTCAGCAACCATCTCCTTGGTTCCACAGTGCCACCATGGATCCTTGGATCTGCACTATGACAATGGACCATTGGTTCCATGGGGTCCCACAGTGTCACTGTTGACTCCTTGGTTCTGTGAGGCCCCGCTGTCACCAAATCTCCAAAATATCAGCATGAGACTCCTTAACACTGATTTGGTGTTAAAGAGAGCATCATTTATTCAGGCCTGAGCTCCAGCAGGGGATAACTCCTAACCTTACGTGGACACGTGACTCTACAAGTGTGTTGCTCACATACAGTCACTACATGCGTATTACAATTCACCCATTTCCTTAAAACCCACCCCAAGTTCCCAGATTCAGTCCTTGTTTTTTCTAGCACTGCACCCTTGAGCCAGGTGTCTTCTTCTTCTCTTCCAACCGTCCCCGCTGGGAAAGCAGCCCCTGCATGCCTTGTTCCTCTGCTAAAAGTTCACAGACACGGTAAAAATGGAATGAACCCTTTTGGTATCAAGCGCAAGGCTTTGTGTGCCAAGGCAGAGGCAGGCAGGAGGCAGAGCTGCCAGCAAAGGAAGGGGCCAGCCAGGTGGGGCAGCCGGGGGGATGAGGACAGCCTGCAGGGACAGAGGCGCAGGGCAGGGACAGCGTGGCACAGCCTGGGCTGGAGAGGGCAGAGGGATGGGCAGCAGCTGCAAGGCCCTGACAGAGCCAACTTGTGCAGCACTTGGGCCACGGCTGCTGGCCCTGGCCCTGAGGCCAGCAGGAGACAAGGGACCCTTGCAGCCCTGGGGCCTCAGGGCCTCCTTGTCCCTGCTCAGCAGCCTGGCAGGGGCCGCCCCATGGTGCTGCCCTTGGCGCTGCCCATCCCCACATCCCAGTGCCCCGGCAAGAGCCCTGAGCACTGAGGGAGGGACAGGATCTGCCTTGCCAGGGGCTGGGGCTCAGGCCTTGGCCCTTTGCATTCCTGAAACACATCCAGCTTTGCTCAGCATCAGAGACACCTTTCCCTTGCTTGTCCCCCCCTGTCATCACTGCCTGCAGTGTTCTGCTCTCACTGGAACCTGGGGACACTTTCTCAGTTCTGTCCTTCAGTGGGACCCATTAAAACTTCAAGAAACTTTGGAGTTTGATTGTGACTTTGAATTCCTGAGAGGTTTTTTCATCTCCCTCTCAGGACTGATGTTCAGGGCCTCAACACCAGAGCCCCGAGAGGGTCATTACAGTCCTTGTGCTGTGTCTGTGCTGCTGAGCTGGGCCGGGCTCCTGGCACAGAGGCAGCTCCTGGCAAGCGGCAGCGCTGCACAGAGACAGCTCTGGCCAGGAGCAGCTCCTGGGCACAGCCCAGCAGGGCTGGGCCACTGCCTGCAGCCAGCCCGGGCACAGCACAGAGGCACAGAGAGCTTCAGTCAGTCAGGGCTGGGAAGATGCTGAGAAGTGACTGCGCGAGAATCATGGCCAGCCCTTGACACAGGAAGCCTCTGGCTGCAGGACAAGGCAGCTGCAGCTCCTGCAGTGATCTCCTCAAGCTGCAACATCCCAATGCCTACAGATTCTGTAAGTCCATCCTCTGGTTATCTCCTGGCTACAGCAGCCAGGGGTGCCCAGGGCTGTCCTGAAGAGCAGGGTCCTGCAGCCCAGGGCGCTGAGCTGGGGCAGGGACTCTGCTGCCTGCCAGGGGCAGCTCTCAGCCGGCCCGGGGAGCTGCTCTCAGTGCTGGGGGACAAGGTGTGGGTGGAAGGAGACAGCTGGTCAGGCTTGCAAGTGTTCTTCTTGTGTGGTGGGGATGCTGCATTGTTCAGGACTGCTCCCAGCAGGACATTTAACTCCAGGATATTCCCTAGTAGATTATACAGGGAGCACAGCAGGGCAGGGAATGCATAAAAGGGAAGAATCCTGATTTTTAATCTACTGCTCTGGGTTGCCTGGAAGGAAAATTGCACATGGATATTCATCTCTCAGTTCAGGTTGAGAAAAATCCAAACAATTTTCTCTGAGATCTGAAGAAACCGGGCAGTGACAGAAATCAGCACAGGGTCCCTTCCAGGCAATATCAGCATCGCTTTTGCAGCCTCCTCAGGGGTGCTCTGACTTTGGCATCAGAGCCTGCAGAGCCAGAGCTGCCCCTGGGCAGTGGCCTGGGCTGGGAGGGGTCTGCAGGGCAGAGCTGAGCCCCCAGGGCCGGGCTGGGCTCTGGCAGCACTGGCAGGGCCCAGGCCTGGGCACAGGGAGCAGCTGCTGGCAGGGACAGCCCCAGGCAGCAGAGCCCTGGGCAGGCAGTGGGGGGAAAGTGCCACCAAGCTGGGCTGGGATGTTGAAAGTCCTCTGCAAAGCCAACTATTCCATGATTACTTTTTCACAGATGCCCATGGCCAGAGGCAGCAAATGTCCAACAGCAGCTCCATCAGCCACTTCCTCCTGCTGCCATTGGCAGACACGCGGCAGCTGCAGCTCCTGCACTTCTGCCTCTTTCTGGGCATCTCCCTGGCTGCCCTCCTGGGCAACGGCCTCATCATCAGCGCCGTAGCCTGCGGCCAGCGCCTGCACAGCCCCATGTTCTTCTTCCTGCTCAACCTGGCCCTCACCGACCTGGGCTCCATCTGCACCACTGTCCCCAAAGCCATGCACAATTCCCTCTGGGGCACCAGCCACATCTCCTACTCAGCATGTGCTGCTCAGCTCTTTTGCTTTATGTTCCTCATCTCAGCAGAGTATTGTCTCCTCACTGTCATGTGCTACGACCGCTACGTGTCCATCTGCAAACCCCTGCACTACGGGACCCTCCTGGGCAGCAGAGCTTGTGCCCACATGGCAGCAGCTGCCTGGGCCAGTGCCTTTCTCAATGCTCTGCTGCACACGGCCAATACATTTTCCCTGCCCCTGTGCCAGGGCAATGCCCTGGGCCAGTTCTTCTGTGAAATCCCACACATCCTCAAGCTCTCCTGCTCACACTCCAACCTCCGGGAACTTGGGCTCATTTGGGTTAGTTTATCCTTAGCCTTTGGCTGTTTTGTGTTCATGGTTTTCTCCTATGTGCAGATCTTCAGGGCCGTGCTGAGGATCCCCTCAGAGCAGGGACAAAGGCACAAAGCCTTTTCCACGTGCCTCCCTCACCTGGCCGTGCTCTCCCTGTTTCTCAGCACTGCAGCATTTGCCTACCTGAAGCCCCCCTCCATCTCCTCCCCATCCCTGGATCTGGCCCTGTCACTTCTGTACTCGGTGCTGCCTCCAGCCCTGAACCCCCTCATCTACAGCCTGAGGAACCAGGAGCTCAAGGCTGCAGTGTGGACACTGATGGCTGGACGATTTAAGAAACATTAAACTGGTTGCCAATTTCTGCAAATCACTTGTAATAAAACTCGTCTTTGATAGTTCTTGTTGGTTTGGTTCTGGGATTATTTATTCTCTCCTCAGTTATTTATTGTTGTCCACAAAGCAAGAGCAATATTTCTTCCACTTCTCCTTTTGTTTCTCTCCACCTTGGCTGTGGCCCCAGCCTGTGTCAATGAGGAGCTGTGCTCTCGGTGCCTTTAAATGAACTCAAGGATGTGCCAGCAAAGTTTCCAGCAGAGATGCCCCTTTAGTTGCCTTGTGTGGAGTTGCAGCAGCAATGTCTGTGTGCAGAGCTGGGGGCAGCTCAGGGGGGCACAGCAGCTGTGGCCAGGAGCAGCAGCCCTTGGTGCTGCCAGTGCTGCTCCCGTGCCACTGCCCTGCTGCCCTCCTGCCCCTCGTGTTGCTGCAGGGCCTGAGTGCTCTGGGGCTCGCTCCCAGCCCTGGGCTGGCAGTGCCGGGGCTGCAGCAGGGACAGGCCATGGGCACTGCTGGGGCAGCGCTGACGCCTCAGGGCAGGGCCTGGGGGCTCCAGGCTCCTTGCCCAGGCTCTCTCAAGAGCCCGCCCAGGCCAGTGCTCAGCAGAGAAAACCCCCGTGAGCAGCCCCAGGGTGGCCGTGGGCAGGGTGGGGGCAACCAGCAGGGCTGGTGCTCTGCAGGGTCCCTGGGGGAGCCGGGAAGGAGCAGCAGAGCAGGGCCTGATCCATCCCCCCTGCGCTGGACACCCCAGGGCAGCGTCCCAGAGCGGCCTCATGCAGCTGCCAGCAACATCCCCCCTCTGCAGCCCTGGCCTCTGCCCAGCTCCCAGAGGGGCTGGATCCTTGCAGGCACACACACGGCAGGACTGGCTCAGGAGCCCCTGTTTGCACTGCACAGCCCAGGCGTGAGCACCCCACGCTGTTGCTGTGGGGAGATGAACCTGAGTGAGCACAAATGCCATCAGCCCCTGGGGGCCAGCAAGGGCTGGGGGACGACAGGGAAACCCCTCAGCTTTGTCGGGGCCTCTCAAGTCAGCCACAAAGTTTGTTCCCATCAGCTCTGAGTTTCCTGTCCCACTGCAGACGTTGTTGTTCAGAGCCAGGGCTGCCTGGCAGCCACCCCCAAAGAGCCCTGAGCATTTCCTCTGCTTCACCTTTGCTTTCTTTCCTCTCTCCTGCTCCACATTTCTTGCTCTTGCCCATCCCTGTCCCCTCCCCTGCAAACAGCCCAGCCCTGTTTGCCCTTTCCTCTCTGGCCCCACTCCCCATTGCAGTTGCTGCCTTGGCACCACGGGAACGTCCCTTGGGGAGCAGGATCATCCTACAAGTGCTGCAGGAATTGTCTGCAGGGCCCTGCAGTGCCTCGAGCTGTTCCCTTGCCAGAGGCACCAGAGGCCAGGGGGGCACATCTGGGCTGCTGTGTCTGGCTGTGGGGCTCCCTGTTGTGGGGCAGGGAGGAGGAGCTGGAGAGGCTCTGCAGGACTGACAGGATGGGCTTTGGGGCCCGTGTGGAGAAGCTGAGGGACAGGGGCTGCTGGACCTTCTCAAGAGGAGGCCCAGGGCTCATCCTGCAGCTGCTTCAAGGGGGGTTTCAGAGAATCCCAGAATCAACCAGGCTGGAAAAGACCTTGGACATCATCAAGCCCAAGCCGTGCCCTGACACCTCCTTGTCTCTCCTGAGCCTCCTCTCCTCCAGGATAAACAACCCCAGCTCCCTCAGCCACTCCTCACAGCACTTGTGCTCCAGACCCCTCACCAGCCTTGTTGCCCTTCTCTGGACACGCTCCAGCCCCTCAGTGTCCTTCCTAAATTGGGGGCCCAGAACTGGACACAGCACTCGAGGTGCGGCCTCACCAGCGCCCAGTCCAGGGGAAGAATCCCTGCCCTGGTCCTGCTGGCCACTCCATTCCTGATCCAGGCCAGGAGCCATTGGCCTTCTTGGCCACGTGGGCACACTGCTGCCTCATGTCCAGCCTGCTGTCCATCAGTGCCCCCAGGTCCCTTTCTGCCTGGCCGCTGTCCAGCCACTCTGTCCCCAGCCTGTAGCGCTGCAGGGGTTGTTGTGGCCAAAGTGCAGGACCTGGCACTTGGTCTTGTTGAAGCTCCCATGGTTGGATTTGGGCCCTGGATCCAGCCTGTGCAGGTCCCTGTGCAGAGCCCTCCTACCCTCCAGCAGATCCACACTCGCACCCAGCTTGGTGTCATCTGCAGATTTGCTGGTGGTGGACTCAATGCCCTCATCCAGATCATCAATGAAGACACTGAAATACACACTTGGGGAGCTCATCCAGCAGCTCCCTCATCCCCCTAGGATGGATCCCATCTGCTCCCAGAGACACCTGTGAGCATCTGAGGGGCTCAGCAGTTACCAGCTGCTTCCTCCTGGATTACAGGGGCTGTTCTGCTCCCTGTCCCCATCTACCAGCCCAGGACTCCAGTTGTCCTGAGGATGACCTGTCTTAATGTTGGAAACTGAGGCAAAGAAGGGGTTAAGAAGCTCGGCCTTTTCCTCATCTTTAGTTCCTAAATTCTCTCCCGCATCTAACAGAGAATGGAGGTTCTCCTTGCCCTTCCTTTTGCCATTAATGTGTTCATAAAAATATATTTTTTTTGTCCTTCTCAGCAGTGGCCAGGTTGAGTTCTAACTGGGCTTTTGCCTCTCTACTTTTTTTCCTACATGACCTAAAAACTCCCTTAAACATTTCCTGAGACACCTGACCCTCCTTCCAAAGGTGGTGCACCCTCTTTTTTCCCTTAGTGCCTTCAAAAGCTCCTTGCCCATCCAGGCTGTTTGTTTTCCTCGTTGGTTCATCTTTTGGCACACAGGGACAGTCTGTTGCTTCCCCTTCAAGATTTCTGTTTTGAAGCACTTCCATCTTTCCTGGACCCCTTTGTTTTTAAGTGCTGCTTCCCAAGGAACTCTCCGAATAAGTCTCTTGAATGGGCCAAAGTCTGCTGTGGCTTTTGTGCAGGCGGACAGAACAGCACACACTTGTTGTAATCCAAAGTGGTAGAAGTTTTGATTTTCTCTCCTGCTATTCTTACACCTCTTCACAATGGCTGTGGCCTATTGAGATTGGCTGCTGAGCAAACAATGACAAGGCTGTCTAACAAGCAATGACCATTCAGGCAGTAAAACAATCAGCTGTACAAGCAAAGGTAGAGCTGCTACATATGATCCACAAGCTCTTCCTTGTACACTCTCAAGGTCCCATTACAAGAACATCCTCTCCTTGTGTCCAGAACATCTTCTCTCATGGATTATCTTCTTGGCCTTCTCTGTGGCTTTCACTGAAGCTGCAAAATGTCCCTGTCATATTCTCACGGGTCAATTCTGACTGTCTTTAGGTCTCATTCTGTGAGGCCCCAGTCCAGCTGTCAGCCTCATCAGCCCAGCAGTGAGATTTGTGTCCCCTGGCTGTGGCTGCTGTCCCTGGCACTGAGGCCCATGAGCAGACACCAGTTCCTGCCAGCCCCAGGGCTTGTGGCCTCCTCCCACAGCCCACAGAGCTTTGGAGGGCTCCTGCTGCTCTCCTGCCCTCCCCATCGCACACCCCACATCCCAGTGCTGCGGGACAGCCACGAGCATCCTGTGAGGCCACCGATGCCCATTGCCAGGGGATGGGGTCAGGGCTTGGCTGTGCTGCTTGGTCAAGCCCAGGCAGGGCTTTCACAGCCCCATCCCAGAGCCCATTTCCCACCTGGAGCCGGGGGTGCCTCTGAGTTCTGCTTCCCCAGCCCCAGGGACGCTCTCCTTGTCTGCTCATTGCCCCCACGGTCTCTTGGCAGCGATGGCCTCAGTGGGGGCTGCTGACATCCTCAGCAACCTGGAGGCTGCTGCTCAATTTTACTTCTGCAGAGGCTTCTTCAGCCTTCAGCTCTTCAGGTCAGGAATTCAGTGCCAAAGGACCATTAACATTCAAAACACCCTAACAGCACAAGCCCCCAGGAATCATTGAGGTCTTCAATTCCTTTGTGGTTAATTAGAGCAATTCTGGAAGTGTTTTCAAAGTGAACATATTATATTAAAAAATTAATGAAATAATAACTTTTCTCCAGTTTATTCTTTTCCTGTTTATACATTAACAATTCAAAACACCCTAACAGGACAAGCCCCTGGGAATCATTTCTGCCTTCAATTCTTTTGTGGTTAATTAGACAGATTTCAGAAGTCTATTCAAAGTGAATGTACTGTGGTAACAATACAAGGAGAAATGATTTCTCTTCTGTGCCCTGTTTACCTTCTTCCTGTTATACACTGATATCGGGGATCTCCAGCTGATATTGATCCTGGCTCCTCCTAATGCAGTCGGAATAGATCTGAACATCAAGGCCCTTTATGGCTGACAATCAATCACACTTTGTCCCTACCCCCACCCCACCATTTCCCTCCTCCAACCCCTGGCACTCAGAGCAGCCTCGTGCAAATCTGAGCTTCCTCCACTCCCACTGAGGGACAGGACTGAGCAAGTGTCCCCAGGTTCCAGTGAGAGCAGAACACTGCAGGCAGTGATGACAGGGGGGGACAAGCAAGGGAAAGGTGTCTCTGATGCTGAGCAAAGCTGGATGTGTTTCAGGAATGCAAAGGGCCAAGGCCTGAGCCCCAGCCCCTGGCAAGGCAGATCCTGTCCCTCCCTCAGTGCTCAGGGCTCTTGCCGGGGCACTGGGATGTGGGGCTGGGCAGTGCCAAGGGCAGCACCATGGGGCGGCCCCTGCCAGGCTGCTGAGCAGGGACAAGGAGGCCCTGAGGCCCCAGGGCTGCAAGGGTCCCTTGTCTCCTGCTGGCGTCAGGGCCAGGGCCAGCAGCCGTGGCCCAAGTGCTGCACAAGTTGGCTCTGTCAGGGCCTTGCAGCTGCTGCCCATCCCTCTGCCCTCTCCAGCCCAGGCTGTGCCACGCTGTCCCTGCCCTGCGCCTCTGTCCCTGCAGGCTGTCCTCATCCCCCCGGCTGCCCCACCTGGCTGGCCCCTTCCTTTGCTGGCAGCTCTGCCTCCTGCCTGCCTCTGCCTTGGCACACAAAGCCTTGGGCTTGATACCAAAAGGGTTCATTCCATTTTTACCGTGTCTGTGAACTTTTAGCAGAGGAACAAGGCATGCAGGGGCTGCTTTCCCAGCAGGGACGGTTGGACGAGAAGAAGAAGACATCTGGCTCAAGGGTGCAGTGCTAGAAAAAACAAGGACTGAATCTGGGAACTTGGGGTGGGTTTTAAGGAAATGGGTGAATTGTAATACGCATGTAGTGACTGTATGTGAGCAACACACTTGTAGAGTCACGTGTCCACGTAAGGTTAGGAGTTATCCCCTGCTGGAGCTCAGGCCTGAATAAATGATGCTCTCTTTAACACCAAATCAGTGTTAAGGAGTCTCATGCTGATATTTTGGAGATTTGGTGACAGCGGGGCCTCACAGAACCAAGGAGTCAACAGTGACACTGTGGGACCCCATGGAACCAATGGTCCATTGTCATAGTGCAGATCCAAGGATCCATGGTGGCACTGTGGAACCAAGGAGATGGTTGCTGACAGTATGAACGCTCATGGAACCATGAGCCACTGTGACACAGAGTGGCCACATGGAGCCAATGGGCCATTGTGACCCTGCAGATCCAGGGAGACCCTTGTGACTGAGGAACCTCATGGAACCAAGGGTCCATTGTGACCCTGTGGGGCCCTGTGGAACCAAGGGGACCACAGTGACATTGTGGGGCTTCATGGAACAATGGAGACCATGATGACACTTTGGGACCCACTGGAACCAAGGGGCCATTGTGACACTGCAGAGCCTCCTATAACCAAGGGGCCATTACAGCACGGCAGGGCCTCATGGAATCAAGGGCACCATTGTGACCCTGAGGGGCTCCATGGGACCAAGGGTCCATTCTGACACCGTGGATCCAAGGACACCATTGTTACACTAAAGGGCATCATGGAACCAAGGAAGCCATTGTCAGGAAAATTAACCCAAAAACACCAGAGTTTTATGTCCACAAAGGAAATAGAGGAGTCCCATTACTGTATTTGAATAAAGGGAGAGGCCATGGGGCATTCCCCTGGGATCTGTCAAGTTGTTAGAGGATGCAGCCTCCTTTCTCTCCTGATTTCCTGGCTGCATTTCCCTCTCTCTTTGCCCATTGGCTGAGGTACTTGAGAGGTACAGACTTCCCAAATCACTTAACACAGACCCCATCTAATGGATACCCCTCCCTTTTTTTTATTCCTATGGAATTTATGGTTCTTCCCATTGCTTCTTTTATCTCTCAGTATCCATCTTTACCTATCAACAGACCCACAGTTTGTTTGTAAAGACAAATCCCTCTCACTCCTTCCATCAATCAGTGGAATTCCTCCCACTGTTTCTTTGACCCCTCAGTATCTGGCTTTTACCTATGAGCAGACCCACAGTTTGTTTGTAAAGACAAATTGATCTCATTCCTTTCACCACTGTGAGCCAGTGGGGCTTCATGGAACCATGCAGACCATTGTGACACTTGGAGGCCTCGTGGAACCTAAGGACCATTGTGGCCCTGCAGGGCCTTGTGGAACCAAGGGCACAACAGTGACACTGTGAGGCTGCAAGGGACCAAGGGGGCATTCTCACACTGCAGAACCAAGGGTCCATTGTGGCACAGTGGGGCCTCATGAATCCAAAGGGCCATTTTGACACTTTGAGGCCTTGTGAAACCAAAGGACCCTTGTGGCACTTCAGGGCCTTGTGGAACCAAGGTGACCATAGTGATCCTGTGGGGCTCAATGGAACCAAGGGGCCCTTGTGACACTGTGGGGTCTCATGGAACCAATGGTCTACTGTGACACTGCCAGGGCCTTATGGAATCACGGAGACTGTTGTGACACCACAGGCCCCATTGAACCAAGGGGCCATTGTGACACTTTGCAGCCCCATGGAACCAAGGAGTCCATTGTGACACTACAAGGCCTCATGGAAGCAAGGAACCATTGTGACACTATGGGACCTCCTCGGGCCAAGGGGCCGTTGTGTCACTGTGTGGCACCATGGAACCAAGGAGAGCATTGTGACACTACAGGGCCCCTTGGAACTAAGGATTCATGTAACGGTGTGGGGATTCATGGAATCAAAGGTCCATGGTGATATTGCGGGGCCTCATGGAATTCAGAAGACCATTATGACACTTCAAGGCCTCCTTGAATCAAGGGGCTCTGCAGGACCTTGTGGAAACAAGGAACCTTCTGACATTGTGAATCCCCATGGAACCAAGAGTCCGTTGTGATACTGCGGTACCAAGGAGACCCCTGTGACACTGCAAGGCCCCATGGAAGCAAGGGGGGAACCATTGGGACACTGTGGGGCCCCATGGAAACAAGGGGCCAGTGTGACACAGCGAGGCCTCATGGAACCAAGAACCCAGTATGACACCAACATTGTGACACTGCGGGGCCCCGTGGATGCGAGGGAACAGGTAACAGGTGTGGTTGGCTTGGCCCGACTGCTCCAAGTGACCTTGGCATGTCAAGGGTCTCTTTCATGTGCCCCTGAAACCCTGGGCCTCTGGGCTTTCCTTCAAAGGGAAAAGCACTGTTCTTCAGGCACTCATGGCTGAAATGGGATTCTGCCTCCAAAATTCCCTATATCCAGGGATTGCTCCCAGTCAAAAGCTGCCATTACCAGCAAGTCTGGCTGCCCTTGGCTTCCTGAGAGCTGGCTCTCACCTGCCTTCACACACTGGGGCTCTGGGCTTTCCTTCCTATAGAAAAGATCCATCCCTCCTGTCCAGGCACCCATGGCCAAAACTGGTACTTCTCCTCCAAATTGCCTATATGCAAGGGTTTCTCCCAGACAAAAGCTGCCAGGACAGACAGCTCTGGCTGGACTTGGCCTCTGGTTGTTGCCTCTAATCTGCCCCTGAAACGCCAGGGCTCTGTGCTTTCCTTCCTATGGGAAAGAACTGGCCTTCTCATCCAGGTGTTGGGAGTCCCAGACTGGTCAGGCTCAGCAGGGAAGATGTTGGGGTTTTAAGAGATCTAGGTTTTTTTCTGTTAAAGGAATTTTCCCCTATTCTGTTACTAGGACGATAAATCATGAGAAGGTGGGATGGGAAACCCACCTCTGTCCTGGCAGCGCGGGTGCGTGAACTCAAGGAGGGAGGCACTAACCGAGGGGGTTCCACTAAGGTGAAGGTAGCCTCAGCCCCCCGTGACCGAGCTGCCAGGTATTACAGAAGGGAGGATGATATGTCAGATCCCCTTGAAGGTACCTCGAGCATGTACGCCCAGGGAAAGAATGATAACCACGGCCAGAGGGGCCCTGCCTCTAGCCAGGAAGAGGCACGGGAGAACCGAGTTTTCTGGACGGTGTGGATTCGATGGCCTGGCACATCAGAGCCGCAAAAATATGATGCATTGGTTGATACTGGGGCACAGTGTACTTTAATGCCATCGGGACATGTGGGGCCAGAACCTGTATCCATCGCTGGGGTGACCGGGGGATCACAGCAGTTGACCCTTTTGGAAGCTGAGGTGAGCCTGACTGGGAAGGAGTGGCAAAAGCATCCGATTGTGACCGGCCCAGAGGCCCCGTGTATTCTGGGCATAGACTTCCTCCGGAATGGCTATTACAAAGACCCAAAAGGACTCAGGTGGGCATTTGGGATTGCTGCTGTGGAGGCAGAGGGCATTAGGCAATTGAACACCCTGCCTGGACTATCTGAGAATCCTTCTGCAGTTGGGCTCCTGAAACTGGAAGAGCAACGAGTGCCAATTGCCACCTCGACAGTGCACCGCCGGCAGTATCGGATAAATCGAGATGCTGTGATCCCCATCCACAAGATGATCCGTGAGCTGGAGAGTCAAGGGGTGGTCAGCAAGACCCACTCACCCTTCAACAGCCCCATCTGGCCTGTGCACAAGTCTGATGGGGAATGGAGATTGACTGTGGACTATCATGCCTTGAATGAAGTGACTCCACCGCTGAGCGCTGCCGTGCCGGACATGTTGGAGCTCCAGTACGAGCTGGAGTCCAAAGCAGTGAAGTGGTACGCCACTATTGACATTGCCAATGCTTTTTTCTCCATTCCTCTGGCAGCAGAGTGCAGGCCTCAGTTTGCCTTCACCTGGAGGGGCGTGCAGTACAGCTGGAACCGACTGCCCCAGGGGTGGAAGCACAGTCCCACCGTCTGTCATGGACTGATCCAGGCTGCACTAGAAAAGGGTGAGGCTCCAGAACATCTGCAGTACATTGATGACATCATTGTGTGGGGGAACACCGCAACAGAAGTGTTTGAGAGAGAGAATAATTCAAATTCTCTTGCAAGCTGGTTTTGCCATCAAGAAGAGCAAAGTCAAGGGACCTGCCCGAGAGATCCAGTTCCTGGGAGTAAAGTGGCAAGATGGACAGCATCAGATTCCCACTGAGGTCATCAATAAGATCACAGCAATGTCTCCACCGACCAACAAGAAGGAAACACAAGCTTTCCTAGGTGCCATAGGTTTCTGGAGAATGCACATTCCGGAGTACAGCCAGATCGTGAGTCCTCTCTACCTGGTTACCCGCAAGAAGAACGATTTCCACTGGGGCCCTGAACAGCAGCAAGCCTTTGTCCAGATCAAGCAGGAAATCGCTCATGCGGTAGCCCTTGGCCCAGTCAGGACAGGAGCAGAGGTGAAGAATGTGCTCTACTCTGCAGCCGGGAACAATGGTCTGTCCTGGAGCCTCTGGCAGAAGGTGCCAGGTGAGACTCGGGGCCGACCACTGGGATTCTGGAGCCGAAGCTACAGAGGATCTGAAGCCAACTACACTCCCACAGAGAAAGAAATCTTGGCAGCTTATGAAGGAGTCCAAGCTGCCTTAGAAGTAATTGGCACAGAGGCACAACTCCTCCTGGCACCCCGACTACCGGTGCTGGGGTGGATGTTCAAAGGAGAGGTTCCCTCCACGCATCACGCCACCGACACTACTTGGAGCAAATGGATCGCCTTCATCATGCAGCGTGCCCGAATTGGAAACCCAAGTCGCCCTGGGATCTTGGAAATAATTACGAACTGGCCGGAAGGTGAGACTTTTGGGTTATCTTCTGAGGAAGAAGAGGAGCAGGTGACACGTGCCGAAGAAGCCCCACCATATAACGAGCTACCAGAGAGTGAAAGACAATATGCCCTCTTCACTGATGGTTCCTGCCGAATTGTGGGTGCTAGCCGGAAATGGAAAGCCGCTGTATGGAGCCCCACATGACAAGTTGCACAGGCTACTGAAGGAGAAGGTGGATCGAGCCAATTTGCTGAGCTCAAAGCTGTCCAATTAGCTCTGGACATAGCTGAAAGAGAGAAGTGGCCAAAGCTCTACCTCTACACTGATTCATGGATGGTAGCCAACGCTTTGTGGGGTTGGCTGGAAAGGTGGAATAAGGCAAACTGGCAGCACAGAGGAAAACCAATCTGGGCTGCTGAGGAGTGGAAAGACGTTGCCACTCGGGTAGAGAAGCTATCCGTGAAGGTCCGTCATGTAGATGCTCACATCCCCAAGAGCCGGGCTAATGAAGAACATCGTAACAACAAACAGGTAGATCAGGCTGCGAAAATAGAGGTGTCCCAGATAGACTTGGTTTGGCAACATGAAGGAGAGCTGTTCCTAGCTCGATGGGCCCATGATGCCTCAGGTCATCAGGGCAGAGATGCCACCTATAAGTGGGCACGAGGTCGAGGGGTGGATCTGACCATGGACAGTATCTCCCGGGTGATCCATGATTGTGAGACATGCGCTGTGATCAAGCAGGCCAAGCGGGTGAAGCCCTTGCGGTATGGTGGGCGATGGTCCAAATACAAGTATGGGGAGGCCTGGCAGATTGATTACATCACACTGCCTCAAACCCGCCAAGGCAAGTGCTGTGCTCACAATGGTAGAAGCCACCACTGGATGGCTGGAGACCTACCCTGTGCCTCACGCTACTGCCCGGAACACCATCCTGGGCCTGGAAAAGCAAGTCCTTTGGAGGCATGGCACCCCTGAGAGAATCGAGTCTGACAATGGGACTCATTTCAAGAACAGCCTTATCAACACCTGGGCTAGAGAACATGGCATAGAGTGGGTGTACCACATCCCTTACCATGCACCAGCAGCTGGGAAGGTTGAGCGGTGTAATGGACTGCTTAAAACCACCTTGAAGGCACTGGGTGGGGGGACTTTCAAAAACTGGGAGGTGCATTTAGCAAGAGCCACCTGGTTAGTTAACACCCGAGGCTCCACCAGCCGAGCAGGCCCTGCCCAATCCGAACCCCAACAAACAACAGACGGGGATAAGGTTCCAGTGGTGCACATGAGAGGTATGCTTGGAAAAACTGTTTGGGTAAAGTCTGCCTTGAGCAAAGACAAACCCATCTGTGGGGTTGTTTTTGCTCAGGGACCAGGTTGCACCTGGTGGGTGATGCAAAGGCATGGAGAGACCCGATGCATACCGCAAGGAGACCTTGTTTTAGAGTGAACTACACGTGGCTCTGTACTTGTATCAATATGAGCATGTATATATGTATATAATTTGGGTGATGCATGTATTTATATGGTTAAAAAGGTTAAGTTTCATGTAACATGTTAGTATGGGAAAACATTCAAGGTGGATAATGTTGGGGTTTTAAGAGATCTAGTTTTTTTCTGTTAAAGGAATTTTCCCCTATTCGGTTACTAAGACGATAAATCGCTGGGTGCTTAAGAGAAACAAAAGGGCCTGGCCACTCTTTTGTTTCACCTGGGTGTGGGTTCAGTTCGCTCTCAGCATCCGGAGAGAGAAGCTGGAGAGAAAGGAGCTGCTGGCTCCTTTTTTCGGCCATTTTTCTTTCTGCTGGAAACAACGCCGGGATCCCAAAAGCCGCTTTCCCTGCCCTGCTGGAGGCCGGGCTGTGGCCGCCCTGCCCCGCTCCTGCTTCGAGCTTTCACTGCGTTGTAGCCATGCTTGCCCTGCCTGCTCAGACCTCCGGGGGGTTCCCCTTTTGGATACATCTCATCTGCCACCCGGGATTTGTGTTTGTGCCTGCTGCTCCAGCCTGCCGTTCCAGCCTGCTGTTCCCGAGAGTCCGGGATCGGCTGCCCAGCGGTTTGGGAAGCCTTTGTTCCATCCTTCCCCGGGATCCCGGGGCACCAGTGCCGCGTGCTCCCCGAGCTCGCTCCGGAGCGCCCCCTGCAGCCGCGGGGGAACCATCGCACCTGCCCTGCTCACCGGGAGCCGCCAGCGCCCCTGCCGGCTGCGAGCGGAACTGCACCCGAGGGGAAAGGGCCTGACAGCCGAGAAGGCTGGGACTGGGTTTGGGATTGCTGCTACTGCCATAGTTGTTGCTGTTTTGTTTGACTGGTTATATATATATATAGAGAGAGAGAGAGTAAAGAACTGTTACTCCTATTTTCCCACATCTTTGCCTAAAGGCCCTTGATTTCAAAATTATAATAACTCAGAGGGAAAGGGCTTATATCTGCCACTTCAAGGGAGGCTTCTGCCTTCCTTAGCAGACACCTTTCAAAACCAAGACAGAAGGGCATGTGGCAAATCCTCCTGCAGCCATTGCAGGCACTGGCAGGACAAGGCAGGGATTGCAGAAGCCCTGTGGGAGGGAAAAGAAGGGCATGTTGTGTGCCCAGACTCCAGCCAGGCCTGTGCCAGGCTCTGCTGGGGTCTCCTCAGAGCCAGGTTGGTGGGAGCTGGGCTGAAGAAATGGAACATGGAGTGGGTGGGAATTGGGCTGAACAATGAGGGTCAAATGTCATCCATGGTCCAGAGTCCTCTTGGCAGCCACTCCCTGGTGCCATCCCTCAGTGGCCAGCCCTTGAGCACCACTGGGGAACATTTCTATTATCTCTGCAATGGGATGAAATGCACTTTCAACTCCTTTGTGGATGCTGCCAAGTTGCAGGGAGTCTGTGACCAAACTCATCTCATTAATGGTGACTGCAAAACATAATTGGGCAAGAGGACTGAGTTGGATCAATTTGTCTTGCCATCAGGTGCCAACCAAGCCACAAGAAAAGGGAGAAAAAACATATGCATCAGAAGAAAGGCAGTTCAGTAGAGAAAAAGACCAAAAACCAACCAAAAATACCGAAGCAAAACCCACCCACAACCACACAAAAACCCCACAAACAAACCAACCACAAAAAGCAAAGGCCACAAACAGAGGCAAAGCAACTGCACAGGAAATCTCCTGTCAGCAGAAAATGTTCAACCACCTTGTGGCAGGAGAGGGTTCTGTATGTGTAGGTGCTGTTTGAAAGAAAAAGGCCTGAAAAAAGAAATTAATGCCCTCCACCTCCTGCTTCTCTCAGTTTCTTGCTGATCATGGTGTGACACGGAATGGAACATCCCTGGGGTCAGTCCAGCCCAGCTATCCCATCCCTGTTCCCTTGGGAACACTTGCCCACCCCAAGCCCATTGGCTGGGGGTGGTTGCAGACACCCCTCATGTGGGGCGAGCACTGTGACAAGGACAGTAGGACAGAACAACATTAACTCTGATCAAGGACAGTAGGACAGAACAGCACAGCCTTGGAGAAATAGATAGCACTTCTGATAAGGGGTACACCTATGTCCAATAAAGTCAAAGGAAGTGGGCATAGCTAATGAATATGTAATCAGTGTGTCTGATATAAACTCTGGTCACTCCATGCTCAGTGCACTCAAATGCATGAAGGATCACCCAAGTGACCACCATGCTGTAATAAAGAATAGCTGCTTTCAAATCCTCCAAACTGTGTGAGAAGGTTTCTCTCCAGCAGATTTCAGTAGCAGTGGTGCCCTTGACTCCATGATGCCCCACAGGTTCACAATGGCTCCTTGGTTTCAGGAGGCCCTGCTGTATAACAATGGAGCCTTGGTTCCCTTAGGGTCCATACTGTCCTCCTTGGTTCAGCTCTGCCACAATGCTCTCCTTGGTTTCACGAGGCCTTGGTGTGTCACAACAGCCCCTTGGTTCCATGAAGTGCCGTAGTGTCCCCGTGGTCTCTTGGATCCGCAGTATCGCAATTGGTTTCAAGCAGCCCCGCTGTGTCACAATGAATATTTGGTTCCACAGGGCCCTGCAGTGTCACAATGGCCCCTTGGTTCCATGAGGCCTCGCTGTATAACAATGGCCTCTTGGTTCCATGAGGTTTGTACCGTCAACAATGGTCTCCTTGGTTCCGTAGTGTGAAAATGGCCCCTTGGTTCCATAAGGTTCCTCCGTGTGGTCTCCCTGGCTCCCTGAGGTTCTGCAGTGTCACAATGTTCCATAGTTTCCATGAGGTTCATTACGATTATCGATGTCCTTTTTTCCACTGAGGCCCAGATTTTCACAATGGTCTCCTTGATTCCATGAGGCCCCCACTGTGTCACAATGGCTCCTTGCTTCCATGAGGTTCTGCAGTGTCACCATGGTCTCCTTTGATCTGCATTGTCATAATGGACAATTGCTTCCATGAGGCCCCGCTGTGTCACAATGGCCCCTTGGTTCCATAGGTTTTCTACTGTAACAATGCACTCCTTGGTTCTAGGAGCTCCCCTGCTTTTTGCAGAGGTGTCTTTGGTTCCAACAAGGCCCCGCTGTGTCTCAGTGCACCCTGGCTTCCATGCGCATCTGGAGTATCACAAAGGCTCCTTGGTTCCACGAGGTCCTGCTGTGTCACAATGGATCCTGTGATCCATGAGGCCCTACAAAATCATCATGGAGCCTTGGTTCCATGAGGTTCCATTGTGTCCCACTGGTTGCCTTGGTTCCATGAGTTTCCTTAGTGTCACAATGCTCTCCATGGTTCCATTAGGCTTTGCTTTGCCACAATGGTCCCTTTGTTTCCATGCGGCCCCGCTGTGTCCCAATGGACCTATGGTTCCATGAGGTTCCGTGCTGTCCCCATGGTCTTCTTGAATCCACAGTGTAACAATGGACCATTGGTTCCATGCGGCCTCTCTGTGTCACAATGGGCTCCTTGATTCCATGATTCCCCACAGTGTCACAATGGAGTCTTGTTTCTAGGAGGTTCTGTACTGTCACAATTGTCTCCTTGATGCCATGAGCCCCTGCAGTGTCACAATGGCTCCTTGGTGAGGAACACAAAATGAGGAACACAAAAGCTTTGCATCAACATTGAGCAACAGCTGCTGAACACACCTGGGAGCATGTGCTTGCATCAAAAGCGGGCTTCAAGCTGAGAATGGCACCAGCAGCTTCCATCTGCAACAGAGAGCCAGGGAAAGGACAGGGACAGAGGATTCAGTGGAAAGACTGCGACAATTCTGCTCCCACAGATCATTCCTGCTCACAGTGTCCCTTGTAGAAAGGGGACATCATTCCAGGCAGCCCGGACTGAGCATGTGGGGTTTGTTGTTTAGGAAACCTGCTCCGGCTTTTCCATTCTTTCCTTACAAACAGGAAAACTTCTCCTGGGCCTGTGTGCAGGCAGAGCCCTGAGGAGAGCACGTGGCACATGGTGCAGTGGGCTGGGACACCCCGCTGCAGAGCTCAAGGGAAGAAGCCCAAAGTGTCACAATGGCTCCTTGGCTTCATGTGCATCACCTGTGTCACAATGGTCTCCTTGATTCCATGAGGCCCCACTGGGTCACAATGGCTCCTTGCTTCCATGAGGTTCCGCAGTGTCACAATGGATCCTGTGCTCCAGGAGGCCCTACAAAGTCATCATGGAGCCTTGGTTCCATGTGGTTCCATTGTGTCCCAGTGGCCGCCTTGGTTCCATGAGTTTCCTTAGTGTCACAATGCTCTCCATGGTTCCATTAGGCCCTGCTTTGCCACAATGGTCCCCTTGTTTCCATGAGGCCCCGCTGGGTCACAATGGACCTATGGTTCCATGAGGTTCCGTGCTGTCCCCATGGTCTTCTTGAATCTGCAGTGTAACAATGGACCATTGGTTCCATGCGGCCTCTCCGTGTCACAATGGGCTCCTTGATTCCATGATTCCTCATGGTGTCACTAAGTCAAGGTTCTAAAAGGTTAAAATTCTAATGAAGAATTAGGAGAAATTTTTATAACTAAGTTATAGAGTAGAAAAAAAAGGTAAGTTTATGATTAGTAGATGCCTAAGCCAGAGCTAAGTGATGTATTATTTGCCATGATATTGTGTTAAAAGTTTTGTTTGTAGGAGGAAACAGAATAAATGAACTGTCATCAAAACAAATTGAAACTAACTGAGACCAATAGAACTAAGAACAGCTCCTGGGTTTCATAATAATTAATCAAAAGTAGAAGATCTTGGGCTGCACCAAGAGGTCATGAAGGCCTGCCAACAGCAAGGAGGTAAAAAGGTCACTGAGAGGAAGACATTCCTGACTTCATCTTTCAGGACCACTGACCCAGTTGGAGACCACCGACCCAATTCAAGAGAGAAACTGTGCATGCGTGAAAGACCAATGATCTCATTTTAATATGAAGCAGAGGATGGGAGGTGCTGGGGTCATACATATGTAGAAGATGTAAAACTTTGAGTAATAGAGAACAGAGAACCTTGTACTTGGCTGGCATGTCTTTAGGAGGCTGCTCCCATGCTGCCCGCTGGTGCCTGAATAAACACACCACTTTCTAACTTTAATTAGTTAGAGGGTCTTTTGTCCATGGATATCGGGATTTAACAAATCACGGATACATTCCAGAGAGGGGGCTGTGAGGTCAGAGAGGGGCTGTGTGATGTCCCAGAGGGGGCTGTGTCACAGAGGCACCTCTGTGGCTGTGTGTGATAGAGGCACAGAGCAGGAGTGATGTCAGAAAGGGGCTGTGTGATATCACAGAATGGGTTGTGGGAGGTCACAGAGTGGGCTCTGACACCACAGAGTGGGTTATGTGAGGTCATGGAGCAGCTCTGACATCATAGAGGGGACTGTGTGACATCACAGAGCAGTTGTATGACATCAGAGAGCAGGCTTGGACATGCCAGGGCAGCTGTGGGACATAACAGAGTGGGCTGTGATATCCCAGGGGGGCTGTGAGACATCGCAGAGCATGCCGTGGCATCACAGAGAGGGCTGTGAAATCCTAGAGCAAACTGTGATAGCAGAGTGGGCTGTGACATCACAGGGGGGCTGTGTGACATCACAGAGAGGCTGTGGGAGGTCACTGGGTTGGTCACTCCGCTCCGGCCCCCCGCAAATTTCCACCCCCCAGAGAAGTCTCCCCTGCTGCTCGTGCAGAGCAGGGTCCCCTCTCCCCCCAGCTCCCTCCTGTCCCCCAGCGCTGCAGCCTCCCCCAAGGAGGTTCCACAAATCAACCCCCAGAGCTGGACATGGGGAAAAGGGGCCGGGGCTGTGTGACCAGGACATCAAGGACGTGCATTATCCCGGTCACTGTGGCCTGGTTTGGGTTCCCCAGGGCAGCAAAGATGTCTGGCAGCTGGAGCAGGGGTAGGGAAGGGCCTCCAAGCTGGGGCTGGAGCCCTTTGGCTCTGAGGAGAGGCTGAGGGAGCTGGCCTTGTCCAGCCCCAAGAAGGGAAGGCTGAGGGGCTCCTCATCCCAGCCTGGCAGTGCCACCCAGGAGGTGATGGAGAACACAGAGCCAGGCTCTTCCCCGGGGGCCTGGTGGGAGACAAAAGCCAATGGGTGGCAGGGGAATGAGGGGAGGTTCAGCCAGGACATGAGGAAGCCTTTGTTCCCATGGGCTCAGCCAGGTGCTGAGATGCTGCCCCATTCCTGTCCTTTGGGATTTTCTAATCCAGAGCAAATCAAGCCTTGGTCTGAGCCAGTTTCTGCCAGGTTGGGCTGCAGACTTGCTGAGGTCCCTTCCAGCCTCAGCTCTCTGATGATCTCAGGACGATGCTGCTCCCTGTTTCAGACTGGAGCAGAGCAGATGTTTATGGGACAGGAGCCCTCTGGGGCTGTCAAGGACCTGCAGCTTGCGAGGTGCACGAGCACATCCTCATTAGCTGGGTCATTTGAGTGCTTTTAGGAAATGGCAAATTTTCCCACCAGGAGAGAACAGGAATTTCCAGGATGTGTACGGATGGCAGGAGAAGAAACACTGATCTTCCCCTCTCCTTGTGTTACCACTATTCTGTCTATTATTTCATGTCCCTCTTCACTCAGGTGTTTCCACCTCTCCTGTTTAATGGCCATGTCTAAGGACATCTGTTCACCAGAGCAGCAGGATCTGTGTCCTTCCCATTGCTCCCAGATTTCCTCCTCCAGTTCCTCTCTAGTTCATTCCAGTGCCTCTCCATTGACTGCCTTCACACTTGGAGCATCGGGGAGTTTCCTAGACTTTCTGAAGTTTAAATAACTCATCAGTCAACACCTTAATTGTGTTTCTATCTTTTAGAATCACCTTTTCTTATGCCTTTGTATAAAACTGTTCCTTTATAGAAATCCCTTGAGAATGGTGGAAAATTCAGATGTTGCTGGGACCTCTCTCAAAGCTGAGGGAAGAGTTTTGATGGTTTTTAAATTGTATCATGTTTACATTTTTTGATGTGGGCCATGAAGAGAAACTTTCTGTGCCTCTGAGTCTCAGCAGTTCCTGACCCCAAAGGACACAAACCTGATGAGTTGTGGTTCCCACTCCAGTGGTGGCACTCAGACCTCCCTCCATACCCAGAGCAGAGCTCCCCTGTCCCAGAAAGTCCCTGGCAATGGAGGGGTGAAGGGAACAGGACAGGCTGTGGGGATCAGGGGCAGGGCCCGGCCAGGGATTTGGGGTGGTTGTGAGCCCAGGGCAGGACCCGGCCCTTGGCCTTGGTGAACCTCATCCAGCTGTCCTGGGCCCATCGCTGCAGCCTGTCCAGGTCCCTCTGCAGAGCTTCCTGCCCTCCAGCACAGCCACACTCCCAGCCAGCCTGGGGTCACCTGGGACCTGGCTGAGGGTGCCCTTGATGCCCTCGTCCAGATCAGCAAGAAAGAGATTGAACTGAGCTGGCCCCAATGCTGAGCCCTGGGGCCAGCCCTGGATGTGACTCCATTCCCCAGCACTCCTTGGGCTGGACTTCTGTTTTTTATGGAGCTGTGCCTTCCCTTGGTTCTGTTTGCTAACAAGAAATGAACATCCCTCTGTGTCTCGGGCAGCTCCTTCTCCAAGGAGAGCAGGTGGGAGTTGGTGCCAAGGAGCTGAAAGCTGCAGGCACAGCCTGGAGTGGAGGAAGCTCAGATTTGCACGAGGCTGCTCTGAGTGCCAGGGGTTGGATGAGGGAAATGGTGGGGTGGGGGTAGGGACAAAGTGTGATTGATTGTCAGCCATAAAGGGCCTTGATGTTCAGATCTATTCCGACTGCATTAGGAGGAGCCAGGATCAATATCAGCTGGAGATCCCCGATATCAGTGTATAACAGGAAGAAGGTAAACAGGGCACAGAAGAGAAATAATTTCTCCTTGTATTGTTACCACAGTACATTCACTTTGAATAGACTTCTGAAATCTGTCTAATTAACCACAAAAGAATTGAAGGCAGAAATGATTCCCAGGGGCTTGTCCTGTTAGGGTGTTTTGAATTGTTAATGTATAAACAGGAAAAGAATAAACTGTGGAAAAAGATACTATTTCATTAATTTTTTAATATAATATGTTCACTTTGAAAACACTTCTGGAATCGCTCTAATTACCACAAAAGAATTGAAGACTCTAGAGATTCCCGGGGGCTTTTCTTGTGAGGGTGTTTTGAATGTTAATGGTCCTTTGGCACTGAATTCCTGACCTGAAGAGCTGAAGGCTGAAGAAGCCTCTGCAGAAGTAAAATTGAGCAGCAACCTCCAGGTTGCTGAGGATGTCAGCAGCCCCCACTGAGGCCATCGCTGCCAAGAGACCGTGGGGGCAATGAGCAGACAAGGAGAGCGTCCCTGGGGCTGGGGAAGCAGAACTCAGAGGCACCCCCGGCTCCAGGTGGGAAATGGGCTCTGGGATGGGGCTGTGAAAGCCCTGCCTGGGCTTGGCCAAGCAGCACAGCCAAGCCCTGACCCCATCCCCTGGCAATGGGCATCGGTGGCCTCACAGGATGCTCGTGGCTGTCCCGCAGCACTGGGATGTGGGGTGTGGGATGGGGAGGGCAGGAGAGCAGCAGGAGCCCTCCAAAGCTCAGTGGGCTGCGGGAGGAGGCCACAAGCCCTGGGGCTGGCAGGAACTGGTGTCTGCTCATGGGCCTCAGTGCCAGGGACAGCAGCCACAGCCAGGGGACACAAATCTCACTGCTGGGCTGATGAGGCTGACAGCTGGACTGGGGCCTCACAGAATGAGACCTAAAGACAGTCAGAATTGACCCGTGAGAATATGACAGGGACATTTTGCAGCTTCAGTGAAAGCCACAGAGAAGGCCCAGAAGATAATCCATGAGAGAAGATGTTCTGGACACAAGGAGAGGATGTTCTTGTAATGGGACCTTGAGAGTGTACAAGGAAAAGCTTGTGGATCATATGTAGCAGCTCTACCTTTGCTTGTACAGCTGATTGTTTTACTGCCTGAATGGTCATTGCTTGTTAGACAGCCTTGTCATTGTTTGCTCAGCAGCCAATCTCAATAGGCCACAGCCATTGTGAAGAGGTGTAAGAATAGCAGGAGAGAAAATCAAAACTTCTACCACTTTGGATTACAACAAGTGTGTGCTGTTCTGTCCGCCTGCACAAAAGCCACAGCAGACTTTGGCCCATTCAAGAGACTTATTCGGAGAGTTCCTTGGGAAGCAGCCCTTAAAAACAAAGGGGTCCAGGAAAGATGGAAGTGCTTCAGAACAGAAATCGTGAAGGCGCAGGAACAGACTGTCCCTGTGTGCCAAAAGATGAACCAACGAGGAAAACAAACAGCCTGGATGGGCAAGGAGCTTTTGAAGGCACTCAGGGAAAAAAGAGGGTGCATCACCTTTGGAAGGAGGGTCAGGTATTGTAGGAGCTTGGGTGGTTCGGTCGGTCGGGACCGGGCGTAGACGGACGGATGGGACGGATGGAGACGGGTGGATGGTGACGAGAGATCTCTGTAGTCAGATCTTGGAACATGCGGTTTATTGCAAAGGGTGTGGGTACAGGGGCACTGCTTAGAGCTGCAGCTGGCAGCTCTGAGCAGGCCCAAGAGAGCAAGAGAGTAAGTGGGTAAGCAAAGAGAGAATAGTAAGAGTCTACAGTAAGAGTGTATAGTAAGAGTGTATAGTAAGAGAGAGCACGAGTGTAGTAAAAAGTGTCTAGTAAGAGAGTATAGTAAGAGTGTATAGTAAGAGTGTGTATAGTAAGAGTGTCTGAAGTCCTGGTTACAATACAATAAATCATCTTCTGTACTGAATATTCTAATTGTCACTAACCAATCTAATACAAGATACAAATCCTCTAGCATTTACATACAGCCTATAAGAGTTCTTATATTACCATAGAGTGTTACATCTTAACTTCTAAAAACTACTCTTTGGACCCCTTCTGCTGAGCTAGTAGGGTCTGCTCTGACCCTTGGACCTGCCTGCAAGCAGAGGGTATTGTTCAATCAAGAGGGGATTACCTTCAGTTGGCCATACCATTGTTTTCCAGTTGTTCAGTAACTAAGACTTGGTATCTCAAAGGTGGCTTTCATTTCGATGTCACTTATAGTTTTCATATTCCCAAAATCTTCTGTCAGGCAATCATATTTATAAGGCCTTCCTGTTTCGTCTTCCCCAACAAGGTATCTCAGGAAATGTTTAAGGGAGTTTTTAGGTCATGTAGGAAAAAAAAGTAGAGAGGCAAAAGCCCAGTTAGAACTCAATCTGGCCACTTCTGTGAAGGACAACAAAAAATACTTTTATAAACACATTAATGGCAAAGGAAGGGCAAGGAGAAACTCCATTCTCTGTTAGATGGGGGAGGGAATTTAGGAACTAAAATGAGGAAAAAGCTGAGCTACTTAACCGGGATGAGGGAGCTGCTGGATGAGCTCCCCAAGTGTGGATTTCAGTGTCTTCATTGATGATCTGGATGAGGGCATTGAGTCCACCACCAGCAAATCTGCAGATGACACCAAGCTGGGTGCGAGTGTGGATCTGCTGGAGGGTAGGAGGGCTCTGCACAGGGACCTGCACAGGCTGGATCCAGGGCCCAAATCCAACCATGGGAGCTTCAACAAGACCAAGTGCCAGGTCCTGCACTTTGGCCACAACAACCCCTGCAGCGCTACAGGCTGGGGACAGAGTGGCTGGACAGCGGCCAGGCAGAAAGGGACCTGGGGACACTGATGGACAGCAGGCTGGACATGAGCCAGCAGTGTGCCCACGTGGCCAAGAAGAGCATTGGCTCCTGGCCTGGATCAGGAATGGAGTGGCCAGCAGGACCAGGGCAGGGATTCTTCCCCTGGACTGGGCACTGGTGCGGCCGCACCTCGAGTGCTGGGTCCAGTTCTGGGCCCCCAATTTAGGAAGGACACTGAGGGGCTGGAGCGTGTCCAGAGAAGGGCAACAAGGCTGGTGAGGGGTCTGGAGCACAAGTGCTGTGAGGAGCGGCTGAGGGAGCTGGGGTTGTTTATCCTGGAGAAGAGGAGGCTCAGGGGAGACAAGGAGGTGTCAGGGCACGGCTTGGGCTTGATGATGTCCAAGGTCTTTTCCAGCCTGGTTGATTCTGGGATTCTCTGAAACCCCCCTTGTAGCAGCTGCAGGATGAGCCCTGGGCCTCCTCTTGAGAAGGTCCAGCAGCCCCTGTCCCTCAGCTTCTCCACACGGGCCCCAAAGCCCATCCTGTCAGTCCTGCAGAGCCTCTCCAGCTCCTCCTCCCTGCCCCACAACAGGGAGCCCCACAGCCAGACACAGCAGCCCAGATGTGCCCCCCTGGCCTCTGGTGCCTCTGGCAAGGGAACAGCTTGAGGCACTGCAGGGCCCTGCAGACAATTCCTGCAGCACTTGTAGGATGATCCTGCTCCCCAAGGGACGTTCCCGTGGTGCCAAGGCAGCAACTGCAATGGGGAGTGGGGCCAGAGAGGAAAGGGCAAACAGGGCTGGGCTGTTTGCAGGGGAGGGGACAGGGATGGGCAAGAGCAAGAAATGTGGAGCAGGAGAGAGGAAAGAAAGCAACTGTGAAGCAGAGGAAATGCTCAGGGCTGTTTGGGGGTGGCTGCCAGGCAGCCCTGGCTCTGAGCAACAACGTCTGCAGTGGGACAGGAAACTCAGAGCTGATGGGAACAAACTTTGTGGCTGACTTGAGAGGCCCCGACAAAGCTGAGAGGTTTCCCTGCCGTCCCCCAGCCCTTGCTGGCCCCCAGGGGCTGATGGCATTTGTGCTCACTCAGGTTCATCTCCCCACAGCAACAGCGTGGGGTGCTCACGCCTGGGCTGTGCAGTGCAAACAGGGGCTCCTGAGCCAGTCCTGCCGTGTGTGTGCCTGCAAGGATCCAGCCCCTCTGGGAGCTGGGCAGAGGCCAGGGCTGCAGAGGGGGGATGTTGCTGGCAGCTGCATGAGGCCGCTCTGGGACGCTGCCCTGGGGTGTCCAGCGCAGGGGGGATGGATCAGCCCCTGCTCTGCTGCTCCTTCCCAGCTCCCCCAGGGACCCTGCAGAGCACCAGCCCTGCTGGTTGCCCCCACCCTGCCCACGGCCACCCTGGGGCTGCTCACGGGGGTTTTCTCTGCTGAGCACTGGCCTGGGCGTGCTCTTGAGAGAGCCTGGGCAAGGAGCCTGGAGCCCCCAGGCCCTGCCCTGAGGCGTCAGCGCTGCCCCAGCAGTGCCCATGGCCTGTCCCTGCTGCAGCCCCGGCACTGCCAGCCCAGGGCTGGGAGCGAGCCCCAGAGCACTCAGGCCCTGCAGCAACACGAGGGGCAGGAGGGCAGCGGGGCAGTGGCACGGGAGCAGCACTGGCAGCACCAAGGGCTGCTGCTCCTGGCCACAGCTGCTGTGCCCCCCTGAGCTGCCCCCAGCTCTGCACACAGACATTGCTGCTGCAACTCCACACAAGGCAACTAAAGGGGCATCTCTGCTGGAAACTTTGCTGGCACATCCTTGAGTTCATTTAAAGGCACCGAGAGCACAGCTCCTCATTGACACAGGCTGGGGCCACAGCCAAGGTGGAGAGAAACAAAAGGAGAAGTGGAAGAAATATTGCCCTTGCTTTGTGGACAACAATAAATAACTAAAGACAGAAAAAATAACCCCAGAACCAAACCAAGAAGAACTATCAAAGACGAGTTTTATAAGAAGTGATTTGCAGAAATTGGCAACCAGTTTAATGTTTCTTAAACCGTCCAGCGATCAGTGTCCACACTGCAGCCTTGAGCTCCTGGTTCCTCAGGCTGTAGATGAGGGGGTTCAGGGCTGGAGGCAGCACCAAGTACAGAAGTGACAGGGCCAGATCCAGGGATGGGGAGGAGATGGAGGGGGGCTTCAGGTAGGCAAAAAAGCCAGTGCTGAGGAACAGGGAGAGCACGGCCAGGTGAGGGAGGCACGTGGAAAAGGCTTTGTGCCTTTGTCCCTGCTCTGAGGGGATCCTCAGCACGGCCCTGAAGATCTGCACATAGGAGAAAACCATGAACACAAAACAGCCAAAATACAGAAGAGCACTCAGCACAATAAGCAGAAACTCCCTGAGGTTGGAGTGTGAGCAGGAGAGCTTGAGGATGTGTGGAATTTCACAGAAGAACTGGCCCAGGGCATTGCCCTGGCACAGGGGCAGGGAAAATGTATTGGCCGTGTGCAGCAGAGCATTGAGAAAGGCACTGGCCCAGGCAGCTGCTGCCATGTGGGCACAAGCTCTGCTGCCCAGGAGGGTCCCGTAGTGCAGGGGTTTGCAGATGGACACGTAGCGGTCATAGCACATGACGGTGAGGAGACAATACTCTGCTGTGATGAAGAACATAAAGCAAAAGAGCTGAGCAACACATGCTGAGTAGGAGATGTGTCTGGTGCCCCAGAGGGAATTGTGCATGGCTTTGGGGACAGTGGTGCAGATGGAGCCCAGGTCGGTGAGGGCCAGGTTGAGCAGGAAGAAGAACATGGGGCTGTGCAGGCGCTGGCCGCAGGCTACGGCGCTGATGATGAGGCCGTTGCCCAGGAGGGCAGCCAGGGAGATGCCCAGGAAGAGGCAGAAGTGCAGGAGCTGCAGCTGCCGCGTGTCTGCCAGTGGCAGCAGGAGGAAGTGGCTGATGGAGCTGCTGTTGGACATTTGCTGCCTCTGGCCATGGGCATCTGTGAAAAAGTAATCATGGAATAGTTGGCTTTGCAGAGGACTTTCAACATCCCAGCCCAGCTTGGTGGCACTTTCCCCCCACTGCCTGCCCAGGGCTCTGCTGCCTGGGGCTGTCCCTGCCAGCAGCTGCTCCCTGTGCCCAGGCCTGGGCCCTGCCAGTGCTGCCAGAGCCCAGCCCGGCCCTGGGGGCTCAGCTCTGCCCTGCAGACCCCTCCCAGCCCAGGCCACTGCCCAGGGGCAGCTCTGGCTCTGCAGGCTCTGATGCCAAAGTCAGAGCACCCCTGAGGAGGCTGCAAAAGCGACGCTGATGCTGCCTGGAAGGGACCCTGTGCTGATTTCTGTCACTGCCCGGTTTCTTCAGATCTCAGAGAAAATTGTTTGGATTTTTCTCAACCTGAACTGAGAGATGAATTATCCATGTGCAATTTCCCTTCCAGACAACCCAGAGCAGTCGATTTAAAAATCAGGATTCTTCCCTTTTATGCATTCCCTGCCTTGCTGTGCTCCCTGTATAATCTACTAGGGAATATCCTGGAGTTAAATGTCCTGCTGGGAGCAGTCCTGAACAATGCAGCATCCCCACCACACAAGAAGAACACTTGCAAGGCTGACCAGCTGTCTCCTTCCACCCACACCTTGTCCCCCAGCACTGAGAGCAGCTCCCCGGGCCGGCTGAGAGCTGCCCCTGGCAGGCAGCAGAGTCCCTGCCCCAGCTCAGCGCCCTGGGCTGCAGGACCCTGCTCTGCAGGACAGCCCTGGGCACCCCTGGCTGCTGTAGCCAGGAGATAATCAGAGGATGGACTTACAGAATCTGCAGGCATTGGGATGTTGCAGCTTGAGGAGATCACTGCAGGAGCTGCAGCTGCCTTGTCCTGCAGCCAGAGGCTTCCTGTGTCAAGGGCTGGCCATGATTCTTGCGCAGTCACTTCTCAGCATCTTCCCAGCCCTGACTGACTGAAGCTCTCTGTGCCTCTGTGCTGTGCCCGGGCTGGCTGCAGGCAGTGGCCCAGCCCTGCTGGGCTGTGCCCAGGAGCTGCTCCTGGCCAGAGCTGTCTCTGTGCAGCGCTGCCGCTTGCCAGGAGCTGCCTCTGTGCCAGGAGCCCGGCCCAGCTCAGCAGCACAGACACAGCACAAGGGCTGTAATGACCCTCTCGGGGCTCTGGTGCTGAGGCCCTGAACATCAGTCCTGAGAGGGAGATGAAGAAACCTCTCAGGAATTCAAAGTCACAATCAAACTCTGAAGTTTCTTGACGTTTTAATGGGTTTCACTGGGGGACAGGACTGAGAAAGTGTCCCCAGGTTCCAGTGAGAGCAGAACACTGCAGGCAGTGATGACAGGGGGGACAAGCAAGGGAAAGGTGTCTCTGATGCTGAGCAAAGCTGGATGTGTTTCAGGAATGCAAAGGGCCAAGGCCTGAGCCCCAGCCCCTGGCAAGGCAGATCCTGTCCCTCCCTCAGTGCTCAGGGCTCTTGCCGGGGCACTGGGATGTGGGGCTGGGCAGTGCCAAGGGCAGCACCATGGGGCGGCCCCTGCCAGGCTGCTGAGCAGGGACAAGGAGGCCCTGAGGCCCCAGGGCTGCAAGGGTCCCTTGTCTCCTGCTGGCCTCAGGGCCAGGGCCAGCAGCCGTGGCCCAAGTGCTGCACAAGTTGGCTCTGTCAGGGCCTTGCAGCTGCTGCCCATCCCTCTGCCCTCTCCAGCCCAGGCTGTGCCACGCTGTCCCTGCCATGCGCCTCTGTCCCTGCAGGCTGTCCTCATCCCCCCGGCTGCCCCACCTGGCTGGCCCCTTCCTTTGCTGACATCTCAACTCCACCATCTCTGAATCCACCCTTCAATCCCTCTTGGGTTTCTCCTGTTCTGTCCTCAGTCTCCAAACCACTGAGCCCAGGGATCTCCACCTCCACATACTGATCCTGTACTTGAGGTCTCTCAGCCCCATCATTCTTTGATTCTTATTTTACCAACTCCTTCTCCACAGGGCTGCAAATACCTACTTTCACCATGTTAGCATTTTCATCTCACCTAATCCCCAACATTTCCATGAAAATCAAAGAATTGCCATACCAGGGACATGAATTGCCATATTTGTGCAGAAACAATTCAAAATTCGAATGGTCTAAAACAAGTCAGAGAATGTTCCAACATTTCTGCATGAAAGATTCCCCACGTGGGTCAGTGGCAGACTCTCCCAGGATGGCCTCACAGATGAGGATGGGGTTTTGCCTCTGGGTCTGAGACTCATGGAGGTCAGACAGAAAGAGCATTTTCCAGACTTCCTGAGGGATGCCTAGAAAAGGATACAGGAAGGGAAAGGAAGGGATCATGGTGGTTTGTAGGGGCACAAGCATGAGAAAACAGAGAGAGAACGGGATGAAGGGAGCTGGTGGCTCTGCATCTTCTCCTGCCATGGCAGAGCACACAAACAGCCCATCCCTGGGTCCCTTTCTCTGCTGGCTGGGCTTTGGCCTGGCCTGGAAACCTCCCAAGGTCCCTCCCAGGAAGAGTCGCTGTGCATTTCCCTCCCCCATGGCTCTGCCCCTCCTGATCCAGCAGCTGTGGGGCAGCAGAGCTGGGGCAGGGCAGGGACAGGGCGGGCTCTGACAGGGCCCATGAGGCCACTGCCAGGAGGTGACAGCAAGGACAGTTTGCAAAGGGGAAATGTAGAAATGGTGCCTTTGTTGTTTTTAGGCAGGGAAAGCTTGGCTGGAGCGTGTGAGGAGGATGAAAGACGTGTTGGGTGAAATGGGACATTCAGCCAGGAGATGAGGAAAGATTTTTCCCTGGTTGCAGGGCTGGTGCAGAGCAGGGTGGCCATGAGCCCGGCCGGCCTCCAGGGCTGGTGCCAGGGCTGGTCAGGTTGTGCAACAGAGGTGCCCCAGAATCAGAGCCCAGGTGGGGCCTCTCCCTGCTGCCTCACTCCTTCACCTCCCCAGGGATGGAATTCCTGTTGTGTGGGGTCTCTGATGTGCTGGGTGACCTCACAGTGCTTCCTGGCCACAATGTCTGCTGAGGGCCAGCCAGGCTGCTGCACTGGGAGTGACCTCACAGCCATCACCATTCCAGCCCTGTCTCCTGGGCCTGGCTCTCCCTTTTCCTCTGCCCCTGTCTTGTCTCTGCTGGGATGAGCAGTTTTGTCATTAATATCTTGTCCCCAGGTTATGGGGCCAATTGCTTCCCAACCAGGCTCCTGGAGCAGAAGGGGCTTCACAATCCCCGTGTGAACACTGAGAGATGAAGGGCAAAGGGGAAATTATAGCAGGTTGTGATTGCAAAGGGGCTGTGTGGATGGGGGACAGCACCTTTCTGGGGAGAATGTGGGGCATTTGGGTTGTAAAACACCAGATCTGCACAGAGCAGGTTGGAAGCAAATTTGATCTGAGCATTTGCTGTATCAGGGACAGAGCCCCTGGGCACAATGTGCCTTGGTCTGCTCATGGGGCTGTGGGACCTCAGCCTGTGCATATTCCTGTCTGTGCTCCTCTCAGGGATCTTTTCCAGAGCAGGGAGAGGCACCAGGATTGCTTTGTTGCTGTGCTGCGGGATACCAGTTTGTGATGTGAGAACATCAAGGGCAGTGGGGGTCATTTGGGATGTGTCTCCAGTGCTGCTCTCCTGCCCTGGCCTCGGCTGCTACCTCTGGGAATTCATTAATAATTGTGCCCAGCCTGTGGGGGGAACAGGGGAGGGTGATTTTGCCCAGCCTTTCACCCCTTTCTCCTCCTTCAGGCCTTTTCCAACAGCTTTTGGAATTCTGAATTCCCTCTGGATGTTAAGGAAATCCTGTTCTTGCTGCTGAGTCTGCCGGGTCTCCTCAGTGGGGTCCACACCATGTTTAGGGTCAGGACAGAGGTTTCCAGGACAGTCATTCAGAGACCTGCCCCGAGGGTGGATAGTCACGAGTGGCATGGAATGTGGGAGGGAATGGGCCAGTATTTGGAGAACTCCTCTCCTCCAATGGTTTGGAAGTTCACCCCTGAACAGCCACAGGACCCCGTTAAAGTGATAGAATATGTGAAGGGAAATGCTGCAGCAGCTCCAGAGAGGTGCAAAGTGGTGCAGCCTGCTGGGCCCTGGCTACTGTTTCTGCGACACTGCTGGTCACTGGACAGCACCCTCAGGGGGAGGAGGAGGAAAGCAGAGCAACAGGCACCGTGGGCACCTCAACTGCAGCTGAGCCAGGGGAACAGCCCCTGCCGGAGCAGCTCCTGCTATACAGGAGAAGAAATCTGAGACCAAATCATCCCCAGTCCCTCAGTGAGGGATGAAGAGGAAGAGGCAGGGCCCTCACAACAGGAGGAAGAGGCAAGGCCACAGATAATCACCCGCTCCCGGTCCCCAGGTGAGCTGCGAGATGCGTGAAAAGATTTCAGCCGCCAGTCGGGAGAGCCCCGGGTGACCCAGCTGCTCCGTGCTGGGATATCGCAGCTCCCATGTGGAGCTGGATGGTGGTGAAGCCAAGAAACTGGGATCCCTGTCCCCGGATTTGGGCATTGACCGGGTGTAAGGACCTGATAATAAGAAAAATGCCTCAAAAATTGCTTTGTCATTGTGTCTGCTTATTGTAATCTCTTTGAACACCTGGAGACTGTGTCCCCCAGGTTTCCCTTGTCCCCCATTCTGTGTCCCCCATCCAACATCCTCCAAGTCCCCACTCCATGTCCCCCATTTCATGTCCCCCATTTCTTGTCCCCCAGTTAGTTCCCCCATCCTCCATGTCCCTCATCCCATTCCCCCGTTCCATGTCCTCCATATCCCCCATGTTCCCCATTCCATGTCCTTATCCTGTGGCCCCCATTCCATGTCCCATCTCCCACGTCCCCTTGTCCCCCATCCCATGTCCCATCCCCCATGCCCCACATCCCCCATGCCCCACATTTCCCTCCCCATTCCGTGTCCCTCATCCCCACCTCCCATCCACCACATCCCCACCTCCCATCCACCACATCCCCACTGTCCCCATTCCATGTGCCCCATCCCACATCCCCCATATGCCCATCCCATGTCTTCAATTCCATGTCCCATCCCATTGTCCCACACCCCCATATCCCCCATTCCATGTCCCATCCCATTGTCCCACACCCCCATATCCCCCATTCCATTGTCCCACACCCCCATATCCCCCATTCCATGTCCCATCCCATTGTCCCACACCCCCATGTCCCCCCTTCCCTGTCCCATCCTGTTGCTGCCTGTTCTGAGCGTCCCCTCCCCCTCCCCAAGACACTTGCCTCTGCCATGTGCTCTGAGCCCCTTTGTTCTAAGCGTGGGCAAAACCAAATGTAACTCAGACTCTTTAGCAGTGTCTGATTGGCCGGTCACCCCGGGTCCGCCCCCAGTCCTCCCCTTTCCCCTTCTCCGAATAAAAGAGAAGATCAAGGGAGGCCCCGCCCTCTCTTGGCTCTGCTACCCTTTCTGCGAACATCTCTTGTCGTCTGTTTCTTTTGAAAGCTTCTAACTGTGGGAAATTGAGCGAGCAGAGAGCTGTATTTCTCCCTCTTTGCTTCTGCTGGAGGTATTTGCTTTGCAGCTGACACAGGTACCGATTTTAGAGCTACTGAAACGCTGGATTGCCCGTGCTACCTCTCTGGGTTGTTCGAGGCTTTCTAAGGCATTGAACTACTAGCACTAGCCGGTAAAAAGCTGAAAAGATACCTCCCTCACCATCCCATTTGTCCCACACCCCCATGTCCCCCATTCCATGTCCCCCATTCCATGTCCCATCCCTCCTCCCTGCCCCAGCCCCGTATCCCTGCCCGTGACCCCGCGGTGTCACCACGATGTCACAGAGGCCCCGCCGAAGTCACAGTGCCACCAGCAGTGTCACCGAGTGTCCTGGGGACACAACAGGAGCTAGTCTGGTGGTGGGACATCCCAGACCCCCCCCATCCTGATCCCACATCCTGAGAGAGTGCAGAATGACCTCTCACCCTCCCACCACCAGGAGGACCAAGGTGGAGCTCTGGGGGAGGACAGAGGTGGCTTCAGCCACCACCCCCAAAGGTACCGGCACCCCCTGGACCCCTGGGAATGTCAGATCTGTCAGAATCCTGACTCAGTTTCCCTCAATTCCCAGAGTGGAAGAAAATTTGGGACGTGGTGGCCGACTTTGTCCTGGACCAGCTCCTGCTGCGGAACAAGGTTACCCCAGTTCCCCCACTGTGTCCCCTCCTGGGGGTCAAGGTCACCTCTGGCTCATTCCAAAATCCTGAAATTCCACTTCCAGCAGATCCCAAAATCCCAAAGTTCTGCTTGCAGAGGGTGAAGATCTCAAGATGCCGATATTCCGGTTCCATGGAGTGCAGACCCCAAAATCCCAAATTTCCACTTCAAAATCCCAAAATTCCACTTCTGGGGGGAAGCAGATCCCAAAATCCCAAAAATTCTGGTTGCAGGGGGTGCGGATCCCAACCCTTGGCGCCTTGGATGTGGTGCCCTGGCAGGCGCAGGTTGGGGACATGGAGGTGACAACGCAGAGGCCGATTTTTTGCCTGGCCAGGAGTTTGGTCCAGAGCCACAATTTGATGGATGACTGGGAATTCCAGCCCGGTAGGACCATGGGCATTCTGAGGTGGACACGGATGGAGGGGGAGAGTTGAGGGAAGGGGTGGAAAATGGGGAGTTGAAAGGTGGGAGAAGAAACCAAAAGAATGTGAGGAGACCCTAAAAATCCATGAGGAGATGCAAAAAACCACAAGGAGACCCCTAAAAAATACAAGGAGATCCCAAAATCACAAGGAAACCCCCCAAAAACCAAGAAGAGATCCAAAAAAAATGCATGAGGGGCCCCCAAACCCATGAGAACACCCTAAAATGGCCCATGAGAAGAACCCCAAAATCACAAGGAGACCCAGAAAAACTGTGAGGAGACTCAAAAATATATTACAAAACCCCAAAAAAGCACATGACAAGAACCCAAAAAACTAGAAGAAGACCCCATAAACCTATGGGAAAACCCCAAAAAACATGAGAAGACCCCATAAACCCATGGGAAAACCCCCCAAAACCCATAAGAAGAACCCAAAAAAACATGAGAAGCCCACAAAAATCATAAGGAGACCCCAAAAACCCCAAGAAGACCCCCAAAAAGCACACAGAGACCCCATAAAACCATAAGAAGACCACAAATGACCATGAGGAGACCCCCAAAATACATTACAAGACCTTGAAAAAGCAGATGGCAAGACCCAAAAAACCATGAGACAAGGAAAAACAACAAGAAGACCTCAAAACCACAAGGAGATCCCATGAAACAATGAGGAGATCCCCCAAAACATAGGGATACCCCAGAAAAACACAGGAAGACCCCAAAACCCACAAAAAGACCCCAAAAAAACACAGAAAGACCCCAAACACACAAGAAGACCCCAAACAACCCACAAGGAGACCACCAAATTCACAAGAACCCCAAAAAACATGGGGAGACCCCAAAATCCCCACGAGAAGGCCCTAAAAATCACAAGACCCTGAAACGCATGAGGCACCCCAAAAATTTTGTGGACACCCTAAAAACCACAATAAGTCCCCAGAACTCACAAGGAGACCCCATAAAACCATGAGGACACCCAAAAAAACCATGAGGAGACCCTCAAAATCATGAGGAGACCCAAAAATTACACAGTAAGACCACAAAAAAAAAAACAAACCCTGAAAACCACAAGGAACCCCCCTCCCCCAAAACCACAAGAAGACCCGAAAAATAACCAGGAGACCCCAAAACACCATCAGGTGACCCTTACACCGATGAGGAGACCCCAAAAAACACAAGAGGACTCCAAAAATCATGAGGACACCCAAACAAAAAAGCACATAAATCAATGAGAAAACCCCCAAAAATACAGGGATACTCCATAAAACCATGAGAAGACCCCAAAACCCATGAGAAGACCCTATAAGACAAAGAGAAGACCCAAAAACCCCATGAGAAGACCCAATAGAAACATGAGAAAACCTCAAAAACTCACAAGAAAATCCCCCCAAAACAGGAGAAAGCTCCAAAACTCCTAAGAAGATTCCCAAAAAACCCAAAAAATCATGTGGACATCCCAAAAAAACATGAGGAGACCCCAAAAAAGCATGAGAAAAATCCCATCAAACCACAAGAAGACCTCAGAAACCACCAGGAGACCAAAACAACCCCACAAGAAGACTCCAAAACACCCTGAAAAATCTCAAAAAACCATGAGAGGACCCCAATAGCCACAAGGAGACGCCATAAAACCTTGAGAAACGCCCAAAACCCCACCAGAAAACTCCAAACCCCCCAAGAATACCCCAAATCCCCCCATCTTCCATGTCCTGCCAGGGAACCTGGATCCCCTGCGGACGTTTGCGGTGGCAGCGGCACTGGGGCTGCCCCGGCGCAGGGTGGAGGGCGCCCTCCAGGCCACCACGTCCCTCCTGTCGCGGTGCTTGGGGACAGGTCAGGACGTGGCCCTGGTCCTAAGAGACATTGGAGTCCTGCTGGTGGAGCGGCGCAAGGTCCGGATGAGGTTCTATCATGACTTCCTGGGGGCAGTGGCCGGGAAGGAGAACCTGGCAAAGGGGGTCTTCAAGGTGAGGGGGTTGAGGGGATTGGGGGATGGGAGTGGGGTGGTCCTTTAAAATTCCCTCATCCATGGGGAGAAGGTCCCACCATCTTTGGGGTCCTTAAGTCCCTTGGCCATGTTGAGGAGATCCCACCATTTTTGGGATCCTCCAACATTTCCTCATCCACATGGAGAAGGTCCCAACGTCTTTGAGGTCCTCTTTGGGCTCCTCCAATGCTGAGTTCCTCATCCTTGAGGAGAAGATCCCACCATCTTTGGTCTCCTTCAATGCTGAATTCCTCATCCACATTGAGGGGGTCCCACCACCTCTGGGTTCCCTGAGCCCCTTGGTCATGTTGAGGAGATCCCACCATCTCTGGGCTCCTCCAACATGCCCTCACCCATTTTAAGGAGGTCCCACCATCTTTGGGGTCCTCTTTGGGCTCCTCCAACACTATGTTCTTCATCTTTGGGGTCTTCCATTGTGGAGGCCCGCATCCATGGTAGAAAGCTCCGGCCATCTTGGGGCTCCCCCAGTGCTGAGCTCCTCATCCATGATGAGAAGATCCCACCATCTTTGGGGTCTTCTAATGTTGAGCTGCTCATCCCCAGGAGAAGGTCCCATCCCTGTTCTCTGCCGTTGCAGATCCAGGAGCTCCTGGACATGGTGGTGCCTCGGGGGGTCCCCGTGGCTGCCCTGACCTCGTTTGGCTCCATCATCGTCTTTCCTGAGTGCGTCCAGGGGCGATCCCGGGGCTCTGGGAAGGGGGGGACGCTGGGGTGGGACCGGAACAGGGTCTGACCCAACCCACTCCAGGATTCCTTGGATTTAGGGGGCCTGGAATTCTGCGCTGGGTGGGTCTGGGGGATGGTGGATTTTGGGAAAACTGTGGTGGGTTTTGGGAAAATGGGGTGGATTTGGGGGAATATGTGGCGGATTTTAGAAAAAAACCAGGTGGATTAAGGAAAATGTGGTGGATTTGGGAAAATGGGATGATTTGGGAAAAACATGATGGATTTGGGACAAACAAGCTGGATTTGGGGAAAAACAAAGTATATAAAGGAAAATGTGTTGGATTTGGGGGGAAACAAGGCAGATTTGGGGAAATGTGATGGATCTGGGGATAATGGGGGGTGTAGCGGGTTGGGTTTGTAACCGGGCGGAAACACCAATTTAGTGTAGTGGTTTGGCCCAAAATACTCATCACTGTTTATCTTCTGTGAGATAAGAATTAGGAGAAATGCAAAGCAGGCACCAAACTTGAAAGAATATAAAGAAGTTTATTAACAGACCTAAAAGAAGAAAAAAAATTATACCACCTTCAGAACTCTCCTCCTCCCCCCACCTTCCTCCCTTCTCCCACTGACAATGGAAAAAGACAACCCTTAAGATGTTCAGTCTGTTTGCCACTTCCATAATAACCTTGCTCAGTCCATTTAGAAAGAGAAGTCTCTTCTTGCTCGTGCTATGAAAACATTATCACAACGAGACAGCCGCCCACTTCCAAATATTGTTCAGTCCATTTAGGAAGAGGAGTCTCTCTGCCTGCGTGTGAGTCCCTTCCCCCGACTTGCAGCTTTTCCCACAACTGCTTTCGAGGGTCCACTCTGGAAGGTTTTTGGGGTACAATTTTAAGGTTGAGCCGTTCAGAAACAAAACCAGAGGCCCTTCTCCTTCCCTGGGAGCAAAGGGTCTTCCTCATCTTCATCGTTAGGACTATCTCTGGGAGCATCTCTAGGAACTGAGGTTTTCTCCTTTCCCATTTGGAGCCAAAGTCCTCATCTGGTCCATCTCTAGGAACTGAGGTTTTCTTCTTTCCCGTTTGGAGCAAAAATCCTCATCTGGTTCATCTCTCCCTGTCCAAACTTCTCATGAAATTACAGCTGCATCAGCATCTGCCTATCTCAGCACAGGTGCTTTTGCTTACGAGTTGAACACTCCACCCCCCATATCTTCATGAAATTACAACAGGATACTCTGATATATCATAGCTTCACAACAGAATTTCAGCTTTAAGCATCTCCTCTCTCTCTTCCCTCAGGTTTTCAGCTCTTCACAGCAATAAAAGGGTTAATCTCACCTCGGCCTTGCAGCTTTGCAGCTGGAATGTTGAATGTTTCTTATCACAGTGGAGAGGGGGGAGAGCCGAGCCGCTCCGGCTGCCCACGGCAAGGCAGTGGGGGGGGTTCCACGGCTGGAACAGGTCCATGGCTCCAGGATGGCCGTGGCCCGGCCTGGCCTGGCCTGGCCTGTGCAGGGCCTGGGCCGGGCCCGCTGGCCCCCACACGGGGCCCGCAGCCACCTGTGCCAGCGCCGGAAACGAGAGAGAGCTTGGGGGGGAGTTTGCCTATTCTTAAAGGTGGATCACAGAGGTGGTCACAACTTTAAGTGGCTTAGAGAATTGTCCATATTCAAACTGGCCAGCTGATAGGTTCTATCAGGTCCCAGAGGAAACTGTAAGTACCCTCAGCAAGGACATCCCTTCCGGGACTATGCTTGCCAACCTATGACAGGGGGATTTGGGAAAAACTTGGTGGCTTTGGGAAAAACATGGTGGCTTTGGGGGGAAAATATGGTGGATTTGGGAAAAAACAAGGTGGATTTGGGGAAAACAAGGTGGATATGTGTAAAATCAGGTGGATTTTGGAGAAAACAAGGTGGATTAGGGAAAACGTGGTGGATTTAGGGAAAACTATAGTGGATTTGGGGGAAAAAACAAGGTGGATTAAGGAAAATGTGGTGAATTGAGGGGGAAATGTAATGGATTTGGGGAAAACCGTGATGATTCCAGGGTTGTTCCGGGGTGATCCCGGTGTTTCCCACCCAGGTTTGAGAGGGAAATGGTCCAGGTGCCGCTTCCGAGGATGCTGCTGCTCCAGAGCCTCCAGAACCTCCCCAAGGAGACCCCACATCCCAGGGGAGAATTGGGGCCACGGATCAGGAAAGGTGGGAAAGGCAGGAAACCTGGGAGAGACAGAAAAGGTAAAATTAAAAAATAATGGGGAAAAATGCAAAGAAATGGGGAAAAAGAAAAAAAAAAGGTGAATAGGAAAAAAAGGGGAAATGGGAATTAACTGGGATAATAAAGTACAGGAATGGCGGAAAGGAAAGAAACAGAGGAAAAAATCAAAGAAAGGGGGGAAATAGCAAAAAATGGGGGAAATGGGTATCTTTGGGGATAATAAAGGGTCTCAGTTTTGGAGACAAATTTCAGGAGGAAGTGCCCTGGAATGAGCCTCTAGGGGGAAAGGGTTTCAATAACTCCCTTTTCTTCTGCCAGTGAGAGAAATGGATACCAGGGGATGAAAGCGAAAAAAAAGTGAAACTGTTTATTAACAAAGCAAGATACCCACAAGGCCCAGGAAAAAGAGAAAACTGAACCTTACACCCACCCCCACCTCGCCGCGTGGCCGAGAGGCAAAGACGGCGGCTGCCCTTCTTTGTCTCTGGGAAGGGGGAGAAAAGGAGGAGTTCCCGTGGCAGCTGGGAACCTGTTGGGTTTCTGGCGCTGGTCTCCTCCTCGCAGCAGGCGAAGGTGGTGGAGTTTAATGTCCCTTCCATTGCTGGCTCCGTCTTTCCGGGGTCCGGACTGGCCGGGGCCGCCCCCGCAGGCTCCTCGGGCAGAAGAAAAAAACAAACTGAGACGGTTCAAGGAAAAAAACCCAAAAAGCCACCAAAAGGATTTGCCGGGGAAAAGCCTCCAGGCCAGGGGAAGGGAAAAAAAACCCCAAAACCTCAGAAGCTTCCTGCCTAAATTGGCAAAAACAATCCAGCAAAGGCAGCGAAGTACCAACCCGTGCAGCCGCCGACCACGCCAGAGAGAGACTGAAGCGAACCGCGCAGGAGCCCAAGGCTCCGGCCCCACGCCCCGGGCCCATCCTAAAGCTACAGCAGCTGTTTTCTGGGCACAAAGCACAGTTAGGGAACAGAGCATCATCATCAAACCACCCCAAGACATAAAGCAAAAAAACTGGGGAAAAATCAAGGAAAGGTGGAAATAGCAAAAAACGGAAATGGAAATTAATTGGGACACTAAAGAAAAGAAGTGGGCAGAAAGGAAAGAAAAACCAAAGAAAAGAGGGGAAACGGCAAAAAATGGGGAAATGGGAATTTTTGGGGATAATAAAGCAAATAAAGGGGAGAAAGGAAAGAAACTGGGGAAAAATCAAGAAAAAAGGAAAAACAGGAAAAAATGGGGGAGAGGGCCAAGGGGAATGAGAGTGAAAAGGCAAAGAAACGAGGGAAAATGCAAAGGAATGGATAAAAATGGGAAGGAAAGGGGGGAAAGTAAAGGAATAGGGAAAGAGCAAAGAAATGGGGGGAAAAAAGGGAAGAAATGGGACAAGTGATGTCACCTCTGATTTGGCCTCTCCTTCCCAATTCCAGAGGCAGCTTCTGGAATATCAGGAGCAGAGGAACAACCTGAGAAAGAAACTCCAGAAAACCAGAAAACCCAGGGGAGGAAGCAGCAGGAGAGGAAGTCAGAAATGGAGCTGGCAAAGAAGGAGAAAAAGTCAGGAAAGTCGGAAACCAAATTGAGGAAAAGGAAATCAGAAACTAAATTGGGGAGGAAGGAAAAGTTGGGAAAGTCAGAAACTGAACTGGGGAAAAACAAGTTGGAAACTGAATTGGGGAGGAAGGAGAAATCGGGAATATCAGAATGTGAACTGGGGAAAAAGGAGAAGTCGGAAAAGTCAGAATCCGAAGGGATGAAGGAAAAGCAGGAAAAACTGGAGAAGTTGGAAAAGTCAGAAAAGTCGGAAACTGAGGGGAGGAAGAAGAAGTCGGAGAAGTGCCCAGACAGGTGAGGCCGAAGGCTTTGGGACAAGCTGGTGTCCCCTAGCTTGGGATGACCTTTCTCATTGGATCCTTCCAGGGATCATCCCAAGATTCCAAAGGCCGGACAGCAACGGGACCGCTGCAGGCGCCGGCGCCAGATGCACACGGCCAAAACTCCACGCTCCAGAGGAGGAAGAGGAGAAGGAGATGGGGAAGAGGTAAAGAAGAAGGAGAAATCCAAGCGGATCCATCCTCAGGATCCCTGGAGCTTCCAAACACCGGTGATTGCAGTGCTGTCAGCATCCAGCTCCGGCTCCAGCATTCCTGAGGATCCCCATCCCAAGGAGCATCTGCTCAGCCCTGCGAGGCCGAAGACAATGAGGATGAGCAATGAGAACTTCTGGCCAGTGCTGGAGGTGTCTCTGGAGTAGTTGGGAATCTCCACGAATCTCCAGGAATCTCCATGAGTCTCCAAGAGCCATCAATAAATGCCTCCGGTTCGGGGCAGCTGAGGGGTGACTGGGAGGAGCTTCCTTCCCTCAGGATCCATTGGGATTTCCAGAATTTGCCCTTTTTTGCCCCAAATCCCATTGGATCCAAGCCCAAATCCCATCAGATCCACCACAAAATCCCATTGGATGCAACCCCAAATCCCAACAGATCCAACAGAAAAGCCTGTTGGATCCAACCCCAAATCTCAGTGGATCCAACCCCAAATCTCAGTGGATCCAACACCAAATCCCCTCGGCCCCAATCCTGTCTCTGGGGGTGGCTCATGGTCGTTTGTGCCGGGAATTGTCACTGTTGCCCCCGGACCTCCTGCATCTTGGGGGATATCGCCAGAGGTGTGAGCTCGGCCGGGACCCTGCGGGGGTGGGTCTGGGGCTGCCCCTTCCCTTCCGTTCGGGATCGAGGAGCGGCCGCGTGGGTGGCGGAGTGGGTGTGGCTGGCCCGGGTATTGCTGCGCTGGGGTTCTCGGCGCTGCCCCCGAAGCCGGCCTGCTCCTCGCTGCTCCCTGCCGCCCGGGGGCCCGGAGCCAGCGCGTGCGGGGCCGCCTGGGCCGGGGCCGTCCCCGCCGGGTCCCTTTCTCCGCCATCACCGCCCGGGAAGGCCCCGCCCCGCTACCGGAGCGCCCCCTGCTGGCCGCGAGACAGCGCCCGCCCCGCCGGGCCCCCAGCGCCCCCTGCCGGGAGCGGCCAGAACTGCAGCCACGGGGGAAGGGGAGCCCGACGGGGGAACTCCTGTCACTGCTCGGTTGTTGTGTGATCTCCTCTGACAGGAATACAGATGTATGTGTATGTATGTACAGAGAGTTATTCCTTTTGCCATATTTCTGCCTGGGAGCTCCTGGTATCACGAAGTGACAATTCGGAATGAGGGGGTGATCCTTCCATTGCAGGAAAGTTCCCGCTTTCCTGGGCAGACATCTGTCTTTTAAACCAAGACCCTCGTGTACCCAGGGACCTCACACAGCCCCGCTGTGATGTCACAGCCCACTCTCTGATGTCACAGTGTGCCCGGTGATGTCACACCTTTCACTGTGATGTCAGAGTTGGTGCTGTGACGTCACACAGCTGTCCCGTGACCTCACAGTTCACTCTTTGATGTCATTCAGTCACAGCCTGCTCTGTGATGTCACACAGCTGCCCTGTGATGTAACAGACCACTCAGTGATGTCATACAGACATCCTATGAGGTCACACAGACATCCTATGAAGTCACAGGTCTCTCTGTGAGGTCACAGCTCACTTTATGATGTCATATAGCTGCCCTGTGATGCCACACCCCACTCTGTGATGTCACACAGCCCCTCCATGATGTCACAGCCACTCAGTGATTTCACAGCCCTCTCTGGGACATCCCCTGGTGTCACCTTTTGGGTGGGAAGGACAGATGGCCTCCAGGTGCATTTCAGCCCACTCTGCCTGCAGCCCCCGGCACCCGGAGGTGCCCAGCAGCTCCCGCAGGCTGCAGAACCTCCGCGCCACCCCCGACAGCCACAAGTGCCCCTCCTCATCCTGGCGGAGCTGGCACCGCTTGGAATCCCGGCTGGAGCGTGGCTGTGGAGGGACCGCCGGGCTCAGCGGGGCGGGGACCCCCTGGGGGCTCCCCAAACCCCCCCAGCTCACAGCACCCGCTTGTCCTCCTTGGGGAGGGTGATGAGCCGGGTCTCCACGGGGCTGTCCTCCCGGCTCACTGCCTGCTCGGGGCTGATGTCGGTGATGTTGGGGAAGTTGCACAAGTGCTGGCACTTCTGTGGGGACACTGCTGGGGTGACACCACAGCTACCTGTGTCCCCACACTGCGGGACCCCCGCCACAGCCACTGCCAGTGCCTCGGAGCCGCCGCAGCTCCAGGACACGCCACTGTCTCCGGGCATGGGGATGGCAAGGTCCGGGGCAGATCCTGGGCAGGGGACATGGAGTCTCCTCAGGCCAGTGGCACTGGAGCCACTCCAGGGCCAGCACGGGCTGGAGCTTGAGACCGGGTCCGTCTGTCCGGCAGCCCCCGAGCTCCCGCAGGGATTTGCTGCAGCGGGGGCCCTGGCAGGGGAAGAAGTTGTGCCGCTGGATGTGGCTCTGCAGCGGCACCGGGATCCAGGACATGGAGCTGCCCGGGACAGGAGGCACAGGAGGCAGTCCAAGGGTGTCGGACTGTCCCCAGGGGTGCCAGGCTGTCCCCGGGGATGCCAGAATGTCCCCATGGATGTCAGGCTCTCCCAGGGGATGCCACGCTGTCCCCAGGTATACAAGGCTGTTCCAATGATGCCAGGCTGTCCCCAGAGGTGCCTGGCTGTCCCTAGGAGTTCTAGGCTGTTCTGATGGGTGCTAGGCTGTCCCAATGGGTGTCACTCTGTCCCCATAGGTGCCAGTCCGTCCTGATTGATGCCAGGCTGTCCCCATGGTGCTACATTGTCCTCATGGGTGTCAGGCTGTCCAGTGGCTTCCAGGCTGCCCCCGTGGTTTTCAGGCTGCCCCAGGGGGTGCCAGGCTGTCCCTATGGGTGTCACATTACCCCCATGGGTTCCAGGCTGACCTGATGGATGCCAGGCTGTCCCCAGCGATGCTGGGCTGTCCCATGGGTGCCACACTGTCCCCCCAGACCCCGGCTCACCTGACATGGCTGCAGACCTGTCCGGGGCTCTGCTGCTCCTCCTCGGCGATGTGCAGCATGTCCAGCACAGCCAGGCTCAGCCCTTCCTCCTGTGTGGGCAGGCTCAGCCCCACGACCACGCAGCCCCTGAGGAAATCCCTGCGGGACTGGGCAGGACACAAGGGTTTGGGGGGTTCTCCCGTCTCCTGCTGTGCCAGGACACCTGAGGCACCCCAAGACCCCTGGCCCGTGCTTGTATCGTCCTCGTGTCCCAGTGCCCACGTGAATCACATCCTGCCCCAGACTCTGGCTTCCTGCTGCTTCCCTGCCTCCATCCCTGGGGCATGTCCCCCTCAGGGGACACAGTGACCCCCATCTGGGCAATCTGGGTTGGCCTGTGCTCACTGTGGGATGGCTATGAGCAGCTCCAGGTGAGCCAGGTAAGAGCATCCAAATCCTTCAGGCACCGGTGGGCACTGGAGGAGGAGGAGCAGGATGAGGACCCAGCCTGGCAGGGCTCACCTGGGCAAAAGGGTAATCAGTGATGGGGTAGGCCAGGACAGGCCCGGCCCGGTCGTTCAGCAGCTGGAAGCGCTGGGACTGTCCCAGTCCTCACCAGTTGGGGAAGAAGAACCTGATGGGGACAGTGGAGGGGTCTCAGCGCTGCATCCCCCATAGACCACAAACCCAATCAGCCCTCAGAGAGTCCCAGGGAGCCGGGCTGGGGCTGTTCCTGGTCCTGTAACCATGACCTGGTGTGCACAGGAACAGGAGATACTCTGAAATTCCTTCAGGAGTGTGGGGATACCCCAGAACCCACTCAGGAATGGGGTCCCACTCGGCCTCATCATCCCCAGCCTTCAGCTGTCTCATCCAGGCCCCATCCCACCCTCACAATCCCCACCCCAACACATCCCACCCTCCTGGGCAGGAAGCCCTCTACAGCCTGGCCTGGAACACTTCCAGGGCTGGGGCAGCCAGCTTCTCTGGGAAACCTGTGCCAGAGCCTCAGCATCCTCACAGGGGAAGAATTCCTTTCCAAAATCCCACCTAACCCTGCCCTCGGGCAGTGGGAAGTTGTTCCCCCTTGTCCTGTCCCTCCAGGCGCTTGGAAAGAGTCTCTCTGATCCAAGAATTGCTTCTCCTCCCTGTTGTTGGGCAAAAGCTGAAGTTGATTTTCTCCCAGTGGCAGCGGCCAAGCCCTGAGCCGGGGGCAGGACCTTGCCCTGGAGCTCTGCGGGCGCTGCGTTTGTTCAGCCCCAGCAGAGCAGGCGGAGCTCAGAGCTCCCCGGGGCTGCGGCTCCTCCCGAGGGGCAGCGCGGGGTCAGCTCCGAGCTCTGTCCTGGGGGAGCAGGGACAGGACCCGAGGGAACGGCTGGGGCTGGGCCAGGGCAGGGCTGGGCTGGAGAGCAGGAGGAGCTTCTTCCCCCAGAGGGGGCTCAGGCACTGCCCAGGCTCCCCAGGAATGGTCCCGGCCCCGAGGCTGCCGGAGCTCCAGGAGCCTTTGGACACCGCTCCCAGGCCCAGGCTGGGATTGTTGGGGTGTCCTGGGCAGGGCCAGGGGTTGGACTCGATGATCCCGGTGGGTCCCTCCCAGCTCAGCCCATTGTGCAGTTCTCAGCCTTTGGCTCAGCCTTTCTGTCCCCACGAGGAGCTGGCAGAGCTGTGGGGGTGGGACAGGACCAGGGCAGCCCCGGCATTCCCGGCTGTGTGACACAGCAGTGGCAGCCCCAACGTTCCATCCCTGGGGACGCTCCAAGAGAAGCGTCCAGACCCGCCTCCAGTCAACAGAAGTGACCGGCTGCTGACCCTGAGTGACCATGGCCCTGCCAGCTCGGGGCACCGCTGTGGCAGCCGCATCTCAGCCGTGTCCCGGCTCCTGCAGCCCTTCCTCTGCCCCGAACCCTCCTGCATCACAGGTAGGGGCTCATTTCGTGCCCCTCGGGGGTCTCCTCTGGGGGTCGAAGAACACCCGGCAGTGGAACCTTGGGGTGAAAAGTAGTGATTTTGGTCCTCCCTAGCAAGGCCAGAACTGATCCTTTTGCCTGGGTGCCGTGGAGGCCCCTGGGGTGTTTTCTGCACTGAGTTCCAGCCACCAGCGCTCACTGCAGGCGCTCCCTGCAATTGTCCCACTGGCAGTGCCCTGTCCTTGTGTCACCTGCTGTGGCTGGGCATGAACAGAGCCCCTGGATTGTATTTCCAGCTGCTGTGGAACCAAAACTGAGGGACCTGCAGCTGCCTGAATGCAAAAACTGGAATATGAGCATCTCTCAAGGTGGAAATCTCCCCTTTCTGTGCCAGCTTGTGGGAATGCTGGAATTCTCTTCTCCTGCTGGGGAACTCAGAGTGTCTGGCTGAGCAGGAAAGGTGACCCTGAGCAAGGAGCTTTCCTTAGCTGAAGCAAAGCCTTTGCATGGAAAGACCTTCCCAAACTTTTGTCCTGGGCCAGGAGGGATTGTGCCACCAGAGCTGTCCCTGCTCTGCTGGGTTGGACATGGAATGTCCTGGTGCCATCCTTTCCTTCCCTCCAGCCCTCAGCTGGAGCTTGGATTGAAAAAGGACATGAAGAGAAAGGAATTTCCATCCCAGGGCAGGGCTGTGGTGCAACACGTCCCCCAGAAGGAGTCTGGAGCAGCCCAAGGCTTTGTGTGCCAAGGCAGAGGCAGGCAGGAGGCAGAGCTGCCAGCAAAGGAAGGGGCCAGCCAGGTGGGGCAGCCGGGGGGATGAGGACAGCCTGCAGGGACAGAGGCGCAGGGCAGGGACAGCGTGGCACAGCCTGGGCTGGAGAGGGCAGAGGGATGGGCAGCAGCTGCAAGGCCCTGACAGAGCCAACTTGTGCAGCACTTGGGCCACGGCTGCTGGCCCTGGCCCTGACGCCAGCAGGAGACAAGGGACCCTTGCAGCCCTGGGGCCTCAGGGCCTCCTTGTCCCTGCTCAGCAGCCTGGCAGGGGCCACCCCATGGTGCTGCCCTTGGCACTGCCCAGCCCCACATCCCAGTGCCCCGGCAAGAGCCCTGAGCACTGAGGGAGGGACAGGATCTGCCTTGCCAGGGGCTGGGGCTCAGGCCTTGGCCCTTTGCATTCCTGAAACACATCCAGCTTTGCTCAGCATCAGAGACACCTTTCCCTTGCTTGTCCCCCCCTGTCATCACTGCCTGCAGTGTTCTGCTCTCACTGGAACCTGGGGACACTTGCTCAGTCCTGTCCCTCAGTGGCACCCATTAAAACTTCAAGAAACTTTGGAGTTTGATTGTGACTTTGAATTCCTGAGAGGTTTCTTCATCTCCCTCTCAGGGACTGATGTTCAGGGCCTCAGCACCAGAGCCCCGAGAGGGTCATTACAGTCCTTGTGCTGTGTCTGTGCTGCTGAGCTGGGCCGGGCTCCTGGCACAGAGGCAGCTCCTGGCAAGCGGCAGCGCTGCACAGAGACAGCTCTGGCCAGGAGCAGCTCCTGGGCACAGCCCAGCAGGGCTGGGCCACTGCCTGCAGCCAGCCCGGGCACAGCACAGAGGCACAGAGAGCTTCAGTCAGTCAGGGCTGGGAAGATGCTGAGAAGTGACTGCGCGAGAATCATGGCCAGCCCTTGACACAGGAAGCCTCTGGCTGCAGGACAAGGCAGCTGCAGCTCCTGCAGTGATCTCCTCAAGCTGCAACATCCCAATGCCTGCAGATTCTGTAAGTCCATCCTCTGATTATCTCCTGGCTACAGCAGCCAGGGTGCCCAGGGCTGTCCTGCAGAGCAGGGTCCTGCAGCCCAGGGCGCTGAGCTGGGGCAGGGACTCTGCTGCCTGCCAGGGGCAGCTCTCAGCCGGCCCGGGGAGCTGCTCTCAGTGCTGGGGGACAAGGTGTGGGTGGAAGGAGACAGCTGGTCAGCCTTGCAAGTGTTCTTCTTGTGTGGTGGGGATGCTGCATTGTTCAGGACTGCTCCCAGCAGGACATTTAACTCCAGGATATTCCCTAGTAGATTATACAGGGAGCATAGCAAGGCAGGGATTGCATAAAAGAGAAGAATCCTGATTTTTTAATCGACTGCTCTGGGTTGTCTGGAAGGGAAATTGCACATAGATGTTCATCTCTCAGTTCAGGTTGAGAAAAATCAAAAAATTTTTCTCTGAGATCTGAAGAAACCGGGCAGTGACAGAAATCAGCACAGGGTCCCTTCCAGGCAGCATCAGCGTCGCTTTTGCAGCCTCCTCAGGGGTGCTCGGACTTTGGCATCAGAGCCTGCAGAGCCAGAGCTGCCCCTGGGCAGTGGCCTGGGCTGGGAGGGGTCTGCAGGGCAGAGCTGAGCCCCCAGGGCCGGGCTGGGCTCTGGCAGCACTGGCAGGGCCCAGGCCTGGGCACAGGGAGCAGCTGCTGGCAGGGACAGCCCCAGGCAGCAGAGCCCTGGGCAGGCAGTGGGGGGAAAGTGCCACCAAGCTGGGCTGGGATATTGAAAGTCCTCTGCAAAGCCAACTATTCCATGATTACTTTTTCACAGATGCCCATGGCCAGAGGCAGCAAATGTCCAACAGCAGCTCCATCAGCCACTTCCTCCTGCTGCCATTGGCAGACACGCGGCAGCTGCAGCTCCTGCACTTCTGCCTCTTCCTGGGCATCTCCCTGGCTGCCCTCCTGGGCAACGGCCTCATCATCAGTGCCGTAGCCTGCGGCCAGCGCCTGCACAGCCCCATGTTCTTCTTCCTGCTCAACCTGGCCCTCACTGACCTGGGCTCCATCTGCACCACTGTCCCCAAAGCCATGCACAATTCCCTCTGGGGCACCAGACACATCTCCTACTCAGCATGTGCTGCTCAGCTCTTTTGCTTTGTGTTCTTCATCTCAGCAGAGTATTGTCTCCTCACCATCATGTGCTATGACCGCTACTTGTCCATCTGCAAACCCCTGCACTACGGGATCCTCCTGGGCAGCAGAGCTTGTGCCCACATGGCAGCAGCTGCCTGGGCCAGTGGCTTTCTCACTGCTCTGCTGCACACGGCCAATACATTTTCCCTGCCCCTGTGCCAGGGCAATGCCCTGGGCCAGTTCTTCTGTGAAATCCCACACATCCTCAAGCTCTCCTGCTCACACTCCAACCTCCCGGAAATTGGGCTCATTTGGGTTAGTTTATCCTTAGGTTTTGGCTGTTTTGTGTTCATGGTTTTCTCCTATGTGCAGATCTTCAGGGCCGTGCTGAGGATCCCCTCGGAGCAGGGACAAAGGCACAAAGCCTTTTCCACGTGCCTCCCTCACCTGGCCGTGCTCTCCCTGTTCCTCAGCACTGGCTTTTTTGCCTACCTGAAGCCCCCCTCCATCTCCTCCCCATCCCTGGATCTGGCCCTGTCACTTCTGTACTCGGTGCTGCCTCCAGCCCTGAACCCCCTCATCTACAGCCTGAGGAACCAGGAGCTCAAGGCTGCAGTGTGGACACTGATGGCTGGACGATTTAAGAAACATTAAACTGGTTGCCAATTGCTGCAAATCACTTGTAATAAAACTCGTCTTTGATAGTTCTTGTTGGTTTGGTTCTGGGGTTATTTTTTCTGTCTTCAGTTATTTATTGTTTTCCACAAAGCAAGGGCAATCTTTCTTCCGTTTCTCCTTTTGTTTCTCTCCACCTTGGCTGTGGCCCCAGCCTGTGTCAATGAGGAGCTGTGCTCTCGGTGCCTTTAAATGAACTCAAGGATGTGCCAGCAAAGTTTCCAGCAGAGATGCCCCTTTAGTTGCCTTGTGTGGAGCTGCAGCAGCAATGTCTGTGTGCAGAGCTGGGGGCAGCTCAGGGGGGCACAGCAGCTGTGGCCAGGAGCAGCAGCCCTTGGTGCTGCCAGTGCTGCTCCCGTGCCACTGCCCCGCTGCCCTCCTGCCCCTCGTGTTGCTGCAGGGCCTGAGTGCTCTGGGGCTCGCTCCCAGCCCTGGGCTGGCAGTGCCGGGGCTGCAGCAGGGACAGGCCATGGGCACTGCTGGGGCAGCGCTGACGCCTCAGGGCAGGGCCTGGGGGCTCCAGGCTCCTTGCCCGGGCTCTCTCAAGAGCACGCCCAGGCCAGTGCTCAGCAGAGAAAACCCCCGTGAGCAGCCCCAGGGTGGCCGTGGGCAGGGTGGGGGCAACCAGCAGGGCTGGTGCTCTGCAGGGTCCCTGGGGGAGCCGGGAAGGAGCAGCAGAGCAGGGGCTGATCCATCCCCCCTGCGCTGGACACCCCAGGGCAGCGTCCCAGAGCGGCCTCATGCAGCTGCCAGCAACATCCCCCCTCTGCAGCCCTGGCCTCTGCCCAGCTCCCAGAGGGGCTGGATCCTTGCAGGCACACACACGGCAGGACTGGCTCAGGAGCCCCTGTTTGCACTGCACAGCCCAGGCGTGAGCACCCCACGCTGTTGCTGTGGGGAGATGAACCTGAGTGAGCACAAATGCCATCAGCCCCTGGGGGCGAGCAAGGGCTGGGGGATGGCAGGGAAACCTCTCAGCTTTGTCGGGGCCTCTCAAGTCAGCCAGAAAGTTTGTTCCCATCAGCTCTGAGTTTCCTGTCCCACTGCAGACGTTGTTGCTCAGAGCCAGGGCTGCCTGGCAGCCACCCCCAAAGAGCCCTGAGCATTTCCTCTGCTTCACCTTTGCATTCTTTCCTCTTTCCTGATCCACATTTCTTGCTCTTGCCCATCCCTGTCCCCTCCCCTGCAAACAGCCCAGCCCTGTTTGCCCTTTCCTCTCTGGCCACACTCACCATTGCAGTTCCTGCCTTGGCACCACGGTCCCTTGGGGAGCAGGATCATCCTACAAGTGCTGCAGGAATTGTCTGCAGGGCCCTGCAGTGCCTCGAGCTGTTCCCTTGCCAGAGGCACCAGAGGCCAGGGGGGCACATCTGGGCTGCTGTGTCTGGCTGTGGGGCTCCCTGTTGTGGGGCAGGGAGGAGGAGCTGGAGAGGCTCTGCAGGACTGACAGGATGGGCTTTGGGGCCCGTGTGGAGAAGCTGAGGGACAGGGGCTGCTGGACCTTCTGAAGAGGAGGCCCAGGGCTCATCCTGCAGCTGCTTCAAGGGGGTTTCAGAGAATCCCAGAATCAACCAGGCTGGAAAAGACCTTGGACATCATCAAGCCCAAGCCGTGCCCTGACACCTCCTTGTCTCCCCTGAGCCTCCTCTTCTCCAGGATAAACAACCCCAGCTCCCTCAGCTGCTCCTCACAGCACTTGTGCTCCAGACCCCTCACCAGCCTTGTTGCCCTTCTCTGGACACGCTCCAGCCCCTCAGTGTCCTTCCTAAATTGGGGGCCCAGAACTGGACACAGCACTCGAGGTGCAGCCTCACCAGTGCCCAGTCCAGGGGAAGAATCCCTGCCCTGGTCCTGCTGGCCACTCCATTCCTGATCCAGGCCAGGAGCCAATGGCCTTCTAGGCCACGTGGGCACACTGCTGGCTCATGTCCAGCCTGCTGTCCATCAGTGCCCCCAGGTCCCTTTCTGCCTGGCCGCTGTCCAGCCACTCTGTCCCCAGCCTGTAGCACTGCAGGGGTTGTTGTGGCCAAAGTGCAGGACCTGGCACTTGGTCTTGTTGAAGCTCCCATGGTTGGATTTGGGCCCTGGATCCAGCCTGTGCAGGTCCCTGTGCAGAGCCCTCCTACCCTCCAGCAGATCCACACTCGCACCCAGCTTGGTGGCATCTGCAGATTGGCTGGTGGTGGACTCAATGCCCTCATCCAGATCATCAATGAAGACACTGAAATCCACACTTGGGGAGCTCATCCAGCAGCTCCCTCATCTCGGTTAAGTAGCTCAGCTTTTTCCTCATTTTAGTTCCTAAATTCCCTCCCCCATCTAACAGAGAATGGAGGTTCTCCTCGCCCTTCCTTTTGCCATTAATGTGTTTATAAAAGTATTTTTTGTTGTCCTTCTCAGCAGTGGCCAGATTGAGTTCTAACTGGGCTTTTGCCTCTCTACTTTTTTTTCCTACATGACCTAAAAACTCCCTTAAACATTTCCTGAGACCCCTGACCCTCCTTCCAAAGGTGGTGCACCCTCTTTTTTCCCTGAGTGCCTTCAAAACTCCTTGCCCATCCAGGCTGTTTGTTTTCCTTGTTGGCTCATCTTTTGGCACACAGGGACAGTCTGTTCCTGCGCCTTCAAGATTTCTGTTTTGAAGCACTTCCATCTTTCCTGGACCCCTTTGTTTTTAAGGGCTGCTTCCCAAGGAACTCTCCAAATAAGTCTCTTGAATGGGCCAAAGTCTGCTGTGGCTTTTGTGCAGGCGGACAGAACAGCACACACTTGTTGTAATCCAAAGTGGTAGAAGTTTTGATTTTCTCTCCTGCTATTCTTACACCTCTTCACAATGGCTGTGGCCTATTGAGATTGGCTGCTGGGCAAACAATGACAAGGCTGTCTAACAAGCAATGACCATTCAGGCAGTAAAACAATCAGCTGTACAAGCAAAGGTAGAGCTGCTACATATGATCCACAAGCTCTTCCTTGTACACTCTCAAGGTCCCATTACAAGAACATCCTCTCCTTGTGTCCAGAACATTTTCTCTCATGGATTATCTTCTTGGCCTTCTCTGTGGCTTTCACTGAAGCTGCAAAATGTCCCTGTCATATTCTCACGGGTCAATTCTGACTGTCTTTAGGTCTCATTCTGTGAGGCCCCAGTCCAGCTGTCGGCCTCATCAGCCCAGCAGTGAGATTTGTGTCCCCTGGCTGTGGCTGCTGTCCCTGGCACTGAGGCCCATGAGCAGACACCAGTTCCTGCCAGCCCCAGGGCTTGTGGCCTCCTCCCACAGCCCACAGAGCTTTGGAGGGCTCCTGCTGCTCTCCTGCCCTCCCCATCGCACACCCCACATCCCAGTGCTGCGGGACAGCCACGAGCATCCTGTGAGGCCACCGATGCCCATTGCCAGGGGATGGGGTCAGGGCTTGGCTGTGCTGCTTGGCCAAGCCCAGGCAGGGCTTTCACAGCCCCATCCCAGAGCCCATTTCCCACCTGGAGCCAGGGGTGCCTCTGAGTTCTGCTTCCCCAGCCCCAGGGACGCTCTCCTTGTCTGCTCATTGCCCCCACGGTCTCTTGGCAGCGATGGCCTCAGTGGGGGCTGCTGACATCCTCAGCAACCTGGAGGTTGCTGCTCAATTTTACTTCTGCAGAGGCTTCTTCAGCCTTCAGCTCTTCAGGTCAGGAATTCAGTGCCAAAGGACCATTAACATTCAAAACACCCTAACAGGACAAGCCCCGGGAATGACTGAGGTCTTCAATTCCTTTGTGGTTAATTAGAGCAATTCTGGAAGTGTTTTCAAAGTGAACATATTATATTAAAAAATTAATGAAATAATAACTTTTCCCCAGTTTATTCTTTTCCTGTTTATACATTAACAATTCAAAACACCCTAACAGGACAAGCCTCTGGGAATCATTTCTGCCTTCAATTCTTTTGTGGTTAATTAGACAGATTTCAGAAGTCTATTCAAAGTGAATGTACTGTGGTAACAATACAAGGAGAAATGATTTCTCTTCTGTGCCCTGTTTACCTTCTTCCTGTTATACACTGATATCGGGGATCTCCAGCTGATATTGATCCTGGCTCCTCCTAATGCAGTCGGAATAGATCTGAACATCAAGGCCCTTTATGGCTGACAATCAATCACACTTTGTCCCTACGCCCACCCCACCATTTCCCTCCTCCAACCCCTGGCACTCAGAGCAGCCTCGTGCAAATCTGAGCTTCCTCCACTCCCACTGAGGGACAGGACTGAGAAAGTGTCCCCAGGTTCCAGTGAGAGCAGAACACTGCAGGCAGTGATGACAGGGGGGGACAAGCAAGGGAAAGGTGTCTCTGATGCTGAGCAAAGCTGGATGTGTTTCAGGAATGCAAAGGGCCAAGGCCTGAGCCCCAGCCCCTGGCAAGGCAGATCCTGTCCCTCCCTCAGTGCTCAGGGCTCTTGCCGGGGCACTGGGATGTGGGGATGGGCAGTGCCCAGGACAGCACCATGGGGCGGCCCCTGCCAGGCTGCTGAGCAGGGACAAGGAGGCCCTGAGGCCCCAGGGCTGCAAGGGTCCCTTGTCTCCTGCTGGCCTCAGGGCCAGGGCCAGCAGCCGTGGCCCAAGTGCTGCACAAGTTGGCTCTGTCAGGGCCTGGCAGCTGCTGCCCATCCCTCTGCCCTCTCCAGCCCAGGCTGTGCCACGCTGTCCCTGCCCTGCGCCTCTGTCCCTGCAGGCTGTCCTCATCCCCCCGGCTGCCCCACCTGGCTGGCCCCTTCCTTTGCTGGCAGCTCTGCCTCCTGCCTGCCTCTGCCTTGGCACACAAAGCCTTGCGCTTGATACCAAAAGGGTTCATTCCATTTTTACCGTGTCTGTGAACTTTTAGCAGAGGAACAAGGCATGCAGGGGCTGCTTTCCCAGCAGGGACGGTTGGACGAGAAGAAGAAGACACCTGGCTCAAGGGTGCAGTGCTAGAAAAAACAAGGACTGAATCTGGGAACTTGGGGTGGGTTTTAAGGAAATGGGTGAATTGTAATACGCATGTAGCGACTGTATGTGAGCAACACACTTGTAGAGTCACGTGTCCACGTAAGGTTAGGAGTTATCCCCTGCTGGAGCTCAGGCCTGAATAAATGATGCTCTCTTTAACACCAAATCAGTGTTAAGGAGTCTTATGCTGATATTTTGGAGATTTGGTGACAGCGGGGCCTCACAGAACCAAGGAGTCAACAGTGACACTGTGGGACCCCATGGAACCAATGGTCCATTGTCATAGTGCAGATCCAAGGATCCATGGTGGCACTGTGGAACCAAGGAGATGGTTGTTGACAGTATGAACGCTCATGGAACCATGAGCCACTGTGACACAGAGTGGCCACATGGAGCCAATGGGCCATTGTGACTCTGCAGATCCAAGGAGACCCTTGTGGCTGAGGAACCTCATGGAACCAAGGGTCCATTGTGACCCTGTGGGGCCCTGTGGAACCAAGGGGACCACAGTGACATTGCGGGGCTTCATGGAACAATGGAGACCATGATGACACTTTGGGACCCACTGGAACCAAGGGGCCATTGTGACACTGCAGAGCCTCCTATAACCAAGGGGCCATTACAGCACGGCAGGGCCTCATGGAATCAAGGGCACCATTGTGACCCTGAGGGGCTCCATGGGACCAAGGGTCCATTCTGACACCGTGGATCCAAGGACACCATTGTTACACTAAAGGGCATCATGGAACCAAGGAAGCCACTGTCAGGAAAATTAACCCAAAAACACCAGAGGTTTATGTCCACAAAGGAAATAGAGGAGTCCCATTACTGTATTTGAATAAAGGGAGAGGCCATGGGGCATTCCCCTGGGATCTGTCAAATTGTTAGAGGATGCAGCCTCCTTTCTCTCCTGATTTCCTGGCTGCATTTCCCTCTCTCTTTCCCCATTGGCTGAGGTACTTGAGAGGTACAGACTTCCCAAATCACTTAACACAGACCCCATCTAATGTATACCCCTCCCTTTTTTTTATTCTTATGGAATTTATGGTTCTTCCCATTGCTTCTTTCATCTCTCAGTATCCATCTTTACCTATCAGCAGACCCCACAGTTTGTTTGTAAAGACAAATCCCTCTCACTCCTTCCATCAATCAGTGGAATTCCTCCCACTGTTTCTTTGACCTCTCAGTATCTGGCTTTTACCTATGAGCAGAGCCACAGTTTGTTTGTAAAGACAAATTGATCTCATTCCTTTCACCACTGTGAGCCAGTGGGGCTTCATGGAACCATGCAGACCATTGTGACACTTGGAGGCCTCGTGGAACCTAAGGACCATTGTGGCCCTGCAGGGCCTTGTGGAACCAAGGGCACAACAGTGACACTGTGAGGCTGCAAGGGACCAAGGGGGCATTCTCACACTGCAGAACCAAGGGTCCATTGTGGCACAGTGGGGCCTCATGAATCCAAAGGGCCATTTTGACACTTTGAGGCCTTGTGAAACCAAAGGACCCTTGTGGCACTTCAGGGCCTTGTGGAACCAAGGTGACCATAGTGATCCTGTGGGGCTCAATGGAACCAAGGGGCCCTTGTGACACTGTGGGGTCTCATGGAACCAATGGTCGACTGTGACACTGCCAGGGCCTTATGGAATCACGGAGACTGTTGTGACACCACAGGCCCCATGGAACCAAGGGGCCATTGTGACACTTTGCAGCCCCATGGAACCAAGGAGTCCATTGTGACACTACAAGGCCTCATGGAAGCAAGGAACCATTGTGACACTATGGGACCTTCTCAGGCCAAGGGGCCGTTGTGTCACTGTGTGGCACCATGGAACCAAGGAGAGCATTGTGACACTACAGGGCCCCTTGGAACTAAGGATTCATGTAACGGTGTGGGGATTCATGGAATCAAAGGTCCATGGTGATATTGCGGGGCCTCATGGAATTCTGAAGACCATTATGACACTTCAAGGCCTCGTTGAATCAAGGGGCTGTGCAGGACCTTGTGGAACCAAGGAACCTTCTGACATTGTGAATCCCCATGGAACCAAGAGTCCATTGTGATACTGCGGTACCAAGGAGACCCCTGTGACACTGCAAGGCCCCATGGAAGCAACGCGGGAACCATTGGGACACTGTGGGGCCCCATGGAAACAAGGGGCCAGTGTGACACAGCGAGGCCTCATGGAACCAAGAACCCAGTATGACACCAACATTGTGACACTGCGGGGCCCCGTGGATCCGAGGGAACAGGTAACAGGTGTGGTTGGCTTGGCCCGACTGCTCCAACTGACCTTGGCATGTCAAGGGTCTCTTTCATGTGCCCCTGAAACCCTGGGCCTCTGGGCTTTCCTTCAAAGGGAAAAGAACTGTTCTTCAGGCACTCATGGCTGAAATGGGATTCTGCCTCCAAAATTCCCTATATCCAGGGATTGCTCCCAGACAAAAGCTGCCATTACCAGCAAGTCTGGCTGCCCTTGGCTTCCTGAGAGCTGGCTCTCACCTGCCTTCACACACTGGGGCTCTGGGCTTTCCTTCCTATAGAAAAGATCCATCCCTCCTGTCCCAGCACCCATGGCCAAAACTGGTACTTCTCCTCCAAATTGCCTATATGCAAGGGTTTCTCCCAGACAAAAGCTGCCAGGACAGACAGCTCTGGCTGGACTTGGCCTCTGGTTGTTGCCTCTAATCTGCCCCTGAAACACCAGGGCTCTGTGCTTTCCTTCCTATGGGAAAGAACTGGCCTTCTCATCCAGGTGTTGGGAGAGTCCCAGACTGGTCAGGCTCAGCAGGGAAGATGTTGGGGTTTTAAGAGATCTAGGTTTTTTTCTGTTAAAGGAATTTTCCCCTATTCTGTTACTAGGACGATAAATCATGAGAAGGTGGGATGGGAAACCCACCTCTGTCCTGGCAGCGCGGGTGCGTGAACTCAAGGAGGGAGGCACTAACCGAGGGGGTTCCACTAAGGTGAAGGTAGCCTCAGCCCCCCGTGACCGAGCTGCCAGGTATTACAGAAGGGAGGATGATATGTCAGATCCCCTTGAAGGTACCTCGAGCATGTACGCCCAGGGAAAGAATGATAACCACGGCCAGAGGGGCCCTGCCTCTAGCCAGGAAGAGGCACGGGAGAACCGAGTTTTCTGGACGGTGTGGATTCGATGGCCTGGCACATCGGAGCCACAAAAATGTGATCCATTGGTCGATACTGGGGCACAGTGTACTTTAATGCCATCGGGACATGTGGGGCCAGAACCTGTATCCATCGCTGGGGTGACCGGGGGATCACAGCAGTTGACCCTTTTGGAAGCTGAGGTGAGCCTGACTGGGAAGGAGTGGCAAAAGCATCCGATTGTGACCGGCCCAGAGGCCCCGTGTATTCTGGGCATAGACTTCCTCTGGAATGGCTATTACAAAGACCCAAAAGGACTCAGGTGGGCATTTGGGATTGCTGCTGTGGAGGCAGAGGGCATTAGGCAATTGAACACCCTGCCTGGACTATCAGAGAATCCTTCTGCAGTTGGGCTCCTGAAAGTGGAAGAGCAACGAGTGCCAATTGCCACCTCGACAGTGCACCGCCGGCAGTATCGGACAAATCGAGATAATGTGATCCCCATCCACAAGATGATCTGTGAGCTGGAGAGTCAAGGGGTGGTCAGCAAGACCCACTCACCCTTCAACAGCCCCATCTGGCCTGTGCACAAGTCTGATGGGGAATGGAGATTGACTGTGGACTATCATGCCTTGAATGAAGTGACTCCACCGCTGAGCGCTGCCGTGCCTGACATGTTGGAGCTCCAGTACGAGCTGGAGTCCAAAGCAGTGAAGTGGTACTCCACTATTGACATTGCCAATGCATTTTTCTCCATTCCTCTGGCAGCAGAGTGCAGACCTCAGTTTGCCTTCACCTGGAGGGGTGTGCAGTACACCTGGAACCGACTGCCCCAGGGGTGGAAGCACAGTCCCACCGTCTGTCATGGACTGATCCAGGCTGCACTAGAAAAGGGTGAGGCTCCAGAACATCTGCAGTACATTGATGACATCATTGTGTGGGGGAACACCGCAACAGAAGTGTTGGAGAGAGAGAATAATTCAAATTCTCCTGCAAGCTGGTTTTGCCATCAAGAAGAGCAAAGTCAAGGGACCTGCCCGAGAGATCCAGTTCCTGGGAGTAAAGTGGCAAGATGGACGGCATCAGATTCCCACTGAGGTCATCAATAAGATCACAGCAATGTCTCCACCGACCAACAAGAAGGAAACACAAGCTTTCCTAGGTGCCATAGGTTTCTGGAGAATGCACATTCCGGAGTACAGCCAGATCGTGAGTCCTCTCTACCTGGTTACCTGCAAGAAGAACGATTTCCACTGGGGCCCTGAACAGCAGCAAGCCTTCGTCCAGATCAAGCAGGAAATCGCTCATGCGGTAGCCCTTGGCCCAGTCAGGACAGGAGCAGAGGTGAAGAATGTGCTCTACTCTGCAGCCGGGAACAATGGTCTGTCCTGGAGCCTCTGGCAGAAGGTGCCTGGTGAGACTCAGGGCCGACCACTGGGATTCTGGAGCCAAAGCTACAGAGGATCTGAAGCCAACTACACTCCCACAGAGAAAGAAATCTTGGCAGCTTATGAAGGGGTCCAAGCTGCCTTAGAAGTAATTGGCACAGAGGCACAACTCCTCCTGGCACCCCGACTACCGGTGCTGGGGTGGATGTTCAAAGGAGAGGTTCCCTCCACGCATCACGCCACCGACACTACTTGGAGCAAATGGATCGCCCTCATCACGCAGCGTGCCCGAATTGGAAACCCAAGTCGCCCTGGGATCTTGGAAATAATTACGAACTGGCCGGAAGGTGAGACTTTTGGGTTATCTTCTGAGGAAGAAGAGGAGCAGGTGACACGTGCCGAAGAAGCCCCACCATATAACGAGCTACCAGAGAGTGAAAGACAATATGCCCTCTTCACTGATGGTTCCTGCCGAATTGTAGGCGCTAGCCGGAAATGGAAAGCCGCTGTATGGAGCCCCACATGACAAGTTGCACAGGCTACTGAAGGAGAAGGTGGATCGAGCCAATTTGCTGAGCTCAAAGCTGTCCAATTAGCTCTGGACATAGCTGAAAGAGAGAAGTGGCCAAAGCTCTACCTCTACACTGATTCATGGATGGTAGCCAACGCTTTGTGGGGTTGGCTGGAAAGGTGGAATAAGGCAAACTGGCAGCACAGAGGAAAACCAATCTGGGCTGCTGAGGAGTGGAAAGACATTGCCACTCGGGTAGAGAAGCTATCCGTGAAGGTCCGTCATGTAGATGCTCACATCCCCAAGAGCCGGGCTAATGAAGAACATCGTGCCAACAAGCAGGTAGATCAGGCTGCGAAAATAGAGGTGTCCCAGATAGACTTGGTTTGGCAACATAAAGGAGAGCTGTTCCTAGCTCGATGGGCCCATGATGCCTCAGGTCATCAGGGCAGAGATGCCACCTATAAGTGGGCACGAGGTCGAGGGGTGGATCTGACCATGGACAGTATCTCCCAGGTGGTCCATGATTGTGAGACATGCGCTGCGATCAAGCAGGCCAAGCGGGTGAAGCCCTTGCGGTATGGTGGGCGATGGTCCAAATACAAGTATGGGGAGGCCTGGCAGATTGATTACATCACACTGCCTCAAACCCGCCAAGGCAAGTGCTGTGCTCACAATGGTAGAAGCCACCACTGGATGGCTGGAGACCTACCCTGTGCCTCACGCTACTGCCCGGAACACCATCCTGGGCCTGGAAAAGCAAGTCCTTTGGAGGGATGGCACCCCTGAGAGAATCGAGTCTGACAATGGGACTCATTTCAAGAACAGCCTTATTAACACCTGGGCTAGAGAACATGGCATGGAGTGGGTGTACCACATCCCTTACCATGCACCAGCAGCTGGGAAGGTTGAGCGGTGTAATGGACTGCTTAAAACCACCTTGAAGGCACTGGGTGGGGGGACTTTCAAAAACTGGGAGGTGCATTTAGCAAGAGCCACCTGGTTAGTTAACACCCGAGGCTCCACCAGCCGAGCAGGCCCTGCCCAATCCGAACCCCTACAAACAACAGACGGGGATAAGGTTCCAGTGGTGCACATGAGAGGTATGCTTGGAAAAACTGTTTGGGTAAAGTCTGCCTTGAGCAAAGACAAACCCATCTGTGGGGTTGTTTTTGCTCAGGGACCAGGTTGCACCTGGTGGGTGATGCAAAGGCATGGAGAGACCCGATGCATACCGCAAGGAGACCTTGTTTTAGAGTGAACTACACGTGGCTCTGTACTTGTATCAGTATGAGCATGTATATATGTATATAATTTGGGTGATGCATGTATTTATATGGTTAAAAAGGTTAAGTTTCATGTAACATGTTAGTATGGGAAAAAAATCAAGGTGGATAATGTTGGGGTTTTAAGAGATCTAGTTTTTTTCTGTTAAAGGAATTTTCCCCTATTCGGTTATTAAGACGATAAATCGCTGGGTGCTTAAGAGAAACAAAAGGGCCTGGCCACTCTTTTGTTTCACCTGGGTGTGGGTTCAGTTCGCTCTCAGCATCCGGAGAGAGAAGCTGGAGAGAAAGGAGCTGCTGGTTCCTTTTTTCGGCCATTTTTCTTTCTGCTGGAAACAACGCCGGGATCCCAAAAGCCGCTTTCCCTGCCCTGCTGGAGGCCGGGCTGTGGCCGCCCTGCCCCGCTCCTGCTTCGAGCTTTCGCTGCATTGTAGCTGTGCTTGCCCTGCCTGCTCAGACCTCCGGGGGGTTCCCCTTTTGGATACATCTCATCTGCCACCCGGGATTTGTGTTTGTGCCTGCTGCTCCAGCCTGCCGCTCCAGCCTGCTGTTCCCGAGAGTCCGGGATCAGCTGCCCAGCGGTTTGGGAAGCCTTTGTTCCATCCTTCCCCGGGATCCCAGGGCACCAGTGCCGCGTGCTCCCCGAGCTCGCTCCGGAGCGCCCCCTGCAGCCGCGGGGGAACCATCGCACCTGCCCTGCTCACCGGGAGCCGCCAGCGCCCCTGCCGGCTGCGAGCGGAACTGCACCCGAGGGGAAAGGGCCTGACAGCTGAGAAGGCTGGGACTGGGTTTGTGATTGCTGCTACTGCCATAGTTGTTCTTTTGTTTGACTGGTTATATATATATATATAGAGAGAGAGAGTAAAGAACTGTTACTCCTATTTTCCCACATCTTTGCCTAAAGGCCCTTGATTTCAAAATTATAATAACTCAGAGGGAAAGGGCTTATATCTGCCACTTCAAGGGAGGCTTCTGCCTTCCTTAGCAGACACCTTTCAAAACCAAGACAGAAGGGCATGTGGCAAATCCTCCTGCAGCCATTGCAGGCACTGGCAGGACAAGGCAGGGATTGCAGAAGCCCTGTGGGAGGGCAAAGAAGGGCATGTTGTGTGCCCAGACTCCAGCCAGGCCTGTGCCAGGCTCTGCTGGGGTCTCCTCAGAGCCAGGTTGGTGGGAGCTGGGCTGAAGAAATGGAACATGGAGTGGGTGGGAATTGGGCTGAACAATGAGGGTCAAATGTCATCCATGGTCCAGAGTCCTCTTGGCAGCCACTCCCTGGTGCCATCCCTCAGTGGCCAGCCCTTGAGCACCACTGGGGAACATTTCTATTCTCTCTACAATGGGATGAAATGCACTTTCAATGCCTTTGTGGATGCTGCCAAGTTACAGGGAGTCTGTGACCAAACTCATCTAGTTAATGGTGACTGCAAAACATAATTGGGCAAGTGGACTGAGTTGGATACATTTGTCTTGCCATCAGGTGCCAACCAAGCCACAAGAAAAGGGAGAAAAAACATATGCATCAGAAGAAAGGCAGTTCAATAGGGAAGAAGACCAAAAACCAACCAAAAATACCAAAGCAAAACCCACCCAAAATCACACAAATACCCCACAAATAAACCAACCACAAAAAGCAAAAACCGCAAACAGAGGCAAAGCAAATGCACAGGAAGTCTCCTATCAGCAGAAAATCCTCAACCACCTCGAGGCAGGAGAGGGTTCTGTATGTGTAGGTGCTGTTTGAAAGAAAAATGTCTTACAAAAGAAATTAATGCCCTCCACCTCCTGCTTCTCTCAGTTTCTTGCTGATCACGGTGTGACACGGAATGGAACATCCCTTGGGTCAGTCCAGCCCAGCTGTCCCATCCCTGTTCCCTTGGGAACACTTGCCCAGCCCAAGCCCATTGGCTGGGGGGGGTTGCAGACACCCCTCATGTGGGGCGAGCACTGTGACAAGGACAGTAGGACAGAACAACATTGATCAAGGACAGTAGGACAGAACAGCACAGCCTTGGAGAAATAGATAGCACTTCTGATAAGGGCTACACCTATGTCCAATAAAGTCAAAGGAAGTAGGGATAGCTAATGAATATGTAATCAGTGTGTCTGATATAAACTCTGGTCACTCCATGCTCAGTGCACTCACATGCATGAAGGATCACCCAAGTGACCACCATGCTGTAATAAAGAATAGCTGCTTTCAAATCCTCCAAACTGTGTGAGAAGATTTCTCTCCAGCAGATTTCAGTAGCAGTGGTGCCCTTGACTCCATGATGCCCCACAGGTTCACAATGGCTCCTTGGTTTCAGGAGGCCCTGCTGTATAACAATGGAGCCTTGGCTCCCTTAGGGTCCATACTGTCCTCCTTGGTTCTGCTCTGCCACAATGTTCTCCTTGGTTCCACGAGGCCTTGGTGTGTCACAACAGCCCCTTGGTTCCATGAAGTGCCGTAGTGTCCCCGTGGTCTCTTGGATCCACAGTATCACAATTGGTTACAAGCAGCCCCGCTGTGTCACAATGAATATTTGGTTCCACAGGACCCTGCAGTGTCACAATGGCCCCTTGGTTCCATGAGGCCTCGCAGTATAACAATGGCCCCTTGGTTCCCTGAGGTTTGTACCATCAACAATGGTCTCCTTGGTTCCGTAGTGTGAAAATGGCCCCTTGGTCCCAAAAGGTTCCTCTATGTGGTCTCCTTGGCTCCATGAGTTTCTGTAGTGTCACAATGTCCCATAGTTTCGATGAGGTTCATTGCTATCAACAATGTCCTTTTTCCATTGAGGCCCAGAGTGTCACAATGGCTCCTTGGTTCCATAGGTTTTCTACTGTAACAATGCACTCCTTGGTTCTATGAGCTCCCCTGCTTTTTGCAGAGGTGTCTTTGGTTCCAACAAGGCCCCGCTGTGTCTCAGTGCACCCTGGGTTCCATGAGGATCTGGAGTATCACAAAGGCTCCTTGGTTCCATGAGGTCCTGCTGTGTCACAATGGATCCTGTGATCCATGAGGCCCTACAAAGTCATCATGGAGCCTTGGTTCCATGTGGTTCCATTGTGTCCCACTGGTCGCCTTGGTTCCATGAGTTTCCTTACTGTCACAATGCTCTCCATGCTTCCATGATTCCCCACAATGTCACAATGCTCTCCATGCTTCCATGAGGCCCTGCTTTGCCACAATGGTCCCCTTGTTTCCATGCGGCCCTGCTGTGTCCCAATGGACGTATGGTTCCATGAGGTTCCGTGCTGTCCCCATGGTCTTCTTGAATCCGCAGTGTAACAATGGACCATTGGTTCCATGCGGCCTCGCTGTGCCACAATGGGCTCCTTGATTCCATGATTCCCCATGGGGTGACTAAGTCAAGGTTCTAAAAGGTTAAGATTCTAATGAAGAATTAGGAGAAATTTTTATAACTAAGTTATAGAGTAGAAAAAAAAGGCAAGTTTATGATTAGTAGATGCCTAAGCCAGAGCTAAGTGATGCATTATTTGCCATGATATTGTGTTAAAAGTTTTGTTTTTAGGAGGAAACAGAATAAATGAACTGTCATCAAAACAAATTGAAACTCACTGAGACCAATAGAACTAAGAACAGTTCCTGGGTTTCATAATAATTAATCAAAAGTAGAAGATCTTGGGCTGCACCAAGAGGTCATGAAGGCCTGCCAACAGCAAGGAGGTGAAAAGGTCACTGTGAGGAAGCCATTCCTGACTTCATCTTTCAGGACCACTGACCCAATTCGAGACCACTGACCCAATTCAAGAGAGAAACTGTGCATACATGAAAGACCAATGATCTCATTTTAATACAAAGCAGAGGATGGGAGGTGCTGGGGTCATACATATGTAGAAGATGTAAAACTTTGAGTAATAGAGAACAGAGAACCTTGTACTTGGCTGGCATGTCTTTAGGAGGCTGCTCCCATGCCGCCTGCCGGTGCCTGAATAAACACACCACTTTCTAACTTTAATTAGTTAGAGGGTCTTTTGTCCATGGATATCGGGATTTAACGAATCACGGATACATTCCAGAGAGGGGGCTGTGAGGTCAGAGAGGGGCTGTGTGATGTCCCAGAGGGGGCTGTGTCACAGAGGCACCTCTGTGGCTGTGTGTGATAGAGGCACAGAGCAGGAGTGATGTCAGAAAGGGGCTGTGTGATATCATAGAATGGGTTGTGGGAGGTCACAGAGTGGGCTCTGACACCACAGAGTGGGTTATGTGAGGTCATTGAGCAGCTCCGACATCATAGAGGGGACTGTGTGACATCACAGAGCAGTTGTATGACATCAGAGAGCAGGCTTGGACATGCCAGGGCAGCTGTGGGACATAACAGAGTGGGCTGTGATATCCCAGGGGGGCTGTGAGACATCGCAGAGCATGCCGTGGCATCACAGAGAGGGCTGTGAAATCCTAGAGCAAACTGTGATAGCAGAGTGGGCTGTGACATCACAGGGGGGCTGTGTGACATCACAGAGAGGCTGTGGGAGGTCACTGGGTTGGTCACTCCGCTCCGGCCCCCCGCAAATTTCCACCCCCCAGAGAAGTCTCCCCTGCTGCTCGTGCAGAGCAGGGTCCCCTCTCCCCCCAGCTCCCTCCTGTCCCCCAGCACTGCAGCCTCCCCCAAGGAGGTTCCACAAATCAACCCCCAGAGCTGGACATGGGGAAAAGGGGCCGGGGCTGTGTGACCAGGACATCAAGGACGTGCATTATCCCGGTCACTGTGGCCTGGTTTGGGTTCCCCAGGGCAGCAAAGATGTCTGGCAGCTGGAGCAGGGTTAGGGAAGGGCCTCCAAGCTGGGGCTGGAGCCCTTTGGCTCTGAGGAGAGGCTGAGGGAGCTGGCCTTGTCCAGCCCCAAGAAGGGAAGGCTGAGGGGCTCCGCATCCCAGCCTGGCACTGCCACCCAGGAGGTGATGGAGAACACAGAGCCAGGCTCTTCCCCGGGGGCCTGGTGAGAGACAAAAGCCAATGGGTGGCAGGGGAATGAGGGGAGGTTCAGCCAGGACATGAGGAAGCCTTTGTTCCCATGGGCTCAGCCAGGTGCTGAGATGCTGCCCCGTCCCTGCCCTTTGGGATTTTCCAATCCAGAGCAAATCAAGCCTTGGTCTGAGCCAGTTTCTGCCAGGTTGGGCTGCAGACTTGCTGAGGTCCCTTCCAACCTCAGCTCTCTGATGATCTCGGGACGATGCTGCTCCCTGTTTCAGACTGGAGCAGAGCAGATGTTTATGGGACAGGAGCCCTCTGGGGCTGCCAGGGACCTGCAGCTTGCGAGGTGCACGAGCACATCCTCATTAGCTGGGTCATTTGAGTGCTTTTAGGAAATGGCAAATTTTCCCACCAGGAGAGAACAGGAATTTCCAGGAAGTGTACGGATGGCAGGAGAAGAAACACTGATCTTCCCCTCTCCTTGTGTTACCACTATTCTGTCTATTATTTCATGTCCCTCTTCACTCAGGTGTTTCCACCTCTCCTGTTTAATGGCCATGTCTAAGGACATCTGTTCACCAGAGCAGCAGGATCTGTGTCCTTCCCATTGCTCCCAGATTTCCTCCTCCAGTTCCTCTCTAGCTCATTCCAGTGCCTCTCCATTGACTGCCTTCATACTTGGAGCATCGGGGAGTTTCCCAGACTTTCTGAAGTTTAAATAACTCATCAGTCGACACCTTAATTGTGTTTCTATCTTCTAGAATCACCTTTTCTCATGTCTTTGTATAAAACTGTTCTTTTATGGAAATCCCTTGAGAATGGTGGACACTTCAGATGTTGCTGGGACCTCTCTCAAAGCTGAGGGATGAGATTTGATGGTTTTTAAATTGTATCATGTTTACCTTTTTTGATGTGGGCCATGAAGAGAAACTTTCTGTGCCTCTGAGTCTCAGCAGTTCCTGACCCCCAAAGGACACAAACCTGATGAGTTGTGGTTCCCACTCCAGTGGTGGCACTCGGACCTCCCTCCATACCCAGAGCAGAGCTCCCCTGTCCCAGAAAGTCCCTGGCAATGGAGGGATGAAGGGAACAGGACAGGCTGTGGGGATCAGGGGCAGGGCCCAGGCAGGGATTTGGGGTGGTTGTGAGCCCAGGGCAGGACCTGGCCCTTGGCCTTGGTGAACCTCATCCAGCTGTCCTGGGCCCATCGCTGCAGCCTGTCCAGGTCCCTCTGCAGAGCTTCCTGCCCTCCAGCACAGCCACACTCCCAGCCAGCCTGGGGTCACCTGGGACCTGGCTGAGGGTGCCCTCTATGCCCTCGTCCAGATCAGCAAGAAAGAGATTGAACTGAGCTGGCCCCAATGCTGAGCCCTGGGGCCAGCCCTGGATGTGACTCCATTCCCCAGCACTCCTTGGGCTGGACTTCTGTTTTTTATGGAGCTGTGCCTTCCCTTGGTTCTGTTTGCTGACAAGAAATGAACATCCCTCTGTGTCTCGGGCAGCTCCTTCTCCAAGGAGAGCAGGTGGGAGTTGGTGCCAAGGAGCTGAAAGCTGCAGGCACAGCCTGGAGTGGAGGAAGCTCAGCTTTGCACGAGGCTGCTCTGAGTGCCAGGGGTTGGAGGAGGGAAATGGTGGGGTGGGGGTAGGGACAAAGTGTGATTGATTGTCAGCCATAAAGGGCCTTGATGTTCAGATCTATTCCGACTGCATTAGGAGGAGCCAGGATCAATATCAGCTGGAGATCCCCGATATCAGTGTATAACAGGAAGAAGGTAAACAGGGCACAGAAGAGAAATCATTTCTCCTTGTATTGTTACCACAGTACATTCACATTGAATAGACTTCTGAAATCTGTCTAATTAACCACAAAAGAATTGAAGGCAGAAATGATTCCCAGGGGCTTGTCCTGTTAGGGTGTTTTGAATTAATGTATAAACAGGAAAAGAATAAACTGTGGAACAAAGATACTATTTCATTAATTTTTTAATATAATATGTTCATTTTGAAAACACTTCCGGAATCGCTCCAATTACCCAGAAAAAAATTGAAGACCTCAATGAATCCTGGGGGATTGTCCTGTTAGGGTGTTTTGAATGTAAATGGTCCTTTGGCACTGAATTCCTGACCTGAAGAGCTGAAGGCTGAAGAAGCCTCTGCAGAAGTAAAATTGAGCAGCAACCTCCAGGTTGCTGAGGATGTCAGCAGCCCCCACTGAGGCCATCGCTGCCAAGAGACCGTGGGGGCAATGAGCAGACAAGGAGAGCGTCCCTGGGGCTGGGGAAGCAGAACTCAGAGGCACCCCCGGCTCCAGGTGGGAAATGGGCTCTGGGATGGGGCTGTGAAAGCCCTGCCTGGGCTTGGCCAAGCAGCACAGCCAAGCCCTGACCCCATCCCCTGGCAATGGGCATCGGTGGCCTCACAGGATGCTCGTGGCTGTCCCGCAGCACTGGGATGTGGGGTGTGCGATGGGGAGGGCAGGAGAGCAGCAGGAGCCCTCCAAAGCTCTGTGGGCTGTGGGAGGAGGCCACAAGCCCTGGGGCTGGCAGGAACTGGTGTCTGCTCATTGGCCTCAATGCCAGGGACAGCAGCCACAGCCAGGGGACACAAATCTCACTGCTGGGCTGATGAGGCTGACAGCTGGACTGGGGCCTCACAGAATGAGACCTAAAGACAGTCAGAATTGACCCGTGAGAATATGACAGGGACATTTTGCAGCTTCAGTGAAAGCCACAGAGAAGGCCAAGAAGATAATCCATGAGAGAAGATGTTCTGGACACAAGGAGAGGATGTTCTTGTAATGGGACCTTGAGAGTGTACAAGGAAGAGCTTGTGGATCATATGTAGCAGCTCTACCTTTGCTTGTACAGCTGATTGTTTTACTGCCTGAATGGTCATTGCTTGTTAGACAGCCTTGTCATTGTTTGCTCAGCAGCCAATCTCAATAGGCCACAGCCATTGTGAAGAGGTGTAAGAATAGCAGGAGAGAAAATAAAAACTTCTACCACTTTGGATTACAACAAGTGTGTGCTGTTCTGTCCGCCTGCACAAAAGCCACAGCAGACTTTGGCCTATTCAAGAGACTTATTTGGAGAGTTCCTTGGGAAGCAGCACTTAAAAACAAAGGGGTCCAGGAAAAATGGAAGTGCTTCAAAACAGAAATCTTGAAGGCGCAGGAACAGACTGTCCCTGTGTGCCAAAAGATGAGCCAACAAGGAAAACAAACAGCCTGGATGGGCAAGGAGCTTTTGAAGGCACTCAGGGAAGAAAAGAGGGTGCACCACCTTTGGAAGGAGGGTCAGGTGTCTCAGGAAATGTTTAAGGGAGTTTTTAGGTCATGTAGGAAAAAAAGTAGAGAGGCAAAAGCCCAGTTAGAACTCAATCAGGCCAATTCTGTGATGGACAAAAAAAAATATTTTTATGAACACATTAATGGCAAAAGGGAGGGCAAGGAGAACCTCCATTCTCTGTTAGATGGGGGAGGGAATTTAGTACCTAAAGATGAGGAGAAGGCTGAGCTACTTAACCCCTTCTTTGCCTCAGTTTCCAACATTGAGACAGGGCGTCCTCAGGACAAGTGGCCTCCTGGGCTGGTAGATGGGGACAGGGAGCAGAAGAGCCCCTGTAATCCAGGAGGAAGCAGCTGGTGACTGCTGAGCCCCTCAGATGCTCACAGGTGTCTCTGGGAGCAGATGGGATCCATCCTAGGGGGATGAGGGAGCTGCTGGATGAGCTCCCCAAGCCGCTCTCCATCATTTACCATCAGCCCTGGCTCACCGGGGAGCTCCCAGAGGACTGGAGGTGCCAATGTGAGCCCATCCACAAGAAGGGCTGGAAGGAGGATCTGGGCAACTCCAGGCCTGTCAGCCTGACCTTGGTGCCCAGCAAGGTTATGGAACAGATCACCCTGAGTGCCATCCCACGGCATCTACAGGGTGGCCGAGGGATCAGACCCAGCCAGTGTGGATTTAAATGTCTTCATTGATGATCTGGATGAGGGCATTGAGTGCACCACCAGCAAATCTGCAGATGACACCAAGCTGGGTGCGAGTGTGGATCTGCTGGAGGGTAGGAGGGCTCTGCACAGGGACCTGCACAGGCTGGATCCAGGGCCCAAATCCAACCATGGGAGCTTCAACAAGACCAAGTGCCAGGTCCTGCACTTTGGCCACAACAACCCCTGCAGTGCTACAGGCTGGGGACAGAGTGGCTGGACAGCGGCCAGGCAGAAAGGGACCTGGGGGCACTGATGGACAGCAGGCTGGACATGAGCCAGCAGTGTGCCCACGTGGCCTAGAAGGCCATTGGCTCCTGGCCTGGATCAGGAATGGAGTGGCCAGCAGGACCAGGGCAGGGATTCTTCCCCTGGACTGGGCACTGGTGCGGCCGCACCTCGAGTGCTGTGTCCAGTTCTGGGCCCCCAATTTAGGAAGGACACTGAGGGGCTGGAGCGTGTCCAGAGAAGGGCAACAAGGCTGGTGAGGGGTCTGGAGCACAAGTGCTGTGAGGAGCAGCTGAGGGAGCTGGGGTTGTTTATCCTGGAGAAGAGGAGGCTCAGGGGAGACAAGGAGGTGTCAGGGCACGGCTTGGGCTTGATGATGTCCAAGGTCTTTTTTCCAGCCTGGTTAATTCTGTGATTCTCTGAAACCCCCCTTGAAGCAGCTGCAGGATGAGCCCTGGGCCTTCTCTTCAGAAGGTCCAGCAGCCCCTGTCCCTCAGCTTCTCCACACGGGCCCCAAAGCCCATCCTGTCAGTCCTGCAGAGCCTCTCCAGCTCCTCCTCCCTGCCCCACAACAGGGAGCCCCACAGCCAGACACAGCAGCCCAGATGTGCCCCCCTGGCCTCTGGTGCCTCTGGCAAGGGAACAGCTCGAGGCACTGCAGGGCTCTGCAGACAATTCCTGCAGCACTTGTAGGATGATCCTGCTCCCCAAGGGACGTTCCCGTGGTGCCGAGGCAGCAACTGCAATGGGGAGTGGGGCCAGAGAGGAAAGGGCAAACAGGGCTGGGCTGTTTGCAGGGGAGGGGACAGGGATGGGCAAGAGCAAGAAATGTGGAGCAGGAGAGAGGAAAGAAAGCAAAGGTGAAGCAGAGGAAATGCTCAGGGCTCTTTGGGGGTGGCTGCCAGGCAGCCCTGGCTCTGAGCAACAACGTCTGCAGTGGGACAGGAAACTCAGAGCTGATGGGAACAAACTTTCTGGCTGACTTGAGAGGCCCCGACAAAGCTGAGAGGTTTCCCTGCCGTCCCCCAGCCCTTGCTGGCCCCCAGGGGCTGATGGCATTTGTGCTCACTCAGGTTCATCTCCCCACAGCAACAGCGTGGGGTGCTCACGCCTGGGCTGTGCAGTGCAAACAGGGGCTCCTGAGCCAGTCCTGCCGTGTGTGTGCCTGCAAGGATCCAGCCCCTCTGGGAGCTGGGCAGAGGCCAGGGCTGCAGAGGGGGGATGTTGCTGGCAGCTGCATGAGGCCGCTCTGGGACGCTGCCCGGGGGTGTCCAGCGCAGGGGGGATGGATCAGGCCCTGCTCTGCTGCTCCTTCCCGGCTCCCCCAGGGACCCTGCAGAGCACCAGCCCTGCTGGTTGCCCCCACCCTGCCCACGGCCACCCTGGGGCTGCTCACGGGGGTTTTCTCTGCTGAGCACTGGCCTGGGCGTGCTCTTGAGAGAGCCTAGGCAAGGAGCCTGGAGCCCCCAGGCCCTGCCCTGAGGCGTCAGCGCTGCCCCAGCAGTGCCCATGGCCTGTCCCTGCTGCAGCCCCGGCACTGCCAGCCCAGGGCTGGGAGCGAGCCCCAGAGCACTCAGGCCCTGCAGCAACACGAGGGGCAGGAGGGCAGCGGGGCAGTGGCACGGGAGCAGCACTGGCAGCACCAAGGGCTGCTGCTCCTGGCCACAGCTGCTGTGCCCCCCTGAGCTGCCCCCAGCTCTGCACACAGACATTGCTGCTGCAGCTCCACACAAGGCAACTAAAGGGGCATCTCTGCTGGAAACTTTGCTGGCACATCCTTGAGTTCATTTAAAGGCACCGAGAGCACAGCTCCTCATTGACACAGGCTGGGGCCACAGCCAAGGTGGAGAGAAACAAAAGGAGAAACGGAAGAAAGATTGCTCTTGCTTTGTGGAAAACAATAAATAACTGAAGACAGAAAAAATCCCCAGAACCAAACCAACAAGAACTATCAAAGACGAGTTTTATTACAAGTGATTTGCAGAAATTGGCAACCAGTTTAATGTTTCTTAAATCGTCCAGCCATCAGTGTCCACACTGCAGCCTTGACCTCCTGGTTCCTCAGGCTGTAGATGAGGGGGTTCAAGGCTGGAGGCAGCACCGAGTACAGAAGTGACAGGGCCAGATCCAGGGATGGGGAGGAGATGGAGGGGGGCTTCAGGTAGGCAAAAAAGCCAGTGCTGAGGAACAGGGAGAGCACGGCCAGGTGAGGGAGGCACGTGGAAAAGGCTTTGTGCCTTTGTCCCTGCTCCGAGGGGATCCTCAGCACGGCCCTGAAGATCTGCACATAGGAGAAAACCATGAACACAAAACAGCCAAAACCTAAGGATAAACTAACCCAAATGAGCCCAATTTCCGGGAGGTTGGAGTGTGAGCAGGAGAGCTTGAGGATGTGTGGGATTTCACAGAAGAACTGGCCCAGGTCATTGCCCTGGCACAGGGGCAGGGAAAATGTATTGGCCGTGTGCAGCAGAGCATTGAGAAAGGCACTGGCCCAGGCAGCTGCTGCCATGTGGGCACAAGCTCTGCTGCCCAGGAGGGTCCCATAGTGCAGGGGTTTGCAGATGGACACGTAGCGGTCGTAGCACATGATGGTGAGGAGACAATACTCTGCTGAGATGAAGAACACAAAGCAAAAGAGCTGAGCAGCACATGCTGAGTAGGAGATGTGTCTGGTGCCCCAGAGGGAATTGTGCATGGCTTTGGGGACAGTGGTGCAGATGGAGCCCAGGTCGGTGAGGGCCAGGTTGAGCAGGAAGAAGAACATGGGGCTGTGCAGGCGCTGGCCGCAGGCTACGGCGCTGATGATGCGGCCGTTGCCCAGGAGGGCAGCCAGGGAGATGCCCAGGAAGAGGCAGAAGTGCAGGAGCTGCAGCTGCCGCGTGTCTGCCAATGGCAGCAGGAGGAAGTGGCTGATGGAGCTGCTGTTGGACATTTGCTGCCTCTGGCCATGGGCATCTGAGAAAAAGTAATCATGGAATAGTTGGCTTTGCAGAGGACTTTCAGCATCCCAGCCCAGCTTGGTGGCACTTTCCCCCCACTGCCTGCCCAGGGCTCTGCTGCCTGGGGCTGTCCCTGCCAGCAGCTGCTCCCTGTGCCCAGGCCTGGGCCCTGCCAGTGCTGCCAGAGCCCAGCCCGGCCCTGGGGGCTCAGCTCTGCCCTGCAGACCCCTCCCAGCCCAGGCCACTGCCCAGGGGCAGCTCTGGCTCTGCAGGCTCTGATGGCAAAGTCAGAGCACCCCTGAGGAGGCTGCAAAAGCGACGCTGATGCTGCCTGGAAGGGACCCTGTGCTGATTTCTGTCACTGCCCGGTTTCTTCAGATCTCAGAGAAAAATTTTTTGATTTTTCTCAACCTGAACTGAGAGATGAACATCCATGTGCAATTTCCCTTCCAGGCAACCCAGAGCAGTCAATTAAAAATCAGGATTCTTCCCTTTTATGCATTCCCTGCCTTGCTATGCTCCCTGTATAATCTACTAGGGAATATCCTGGAGTTAAATGTCCTGCTGGGAGCAGTCCTGAGCAATGCAGCATCCCCACCACACAAGAAGAACACTTGCAAGGCTGACCAGCTGTCTCCTTCCACCCACACCTTGTCCCCCAGCACTGAGAGCAGCTCCCCGGGCCGGCTGAGAGCTGCCCCTGGCAGGCAGCAGAGTCCCTGCCCCAGCTCAGCGCCCTGGGCTGCAGGACCCTGCTCTGCAGGACAGCCCTGGGCACCCCTGGCTGCTGTAGCCAGGAGATAATCAGAGGATGGACTTACAGAATCTGTAGGCATTGGGATGTTGCAGCTTGAGGAGATCACTGCAGGAGCTGCAGCTGCCTTGTCCTGCAGCCAGAGGCTTCCTGTGTCAAGGGCTGGCCATGATTCTCGCGCAGTCACTTCTCAGCATCTTCCCAGCCCTGACTGACTGAAGCTCTCTGTGCCTCTGTGCTGTGCCCGGGCTGGCTGCAGGCAGTGGCCCAGCCCTGCTGGGCTGTGCCCAGGAGCTGCTCCTGGCCAGAGCTGTCTCTGTGCAGCGCTGCCGCTTGCCAGGAGCTGCCTCTGTGCCAGGAGCCCGGCCCAGCTCAGCAGCACAGCCACAGCACAAGGACTGTAATGACCCTCTCGGGGCTTTGGTGCTGAGGCTCTGAACATCAGTCCCTGAGAGGGAGATGAAGAAACCTCTCAGGAATTCAAAGTCAAAATCAAACTCCAAAGTTTCTTGAAGTTTTAATGGGTTCCACTGAGGGATAGGACTGAGAAAGTGTCCCCAGGTTCCAGTGAGAGCAGAACACTGCAGGCAGTGATGACAGGGGGGACAAGCAAGGGAAAGGTGTCTCTGATGCTGAGCAAAGCTGGCTGTGTTTCAGGAATGCAAAGGGCCAAGGCCTGAGCCCCAGCCCCTGGCAAGGCAGATCCTGTCCCTCCCTCAGTGCTCAGGGCTCTTGCCGGGGCACTGGGATGTGGGGATGGGCAGTGCCAAGGGCAGCACCATGGGGCGGCCCCTGCCAGGCTGCTGAGCAGGGACAAGGAGGCCCTGAGGCCCCAGGGCTGCAAGGGTCCCTTGTCTCCTGCTGGCGTCAGGGCCAGGGCCAGCAGCCGTGGCCCAAGTGCTGCACAAGTTGGCTCTGCCAGGGCCTTGCAGCTGCTGCCCATCCCTCTGCCCTCTCCAGCCCAGGCTGTGCCACGCTGTCCCTGCCCTGCGCCTCTGTCCCTGCAGGCTGTCCTCATCCCCCCGGCTGCCCCACCTGGCTGGCCCCTTCCTTTGCTGGCAGCTCTGCCTCCTGCCTGCCTCTGCCTTGGCACACAAAGCCTTGCGCTTGATACCAAAAGGGTTCATTCCATTTTTGCCGTGTCTGTGAACTTTTAGCAGAGGAACAAGGCATGCAGGGGCTGCTTTCCCAGCAGGGACGGTTGGACGAGAAGAAGAAGACACCTGGCTCAAGGGTGCAGTGCTACAAAAAACAAGGACTGAATCTGGGAACTTGGGGTGGGTTTTAAGGAAATGGGTGAATTGTAATACGCATGTAGCGACTGTGTGTGAGCAACACACTTGTAGAGTCACGTGTCCACGTAAGGTTAGGAGTTATTCCCTGCTGGAGCTCAGGCCTGAATAAATGATGCTCTCTTTAACACCAAATTAGTGTTAAGGAGTCTCATGCTGATATTTTGGAGATTTGGTGACAGCGGGGCCTCACAGAACCAAGGAGTCAACAGTGACACTGTGGGACCCCACGGAACCAATGGTCCATTGTCATAGTGCAGATCCAAGGATCCATGGTGGCACTGTGGAACCAAGGAGATGGTTGTTGACAGTATGAACGCTCATGGAACCATGAGCCACTGTGACACAGAGTGGCCACATGGAGCCAATGGGCCATTGTGACTCTGCAGATCCAAGGAGTCCCTTGTGACTGAGGAACCTCATGGAACCAAGGGTCCATTGTGACCCTGTGGGGCCCTTTGGAACCAAGGGGACCACAGCGACATTGCGGGGCTTCATGGAACAATGGAGACCATGATGACACTTTGGGACCCACTGGAATCAAGGGGCCATTGTGACACTGCAGAGCCTCCTATAACCAAGGGGCCATTACAGCACAGTGGGGCGTCATGGAATCAAGGGCACCATTGTGTCCCTGTGGGCTCCATGGGACCAAGGGTCCATTCTGACACCGTGGAACCAAGGAGACCATTGTTACATTAAAGGGCATCATGGAACCAAGGAAGCCATTGTCAGGAAAAATCAATCCACAAACACCAGAGGTTTATGTCCACAAAGGAGACAGAGGAGTCCCATTACTGTATTTGAATAAAGGGAGAGGCCATGGGGCATTCCCCTGGGATCTGTCAAATTGTTAGAGGATGCAGCCTCCTTTCTCTCCTGATTTCCTGGCTGCATTTCCCTCTCTCTTTGCCCATTGGCTGAGGTACTTGAGAGGTACAGACTTCCCAAATCACTTAACACAGACCCCATCTAATGGATACCCCTCCCTTTTTTTTCCTATGGAATTTATGGTTCTTCCCATTGCTTCTTTCGTCTCTCAGTATCCATCATTACCTATCAGCAGACCCACCCTTTGTTTGTAAAGACAAATCCCTCTCACTCCTTTCATCAATCAGTTGAATTGCTCCCACTGTTTCTTTGACCTCTCAGTATCTGGCTTTTACCTATGAGCAGACCCACAGTTTGTTTGTAAAGACAAATTGATCTCATTCCTTTCACCACTGTGAGCCAGTGGGGCTTCATGGAACCATGCAGACCATTGTGACACTTGGAGGCCTCGTGGAACCTAAGGACCATTGTGGCCCTGCAGGGCCTTGTGGAACCAAGGGCACAACAGCGACACTGTGAGGCTCCAAGGGACCAAGGGGGCATTCTCACACTGCAGAACCAAGGGTCCATTGAGGCACAGTGGGGCCTCATGAATCCAAAGGGCCATTTTGACACTTTGAGGCCTTGTGAAACCAAAGGAACCTTGTGGCACTTCAGGGCCTTGTGGAACCAAGGCGACCATAGTGACACTGTGGGGCTCAATGGAACCAAGGGGCCCTTGTGACACTGTGGGGTCTCATGGAACCAATGGTCGACTGTGACACTGCCAGGGCCTTATGGAATCACGGAGACTGTTGTGACACCACAGGCCCCATGGAACCAAGGGGCCATTGTGACACTTTGCAGCCCCATGGAACCAAGGAGTCCATTGTGACACTACAAGGCCTCATGGAAGCAAGGAACCATTGTGACACTATGGGACCTCCTCAGGCCACAAGGGGCCGTTGTGTCACTGTGTGGCACCATGGAACCAAGGAGAGCATTGTGACACTACAGGGCCCCTTGGAACTAAGGATTCATGTAACGGTGTGGAGACTCATGGAATCAAAGGTCCATGGTGATATTGCGGGGCCTCATGGAATTCAGAAGACCATTATGACACTTCAAGGCCTCCTTGAATCAAGGGGCTCTGCAGGACCTTGTGGAACCAAGGAACCTTCTGACATTGTGAATCCCCATGGAACCAAGAGTCCATTGTGATACTGCGGTACCAAGGAGACCCCTGTGACACTGCAAGGCCCCATGGAAGCAAGGGGGGAACCATTGGGACACTGTGGGGCCCCATGGAAACAAGAGGCCAGTGTGACACAGCGAGGCCTCATGGAGCCAAGGACCCAGTATGACACCAACATTGTGACACTGCGGGGCCCCGTGGATCCGAGGGAACAGGTAACAGGTGTGGTTGGCTTGGTCCGACTGCTCCAACTGACCTTGGCATGTCAAGGGTCTCTTTCATGTGCCCCTGAAACCCTGGGGCTCTGGGCATTCCTTCAAAGGGAAAAGAACTGTTCTTCTCATCCAGGTGCCCATGGCCCAAATGGGATTCTGCCTCCAAAATTCCCTATATCCAGGGATTGCTCCCAGACAAAAGCTGCCATTACCAGCAAGTCTGGCTGCCTTTGGCTTCCTGAGGGCTGGCTCTCACCTGCCTTCACACACTGGGGCTCTGGGCATTCCTTCCTACAGAAAAGAACCGTCCCTCCTGTGCAGGCACCCATGGCCAAAACTGGTAGTTCTCCTCCAAAATTGCCTATATGCAAGGGTTTCTCCCAGACAAAAGCTGCCAAGACAGACAGCTCTGGCTAGACTTGGCCTCTGGTTGCTGCCTCTAATCTGCCCCTGAAACACCAGGGCTCTGTGCTTTCCTTCCTATGGGAAAGAACTGGCCTTCTCATCCAGGTGTTGGGAGAGTCCCAGACTGGTCAGGCTCAGCAGGGAAGGGCATGTGGCAAATCCTCCTGCAGCCACTGCAGGCACTGGCAGGACAAGGCAGGGATTGCAGAAGCCCTGTGGGAGGGAAAAGAAGGGCATGTTGTGTGCCCAGACTCCAGCCAGGGCTGTGCTAGGGTCTGCTGGGGTCTCCTCAGAGCCAGGTTGGTGGGAGCTGGGCTGAAGAAGTGGAACATGGGGTGGGTGGGGATTGGGCTGAACAATGAGGGTCAAATGTCATCCATGGTCCAGAGTCCTCTTGGCAGCCACTCCCTGGTACCATCCCTCAGTGGCCAGCCCTTGAGCACCACTGGGGAACATTTCTATTCTCTCTACAATGGGATGAAATGCACTTTCAATGCCTTTGTGGATGCTGCCAAGTTGCAGGGAGTCTGTGACCAAACTCATCTAGTTAATGGTGACTGCAAAACATAATTGGGCAAGAGGACTGAGTTGGATCAATTTGTTTTGCCTTCAGGTGCCAACCAAGCCACAAGAAAAGAGAGAAAAAACATATGCATCAGAAGAAAGGCAGATCAATAGGGAAAAAGTCTAAAACCCAACCAAAAATACCAAAGCAAAACCCACCCACAACCACACAAAAACCCCACAAACAAACCAACCACAAAAAGCAAAGGCCACAAACAGAGGCAAAGCAACTGCACAGGAAATCTCCTATCAGCGGAAAATGTTCAACCACCTTGAGGCAGGAGAGGGTTCTGTATGTGTAGGTGCTGTTTGAAAGAAAAATGTCTTACAAAAGAAATTAATGTCCTCCACCTCCTGCTTGTGGCAGTTTCTTGCTGATCATGGTGTGACGCAGAATGGAACATCCCTGGGGTCAGTCCAGCCCAGCTGTCCCATCTCTGTTCCCTTGGGAACACTTGCCCAGCCCAAGCCCATTGGCTGGGGGTGGTTGCAGACACCCCTCATGTGGGGCGAGCACTGTGACAAGGACAGTAGGACAGAATAACTCTGATCAAGGACAGTGGGACAGAACAGCACAGGCTTGGAGAAATAGATAGGACTTGTGATAAGGGCTACACCTATGTCCAATAAAGTCAAAGGAAGTGGGGATAGCTAATGAATATGTAATCAGTGTGTCTGATATAAACTCTGGTCACTCCATGCTCAGTGCACTCACATGCATGAAGGATCACCCAAGTGACCACCATGCTGCAATAAAGAATAGCTGCTTTCAAATCCTCCAAACTGTGTGAGAAGGTTTCTCTCCAGCAGATTTCAGTAGCAGTGGTGCCCTTGACTCCATGATGCCCCACAGGTTCACAATGGCTCCTTGGTTTCAGGAGGCCCTGCTGTATAACAATGGAGCCTTGGTTCTCTTAGGGTCCATACTGTCCAAATGGCCTCCTTGGTTCTGCTCTGCCACAATGCTCTCCTTGGTTCCACGAGGCCTTGGTGTGTCACAACAGCCCCTTGGTTCCATGAAGTGTCGTAGTGTCCCCGTGGTCTCTTGGATCCACAGTATCGCAATTGGTTACAAGCAGCCCCGCTGTGTCACAATGAATATTTGGTTCCACAGGGCCCTGCAGTGTCACAATGGCCCCTTGGTTCCATGAGGTTTGTACCGTCAACAATGCTCTCCTTGGTTCCGTAGTGTGAAAATGGCCCCTTGGTTCCATAAGGTTCCTCCGTGTGGTCTCCCTGGCTCCCTGAGGTTCTGCAGTGTCACAATGTCCCATAGTTTCCATGAGCTTCATTACGATTATCGATGTCCTTTTTTCCACTGAGGCCCAGATTTTCACAATGGCCCCTTGGTTCCATGAGGTTCCGGAGTGTCACCATGGTCTCCTTTGATCTGCATTGTCATAATGGACAATTGCTTCCATGAGGCCCCGCTGTGTCACAATGGCCCCTTGGTTCCATAGGTTTTCTATTGTAACAATGGACTCCTTGATTCTATGAGCTCCCCTGCTTTTTGCAGAGGTGTCTTTGGTTCCAACAAGGCCCCGCTGTGTCTCAGTGCACCCTGGCTTCCATGCGCATCTGGAGTATCACAAAGGCTCCTTGGTTCCATGAGGTCCTGCCGTGTCACAATGGATCCTGTGATCCATGAGGCCCTACAAAATCATCATGGAACCTTGGTTCCATGAGGTTCCATTGTGTCCCACTGGTTGCCTTGGTTCCATGAGTTTCCTTAGTGTCACAATACTCTCCATGGTTCCATTAGGCTTTGCTTTGCCACAATGGTCCCTTTGTTTCCATGCGGCCCCGCTGTGTCCCAATGGACGTATGGTTCCATGAGGTTCCGTGCTGTCCCCATGGTCTTCTTGAATCCGCACTGTAACAATGGACCATTGGTTCCCTGCGGCCTGGCTGTGTCACAATGGGCTCCTTGATTCCATGATTCCCCACGGTGTCACAATGGAGTCTTGTTTCTAGGAGGTTCTGTACTGTCACAATTGTCTCCTTGATCCCATGAGCCCCTGCAGTGTCACAATGGCTCCTTGGTTCCATGAGGAACACAAAAGCTTTGCATCAACATTGAGCAACAGCTGCTGAACACACCTGGGAACATGTGCTTGCATCAAAAGAGGGCTTCAAGCTGAGAATGGCACCAGCAGCTTCCATCTGCAAGAGAGAGGCAGGGAAAGGACAGGGACAGAGAATTCAGTGGAAAGACTCTGACAATTCTGCTCCCACAGATCATTCCTGCTCACAGTGTCCCTTCTAGAAAGGGGACATCATTGCAGGCAGCCTGGACTGAGCATGTGGGGTTTGTTGTTTAGGAAACCTGCTCCGGCTTTTCCATTCTTTCCTTACAAACAGGAAAACTTCTCCTGGGCCTGTGTGCAGGCAGAGCCCTGAGGAGAGCACGTGGCACATGGTGCAGTGGGCTGGGCCAGCCAGCTGCAGAGCTGAAGGGAAGAAGCCCAAAGTGTCACAATGGCTCCTTGGCTTGATGTGCATCACCTGTGTCACAATGGTCTCCTTGATTCCATGAGGCCCCACTGGGTCACAATGGCTCCTTGCTTCCATGAGGTTCCGCAGTGTCACCATGGTCTCCTTCGATCCGCATTGTCATAATGGACAATTGCTTCCATGTGGCCCTGCTGTGTCACAATGGCCCCTTGGTTCCATAGGTTTTCTATTGTAACAATGGACTCCTTGGTTCTAGGAGCTCCCCTGCTTTTTGCAGAGGTGTCTTTGGTTCCAACAAGGCCCCGCTGTGTCTCAGTGCACCCTGGCTTCCATGCGCATCTGGCTCCTTGGTGTTGCAAAGGCTCCTTGGTGTTGGGGTCTCCCGCCCCGCCACGTAGCCCTGGGAGAGGGACACTGGGGGGGAGGCACGGGGTTTCCCTGCCGAGTGTCAGCCTCGTTCCCCATTGGTTGGTTTGTGTTTCCCTGCACGGGCAAATGACTCTTGGTCCTGTGACTGTAACAGTTCCTCTGCAGAGCTCCGGCCATGAGGCTGGAGAAATAAACATCTCTGAAACATCTACCAAGAATCTATGCACATATATATTTCTTTTCCACGGGACTGCTGGTTTGATATATGTGTTTTACAGTATCCCCGCTGTAACAAATGATGGAGAATTGTGAGCAGAACCATCCCCGATCCCTAAGAGACTGATTTGTGTGAGTAAACCCTAGAAACTTTGGATTCCTCTTCTTGGTTTTGTTTTGCTATTCCATCTCTAAACTATGGAGGAATCGTGGGAAGACTCTTGGCTCTCAGAGCCCCATATGGACATTTATCTTAAAAAGATTCTTGAACAACCATTTGTATATTTTAGCTTGATTCAAGCTCGAAAAGAACTGAAACACTTCCTGGCATGGTTGTTTAAGAACTTTTTCTCTGTTTCTTGGGATTTAATTCTTACCAAGGGCTTTTGGAAGACCGCTTGGACACAGTTAATATTTGAGTCAAAATACATGCCGATGGAAGAATATTTTCATGAATATTATTTAATTACCACGACTGTTGAGCAATGTCAGCTGTGTCTTGGCGAAGGGAAGTGTGCCTCAGGGACCGTGTGGCCCAGGCCACGTGCATCGAGTGCTCTGCGAGCAACAGCGAGGCAGTTCCCGCATGCGGGCGGAGCCACGCGAGCTGCAGTGTTGGCGGTGGAGCGAGGCGCAGCGGGAGCGGCACGAGAAATAAACATCTCTGAAACATCTACCAAGAGTCTGTCCATATATATATTTATTTTCTACGGCCCTCCTGGTTTGATACAGCATGTTACAGTATCCCCAGTGCAACAAGCCTGACCCCTAAATGGGAGTTCAGAATAAAAAGGGAGAATTTTGTCCCAAAAAGGGGACTTTGGAGCCAAAAAGAGGCAGTTTGGATCCAAAACATGGGAGTTTGTGTCCAAAAAGGGAGAATTTGGGGCCAAAAAAGGGGAATTAGGGCGCCCAGATGGGAAGTTTGGACTCCAAAAGGAGAATTTGGCCCAAAACTGGAAGTTTGAGCACCAAACAGGGGAAGTTTCTACCTAAAAAGGGGAGCTTGGAATAAATAAAATGGGACTCCGACCCCTAAAAAGGGGAATTTGGCTTCAAAAAGGATGAGTTTGGTGCCAAAAGGGGGACTTTGGACCCAAAACAGAGCAGTTTGGATTGAAAACATGGGAGTTTGTGCCAAAAAGGGAGAATTTGGGGCAAAAAAAGGGGCATTTGGGTGCCCAGATGAGAAGTTTGGAGCCAAAAATGAGAGTTTGGCTGCCAAAAGGGACAGTTTGGCCCAAAGCTGGGGGTTTGAGCACCAAAAAGGGGCAGTTTGGATTAAAAAAACCCCTGGGAGCCAGACCCCTTAATGGGAGTTCAGCATAAAAAAGGGAGAATTTTGTCCCAACAAGGGGACTTGGGAGCCAAAAAGAGGCAGTTTGAATCAAAAACATGGGAGTTTGGGTCCAAAAAGGGAGAATTTGGGGCTGAAAAAGGGGCATTTGGGTGCCCAGATGGGAGTTTGGGCCCAAAAAGGGACAGTCTGGCCCAAAGCTGGGGGTTTGAGCACCAAAAAGGGGCAGTTTTGACCTAAAAAGGGGAGTTTGGATTTAAAACAATGGGAGCCTGACCCCTAAAAGTTCAACCCAGAGGACCCAATGAGATCCAGGGGGGAAATTTGGGGCTGAGAAGGGTGATTTGGGATGAAAAAGGGGAGTTTGGCTCCCCAAAATGGGCATTTGGGTCCAAAAAAGGGGAATTTGGGTCCAAAAAAGGGGAATTTGGGTGCCCAGATGAGAAGTTTGGACTCAAAACTGGGGGAATTTGGACCCAAAAGGGACAGTTTGGCCCAAAACTGGGGGGTTGAGCACCACAAAGGGGCAGTTTCAACCTAAAAAGGGGAGTTTGGATTTAAAAAACCCTGGGAGCCGGACCCCTAAATGGGAGTTCAGCATCAAAAAGGGAGAATTTTGTCCCAAAAAGGGGAATTTGGAGCCAAAAAGGGGCAGTTTGGATCCAAAAAAATGGGAGTTTGGGCCCAAAAAGGGAGAATTTGGGGCCAAAAAAGGGGAATTAGGGTGCCAAGATGGGAAGTTTGGACCCAAAAAGGGAGAATTTGGCCCAAAGCTGGGGGTTTGAGCACCAAAAAGGGGCAGTTTCAACCTAAAAAGGGGAGTTTGGATTTAAAAAAATGAGAGTCTGACCCCTAAAAAGGGGAATTTGGCCTCACAAAGGACGAGTTTGGTCCCAAAAGGGGACTTTGGAGCCAAAAAGAGGCAGTTTGGATCCCAAACATGGGAGTAGCCTTAACCTCAGCTTGAGCACAAATTTGGGTTATGTTAAAGTCAAGTTTAAAATCTTTAACTGCACATCTTTCTATTTTAAGTCAGAACTCAGAACAGCCAGTTAAGCATCTGTCACAGCATTCTGGGCCAATTTGGGTAAATTTCACGGGTTCTTGGTGAGCCCCATGGAATCCATCTTGAACAAATGCATATTCACATCCCCAGATGTTCCTTCCTTCCCAAACAGTCGCATTTGTAATTTTTAACATCTGACTCAGGGACCGACGAGAGTGAAAGTCATAAGCTTTCCTTTGGCATTTATGTACACCAGTCACCTTATATGCATGCAATGTTGCATTTCCTTCAGTAGCTATGGCTACAACAATAATCACAAAAAATTGCCATTTTCCAAATGATGCTCATTTGACTATTCATTTTAAAAGGTGTTAAGCTATGCTAACATTTCACCCACACTCTATTCACTTTCCTGAGTAAGTTTTAATTTCAGTTCATTGTCACTAGGGGTGACTTTCCAGAATCTTTCAGGAGCTTTCTTCACTCGGGTGTGATGAATCCAGGCAGCTTGTTCTTTGATCCTGATTGCAGTAAAGGTGGTCAGGAGCACCTGGAATGCTCCTTCCCACTGTGGTTCTGGGGTCTTTTCTGCAAAAGATTTAACATATACATAATCTCCGGGTTGTACATCATGTACTGCTCCGTCTGATTCTCTGTTTCGAGCCCTAGCTGCATGTTCTTCAATTTCTTTGAGCTGTTTGTTTAGGGCCATCATGTATTTGTGTAGGGTTTCCTCCCCGACTTGGGTGGGGGTGATGCCTTCTTGGACCCTCTATGGCCTCCCGTACAATATTTCAAAAGGACTCAATTTCTCTTTTACTCTCGGCTTGGTTTGAATTCGTAATAATGGCCATGGAAGAACCCGAGGCCAAGGTAATTTTGTCTCTTGTCTTAGTCTTGTAACTTGCTGCTTAATCAAATGGTTCATTTTCTCTACTTGGCCACTCGACTGAGGATGATCTGGAGTGTGGAGTTCCCAATCTCTGCCTCAGTGGTGGTTAATTTGCTGCACAATTTTTGAAATAAAGTGTGGCCTCTATCTGAGGACATTGTGGCTGGGGCTCCAAAACGCGGTGTTATTTCCTGTAACAATACTTTGGTTACTTCTCGTGCTTTGGCAGTTCTGGTGGGGAAAGCTTCTGGCCATCCTGAAAAGGAATCTGTTAACACCAACAGGTACCGATATCCCCCTTTCCTGGGCAGCTCTGAGAAATCAATTTGCCATTGCTGCCCAGGCCCATGAGGCCCCGCAATATCACCATGGACCTTTGATTCCATGAGTCCCCACACCGTTACATGAATCCTTAGTTCCATGGGGCCCTGTAGTGTCACAATGCTCTCCTTGGTTCCATGGTGCCACACAGTGACACAACGGCCCCTTGGCCTGAGAAGGTCCCATAGTGTCACAATGGTTCCTTGCTTCCATGAGGCCTTGTGGTGTCACAATGGACTCCTTGGTTCCATGGGGCTGCAAAGTGTCACAATGGCCCCTTGGTTCCATGGGGCCTGTGGTGTCACAACAGTCTCCGTGATTCCATAAGGCCCTGCAGTGTCACAGTCGACCATTGGTTCCATGAGACCCCACAGTGTCACAAGGGCCCCTTGGTTCCATTGAGCCCCACAGGATCACTATGGTCACCTTGGTTCCACAAGGCCCTGAAGTGCCACAAGGGTCCTTTGGTTTCACAAGGCCTCAAAGTGTCAAAATGGCCCTTTGGTTTCATGAGGCCCCACTGTGCCTCAATGGACCCTTGGTTCTGCAGTGTGAGAATGCCCCCTTGGTCCCTTGGAGCCTCACAGTGTCACTGTTGTGCCCTTGGTTCCACAAGGCCCTGCAGGGCCACAATGGTCCTTAGGTTCCACGAGGCCTCCAAGTGTCACAATGGTCTGCATGGTTCCATGAAGCCCCACTGGCCCACAGTGGTGAAAGGAATGAGATCAATTTGTCTTTGCAAACAAACTGTGGGTCTGCTCATAGATAAAAGCCAGATATTGAGAGATCAAAGAAACAGTGGGAGCAATTCCACTGATTGATGGAAGGAGTGAGAGGGATTTGTCTTTACAAACAAACTGTGGGGTCTGCTGATAGGTAAAGATGGATACTGAGAGATGAAAGAAGCAATGGCAAGAACCATAAATTCCATAGGAATAAAAAAAACGGAGGGGTATCCATTAGATGGGGTCTGTGTTAAGTGATTTGGGAAGTCTGTACCTCTCAAGTACCTCAGCCAATGGGCAAAGACAGAGGGAAATGCGGCCAGGAAATCAGGAGAGAAAGGAGGCTGCATCCTCTAACAACTTGACAGATCCCAGGGGAATGCCCCATGGCCTCTCCCTTTATTCAAATACAGTAATGGGACTCCTCTATTTCCTTTATGGACATAAAACTCGGGTGTTTGTGGATTAATTTTCCTGACAATGGCTTCCTTGGTTCCATGATGCCCTTTAATGTAACAATGGTGTCCTTGGATCCACGGTGTCAGAATGGACCCTTGGTCCCATGGAGCCCCTCAGGGTCACAATGGTGCCCTTGATTCCATGAGGCCCTGCCGTGCTGTAATGGCCCCTTGGTTATAGGAGGCTCTGCAGTGTCACAATGGCCCCATGGTTCCAGTGGGTCCCAAAGTGTCATCATGGTCTCCATTGTTCCATGAAGCCCCGCAATGTCGCTGTGGTCCCCTTGGTTCCACAGGGCCCCACAGGGTCACAATGGACCCTTGGTTCCATGAGGTTCCTCAGTCACAAGGGTCTCCTTGGATCTGCAGAGTCACAATGGCCCATTGGCTCCATGTGGCCACTCTGTGTCACAGTGGCTCATGGTTCCATGAGCGTTCATACTGTCAGCAACCATCTCCTTGGTTCCACAGTGCCACCATGGATCCTTGGATCAGCACTATGACAATGGACCATTGGTTCCATGGGGTCCCACAGTGTCACTGTTGACTCCTTGGTTCTGTGAGGCCCCGCTGCCACCAAATCTCCGAAATATCAGCATAAGCCTCCTTAACACTAATTTGGTGTTAAAGAGAGCATCATTTATTCAGGCCTGAGCTCCAGCAGGGGATAACTCCTAACCTTACGTGGACACGTGACTCTACAAGTGTGTTGCTCACATACAGTCGCTACATGCGTATTACAATTCACCCATTTCCTTAAAACCCACCCCAAGTTCCCAGATTCAGTCCTTGTTTTTTCTAGCACTGCACCCTTGAGCCAGATGTCTTCTTCTTCTCTTCCAGCCGTCCCTGCTGGGAAAGCAGCCCCTGCATGCCTTGTTCCTCTGCTAAAAGTTCACAGACACGGTAAAAATGGAATGAACCCTTTTGGTATCAAGCGCAAGGCTTTGTGTGCCAAGGCAGAGGCAGGCAGGAGGCAGAGCTGCCAGCAAAGGAAGGGGCCAGCCAGGTGGGGCAGCCGGGGGGATGAGGACAGCCTGCAGGGACAGAGGCGCAGGGCAGGGACAGCGTGGCACAGCCTGGGCTGGAGAGGGCAGAGGGATGGGCAGCAGCTGCAAGGCCCTGACAGAGCCAACTTGTGCAGCACTTGGGCCACGGCTGCTGGCCCTGGCCCTGAGGCCAGCAGGAGACAAGGGACCCTTGCAGCCCTGGGGCCTCAGGGCCTCCTTGTCCCTGCTCAGCAGCCTGGCAGGGGCCGCCCCATGGTGCTGCCCTTGGCGCTGCCCATCCCCACATCCCAGTGCCCCGGCAAGAGCCCTGAGCACTGAGGGAGGGACAGGATCTGCCTTGCCAGGGGCTGGGGCTCAGGCCTTGGCCCTTTGCATTCCTGAAACACATCCAGCTTTGCTCAGCATCAGAGACACCTTTCCCTTGCTTGTCCCCCCCTGTCATCACTGCCTGCAGTGTTCTGCTCTCACTGGAAACTGGGGACACTTGCTCAGTCCTGTCCCTCAGTGGCACCCATTAAAACATCAAGAAACTTTGGAGTTTGATTGTGACTTTGAATTCCTGAGAGGTTTCTTCATCTCCCTCTCAGGGACTGATGTTCAGGGCCTCAGCACCAGAGCCCCGAGAGGGTCATTACAGTCCTTGTGCTGTGTCTGTGCTGCTGAGCTGGGCCGGGCTCCTGGCACAGAGGCAGCTCCTGGCAAGCGGCAGCGCTGCACAGAGACAGCTCTGGCCAGGAGCAGCTCCTGGGCACAGCCCAGCAGGGCTGGGCCACTGCCTGCAGCCAGCCCGGGCACAGCACAGAGGCACAGAGAGCTTCAGTCAGTCAGGGCTGGGAAGATGCTGAGAAGTGACTGCGCGAGAATCATGGCCAGCCCTTGACACAGGAAGCCTCTGGCTGCAGGACAAGGCAGCTGCAGCTCCTGCAGTGATCTCCTCAAGCTGCAACATCCCAATGCCTGCAGATTCTGTAAGTACAACTCAGAGAATCTCGAGTGTAGGGGAGGTGAAATGTTCAGGAATCTCTAAGATGCTGAGAGCTTCAGCTGACTCCCAGAATATTTCCATGACAAGGATTTTTATAAAAATGAGGAAATTTTCCTGAGGTTTTGTTTTCAGTTCCCTACTATTGAAGAATGGGGAAGAACAAATATTAAAGCTATCATTAAGTTGGACATGTCCCTGGGACATCAGAACTATTAGTTCTAGGGATTGTATGGAATGCAGGAATTTCCTAATGTGCTTTCAGCCACTCCTGTGCCCACGCACAGCACCAGCATTGCCTTGGCTGGACCCACCAGCCTCAGTCTGACCTGTCCTTTCTCCACCCCGCAAACAGAGCCTGCCCCCAGCCAGTGCCCTGCACACAGGCAGGTTTCTGTAGGGCCAAGGAGAGTGCACAGAGATTTTGGGGTCAGTGAGTGCTGGCAGGGAGAGATCAGGCACAGGGAAACAGCTCCAGGAGGAAAATCTCCAGGAAGTAGAGAGAAGTTCAGGCAATGAGAGGAAACAAAACCCAGAAATGCATCAGGGAGAGTTTAAAGATCTCCACAGGATCCCCTCCAGTGCAGTCCCTCCCTCCTCTCTCCCCCAGCCAAGCCTCTGCCCTCAGGGCCGGGGCTCCAAGGCGTGAAGCCCCTCCTGGGCAGGCAGAGCTGCAGCAGAGCCGTGGGGCAGCTCTGCAGCCCCGGGCCCAGTTCCCTCTGCAGAGCACAGGGCTGGGAGCCGCTGCCCGGCACTGGGGGCTCTGGGAGGGGGCACAGCTGGCTCAGGGTGACGCTGGCCCCAGTGCCCGGCTGTGGACAGGGCTGTCAGTGCAGCCAGGGCAGCAGCTCAATCTCCCTGAATCCAGTGCCATCGCTGGGACACTTGGAAGTCTCCCTGAGATTTCCTTCCAAGCTGGGAGCTTTTCTCCAAGATGCCAACCTGTGCTAGAGCATCTCTGTGTTACCTGAAGGACCCACGGGCAAAGGCAGAGGTGTTATGACAGTGAAAATGTCGTTGGGGTGGTGAAATGAGCCACGTGAGTCCCTGCCTACAAATGTGGTGCTGGACTGTGGTGGATTCATCTGTTCTCAGCAGTACCTGGGGGTTTTTAAGGGAAACACGGGAGGGTGATCACCCTTCACCTGAGAAAGGTTAAAGCCCAGAGAAGTCTGAACAGGTCAGAATGACAGACCATCTTCTTTCACTCTCCGCTCATCACTTTGCCTCACAGAACTTGCTGTCTTCTCCCTGAGTGCAGCAGAAATGCTGAGGGTTTCTGACAACCTAGAATACCAGGAGAGATATGGGGGGAGCTTTAAAAGAAAACCCAAAGAACTCTTAAACACAAAAGGGTGTCTGTGTGTTACAGGGGAAGGTGTCAGGGAAATGGCTTTGATTTTGGCTACAGACATCTCCTCTAACTCTTCTCTGTTTTTTTCTCCATGGCAGACCTCAATGTCCAGAGGCAGCAAATGTCCAACAGCAGCTCCATCAGCCACTTCCTCCTGCTGCCATTGGCAGACACGTGGCAGCTGCAGCTCCTGCACTTCTGCCTCTTCCTGGGCATCTCCCTGGCTGCCCTCCTGGGCAACGGCCTCATCATCAGCGCCGGAGCCTGCAGCCAGCACCTGCACAGCCCCATGTTCTTCTTCCTGCTCAACCTGGCCCTCACCGACCTGGGCTCCATCTGCACCACTGTCCCCAAAGCCATGCACAATTCCCTCTGGGGCACCAGACACATCTCCTACTCAGCATGTGCAGCTCAGCTCTTTTGCTTTGTGTTCTTCATCTCAGCAGAGTATTGTCTCCTCACCATCATGTGCTACGACCGCTACGTGTCCATCTGCAAACCCCTGCACTATGGGACCCTCCTGGGCAGCAGAGCTTGTGCCCACATGGCAGCAGCTGCCTGGGCCAGTGCCTTTCTCACTGCTCTGCTGCACACGGCCAATACATTTTCCCTGCCCCTGTGCCAGGGCAATGCCCTGGGCCAGTTCTTCTGTGAAATCCCACACATCCTCAAGCTCTCCTGCTCACACTCCAACCTCCCGGAAATTGGGCTCATTTGGGTTAGTTTATCCTTAGGTTTTGGCTGTTTTGTGTTCATGGTTTTCTCCTATGAGCAGATCTTCAGGGCCGTGCTGAGGATCCCCTCGGAGCAGGGACAAAGGCACAAAGCCTTTTCCACGTGCCTCCCTCACCTGGCTGTGCTCTCCCTGTTTCTCAGCACTGCCTTTTTTGTCTACCTGAAGCCCCCCTCCATCTCCTCCCCATCCCTGGATCTGGCCCTGTCACTTCTGTACTCGGTGCTGCCTCCAGCCCTGAACCCCCTCATCTACAGCCTGAGGAACCAGGAGCTCAAGGCTGCAGTGTGGACACTGATTGCTGGACGATTTAAGAAACATTAAACTGGTTGCCAATTGCTGCAAATGAGTTCTAATAAAACTCGTCTTTGATAGTTTTTGTTGGTTTGGTTCTGGGGTTATTTTTTCTGTCTTCACTTATTTATTGTTGTCCACAAAGCAAGAGCAATATTTCTTCCACTTCTCCTTTTGTTTCTCTCCACCTTGGCTGTGGCCCCAGACTGTGTCAATGAGGAGCTGTGCTCTCGGTGCCTTTAAATGATCTCAAGGATGTGCCAGCAAAGTTTCCAGCAGAGATGCCCCTTTAGTTGCCTTGTGTGGAGCTGCAGCAGCAATGTCTGTGTGCAGAGCTGGGGGCAGCTCAGGGGGGCACAGCAGCTGTGGCCAGGAGCAGCAGCCCTTGGTGCTGCCAGTGCTGCTCCCGTGCCACTGCCCCGCTGCCCTCCTGCCCCTCGTGTTGCTGCAGGGCCTGAGTGCTCTGGGGCTCGCTCCCAGCCCTGGGCTGGCAGTGCCGGGGCTGCAGCAGGGACAGGCCATGGGCACTGCTGGGGCAGCGCTGACGCCTCAGGGCAGGGCCTGGGGGCTCCAGGCTCCTTGCCTAGGCTCTCTCAAGAGCACGCCCAGGCCAGTGCTCAGCAGAGAAAACCCCCGTGAGCAGCCCCAGGGTGGCCGTGGGCAGGGTGGGGGCAACCAGCAGGGCTGGTGCTCTGCAGGGTCCCTGGGGGAGCCGGGAAGGAGCAGCAGAGCAGGGCCTGATCCATCCCCCCTGCGCTGGACACCCCAGGGCAGCGTCCCAGAGCGGCCTCATGCAGCTGCCAGCAACATCCCCCCTCTGCAGCCCTGGCCTCTGCCCAGCTCCCAGAGGGGCTGGATCCTTGCAGGCACACACACGGCAGGACTGGCTCAGGAGCCCCTGTTTGCACTGCACAGCCCAGGCGTGAGCACCCCACGCTGTTGCTGTGGGGAGATGAACCTGAGTGAGCACAAATGCCATCAGCCCCTGGGGGCCAGCAAGGGCTGGGGGACGACAGGGAAACCCCTCAGCTTTGTCGGGGCCTCTCAAGTCAGCCAGAAAGTTTGTTCCCATCAGCTCTGAGTTTCCTGTCCCACTGCAGACGTTGTTGCTCAGAGCCAGGGCTGCCTGGCAGCCACCCCCAAAGAGCCCTGAGCATTTCCTCTGCTTCACCTTTGCTTTCTTTCCTCTCTCCTGCTCCACATTTCTTGCTCTTGCCCATCCCTGTCCCCTCCCCTGCAAACAGCCCAGCCCTGTTTGCCCTTTCCTCTCTGGCCCCACTCCCCATTGCAGTTCCTGCCTTGGCTCCACGGGAACATCCCTTGGGGAGCAGGATCATCCTACAAGTGCTGCAGGAATTGTCTGCAGGGCCCTGCAGTGCCTCGAGCTGTTCCCTTGCCAGAGGCACCAGAGGCCAGGGGGGCACATCTGGGCTGCTGTGTCTGGCTGTGGGGCTCCCTGTTGTGGGGCAGGGAGGAGGAGCTGGAGAGGCTCTGCAGGACTGACAGGATGGGCTTTGGGGCCCGTGTGATGAAGCTGAGGGACAGGGGCTGCTGGACCTTCTGAAGAGGAGGCTTCTGCCTTCCTTAGCAGACACCTTTCAAAACCAAGACAGAAGGGCATGTGGCAAATCCTCCTGCAGCCATTGCAGGCACTGGCAGGACAAGGCAGGGATTGCAGAAGCCCTGTGGGAGGGAAAAGAAGGGCATGTTGTGTGCCCAGACTCCAGCCAGGCCTGTGCCAGGCTCTGCTGGGGTCTCCTCAGAGCCAGGTTGGTGGGAGCTGGGCTGAAGAAGTGGAACATGGAGTGGGTGGGAATTGGGCTGAACAATGAGGGTCAAATGTCATCCATGGTCCAGAGTCCTCTTGGCAGCCACTCCCTGGTGCCATCCCTCAGTGGCCAGCCCTTGAGCACCACTGGGGAACATTTCTATTATCTCTGCAATGGGATGAAATGCACTTTCAACTCCTTTGTGGATGCTGCCAAGTTGCAGGGAGTCTGTGACCAAACTCATCTAGTTAATGGTGACTGCAAAACATAATTGGGCAAGAGGACTGAGTTGGATACATTTGTCTTGCCATCAGGTGCCAACCAAGCCACAAGAAAAGGGAGAAAAAACATATGCATCAGAAGAAAGACAGTTCAATAGAGAAAAAGACCAAAACCCAACCAAAAATACCGAAGCAAAACCCACCCACAACCACACAAATACCCCACAAACAAACCAACCACAAAAAGCAAAAACCGCAAACAGAGGCAAAGCAAATGCACAGGAAGTCTCCTATCAGCAGAAAATCCTCAACCACCTCGAGGCAGGAGAGGGTTCTGTATGTGTAGGTGCTGTTTGAATAAAAAATGTCTTACAAAAGAAATTAATGCCCTCCACCTCCTGCTTCTCTCAGTTTCTTGCTGATCATGGTGTGACACGGAATGGAACATCCCTTGGGTCAGTCCAGCCCAGCTGTCCCATCGCTGTTCCCTTGGGAACACTTGCCCACCCCAAGCCCCTTGGCTGCGGGGGGTTGCAGACACCCCTCATGTGGGGCGAGCACTGTGACAAGGACAGTAGGAGAGAACAACATTAACTCTTCTCAAGGACAGTAGGACAGAACAGCACAGCCTTGGAGAAATAGATAGCACTTCTGATAAGGGCTACACCTATGTCCAATAAAGTCCAAGGAAGCGTGGATAGCTAATGAATATGTAATCAGTGTGTCTGATATAAACTCTGGTCACTCCATGCTCAGTGCACTCACATGCATGAAGGATCACCCAAGTGACCACCATGCTGCAATAAAGAATAGCTGCTTTCAAATCCTCCAAACTGTGTGAGAAGGTTTCTCTCCAGCAGATTTCAGTAGCAGTGGTGCCCTTGACTCCATGATGCCCCACAGGTTCACAATGGCTCCTTGGTTTCAGGAGGCCCTGCTGTACAACAATGGAGCCTTGGTTCCCTTAGGATCCATACTGTCCAAATGGCCTCCTTGGTTCTGCTCTGCCACAATGCTCTCCTTGGTTCCACGAGGCCTTGGTGTGTCACAACAGCCCCTTGGTTCCATGAAGTGCCGTAGTGTCCCCGTGGTCTCTTGGATCCGCAGTATCGCAATTGGTTACAAGCAGCCCCGCTGTGTCACAATGAATATTTGGTTCCACAGGGCCCTGCAGTGTCACAATGGCCCCTTGGTTCCATGAGGCCTCGCTGTATAAGAATGGCCCCTTGGTTCCATGAGGTTTGTACTGTCAACAATGGTCTCCTTTGTTCCGTAGTGTGAAAATGGCCCCTTGGTTCCATAAGGTACCTCAGTGTGGTCTCCTTGGCTCCATGAGGTTCTGTAGTGTCACAATGTCCCATCATTTCCATGAGCTTCATTGCTATCAACAATGTCCTTTTTTCCATTGAGGCCCCGCTGTGTCACAATGGCTCCTTGGTTCCATAGGTTTTCTATTGTAACAAAGCACTCCTTGGTTCTATGAGCTCCCCTGCTTTTTGCAGAGGTGTCTTTGGTTCCAACAAGGCCCCGCTGTGTCTCAGTGCACCCTGGGTTCCATGAGGATCTGGAGTATCACAAAGGCTCCTTGGTTCCACGAGGTCCTGCTGTGTCACAATGGATCCTGTGCTCCATGAGGCCCTACAAAATCATCATGGACCCTTGGTTCCATGAGGTTCCATTGTGTCCCAGTGGTCACCTTGGTTCCATGAGTTTCCTTAGTGTGACAATGCTCTCCATGCTTCCATGAGGCCCTGCTTTACCACAATGGTCCCCTTGTTTCCATGCGGCCCCGCTGTGTCCCAATGGATGTATGGTTCCATGAGGTTCCGTGCTGTCCCCATGGTCTTCTTGAATCCGCAGTGTAACAATGGACCATTGGTTCCATGTGGCCTCGCTGTGCCACAATGGGCTCCTTGGTTCCATGATTCCTCGTGGGGTGACTAAGTCAAGGTTCTAAAAGGTTAAAATTCTAATGAAGAATTAGGAGAAATTTTTATAACTAAGTTATAGAGTAGAAAAAAAAGGTAAGTTTCTGATTAGTAGATGCCTAAGCCAGAGCTAAGTGATGTATTATTTGCCATGATATTGTGTTAAAAGTTTTGTTTTTAGGAGGAAACAGAATAAATGAACTGTCATCAAAACAAATTGAAACTAACTAAGACCAATAGAACTAAGAACAGCTCCTGGGTTTCATAATAATTAATCAAAAGTAGAAGATCTTGGGCTGCACCAAGAGGTCATGAAGGCCTGCCAACAGCAAGGAGGTGAAAAGGTCACTGAGAGGAAGACATTCCTGACTTCATCTTTCAGGACCACTGACCCAATTGGAGACCACCGACCCAATTCAAGAGAGAAACTGTGCATACGTGAAAGACCAATGATCTCATTTTAATATGAAGCAGAGGATGGGAGGTGCTGGGGTCATACATATGTAGAAGATGTAAAACTTTGAGTAATAGAGAACAGAGAACCTTGTACTTGGCTGGCATGTCTTTAGGAGGCTGCTCCCATGCTGCCCGCCGGTGCCTGAATAAACACACCACTTTCTAACTTTAATTAGTTAGAGGGTCTTTTGTTCGTGGATATCGGGATTTAACAAATCACGGATACATTCCAGAGAGGGGGCTGTGAGGTCAGAGAGGAGCTGTGTGATGTCCCAGAGGGGGCTGTGTCACAGAGGCACCTCTGTGGCTGTGTGTGATAGAGGCACAGAACAGGAGTGATGTCAGAAAGGGGCTGTGTGATATCACAGAATGGGTTGTGGGAGGTCACAGAGTGGGCTCTGACACCACAGCGTGGGTTATGTGAGGTCATGGAGCAGCTCCGACATCATAGAGGGGACTGTGTGACATCACAGAGCAGTTGTATGACATCAGAGAGCAGGCTTGGACATGCCAGGGCAGCTGTGGGACATAACAGAGTGGGCTGTGATATCCCAGGGGGGCTGTGAGACATCGCAGAGCATGCCGTGGCATCACAGAGAGGGCTGTGAAATCCTAGAGCAAACTGTGATATCAGAGTCAGCTGTGACATCACAGGGGGCTGTGTGACATCACAGGGGGCTGTGTGACATCACAGATAGGCTGTGGGAGGTCACTGGGTTGGTCACTCCGCTCCGGCCCCCCGCAAATTTCCACCCCCCAGAGAAGTCTCCCCTGCTGCTCGTGCAGAGCAGGGTCTCCTCTCCCCCCAGCTCCCTCCTGTCCCCCAGCGCTGCAGCCTCCCCCAAGGATGTTCCACAAATCAACCCCCAGAGCTGGACATGGGGAAAAGGGGCCGGGGCTGTGTGACCAGGACATCAAGGACATGCATTATCCCGGTCACTGTGGCCTGGTTTGGGTTCCCCAGGGCAGCAAAGATGTCTGGCAGCTGGAGCAGGGTTAGGGAAGGGCCTCCAAGCTGGGGCTGGAGCCCTTTGGCTCTGAGGAGAGGCTGAGGGAGCTGGCCTTGTCCAGCCCCAAGAAGGGAAGGCTGAGGGGCTCCTCATCCCAGCCTGGCACTGCCACCCAGGAGGTGATGGAGAACACAGAGCCAGGCTCTTCCCCGGGGGCCTGGTGGGAGACAAAAGCCAATGGGTGGCAGGGGAATGAGGGGAGGTTCAGCCAGGACATGAGGAAGCCTTTGTTCCCATGGGCTCAGCCAGGTGCTGAGATGCTGCCCCATTCCTGTCCTTTGGGATTTTCCAATGCAGAGCAAATCAAGCCTTGGTCTGAGCCAGTTTCTGCCAGGTTGGGCTGCAGACTTGCTGAGGTCCCTTCCAACCTCAGCTCTCTGATGATCTCAGGACGATGCTGCTCCCTGTTTCAGACTGGAGCAGAGCAGATGTTTATGGGACAGGAGCCCTCTGGGGCTGTCAAGGACCTGCAGCTTGCGAGGTGCACGAGCACATCCTCATTAGCTGGGTCATTTGAGTGCTTTTAGGAAATGGCAAATTTTCCCACCAGGAGAGAACAGGAATTTCCAGGAAGTGTACGGATGGCAGGAGAAGAAACACTGATCTTCCCCTCTCCTTGTGTTACCACTATTCTGTCTATTATTTCATGTCCCTCTTCACTCAGGTGTTTCCACCTCTCCTGTTGAATGGCCATGTCTAAGGACATCTCTTCACCAGAGCAGCAGGATCTGTGTCCTTCCCATTGCTCCCAGATTTCCTCCTCCAGGTCCTCTCTAGTTCATTCCAGTGCCTCTCCATTGACTGCCTTCACACTTGGAGCATCGGGGAGTTTCCCAGACTTTCCAAAGTTTAAATAACTCATCAGTCAACACCTTAATTGTGTTTCTATCTTCTAGAATCACCTTTTCTCATGTCTTTGTATAAAACTGTTCCTTTATGGAAATCCCTTGAGAATGGTGGACACTTCAGATGTTGCTGGGACCTCTCTCAAAGCTGAGGGAAGAGATTTGATGGTTTTTAAATTGTATCATGTTTCCATTTTTGATGTGGGCCATGAAGAGAAACTTTCTGTGCCTCTGGGTCTCAGCAGTTCCTGACCCCCAAAGGACACAAACCTGATGAGTTGTGGTTCCCACTCCAGTGGTGGCACTCAGACCTCCCTCCATACCCAGAGCAGAGCTCCCCTGTCCCAGAAAGTCCCTGGCAATGGAGGGATGAAGGGAACAGGACAGGCTGTGGGGATCAGGGGCAGGGCCCAGGCAGGGATTTGGGGTGGTTGTGAGCCCAGGGCAGGACCCGGCCCTTGGCCTTGGTGAACCTCATCCAGCTGTCCTGGGCCCATCGCTGCAGCCTGTCCAGGTCCCTCTGCAGAGCTTCCTGCCCTCCAGCACAGCCACACTCCCAGCCAGCCTGGGGTCACCTGGGACCTGGCTGAGGGTGCCCTTGATGCCCTTGTCCAGATCAGCAAGAAAGAGATTGAACTGAGCTGGCCCCAATGCTGAGCAATGGGGGCAATGAGCAGACAAGGAGAGCGTCCCTGGGGCTGGGGAAGCAGAACTCAGAGGCACCCCCGGCTCCAGGTGGGAAATGGGCTCTGGGATGGGGCTGTGAAAGCCCTGCCTGGGCTTGACCAAGCAGCACAGCCAAGCCCTGACCCCATCCCCTGGCAATGGGCATCGGTGGCCTCACAGGATGCTCGTGGCTGTCCCGCAGCACTGGGATGTGGGGTGTGCGATGGGGAGGGCAGGAGAGCAGCAGGAGCCCTCCAAAGCTCTGTGGGCTGTGGGAGGAGGCCACAAGCCCTGGGGCTGGCAGGAACTGGTGTCTGCTCATGGGCCTCAGTGCCAGGGACAGCAGCCACAGCCAGGGCACACAAATCTCACTGCTGGGCTGATGAGGCTGACAGCTGGACTGGGGCCTCACAGAATGAGACCTAAAGACAGTCAGAATTGACCCGTGAGAATATGACAGGGACATTTTGCAGCTTCAGTGAAAGCCACAGAGAAGGCCAAGAAGACAATCCATGAGAGAAGATGATCTGGACACAAGGAGAGGATGTTCTTGTAATGGGACCTTGAGAGTGTACAAGGAAAAGCTTGTGGATAATATGTAGCAGCTCTACCTTTGCTTGTACAGCTGATTGTTTTACTGCCTGAATGGTCATTGCTTGTTAGACAGCCTTGTCATTGTTTGCCCAGCAGCCAATCTCAATAGGCCACAGCCATTGTGAAGAGGTGTAAGAATAGCAGGAGAGAAAATCAAAACTTCTACCACTTTGGATTACAACAAGTGTGTGCTGTTCTGTCCGCCTGCACAAAAGCCACAGCAGACTTTGGCCGATTCAAGAGACTTATTTGGAGAGTTCCTTGGGAAGCAGCCCTTAAAAACAAAGGGGTTCAGGAAAAATTGAAGTGCTTCAAAACAGAAATCTTGAAGGGGAAGCAACAGACTGTCCCTGTGTGCCAAAAGATGAGCCAACGAGGAAAACAAACAGCCTGGATGGGCAAGGAGCTTTTGAAGGCACTCAGGGAAGAAAAGAGGGTGCACCAACTTTGGAAGGAGGGTCAGGTATCCCAGGAAATGTTTAAGGGAGTTTTTAGGTCATGTAGGAAAAAAATTAGAGAGGCAAAAGCCCAGTTAGAACTCAACCTGGCCAATTCTGTGAAGGACAATAAAAAATATTTTTATAAACACATTAATGGCAAAAGGAAGGGCAAGGAGAACCTCCATTCTCTGTTAGATGGGGGAGGGAATTTAGGAACTAAAGATGAGGAAAAGTCTGAGCTACTTAACCCCTTCTTTGCCTCAGTTTCCAACATTGAGACAGGGCGTCCTCAGGACAAGTGGCCGCCTGGGCTGGTAGATGGGGACAGGGAGCAGAAGAGCCCCTGTAATGCAGGAGGAAGCAGCTGGTGACTGCTGAGCCCCTCAGATGCTCACAGGTGTCTCTGGGAGCAGATGGGATCCATCCTAGGGGGATGAGGGAGCTGCTGGATGAGCTCCCCAAGCCGCTCTCCATCATTTACCATCAGCCCTGGCTCACCGGGGAGCTCCCAGAGGACTGGAGGTGCCAATGTGAGCCCATCCACAAGAAGGGCTGGAAGGAGGATCTGGGCAACTCCAGGCCTGTCAGCCTGACCTTGGTGCCCAGCAAGGTTATGGAACAGATCACCCTGAGTGCTATCCCATGGCATCTACAGGGTGGCCGAGGGATCAGACCCAGCCAGCGTGGATTTCAGTGTCTTCATTGATGATCTGGATGAGGGCATTGAGTCCACCACCAGCAAATCTGCAGATGCCACCAAGCTGGGTGCGAGTGTGGATCTGCTGGAGGGTAGGAGGGCTCTGCACAGGGACCTGCACAGGCTGGATCCAGGGCCCAAATCCAACCATGGGAGCTTCAACAAGACCAAGCGCCAGGTCCTGCACTTTGGCCACAACAACCCCTGCAGCGCTACAGGCTGGGGACAGAGTGGCTGGACAGCGGCCAGGCAGAAAGGGACCTGGGGGCACTGATGGACAGCAGGCTGGACATGAGGCAGCAGTGTGCCCACGTGGCCAAGAAGGCCAATGGCTCCTGGCCTGGATCAGGAATGGAGTGGCCAGCAGGACCAGGGCAGGGATTCTTCCCCTGGACTGGGCGCTGGTGAGGCTGCACCTCGAGTGCTGTGTCCAGTTCTGGGCCCCCAATTTAGGAAGGACATTGAGGGGCTGGAGCGTGTCCAGAGAAGGGCAACAAGGCTGGTGAGGGGTCTGGAGCACAAGTGCTGTGAGGAGCGGCTGAGGGAGCTGGGGTTGTTTATCCTGGAGAAGAGGAGGCTCAGGGGAGACAAGGAGGTGTCAGGGCACGGCTTGGGCTTGATGATGTCCAAGGTCTTTTCCAGCCTGGTTGATTCTGGGATTCTCTGAAACCCCCCTTGAAGCAGCTGCAGGATGAGCCCTGGGCCTCCTCTTCAGAAGGTCCAGCAGCCCCTGTCCCTCAGCTTCTCCACACGGGCCCCAAAGCCCATCCTGTCAGTCCTGCAGAGCCTCTCCAGCTCCTCCTCCCTGCCCCACAACAGGGAGCCCCACAGCCAGACACAGCAGCCCAGATGTGCCCCCCTGGCCTCTGGTGCCTCTGGCAAGGGAACAGCTCGAGGCACTGCAGGGCTCTGCAGACAATTCCTGCAGCACTTGTAGGATGATCCTGCTCCCCAAGGGATGTTCCCGTGGTGCCGAGGCGGCAACTGCAATGGTGAGTGGGGCCAGAGAGGAAAGGGCAAACAGGGCTGGGCTGTTTGCAGGGGAGGGGACAGGGATGGGCAAGAGCAAGAAATGTGGAGCAGGAGAGAGGAAAGAAAGCAACTGTGAAGCAGAGGAAATGCTCAGGACAGTTTGGGGGTGGCTGCCAGGCAGCCCTGGCTCTGAGCAACAACGTCTGCAGTGGGACAGGAAACTCAGAGCTGATGGGAACAAACTTTCTGGCTGACTTGAGAGGCCCCGACAAAGCTGAGAGGTTTCCCTGCCGTCCCCCAGCCCTTGCTGGCCCCCAGGGGCTGATGGCATTTGTGCTCACTCAGGTTCATCTCCCCACAGCAACAGCGTGGGGTGCTCACGCCTGGGCTGTGCAGTGCAAACAGGGGCTCCTGAGCCAGTCCTGCCATGTGTGTGCCTGCAAGGATCCAGCCCCTCTGGGAGCTGGGCAGAGGCCAGGGCTGCAGAGGGGGGATGTTGCTGGCAGCTGCATGAGGCCGCTCTGGGACGCTGCCCGGGGGTGTCCAGCGCAGGGGGGATGGATCAGCCCCTGCTCTGCTGCTCCTTCCCGGCTCCCCCAGGGACCCTGCAGAGCACCAGCCCTGCTGGTTGCCCCCACCCTGCCCACGGCCACCCTGGGGCTGCTCACGGGGGTTTTCTCTGCTGAGCACTGGCCTGGGCGTGCTCTTGAGAGAGCCCAGGCAAGGAGCCTGGAGCCCCCAGGCCCTGCCCTGAGGCGTCAGCGCTGCCCCAGCAGTGCCCATGGCCTGTCCCTGCTGCAGCCCCGGCACTGCCAGCCCAGGGCTGGGAGCGAGCCCCAGAGCACTCAGGCCCTGCAGCAACACGAGGGGCAGGAGGGCAGCGGGGCAGTGGCACGGGAGCAGCACTGGCAGCACCAAGGGCTGCTGCTCCTGGCCACAGCTGCTGTGCCCCCCTGATCTGCCCCCAGCTCTGCACACAGACATTGCTGCTGCAACTCCACACAAGGCAACTAAAGGGGCATCTCTGCTGGAAACTTTGCTGGCACATCCTTGAGTTCATTTAAAGGCACTGAGAGCACAGCTCCTCATTGACACAGTCTGGGGCCACAGCCAAGGTGGAGAGAAACAAAAGGAGAAGTGGAAGAAATATTGCTCTTGCTTTGTGGACAACAATAAATAAGTGAAGACAGAAAAAATAACCCCAGAACCAAACCAACAAGAACTATCAAAGACGAGTTTTATAAGAAGTGATTTGCAGAAATTGGCAACCAGTTTAATGTTTCTTAAATCGTCCAGCCATCAGTGTCCACACTGCAGCCTTGAGCTCCTGGTTCCTCAGGCTGTAGATGAGGGGGTTCAGGGCTGGAGGCAGCACCGAGTACAGAAGTGACAGGGCCAGATCCAGGGATGGGGAGGAGATGGAGGGGGGCTTCAGGTAGGCAAAAATGACAGTGCTGACAAACAGGGAGAGCACGGCCAGGTGAGGGAGGCACGTGGAAAAGGCTTTGTGCCTTTGTCCCTGCTCCGAGGGGATCCTCAGCACGGCCCTGAAGATCTGCACATAGGAGAAAACCATGAACACAAAACAGCCAAAACCTAAGGATAAACTAACCCAAATGAGCCCAAGTTCCTGGAGGCTGGAGTGTGAGCAGGAGAGCTTGAGGATGTGTAGGATTTCACAGAAGAACTGGCCCAGGGCATTGCCCTGGCACAGGGGCAGGGAAAATGTATTGGCCGTGTGCAGCAGAGCATAGAGAAAGGCACTGCCCCAGGCAGCTGCTGCCATGTGGGCACAAGCTCTGCTGCCCAGGAGGATCCCGTAGTGCAGGGGTTTGCAGATGGACACGTAGCGGTCATAGCACATGACAGTGAGGAGACAATACTCTGCTGTGATGAAGAACACAAAGCAAAAGAGCTGAGCAGCACATGCTGAGTAGGAGATGTGTCTGGTGCCCCAGAGGGAATTGTGCATGGCTTTGGGGACAGTGGTGCAGATGGAGCCCAGGTCGGTGAGGGCCAGGTTGAGCAGGAAGAAGAACATGGGGCTGTGCAGGTGCTGGCCGCAGGCTACGGCGCTGATGATGAGGCCGTTGCCCAGGAGGGCAGCCAGGGAGATGCCCAGGAAGAGGCAGAAGTGCAGGAGCTGCAGCTGCCGCGTGTCTGCCAGTGGCAGCAGGAGGAAGTGGCTGATGGAGCTGCTGTTGGACATTTGCTGCCTCTGGCCATGGGCATCTGTGAAAAAGTAATCATGGAATAGTTGGCTTTGCAGAGGACTTTCAACATCCCAGCCCAGCTTGGTGGCACTTTCCCCCCACTGCCTGCCCAGGGCTCTGCTGCCTGGGGCTGTCCCTGCCAGCAGCTGCTCCCTGTGCCCAGGCCTGGGCCCTGCCAGTGCTGCCAGAGCCCAGCCCGGCCCTGGGGGCTCAGCTCTGCCCTGCAGACCCCTCCCAGCCCAGGCCACTGCCCAGGGGCAGCTCTGGCTCTGCAGGCTCTGATGCCAAAGTCAGAGCACCCCTGAGGAGGCTGCAAATGCGACGCTGATGCTGCCTGGAAGGGACCCTGTGCTGATTTCTGTCACTGCCCGGTTTCTTCAGATCTCAGAGAAAAATTTTTTGATTTTTCTCAACCTGAACTGAGAGATGAACATCCATGTGCAATTTCCCTTCCAGGCAACCCAGAGCAGTCAATTAAAAATCAGGATTCTTCCCTTTTATGCATTCCCTGCCTTGCTATGCTCCCTGTATAATCTACTAGGGAATATCCTGGAGTTAAATGTCCTGCTGGGAGCAGTCCTGAACAATGCAGCATCCCCACCACACAAGAAGAACACTTGCAAGGCTGACCAGCTGTCTCCTTCCACCCACACCTTGTCCCCCAGCACTGAGAGCAGCTCCCCGGGCCGGCTGAGAGCTGCCCCTGGCAGGCAGCAGAGTCCCTGCCCCAGCTCAGCGCCCTGGGCTGCAGGACCCTGCTCTGCAGGACAGCCCTGGGCACCCCTGGCTGCTGTAGCCAGGAGATAATCAGAGGATGGACTTACAGAATCTGTAGGCATTGGGATGTTGCAGCTTGAGGAGATCACTGCAGGAGCTGCAGCTGCCTTGTCCTGCAGACAGAGGCCTCCTGTGTCAAGGGCTGGCCATGATTCTCCCGCAGTCACTTCTCAGCATCTTCCCAGCCCTGACTGACTGAAGCTCTCTGTGCCTCTGTGCTGTGCCCGGGCTGGCTGCAGGCAGTGGCCCAGCCCTGCTGGGCTGTGCCCAGGAGCTGCTCCTGGCCAGAGCTGTCTCTGTGCAGCGCTGCCGCTTGCCAGGAGCTGCCTCTGTGCCAGGAGCCCGGCCCAGCTCAGCAGCACAGACACAGCACAAGGACTGTAATGACCCTCTCGGGGCTCTGGTGTTGTTTACATTGGTCTCAGTCCCTGAGAGAGTTGTCCAAAACTCTTCTCAACAACTCAAAGTGAAACACAGAAGTTTCTTGAAGTTTTAATGGGTGCCACTGAGGGACAGGACTGAGCAAGTGTCCCCAGGTTCCAGTGAGAGCAGAACACTGCAGGCAGTGATGACAGGGGGGGACAAGCAAGGGAAAGGTGTCTCTGATGCTGAGCAAAGCTGGATGTGTTTCAGGAATGCAAAGGGCCAAGGCCTGAGCCCCAGCCCCTGGCAAGGCAGATCCTGTCCCTCCCTCAGTGCTCAGGGCTCTTGCCGGGGCACTGGGATGTGGGGATGGGCAGCGCCAAGGGCAGCACCATGGGGCGGCCCCTGCCAGGCTGCTGAGCAGGGACAAGGAGGCCCTGAGGCCCCAGGGCTGCAAGGGTCCCTTGTCTCCTGCTGGCCTCAGGGCCAGGGCCAGCAGCCGTGGCCCAAGTGCTGCACAAGTTGGCTCTGTCAGGGCCTTGCAGCTGCTGCCCATCCCTCTGCCCTCTCCAGCCCAGGCTGTGCCACGCTGTCCCTGCCCTGCGCCTCTGTCCCTGCAGGCTGTCCTCATCCCCCCGGCTGCCCCACCTGGCTGGCCCCTTCCTTTGCTGGCAGCTCTGCCTCCTGCCTGCCTCTGCCTTGGCACACAAAGCCTTGCGCTTGATACCAAAAGGGTTCATTCCATTTTTACCATGTCTGTGAACTTTTAGCAGAGGAACAAGGCATGCAGGGGCTGCTTTCCCAGCAGGGACGGTTGGACGAGAAGAAGAAGACACCTGGCTCAAGGGTGCAGTGCTAGAAAAAACAAGGACTGAATCTGGGAACTTGGGGTGGGTTTTAAGGAAATGGGTGAATTGTAATACGCATGTAGCGACTGTATGTGAGCAACACACTTGTAAAGTCACGTGTCCACGTAAGGTTAGGAGTTATCCCCTGCTGGAGCTCAGGCCGGAATAAATGACGCTCTCTTCAACACCAAATTAGTGTTAAGGAGTCTTATGCTGATATTTCGGAGATTTGGTGGCAGCGGAGCCTCACAGAACCAAGGAGTCAACAGTGACACTGTGGGACCCCATGGAACCAATGGTCCATTGTCATAGTGCTGATCCAAGGATCCATGGTGGCACTGTGGAACCAAGGAGATGGTTGCTGACAGTATGAACGCTCATGGAACCATGAGCCACTGTGACACAGAGTGGCCACATGGAGCCAATGGGCCATTGTGACTCTGCAGATCCAAGGAGACCCTTGTGACTGAGGAACCTCATGGAACCAAGGGTCCATTGTGACCCTGTGGGGCCCTTTGGAACCAAGGGGACCACAGCGACATTGCGGGGCTTCATGGAATGAGGGAGACCATTATGACACTTTGGGACCCACTGGAATCAAGGGGCCATTGTGACACTGCAGAGCCTCCTATAACCAAGGGGCCATTACAGCACAGTGGGGCGTCATGGAATCAAGGGCACCATTGTGACCCTGTGGGCTCCATGGGACCAAGGGTCCATTCTGACACCATGGAACCAAGGAGACCATTGTTACATTAAAGGGCATCATGGAACCAAGGAAGCCATTGTCAGGAAAAATCAATCCACAAACACCAGAGGTTTATGTCCACAAAGGAGACAGAGGAGTCCCATTACTGTATTTGAATAAAGGGAGAGGCCATGGGGCATTCCCCTGGGATCTGTCAAATTGTTAGAGGATGCAGCCTCCTTTCTCTCCTGATTTCCTGGCTGCATTTCCCTCTCTCTTTGCCCATTGGCTGAGGTACTTGAGAGGTACAGACTTCCCAAATCACTTAACACAGACCCCATCTAATGGATACCCCTCCCTTTTTTTTCCTATGGAATTTATGGTTCTTCCCATTGCTTCTTTCGTCTCTCAGTATCCGTCATTACCTATCAGCAGACCCACCCTTTGTTTGTAAAGACAAATCCCTCTCACTCCTTTCATCAATCAGTTGAATTGCTCCCACTGTTTCTTTGACCTCTCAGTATCTGGCTTTTACCTATGAGCAGACCCACAGTTTGTTTGTAAAGACAAATTGATCTCATTCCTTTCACCACTGTGAGCCAGTGGGGCTTCATGGAACCATGCAGACCATTGTGACACTTGGAGGCCTCGTGGAACCTAAGGACCATTGTGGCCCTGCAGGGCCTTGTGGAACCAAGGGCACAACAGCGACACTGTGAGGCTGCAAGGGACCAAGGGGGCATTCTCACACTGCAGAACCAAGGGTCCATTGAGGCACAGTGGGGCCTCATGAATCCAAAGGGCCATTTTGACACTTTGAGGCCTTGTGAAACCAAAGGAACCTTGTGGCACTTCAGGGCCTTGTGGAACCAAGGCGACCATAGTGACACTGTGGGGCTCAATGGAACCAAGGGGCCCTTGTGACACTGTGGGGTCTCATGGAACCAATGGTCGACTGTGACACTGCCAGGGCCTTATGGAATCACGGAGACTGTTGTGACACCACAGGCCCCATGGAACCAAGGGGCCATTGTGACACTTTGCAGCCCCATGGAACCAAGGAGTCCATTGTGACACTACAAGGCCTCATGGAAGCAAGGAACCATTGTGACACTATGGGACCTCCTCAGGCCACAAGGGGCCGTTGTGTCACTGTGTGGCACCATGGAACCAAGGAGAGCATTGTGACACTACAGGGCCCCATGGAACTAAGGATTCATGTAACGGTGTGGAGACTCATGGAATCAAAGGTCCATGGTGATATTGCGGGGCCTCATGGAATTCAGAAGACCATTATGACACTTCAAGGCCTCCTTGAATCAAGGGGCTCTGCAGGACCTTGTGGAACCAAGGAACCTTCTGACATTGTGAATCCCCATGGAACCAAGAGTCCATTGTGATACTGCGGTACCAAGGAGACCCCTGTGACACTGCAAGGCCCCATGGAAGCAAGGGGGGAACCATTGGGACACTGTGGGGCCCCATGGAAACAAGAGGCCAGTGTGACACAGTGAGGCCTCATGGAGCCAAGGACCCAGTATGACACCAACATTGTGACACTGCGGGGCCCCGTGGATCCGAGGGAACAGGTAACAGGTGTGGTTGGCTTGGCCCGACTGCTCCAAGTGACCTTGGCATGTCAAGGGTCTCTTTCATGTGCCCCTGAAACCCTGGGGCTCTGGGCTTTCCTTCAAAGAGAAAAGAACTGTTCTTCAGGCACTCATGGCTGAAATGGGATTCTGCCTCCAAAATTCCCTATATCCAGGGATTGCTCCCAGTCAAAAGCTGCCATTACCAGCAAGTCTGGCTGCCCTTGGCTTCCTGAGAGCTGGCTCTCACCTGCCTTCACACACTGGGGCTCTGGGCTTTCCTTCCTACAGAAAAGAACCGTCCCTCCTGTGCAGGCACCCATGGCCAAAACTGGTAGTTCTCCTCCAAAATTGCCTATATGCAAGGGTTTCTCCCAGACAAAAGCTGCCAAGACAGACAGCTCTGGCTAGACTTGGCCTCTGGTTGCTGCCTCTAATCTGCCCCTGAAACACCAGGGCTCTGTGCTTTCCTTCCTATGGGAAAGAACTGGCCTTCTCATCCAGGTGTTGGGAGAGTCCCAGACTGGTCAGGCTCAGCAGGGAAGGGCATGTGGCAAATCCTCCTGCAGCCACTGCAGGCACTGGCAGGACAAGGCAGGGATTGCAGAAGCCCTGTGGGAGGGCAAAGAAGGGCATGTTGTGTGCCCAGACTCCAGCCAGGGCTGTGCTAGGGTCTGCTGGGGTCTCCTCAGAGCCAGGTTGGTGGGAGCTGGGCTGAAGAAGTGGAACATGGGGTGGGTGGGGATTGGGCTGAACAATGAGGGTCAAATGTCATCCATGGTCCAGAGTCCTCTTGGCAGCCACTCCCTGGTACCATCCCTCAGTGGCCAGCCCTTGAGCACCACTGGGGAACATTTCTATTCTCTCTACAATGGGATGAAATGCACTTTCAATGCCTTTGTGGATGCTGCCAAGTTGCAGGGAGTCTGTGACCAAACTCATCTAGTTAATGGTGACTGCAAAACATAATTGGGCAAGAGGACTGAGTTGGATCAATTTGTTTTGCCTTCAGGTGCCAACCAAGCCACAAGAAAAGAGAGAAAAAACATATGCATCAGAAGAAAGGCAGATCAATAGGGAAAAAGTCTAAAACCCAACCAAAAATATCGAAGCAAAACCCACCCACAACCACACAAAAACCCCACAAACAAACCAACCACAAAAAGCAAAGGCCACAAACAGAGGCAAAGCAACTGCACAGGAAATCTCCTATCAGCGGAAAATGTTCAACCACCTTGAGGCAGGAGAGGGTTCTGTATGTGTAGGTGCTGTTTGAAAGAAAAATGTCTTACAAAAGAAATTAATGTCCTCCACCTCCTGCTTGTGGCAGTTTCTTGCTGATCATGGTGTGACGCAGAATGGAACATCCCTGGGGTCAGTCCAGCCCAGCTGTCCCATCTCTGTTCCCTTGGGAACACTTGCCCAGCCCAAGCCCATTGGCTGGGGGTGGTTGCAGACACCCCTCATGTGGGGCGAGCACTGTGACAAGGACAGTAGGACAGAATAACTCTGATCAAGGACAGTGGGACAGAACAGCACAGGCTTGGAGAAATAGATAGGACTTGTGATAAGGGCTACACCTATGTCCAATAAAGTCAAAGGAAGTGGGGATAGCTAATGAATATGTAATCAGTGTGTCTGATATAAACTCTGTTCACTCCATGCTCAGTGCACTCACATGCATGAAGGATCACCCAAGTGACCACCATGCTGCAATAAAGAATAGCTGCTTTCAAATCCTCCAAACTGTGTGAGAAGGTTTCTCTCCAGCAGATTTCAGTAGCAGTGGTGCCCTTGACTCCATGATGCCCCACAGGTTCACAATGGCTCCTTGGTTTCAGGAGGCCCTGCTGTATAACAATGGAGCCTTGGTTCTCTTAGGGTCCATACTGTCCAAATGGCCTCCTTGGTTCTGCTCTGCCACAATGCTCTCCTTGGTTCCACGAGGCCTTGGTGTGTCACAACAGCCCCTTGGTTCCATGAAGTGTCGTAGTGTCCCCGTGGTCTCTTGGATCCACAGTATCGCAATTGGTTACAAGCAGCCCCGCTGTGTCACAATGAATATTTGGTTCCACAGGGCCCTGCAGTGTCACAATGGCCCCTTGGTTCCATGAGGTTTGTACCGTCAACAATGCTCTCCTTGGTTCCGTAGTGTGAAAATGGCCCCTTGGTTCCATAAGGTTCCTCCGTGTGGTCTCCCTGGCTCCCTGAGGTTCTGCAGTGTCACAATGTCCCATAGTTTCCATGAGCTTCATTACGATTATCGATGTCCTTTTTTCCACTGAGGCCCAGATTTTCACAATGGCCCCTTGGTTCCATGAGGTTCCGGAGTGTCACCATGGTCTCCTTTGATCTGCATTGTCATAATGGACAATTGCTTCCATGAGGCCCCGCTGTGTCACAATGGCCCCTTGGTTCCATAGGTTTTCTATTGTAACAATGGACTCCTTGATTCTATGAGCTCCCCTGCTTTTTGCAGAGGTGTCTTTGGTTCCAACAAGGCCCCGCTGTGTCTCAGTGCACCCTGGCTTCCATGCGCATCTGGAGTATCACAAAGGCTCCTTGGTTCCATGAGGTCCTGCTGTGTCACAATGGATCCTGTGATCCATGAGGCCCTACAAAATCATCATGGAACCTTGGTTCCATGAGGTTCCATTGTGTCCCACTGGTTGCCTTGGTTCCATGAGTTTCCTTAGTGTCACAATACTCTCCATGGTTCCATTAGGCTTTGCTTTGCCACAATGGTCCCTTTGTTTCCATGCGGCCCCGCTGTGTCCCAATGGACGTATGGTTCCATGAGGTTCCGTGCTGTCCCCATGGTCTTCTTGAATCCGCACTGTAACAATGGACCATTGGTTCCCTGCAGCCTGGCTGTGTCACAATGGGCTCCTTGATTCCATGATTCCCCACGGTGTCACAATGGAGTCTTGTTTCTAGGAGGTTCTGTACTGTCACAATTGTCTCCTTGATGCCATGAGCCCCTGCAGTGTCACAATGGCTCCTTGGTTCCATGAGGAACACAAAAGCTTTGCATCAACATTGAGCAACAGCTGCTGAACACACCTGGGAGCATGTGCTTGCATCAAAAGAGGGCTTCAAGCTGAGAATGGCACCAGCAGCTTCCATCTGCAAGAGAGAGGCAGGGAAAGGACAGGGACAGAGAATTCAGTGGAAAGACTCTGACAATTCTGCTCCCACAGATCATTCCTGCTCACAGTGTCCCTTCTAGAAAGGGGACATCATTGCAGGCAGCCTGGACTGAGCATGTGGGGTTTGTTGTTTAGGAAACCTGCTCCGGCTTTTCCATTCTTTCCTTACAAACAGGAAAACTTCTCCTGGGCCTGTGTGCAGGCAGAGCCCTGAGGAGAGCACGTGGCACATGGTGCAGTGGGCTGGGCCAGCCAGCTGCAGAGCTGAAGGGAAGAAGCCCAAAGTGTCACAATGGCTCCTTGGCTTGATGTGCATCACCTGTGTCACAATGGTCTCCTTGATTCCATGAGGCCCCACTGGGTCACAATGGCTCCTTGCTTCCATGAGGTTCCGCAGTGTCACCATGGTCTCCTTCGATCCGCATTGTCATAATGGACAATTGCTTCCATGTGGCCCTGCTGTGTCACAATGGCCCCTTGGTTCCATAGGTTTTCTATTGTAACAATGGACTCCTTGGTTCTAGGAGCTCCCCTGCTTTTTGCAGAGGTGTCTTTGGTTCCAACAAGGCCCCGCTGTGTCTCAGTGCACCCTGGCTTCCATGCGCATCTGGCTCCTTGGTGTTGCAAAGGCTCCTTGGTGTTGGGGTCTCCCGCCCCGCCACGTAGCCCTGGGAGAGGGACACTGGGGGGGAGGCACGGGGTTTCCCTGCCGAGTGTCAGCCTCGTTCCCCATTGGTTGGTTTGTGTTTCCCTGCACGGGCAAATGACTCTTGGTCCTGTGACTGTAACAGTTCCTCTGCAGAGCTCCGGCCATGAGGCTGGAGAAATAAACATCTCTGAAACATCTACCAAGAATCTATGCACATATATATTTCTTTTCCACGGGACTGCTGGTTTGATATATGTGTTTTACAGTATCCCCGCTGTAACAAATGATGGAGAATTGTGAGCAGAACCATCCCCGATCCCTAAGAGACTGATTTGTGTGAGTAAACCCTAGAAACTTTGGATTCCTCTTCTTGGTTTTGTTTTGCTATTCCATCTCTAAACTATGGAGGAATCGTGGGAAGACTCTTGGCTCTCAGAGCCCCATATGGACATTTATCTTAAAAAGATTCTTGAACAACCATTTGTATATTTTAGCTTGATTCAAGCTCGAAAAGAACTGAAACACTTCCTGGCATGGTTGTTTAAGAACTTTTTCTCTGTTTCTTGGGATTTAATTCTTACCAAGGGCTTTTGGAAGACCGCTTGGACACAGTTAATATTTGAGTCAAAATACATGCCGATGGAAGAATATTTTCATGAATATTATTTAATTACCACGACTGTTGAGCAATGTCAGCTGTGTCTTGGCGAAGGGAAGTGTGCCTCAGGGACCGTGTGGCCCAGGCCACGTGCATCGAGCGCTCTGCGAGCAGCAGTGAGGCAGTTCCCGCATGCGGGCGGAGCCACACGAGCTGCAGTGTTGGCGGTGGAGCGAGGCGCAGCGGGAGCGGCACGAGAAATAAACATCTCTGAAACATCTACCAAGAGTCTGTCCATATATATATTTATTTTCTACGGCCCTCCTGGTTTGATACAGCATGTTACAGTATCCCCAGTGCAACAAGCCTGACCCCTAAATGGGAGTTCAGAATAAAAAGGGAGAATTTTGTCCCAAAAAGGGGACTTTGGAGCCAAAAAGAGGCAGTTTGGATCCAAAACATGGGAGTTTGTGTCCAAAAAGGGAGAATTTGGGGCCAAAAAAGGGGAATTAGGGCGCCCAGATGGGAAGTTTGGACTCCAAAAGGAGAATTTGGCCCAAAACTGGAAGTTTGAGCACCAAACAGGGGAAGTTTCTACCTAAAAAGGGGAGCTTGGAATAAATAAAATGGGACTCCGACCCCTAAAAAGGGGAATTTGGCTTCAAAAAGGATGAGTTTGGTGCCAAAAGGGGGACTTTGGACCCAAAACAGAGCAGTTTGGATTGAAAACATGGGAGTTTGTGCCAAAAAGGGAGAATTTGGGGCAAAAAAAGGGGCATTTGGGTGCCCAGATGAGAAGTTTGGAGCCAAAAATGAGAGTTTGGCTGCCAAAAGGGACAGTTTGGCCCAAAGCTGGGGGTTTGAGCACCAAAAAGGGGCAGTTTGGATTAAAAAAACCCCTGGGAGCCAGACCCCTTAATGGGAGTTCAGCATAAAAAAGGGAGAATTTTGTCCCAACAAGGGGACTTGGGAGCCAAAAAGAGGCAGTTTGAATCAAAAACATGGGAGTTTGGGTCCAAAAAGGGAGAATTTGGGGCTGAAAAAGGGGCATTTGGGTGCCCAGATGGGAGTTTGGGCCCAAAAAGGGACAGTCTGGCCCAAAGCTGGGGGTTTGAGCACCAAAAAGGGGCAGTTTTGACCTAAAAAGGGGAGTTTGGATTTAAAACAATGGGAGCCTGACCCCTAAAAGTTCAACCCAGAGGACCCAATGAGATCCAGGGGGGAAATTTGGGGCTGAGAAGGGTGATTTGGGATGAAAAAGGGGAGTTTGGCTCCCCAAAATGGGCATTTGGGTCCAAAAAAGGGGAATTTGGGTCCAAAAAAGGGGAATTTGGGTGCCCAGATGAGAAGTTTGGACTCAAAACTGGGGGAATTTGGACCCAAAAGGGACAGTTTGGCCCAAAACTGGGGGGTTGAGCACCACAAAGGGGCAGTTTCAACCTAAAAAGGGGAGTTTGGATTTAAAAAACCCTGGGAGCCGGACCCCTAAATGGGAGTTCAGCATCAAAAAGGGAGAATTTTGTCCCAAAAAGGGGAATTTGGAGCCAAAAAGGGGCAGTTTGGATCCAAAAAAATGGGAGTTTGGGCCCAAAAAGGGAGAATTTGGGGCCAAAAAAGGGGAATTAGGGTGCCAAGATGGGAAGTTTGGACCCAAAAAGGGAGAATTTGGCCCAAAGCTGGGGGTTTGAGCACCAAAAAGGGGCAGTTTCGACCTAAAAAGGGGAGTTTGGATTTAAAAAAATGAGAGTCTGACCCCTAAAAAGGGGAATTTGGCCTCACAAAGGACGAGTTTGGTCCCAAAAGGGGACTTTGGAGCCAAAAAGAGGCAGTTTGGATCCCAAACATGGGAGTAGCCTTAACCTCAGCTTGAGCACAAATTTGGGTTATGTTAAAGTCAAGTTTAAAATCTTTAACTGCACATCTTTCTATTTTAAGTCAGAACTCAGAACAGCCAGTTAAGCATCTGTCACAGCATTCTGGGCCAATTTGGGTAAATTTCACGGGTTCTTGGTGAGCCCCATGGAATCCATCTTGAACAAATGCATATTCACATCCCCAGATGTTCCTTCCTTCCCAAACAGTCGCATTTGTAATTTTTAACATCTGACTCAGGGACCGACGAGAGTGAAAGTCATAAGCTTTCCTTTGGCATTTATGTACACCAGTCACCTTATATGCATGCAATGTTGCATTTCCTTCAGTAGCTATGGCTACAACAATAATCACAAAAAATTGCCATTTTCCAAATGATGCTCATTTGACTATTCATTTTAAAAGGTGTTAAGCTATGCTAACATTTCACCCACACTCTATTCACTTTCCTGAGTAAGTTTTAATTTCAGTTCATTGTCACTCGGCGTCACTTTCCAGAATCTTTCAGGAGCTTTCTTCACTCGGGTGTGATGAATCCAGGCAGCTTGTTCTTTGATCCTGATTTCAGTAAAGGTGGTCAGGAGCACCTGGAATGCTCCTTCCCACTGTGGTTCTGGGGTCTTTTCTGCAAAAGATTTAACATATACATAATCTCCGGGTTGTACATCATGTACTGCTCCGTCTGATTCTCTGTTTCGAGCCCTAGCTGCATGTTCTTCAATTTCTTTGAGCTGTTTGTTTAGGGCCATCATGTATTTGTGTAGGGTTTCCTCCCCGACTTGGGTGGGGGTGATGCCTTCTTGGACCCTCTATGGCCTCCCGTACAATATTTCAAAAGGACTCAATTTCTCTTTTACTCTCAGCTTGGTTTGAATTCGTAATAATGGCAATGGAAGAACCCGAGGCCAAGGTAATTTTGTCTCTTGTCTTAATCTTGTAACTTGCTGCTTAATCAAATGGTTCATTTTCTCTACTTGGCCACTCGACTGAGGATGATCTGGAGTGTGGAGTTCCCAATCTCTGCCTCAGTGGTGGTTAATTTGCTGCACAATTTTTGAAATAAAGTGTGGCCTCTATCTGAGGACATTGTGGCTGGGACTCCAAAACGCACTGCTATTTCCTGTAACAATACTTTGGCTACTTCTCGTGCTTTGGCAGTTCTGGTGGGGAAAGCTTCTGGCCATCCTGAAAAGGAATCTGTTAACACCAACAGGTACCGATCTCCCCCTTTCCTGGGCAGCTCTGACAAATCAATTTGCCATTGCTGGCCAGGCCCATGAGGCCCCGCAATATCACCATGGACCTTTGATTCCATGAGTCCCCACACCGTTACATGAATCCTTAGTTCCAAGGGGCCCTGTAATGTCACAATGCTCTCCTTGGTTCCATGGTGCCACACAGTGACACAACGGCCCCTTGGCCCAAGAAGGTCCCATAGTGTCACAATGGTTCCTTGCTTCCATGAGGCCTTGTAGTGTCACCATGGACTCCTTGGTTCCATGGGGCTGCAAAGTGTCACAATGGCCCCTTGGTTCCATGGGGCCTGTGGTGTCACAACAGTCTCTGTGATTCCATAAGGCCCTGCAGTGTCACAGTCGACCATTGGTTCCATGAGACCCCAGAGTGTCACAAGGGCCCCTTGGTTCCATTGAGCCCCACAGGATCACTATGGTCACCTTGGTTCCACAAGGCCCTGAAGTGCCACAAGGTTCCTTTGGTTTCACAAGGCCTCAAAGTGTCAAAATGGCCCTTTGGATTCATGAGGCCCCACTGTGCCACAATGGACCCTTGGTTCTGCAGTGTGAGAATGCCCCCTTGGTCCCTTGGAGCCTCACAGTGTCACTGTTGTGCCCTTGGTTCCACAAGGCCCTGCAGGGCCACAATGGTCCTTAGCTTCCACGAGGCCTCCAAGTGTCACAATGGTCTGCATGGTTCCATGAAGCCCCACTGGCTCACAGTGGTGAAAGGAATGAGATCAATTTGTCTTTACAAACAAACTGTGGGGTCTGCTGATAGGTAAAGATGGATACTGAGAGATGAAAGAAGCAATGGAAAGAACCATAAATTCCATAGGAATAAAAAAAAGGGAGGGGTATCCATTAGATGGGGTCTGTGTTAAGCAATTTGGGAAGTCTGTACCTCTCAAGTACCTCAGCCAATGGGCAAAGACAGAGGGAAATGCGGCCAGGAAATCAGGAGAGAAAGGAGGCTGCATCCTCTAACAACTTGACAGACCCCAGGGGAATGCCCCATGGCCTCTCCCTTTATTCAAATACAGTAATGGGACTCCTCTATTTCCTTTGTGGACATTAACCTCTGGTGGTTTTGGGTTAATTTTCCTGACAATGGCTTCCTTGGTTCCATGATGCCCTTTAGTGTAACAATGGTGTCCTTGGATCCACGGTGTCAGAATGGACCCTTGGTCCCATGGAGCCCCTCAGGGTCACAATGGTGCCCTTGATTCCATGAGGCCCCACTGTGCTATAATGGCCCCTTGGTTATAGGAGGCTCTGCAGTGTCACAATTGCCCCATGGTTCCAGTGGGTCCCAAAGTGTCATCATGGTCTCCATTGTTCCATGAAGCCCCGCAATGTCACTGTGGTCCCCTTGGTTCCAAAGGGCCCCACAGGGTCACAATGGACCCTTGGTTCCATGAGGTTCCTCAGTCACAAGGGTCTCCTTGGATCTGCAGAGTCACAATGGCCCATTGGCTCCATGTGGCCACTCTGTGTCACAGTGGCTCATGGTTCCATGAGCGTTCATACTGTCAGCAACCATCTCCTTGGTTCCACAGTGCCACCATGGATCCTTGGATCTGCACTATGACAATGGACCATTGGTTCCATGGGGTCCCACAGTGTCACTGTTGACTCCTTGGTTCTGTGAGGGCCCGCTGTCACCAAATCTCTGAAATATCAGCATAAGACTCCTCAACACTAATTTGGTGTTAAAGAGAGCATCATTTATTCAGGCCTGAGCTCAAGCAGGGGATAACTCCTAACCTTACGTGGACACGTGACTCTACAAGTGTGTTGCTCACATACAGTCGCTACATGCGTATTACAATTCACCCATTTCCTTAAAACCCACCCCAAGTTCCCAGATTCAGTCCTTGTTTTTTCTAGCACTGCACCCTTGAGCTAGGTGTCTTCTTCTTCTCGTCCAACCGTCCCTGCTGGGAAAGCAGCCCCTGCATGCCTTGTTCCTCTGCTAAAAGTTCACAGACACGGTAAAAATGGAATGAACCCTTTTGGTATCAAGCGCAAGGCTTTGTGTGCCAAGGCAGAGGCAGGCAGGAGGCAGAGCTGCCAGCAAAGGAAGGGGCCAGCCAGGTGGGGCAGCCGGGGGGATGAGGACAGCCTGCAGGGACAGAGGCGCAGGGCAGGGACAGCGTGGCACAGCCTGGGCTGGAGAGGGCAGAGGGATGGGCAGCAGCTGCAAGGCCCTGACAGAGCCAACTTGTGCAGCACTTGGGCCACGGCTGCTGGCCCTGGCCCTGAGGCCAGCAGGAGACAAGGGACCCTTGCAGCCCTGGGGCCTCAGGGCCTCCTTGTCCCTGCTCAGCAGCCTGGCAGGGGCCGCCCCATGGTGCTGCCCTTGGCACTGCCCAGCCCCACATCTCAGTGCCCCGGCAAGAGCCCTGAGCACTGAGGGAGGGACAGGATCTGCCTTGCCAGGGGCTGGGGCTCAGGCCTTGGCCCTTTGCATTCCTGAAACACATCCAGCTTTGCTCAGCATCAGAGACACCTTTCCCTTGCTTGTCCCCCCCTGTCATCACTGCCTGCAGTGTTCTGCTCTCACTGGAACCTGGGGACACTTGCTCAGTCCTGTCCCTCAGTGGCACCCATTAAAACATCAAGAAACTTTGGAGTTTGATTGTGACTTTGAATTCCTGAGAGGTTTCTTCATCTCCCTCTCAGGGACTGATGTTCAGGGCCTCAGCACCAGAGCCCCGAGAGGGTCATTACAGTCCTTGTGCTGTGTCTGTGCTGCTGAGCTGGGCCGGGCTCCTGGCACAGAGGCAGCTCCTGGCAAGCGGCAGCGCTGCACAGAGACAGCTCTGGCCAGGAGCAGCTCCTGGGCACAGCCCAGCAGGGCTGGGCCACTGCCTGCAGCCAGCCCGGGCACAGCACAGAGGCACAGAGAGCTTCAGTCAGTCAGGGCTGGGAAGATGCTGAGAAGTGACTGCGCGAGAATCATGGCCAGCCCTTGACACAGGAAGCTTCTGGCTGCAGGACAAGGCAGCTGCAGCTCCTGGAGTGATCTCCTCAAGCTGCAACATCCCAATGCCTGCAGATTCTGTAAGTCCATCCTCTGATTATCTCCTGGCTACAGCAGCCAGGGTGCCCAGGGCTGTCCTGCAGAGCAGGGTCCTGCAGCCCAGGGTGCTGAGCTGGGGCAGGGACTCTGCTGCCTGCCAGGGGCAGCTCTCAGCCGGCCCGGGGAGCTGCTCTCAGTGCTGGGGGACAAGGTGTGGGTGGAAGGAGACAGCTGGTCAGCCTTGCAAGTGTTCTTCTTGTGTGGTGGGGATGCTGCATTGCTCAGGACTGCTCCCAGCAGGACATTTAACTCCAGGATATTCCCTAGTAGATTATACAGGGAGCACAGCAGGGCAGGGAAGGCATAAAAGGGAAGAATCCTGATTTTTAATTGACTGCTCTGGGTTGCCTGGAAGGGAAATTGCACATGGATGTTCATCTCTCAGTTCAGGTTGGGAAAAATCCAAACAATTTTCTCTGAGATCTGAAGAAACCGGGCAGTGACAGAAATCAGCACAGGGTCCCTTCCAGGCAATATCAGCATCGCTTTTGCAGCCTCCTCAGGGGTGCTCGGACTTTGGCATCAGAGCCTGCAGAGCCAGAGCTGCCCCTGGGCAGTGGCCTGGGCTGGGAGGGGTCTGCAGGGCAGAGCTGAGCCCCCAGGGCCGGGCTGGGCTCTGGCAGCACTGGCAGGGCCCAGGCCTGGGCACAGGGAGCAGCTGCTGGCAGGGACAGCCCCAGGCAGCAGAGCCCTGGGCAGGCAGTGGGGGGAAAGTGCCACCAAGCTGGGCTGGGATGTTGAAAGTCCTCTGCAAAGCCAACTATTCCATGATTACTTTTTCACAGATGCCCATGGCCAGAGGCGGCAAATGTCCAACAGCAGCTCCATCAGCCACTTCCTCCTGCTGCCATTGGCAGACATGCGGCAGCTGCAGCTCCTGCACTTCTGCCTCTTCCTGGGCATCTCCCTGGCTGCCCTCCTGGGCAACGGCCTCATCATCAGCGCCGTAGCCTGCGGCCAGCGCCTGCACAGCCCCATGTTCTTCTTCCTGCTCAACCTGGCCCTCACCGACCTGGGCTCCATCTGCACCACTGTCCCCAAAGCCATGCACAATTCCCTCTGGGGCACCAGACACATCTCCTACTCAGTATGTGCTGCTCAGCTCTTTTGCTTTGTGTTCTTCATCTCAGCAGAGTATTGTTTCCTCACCATCATGTGCTACGACCGCTACGTGTCCATCTGCAAACCCCTGCACTATGGGACCCTCCTGGGCAGCAGAGCTTGTACCCACATGGCAGCAGCTGCCTGGGCCAGTGCCTTTCTCTATGCTCTGCTGCACACGGCCAATACATTTTCCCTGCCCCTGTGCCAGGGCAATGCCCTGGGCCAGTTCTTCTGTGAAATCCCACACATCCTCAAGCTCTCCTGCTCACACTCCAACCTCCCGGAAATTGGGCTCATTTGGGTTAGTTTATCCTTAGGTTTTGGCTGTTTTGTGTTCATGGTTTTCTCCTATGTGCAGATCTTCAGGGCCGTGCTGAGGATCCCCTCGGAGCAGGGACAAAGGCACAAAGCCTTTTCCACGTGCCTCCCTCACCTGGCCGTGCTCTCCCTGTTTATCAGCACTGGCTTTTTTGCCTACCTGAAGCCCCCCTCCATCTCCTCCCCATCCCTGGATCTGGCCCTGTCACTTCTGTACTCGGTGCTGCCTCCAGCCCTGAACCCCCTCATCTACAGCCTGAGGAACCAGGAGCTCAAGGCTGCAGTGTGGACACTGATGGCTGGACGATTTAAGAAACATTAAACTGGTTGCCAATTGCTGTAAATCACTTGTAATAAAACTCGTCTTTGATAGTTCTTGTTGGTTTGGTTCTGGGATTATTTATTCTCTCTTCAGTTATTTATTGTTGTCCACAAAGCAAGAGCAATATTTCTTCCACTTCTCATTTTGTTTCTCTCCACCTTGGCTGTGGCCCCAGACTGTGTCAATGAGGAGCTGTGCTCTCGGTGCCTTTAAATGAACTCAAGGATGTGCCAGCAAAGTTTCCAGCAGAGATGCCCCTTTAGTTGCCTTGTGTGGAGCTGCAGCAGCAATGTCTGTGTGCAGAGCTGGGGGCAGCTCAGGGGGGCACAGCAGCTGTGGCCAGGAGCAGCAGCCCTTGGTGCTGCCAGTGCTGCTCCCGTGCCACTGCCCCGCTGCCCTCCTGCCCCTCGTGTTGCTGCAGGGCCTGAGTGCTCTGGGGCTCGCTCCCAGCCCTGGGCTGGCAGTGCCGGGGCTGCAGCAGGGACAGGCCATGGGCACTGCTGGGGCAGCGCTGACGCCTCAGGGCAGGGCCTGGGGGCTCCAGGCTCCTTGCCCGGGCTCTCTCAAGAGCACGCCCAGGCCAGTGCTCAGCAGAGAAAACCCCCGTGAGCAGCCCCAGGGTGGCCGTGGGCAGGGTGGGGGCAACCAGCAGGGCTGGTGCTCTGCAGGGTCCCTGGGGGAGCCGGGAAGGAGCAGCAGAGCAGGGGCTGATCCATCCCCCCTGCGCTGGACACCCCAGGGCAGCGTCCCAGAGCGGCCTCATGCAGCTGCCAGCAACATCCCCCCTCTGCAGCCCTGGCCTCTGCCCAGCTCCCAGAGGGGCTGGATCCTTGCAGGCACACACACGGCAGGACTGGCTCAGGAGCCCCTGTTTGCACTGCACAGCCCAGGCGTGAGCACCCCACGCTGTTGCTGTGGGGAGATGAACCTGAGTGAGCACAAATGCCATCAGCCCCTGGGGGCCAGCAAGGGCTGGGGGATGGCAGGGAAACCTCTCAGCTTTGTCGGGGCCTGTCAAGTCAGCCAGAAAGTTTGTTCCCATCAGCTCTGAGTTTCCTGTCCCACTGCAGACGTTGTTGCTCAGAGCCAGGGCTGCCTGGCAGCCACCCCCAAAGAGCCCTGAGCATTTCCTCTGCTTCACCTTTGCTTTCTTTCCTCTCTCCTGCTCCACATTTCTTGCTCTTGCCCATCCCTGTCCCCTCCCCTGCAAACAGCCCAGCCCTGTTTGCCCTTTCCTCTCTGGCCCCACTCACCATTGCAGTTCCTGCCTTGGCACCACGGTCCCTTGGGGAGCAGGATCATCCTACAAGTGCTGCAGGAATTGTCTGCAGGGCCCTGCAGTGCCTCGAGCTGTTCCCTTGCCAGAGGCACCAGAGGCCAGGGGGGCACATCTGGGCTGCTGTGTCTGGCTGTGGGGCTCCCTGTTGTGGGGCAGGGAGGAGGAGCTGGAGAGGCTCTGCAGGACTGACAGGATGGGCTTTGGGGCCCGTGTGGAGAAGCTGAGGGACAGGGGCTGCTGGACCTTCTGAAGAGGAGGCCCAGGGCTCATCCTGCAGCTGCTTCAAGGGGGGTTTCAGAGAATCCCAGAATCAACCAGGCTGGAAAAGACCTTGGACATCATCAAGCCCAAGCCGTGCCCTGACACCTCCTTGTCTCCCCTGAGGCTCCTCTTCTCCAGGATAAACAACCCCAGCTCCCTCAGCCGCTCCTCACAGCACTTGTGCTCCAGACCCCTCACCAGCCTTGTTGCCCTTCTCTGGACACGCTCCAGCCCCTCAATGTCCTTCCTAAATTGGGGGCCCAGAACTGGACCCAGCACTCGAGGTGCGGCCTCACCAGTGCCCAGTCCAGGGGAAGAATCCCTGCCCTGGTCCTGCTGGCCACTCCATTCCTGATCCAGGCCAGGAGCCAATGCTCTTCTTGGCCACGTGGGCACACTGCTGCCTCATGTCCAGCCTGCTGTCCATCAGTGTCCCCAGGTCCCTTTCTGCCTGGCCGCTGTCCAGCCACTCTGTCCCCAGCCTGTAGCGCTGCAGGGGTTGTTGTGGCCAAAGTGCAGGACCTGGCACTTGGTCTTGTTGAAGCTCCCATGGTTGGATTTGGGCCCTGGATCCAGCCTGTGCAGGTCCCTGTGCAGAGCCCTCCTACCCTCCAGCAGATCCACACTCACACCCAGCTTGGTGTCATCTGCAGATTTGCTGGTGGTGGACTCAATGCCCTCGTCCAGATCATCAGTGAAGACACTGAAATCCACACTTGGGGAGCTCATCCAGCAGCTCCCTCATCCCGGTTAAGTAGCTCAGCTTTTTCCTCATTTTAGTTCCTAAATTCCCTCCCCCATCTAACAGAGAATGGAGGTTCTCCTTGCCCTTCCTTTGCCATTAATGTGTTTATAAAAGTATTTTTTGTTGTCCTTCACAGAAGTGGCCAGATTGAGTTCTAACTGGGCTTTTGCCTCTCTACTTTTTTTTCCTACATGACCTAAAAACTCCCTTAAACATTTCCTGAGATACCTTGTTGGGGAAGACGAAACAGGAAGGCCTTATAAATATGATTGCCTGACAAAAGATTTTGGGAATATGAAAACTATAAGTGACATCGAAATGAAAGCCACCTTTGAGATACCAAGTCTTAGTTACTGAACAACTGGAAAACAATGGTATGGCCAACTGAATGTAATCCCCTCTTGATTGAACAATACCCTCTGCTTGCAGGCAGGTCCAAGGGTCAGAGCAGACCCTACTAGCTCAGCAGAAGGGGTCCAAAGAGTAGTTTTTAGAAGTTAAGATGTAACACTCTATGGTAATATAAGAACTCTTATAGGCTGTATGTAAATGCTAGAGGATTTGTATCTTGTATTAGATTGGTTAGTGACAATTAGAATATTCAGTACAGAAGATGATTTATTGTATTGTAACCAGGACTTCAGACACTCATGCTCTCTCTTACTATACACTCTTACTGTAGACTCTTACTATTCTCTCTTTGCTTACCCGCTTACTCTCTTGCTCTCTTGGGCCTGCTCAGAGCTGCCAGCTGCAGCTCTAAGCAGTGCCCCTGTACCCACGCCCTTTGCAATAAACCGCATGTTCCAAGATCTGACTACAGAGATCTCTCGTCACCATCCACCCGTCTCCATCCGTCCCATCCGTCCGTCTACGCCCGGTCCCGACCGACCGAACCACCCAAGCTCCTACAATACCTGACCCTCCTTCCAAAGGTGATGCACCCTCTTTTTTCCCTGAGTGCCTTCAAAAGCTCCTTGCCCATCCAGGCTGTTTGTTTTCCTCGTTGGCTCATCTTTTGGCACACAGGGACAGTCTGTTCCTGCGCCTTCAAGATTTCTGTTTTGAAGCACTTCCATCTTTCCTGGACCCCTTTGTTTTTAAGGGCTGCTTCCCAAGGAACTCTCCAAATAAGTCTCTTGAATCGGCCAAAGTCTGCTGTGGCTTTTGTCGAGGCGGACAGAACAGCACACACTTGTTGTAATCCAAAGTGGTAGAAGTTTTGATTTTCTCTCCTGCTATTCTTACACCTCTTCACAATGGCTGTGGCCTATTGAGATTGGCTGCTGAGCAAACAATGACAAGGCTGTCTAACAAGCAATGACCATTCAGGCAGTAAAACAATCAGCTGTACAAGCAAAGGTAGAGCTGCTACATATGATCCACAAGCTCTTCCTTGTACACTCTCAAGGTCCCATTACAAGAACATCCTCTCCTTGTGTCCAGAACATCTTCTCTCATGGATTATCTTCTTGGCCTTCTCTGTGGCTTTCACTGAAGCTGCAAAATGTCCCTGTCATATTCTCACGGGTCAATTCTGACTGTCTTTAGGTCTCATTCTGTGAGGCCCCAGTCCAGCTGTCAGCCTCATCAGCCCAGCAGTGAGATTTGTGTCCCCTGGCTGTGGCTGCTGTCCCTGGCACTGAGGCCCATGAGCAGACACCAGTTCCTGCCAGCCCCAGGGCTTGTGGCCTCCTCCCGCAGCCCACAGAGCTTTGGAGGGCTCCTGCTGCTCTCCTGCCCTCCCCATCCCACACCCCACATCCCAGTGCTGCGGGACAGCCACGAGCATCCTGTGAGGCCACCGATGCCCATTGCCAGGGGATGGGGTCAGGGCTTGGCTGTGCTGCTTGGCCAAGCCCAGGCAGGGCTTTCACAGCCCCATCCCAGAGCCCATTTCCCACCTGGAGCCGGGGGTGCCTCTGAGTTCTGCTTCCCCAGCCCCAGGGACGCTCTCCTTGTCTGCTCATTGCCCCCACGGTCTCTTGGCAGCGATGGCCTCAGTGGGGGCTGCTGACATCCTCAGCAACCTGGAGGTTGCTGCTCAATTTTACTTCTGCAGAGGCTTCTTCAGCCTTCAGCTCTTCAGGTCAGGAATTCAGTGCCAAAGGACCATTAACATTCAAAACACCCTCACAAGAAAAGCCCCCGGGAATCACTAGAGTCTTCAATTCTTTTGTGGTAATTAGAGCGATTCCAGAAGTGTTTTCAAAGTGAACATATTATATTAAAAAATTAATGAAATAGTATCTTTTTCCACAGTTTATTCTTTTCCTGTTTATACATTAACAATTCAAAACACCCTAACAGGACAAGCCCCTGGGAATCATATCTGCCTTCAATTCTTTTGTGGTTAATTAGACAGATTTCAGAAGTCTATTCAAAGTGAATGTACTGTGGTAACAATACAAGGAGAAATTATTTCCCTTCTGTGCCCTGCTTACCTTCTTCCTGTTATACACTGATATCGGGGATCTCCAGCTGATATTGATCCTGGCTCCTCCTAATGCAGTCGGAATAGATCTGAACATCAAGGCCCTTTATGGCTGACAATCAATCACACTTTGTCCCTACCCCCACCCCACCATTTCCCTCCTCCAACCCCTGGCACTCAGAGCAGCCTCGTGCAAATCTGAGCTTCCTCCACTCCAGGCTGTGCCTGCAGCTTTCAGCTCCTTGGCACCAACTCCCACCTGCTCTCCTTGGAGAAGGAGCTGCCCGAGACACAGAGGGATGTTCATTTCTTGTTAGCAAACAGAACCAAGGGAAGGCACAGCTCCATAAAAAACAGAAGTCCAGCCCAAGGAGTGCTGGGGAATGGAGTCACATCCAGGGCTGGCCCCAGGGCTCAGCATTGGGGCCAGCTCAGTTCAATCTCTTTCTTGCTGATCTGGACGAGGGCATCAAGGGCACCCTCAGCCAGGTCCCAGGTGACCCCAGGCTGGCTGGGAGTGTGGCTGTGCTCGAGGGCAGGAAGCTCTGCAGAGGGACCTGGACAGGCTGCAGCGATGGGCCCAGGACAGCTGGATGAGGTTCACCAAGGCCAAGGGCCGGGTCCTGCCCTGGGCTCACAACCACCCCAAATCCCTGACTGGGCCTGCCCCTGATCCCCACAGCCTGTCCTGTTCCTTTCATCCCTTCATTGCCAGGGACTTTCTGGGACAGGGGAGCTCTGCTCTGGGTATGGAGGGAGGTCTGAGTGCCACCACTGGAGTGGGAACCACAACTCATCAGGTTTGTGTCCTTTGGGGTCAGGAACTGCTGAGACTCAGAGGCACAGAAAGTTTCTCTTCATGGCCCACATCAAAAAATGGAAACATGATACAATTTAAAAACCATCAAAACTCTTCCCTCAGCTTTGAGAGAGGTCCCAGCAACATCTGAATTTTCCACCATTCTCAAGGGATTTCTGTAAAGGAACAGTTTTATACCAAGACATAAGAAAAGGTGATTCTAAAAGATAGAAACACAATTAAGGTGTTGACTGATGAGTTATTTAAACTTCAGAAAGTCTGGGAAACTCCCTGATGCTCTAAGTATGAAGGCAGTCAATGGAGAGGCACTGAAATGAACTAGAGAGGAACTGGAGGAGGAAATCTGGGAGCAATGGGAAGGACACAGATCCTGCTGCTCTGGTGAACAGATGTCCTTAGACATGGCCATTCAACAGGAGAGGTGGAAACACCTGAGTGAAGAGGGACATGAAATAATAGACAGAATAGTGGTAACACAAGGAGAGGGGAAGATCAGTGTTTCTTCTCCTGCCATCTGTACACTTCCTGGAAATTCCTGTTCTCTCCTGGTGGGAAAATTTGCCATTTCCTAAAAGCACTCAAATGACCCAGCTAATGAGGATGTGCTCGTGCACCTCGCAAGCTGCAGGTCCTTGACAGCCCCGGAGGGCTCCTGTCCCATAAACATCTGCTCTGCTCCAGTCTGAAACAGGGAGCAGCATCATCCTGAGATCATCAGAGAGCTGAGGTTGGAAGGGACCTCAGCAAGTCTGCAGCCCAACCTGGCAGAAACTGGCTCAGACCAAGGCTTGATTTGCTCTGCATTGGAAAATCCCAAAGGGCAGGGACGGGTCAGCATCTCAGCACCTGGCTGAGCCCATGGGAACAAAGGCTTCCTCATGTCCTGGCTGAACCTCCCCTCATTCCCCTGCCACCCATTGGCTTTTGTCTCCCACCAGGCCCCCGGGGAAGAGCCTGGCTCTGTGTTCTCCATCACCTCCTGGGTGGCAGTGCCAGGCTGGGATGAGGAGCCCCTCAGCCTTCCCTTCTTGGGGCTGGACAAGGCCAGCTCCCTCAGCCTCTCCTCAGAGCCAAAGGGCTCCAGCCCCAGCTTGGAGGCCCTTCCCTAACCCTGCTCCAGCTGCCAGACATCTTTGCTGCCCTGGGGAACCCAAACCAGGCCACAGTGACCGGGATAATGCATGTCCTTGATGTCCTGGTCACACAGCCCCGGCCCCTTTTCCCCATGTCCAGCTCTGGGGGTTGATTTGTGGAACCTCCTTGGGGGAGGCTGCAGCGCTGGGGGACAGGAGGGAGCTGGGGGGAGAGGGGACCCTGCTCTGCACGAGCAGCAGGGGAGACTTCTCTGGGGGGTGGAAATTTGAGGGGGGCCGGAGCAGAGTGACCAACCCAGTGACCTCCCACAGCCTCTCTGTGATGTCACACAGCCCCCCTGTGATGTCACAGCCCACTCTGCTATCACAGTTTGCTCTAGGATTTCACAGCCCTCTCTGTGATGCCACGGCATGCTCTGCGATGTCTCACAGCCCCCCTGGGATATCACAGCCCACTCTGTTATGTCCCACAGCTGCCCTGGCATGTCCAAGCCTGCTCTCTGATGTCATACAACTGCTCTGTGATGTCACACAGTCCCCTCTATGATGTCGGAGCTGCTCCATGACCTCACATAACCCACGCTGTGGTGTCAGAGCCCACTCTGTGACCTCCCACAACCCATTCTGTGATATCACACAGCCCCTTTCTGGCATCGCTCCTGCTCTGTGCCTCTATCACACACAGCCACAGAGGTGCCTCTGTGACACAGCCCCCTCTGGGACATCACACAGCTCCTCTCTGACCTCACAGCCCCCTCTCTGGAATGTATCCGTGATTTGTTAAATCCCGATATCCACGGACAAAAGACCCTCTAACTAATTAAAGTTAGAAAGTGGTCTGTTTATTCAGGCACCGGCGGGCAGCATGGGAGCAGCCTCCTAAAGACATGCCAGCCAAGTACAAGGTTCTCTGTTCTCTATTACTCAAAGTTTTACATCTTCTATATATGTATGACCCCAGCACCTCCCATCCTCTGCTTTGTATTAAAATGAGATCATTGGTCTTTCACGCATGCGCAGTTTCTCTCTTGAATTGGGTCGGTGGTCTCCAATTGGGTCAGTGGTCCTGAAAGATGAAGTCAGGAATGGCTTCCTCTCAGTGACCTTTTTACCTCCTTGCTGTTGGCAGGCCTTCATGACCTCTTGGTGCAGCCCAAGATCTTCTACTTTTGATTAATTATTATGAAACCCAGGAGCTGTTCTTAGTTCTATTGGTCTCAGTTAGTTTCAATTTGTTTTGATGACAGTTCATTTATTCTGTTTCCTCCTACAAACAAAACTTTTAACACAATATCATGGCAAATAATACATCACTTAGCTCTGGCTTAGGCATCTACTAATCATAAACTTACCTTTTTTTTCTACTCCATAACTTAGTTATAAAAATTTCTCCTAATTCTTCATTAGAATTTTAACCTTTTAGAACCTTGACTTAGTCACCCCATGGGGAATCATGGAACCAAGGAGCCCATTGTGGCACAGCGAGGCCGCATGGAACCAATGGTCCAATGTTACACTGCGGATTCAAGAAGACCATGGGGACAGCACGGAACCTCATGGAACCATATGTCCATTGGGACACAGCAGCGCCTCATGGACACAAGGGGACCATTGTGGCAAAGCAGGGCCTCATGGAAGCATGGAGAGCATTGTGACATTGTGGGGAATCATGGAAGCATGGAGAGCATTGTGACACTAAGGAAACTCATGGAACCAAGGCGGCCACTGGGACACAATGGAACCACATGGAACCAAGGCTCCATGATGACTTTGTAGGGCCTCCTGGAGCACAGGATCCATTGTGACACTGCGGAACCTCATGGAACCAAGGAGCCATTGTGACACAGTGGGGCCTCATGGAATCAAGGAGACTACTGTGACACAGGTGATGCACATGAAGCCAAGGAGCCATTGTGACACTTTGGGCTTCTTCCCTTCAGCTCTGCAGCGGGGTGTCCCAGCCCACTGCACCATGTGCCACGTGCTCTCCTCAGGGCTCTGCCTGCACACAGGCCCAGGAGAAGTTTTCCTGTTTGTAAGGAAAGAATGGAAAAGCCTGAGCAGCTTTCCTAAACAACAAACCCCACTCAGGAGCCACATGCTCAGTCCAGGCTGCCTGCAATGATGTCCCCTTTCTACAAGGGACACTGTGAGCAGGAATGATCTCTGGGAGCAGAATTGTCGCAGTCTTTCCACTGAATCCTCTGTCCCTGTCCTTTCCCTGGCTCTCTGTTGCAGATGGAAGCTGCTGGTGCCATTCTCAGCTTTAAGCCCGCTTTTGATGCAAGCACATGCTCCCAGGTGTGTTCAGCAGCTGTTGCTCAATGTTGATGCAAAGCTTTTGTGTTCCTCATTTTGTGTTCCTCACCAAGGAGCCATTGTGACACTGCAGGGGCTCATGGCATCAAGGAGACAATTGTGACAGTACAGAACCTCCTAGAAACAAGACTCCATTGTGACACCGTGGGGAATCATGGAATCAAGGAGCCCATTGTGACACAGAGAGGCCGCATGGAACCAATGGTCCATTCTTACACTGCGGATTCAAGAAGACCATGGGGACAGCACGGAACCTCATGGAACCATACGTCCATTGGGACACAGCAGGGCCGCATGGAAACAAAGGGACCATTGTGGCAAAGCAAAGCCTAATGGAACCATGGAGAGCATTGTGACACTAAGGAAACTCATGGAACCAAGGCTCCATGATGATTTTGTAGGGCCTCATGGATCACAGGATCCATTGTGACACGGCAGGACCTCGTGGAACCAAGGAGCCTTTGTGATACTCCAGATGCGCATGGAAGCCAGGGTGCACTGAGACACAGCGGGGCCTTGTTGGAACCAAAGACACCTCTGCAAAAAGCAGGGGAGCTCCTAGAACCAAGGAGTGCATTGTTACAGTAGAAAAGCTATGGAACCAAGGGGCCATTGTGACACAGCGGGGCCTCATGGAAGCAATTGTCCATTATGACAATGCAGATCAAAGGAGACCATGGTGACACTGCAGAACCTCATGGAAGCAAGGAGCCATTGTGACACAGTGGGGGCCTCATGGAATCAAGGAGACCATTGTGAAAATCTGGGCCTCAGTGGAAAAAAGGACATCGATAATCGTAATGAACCTCATCGAAACGATGGAACATTGTGACACTGCAGAACCTCAGGGAGCCAGGGAGACCACACGGAGGAACCTTATGGAACCAAGGGGCCATTTTCACACTACGGAACCAAGGAGACCATTGTTGACAGTACAAACCTCATGGAACCAAGGGGCCATTCTTATACAGCGAGGCCTCATGGAACCAAGGGGCCATTGTGACACTGCAGGGCCCTGTGGAACCAAATATTCATTGTGACACAGCGGGGCTGCTTGAAACCAATTGTGATACTGCGGATCCAAGAGACCACGGGGACACTACGGCACTTCATGGAACCAAGGGGCTGTTGTGACACACCAAGGCCTCGTGGAACCAAGGAGAGCATTGTGGCAGAGCTGAACCAAGGAGGACAGTTATGGACCCTAAGGGAGCCAAGGCTCCATTGTTATACAGCAGGGCCTCCTGAAACCAAGGAGCCATTGTGAAACTGTGGGGCATCATGGAGTCAAGGGCACCACTGCTACTGAAATCTGCTGGAGAGAAACCTTCTCACACAGTTTGGAGGATTTGAAAGCAGCTATTCTTTATTACAGCATGGTGGTCACTCGCGTGATCCTTCATGCATTTGAGTGCACTGAGCATGGAGTGAACAGAGTTTATATCAGACACACTGATTACATATTCATTAGCTATGCCCACTTCCTTTGACTTTATTGGACATAGGTGTAGCCCTTATCACAAGTCCTATCTGTTTCTCCAAGGCTCTGCTGTTCTGTCCTACTGTCCTTGATCAGAGTTAATGTTGTTCTGTCCTACTGTCCTTGTCACAGTGCTCGCCCCACATGAGGGGTGTCTGCAACCACCCCCAGCCAATGGGCTTGGGCTGGGCAAGTGTTCCCAAGGGAACAGGGATGGGACAGCTGGGCTGGACTGACCCCAGGGATGTTCCATTCCGTGTCACACCGTGATCAGCAAGAAACTGAGAGAAGCAGGAGGTGGAGGGCATTAATTTCTTTTTTAAGACATTTTTCTTTCAAACAGCACCTACACATACACAACCCTCTCCTGCCACAAGGTGGTTGAACATTTTCTGCTGATAGGAGATTTCCTGTGCAGTTACTTTGCCTCTGTGGCCTTTGATTTTTGTGGTTGGTTTGTTTGTGGGGTTTTTGTGTGGTTGTGGGTGGGTTTTGCTTCGATATTTTTGGTTGGTTTTTGGTCTTTTTCTCTATTGAACTGCCTTTCTTCTGATGCATATGTTTTTTCTCCCTTTTCTTGTGGCTTGGTTGGCACCTGATGGCAAGACAAATTGATCCAACTCAGTCCTCTTGCCCAATTATGTTTTGCAGTCACCATTAACTAGATGAGTTTGGTCACAGACTTCCTGCAACTTGGCAGCATCCACAAAGGAGTTGAAAGTGCATTTCATCCCATTGCAGAGATAATAGAAATGTTCCCCAGTGGTGCTCAAGGGCTGGCCACTGAGGGATGGTACCAGGGAGTGGCTGCCAAGAGGACTCTGGACCATGGATGACATTTGACCCTCATTGTTCAGCCCAATTCCCACCCACTCCATGTTCCACTTCTTCAGCCCAGCTCCCACCAACCTGGCTCTGAGGAGACCCCAGCAGACCCTAGCACAGGCCTGGCTGGAGTCTGGGCACACAACATGCCCTTCTTTGCCCTCCCACAGGGCTTCTGCAATCCCTGCCTTGTCCTGCCAGTGCCTGCAATGGCTGCAGGAGGATTTGCCACATGCCCTTCTGTCTTGGTTTTGAAAGGTGTCTGCTAACGAAGGCAGAAGCCTCCCTTGAAGTGGCAGATATAAGCCCTTTCCCTCTGAGTTATTACAATTTTGAAATCAAGGGCCTTTAGGCAAAGATGTGGGAAAATAGGAGTAACAGTTCTTTACTCTCTCTCTCTCTCTATATATATATATATAACCAGTCAAACAAAACAACAACTATGACAGTAACAGCAATCACAAACCCAGTGCCAGCCTTCTCGGCTGTCAGGCCCTTTCCCCTCGGGTGCAGTTCCGCTCGCAGCCGGCAGGGGCGCTGGCGGCTCCCGGTGAGCAGGGCAGGTGCGATGGTTCCCCCGCGGCTGCAGGGGGCGCTCCGGAGCGAGCTCGGGGAGCACGCGGCACTGGTGCCCCGGGATCCCGGGGAAGGATGGAACAAAGGCTTCCCAAACCGCTGGGCAGCCGATCCCGGACTCTCGGGAACAGCAGGCTGGAGCGGCAGGCTGGAGCAGCAGGCACAAACACAAATCCCGGGTGGCAGATGAGATGTATCCAAAACGGGAACCCCCCCGAGGTCTAGGCAGGCAGGGCAAGCACGGCTACAACGCAGCGAAAGCTTGAAGCAGCAGCGGGGCAGGGCGGCCACAGCCCGGCCTCCAGCAGGGCAGGGAAAGCGGCTTTGGGATCCTGGCGTTGTTTCCAGCGGAAAGAAAAATGGCCGAAAAAAGGAGCCAGCAGCTCCTTTCTCTCCAGCTACTCTCTCCGGATGCTGAGAGCGAACTGAACCCACACCCAGGTGAAACAAAAGAGTGGCCAGGCCCTTTTGTTTCTCTTAAGCACCCAATGATTTATCGTCTTAGTAACCGAATAGGGGAAAATTCCTTTAACAGAAAAAACTAGATCTCTTAAATCCCCAACATTATCCACCTTGAATTTTTTCCCATACTAACATGTTACATGAAACTTAACCTTTTTAACCATATAAATACATGCATCACCCAAATTATATACATATATACATGCTCATATTGATACAAGTACAGAGCCACGTGTAGTTCACTCTAAAACAAGGTCTCCTTGCGGTATGCATCGGGTCTCTCCATGCCTTTGCATCACCCACCAGGTGCAACCTGGTCCCTGAGCAAAAACAACCCCACAGATGGGTTTGTCTTTGCTCAAGGCAGACTTTACCCAAACAGTTTTTCCAAGCATACCTCTCATGTGCACCACTGGAACCTTATCCCCGTCTGTTGTTTGTTGGGGTTCGGATTGGGCAGGGCCTGCTCGGCTGGTGGAGCCTCGAGTGTTAACTAACCAGGTGGCTCTTGCTAAATGCACCTCCCAGTTTTTGAAAGTCCCCCCACCCAGTGCCTTCAAGGTGGTTTTAAGCAGTCCATTACACCGCTCAACCTTCCCAGCTGCTGGTGCATGGTAAGGGATGTGGTACGCCCACCCTATGCCATGTTCTCTAGCCCAGGTGCTTATAAGGCTGTTCTTGAAATGAGTCCCATTGTCAGACTCGATTCTCTCAGGGGTGCCATGCCTCCAAAGGACTTGCTTTTCCAGGCCCAGGATGGTGTTCCGGGCAGTAGCGTGAGGCACAGGGTAGGTCTCCAGCCATCCTGTGGAGGCTTCTACCATTGTGAGCACAGCACTTGCCTTGGCGGGTTTGAGGCAGTGTGATGTAATCAATCTGCCAGGCCTCCCCATACTTGTATTTGGACCATCGCCCACCATACCGCAAGGGCTTCACCCGCTTGGCCTGCTTGATCGCAGCATGTGTCTCACAATCATGGATCACCTGGGAGATACTGTCCATGGTCAGATCCACCCCTCGACCTCATGCCCACTTATAGGTGGCATCTCTGCCCTGATGACCTGAGGCATCATGGGCCCATCGAGCTAGGAACAGCTCTCCTTCATGTTGCCAAACCAAGTCTATCTGGGACACCTCTATTTTCGCAGCCTGATCTACCTGTTTGTTGCTACGATGTTCTTCATTAGCCCGGCTCTTGGGGATGTGAGCATCTACATGACGGACCTTCACGGATAGCTTCTCTACCCGAGTGGCAATGTCTTTCCACTCCTCAGCAGCCCAGATTGGTTTTCCTCTGTGCTGCCAGTTTGCCTTATTCCACCTTTCCAGCCAACCCCACAAAGCGTTGGCTACCATCCATGAATCAGTGTAGAGGTAGAGCTTTGGCCACTTCTCTCTTTCAGCTATGTCCAGAGCTAATTGGACAGCTTTGAGCTCAGCAAATTGGCTCGATCCACCTTCTCCTTCAGTAGCCTGTGCAACTTGTCATGTGGGGCTCCATACAGCGGCTTTCCATTTCCGGCTAGCACCTACAATTCGGCAGGAACCATCAGTGAAGAGGGCATATTGTCTTTCACTCTCTGGTAGCTCGTTATATGGTGGGGCTTCTTCGGCACGTGTCACCTGCTCCTCTTCTTCCTCAGAAGATAACCCAAAAGTCTCACCTTCCGGCCAGTTCGTAATTATTTCCAAGATCCCAGGGCGACTTGGGTTTCCAATTCGGGCACGCTGCATGATGAGGGCGATCCATTTGCTCCAAGTAGTGTCGATGGCGTGATGCGTGGAGGAAACCTTTCCTTTGAACATCCACCCCAGCACCGGTAGTCGGGGTGCCAGGAGGAGTTGTGCCTCTGTGCCAATTACTTCTAAGGCAGCTTGGACTCCTTCATAAGCTGCCAAGATTTCTTTCTCTGTGGGAGTGTAGTTGGCTTCAGATCCTCTGTAGCTTCGGCTCCAGAATCCCAGTGGTCGGCCCCGAGTCTCACCAGGCACCTTCTGCCAGAGGCTCCAGGACAGACCATTGTTCCTTGCTGCAGAGTAGAGCACGTTCTTCACCTCTGCTCCTGTCCTGACTGGGCCAAGGGCTACGGCGTGAGCAATTTCCTGCTTGATCTGGGCAAAGGCTTGCTGCTGTTCAGGGCCCCGGTGGAAATCATTCTTCTTGCGGGTAACCAGGTAGAGAGGGCTCACGATCTGGCTGTACTCGGGAATGTGCATCCTCCAGAAACCTATGGCGCCTAGGAAAGCTTGTGTTTCCTTCTTGTTGGTCGGTGGAGACATTGCTGTGATCTTATTGATGACCTCAGTGGGAATCTGATGCTGTCCATCTTGCCACTTTACTCCCAGGAACTGGATCTCTCGGGCAGGTCCCTTGACTTTGCTCTTCTTGATGGCAAAACCAGCTTGCAGGAGAATTTGAATTATTCTCTCTCTCCAACACTTCTGTTGCGGTGTTCCCCCACACAATGATGTCATCAATGTACTGCAGATGTTCTGGAGCCTCACCCTTTTCTAGTGCAGCCTGGATCAGTCCATGACAGACGGTGGGACTGTGCTTCCACCCCTGGGGCAGTCAGTTCCAGGTGTACTGCACACCCCTCCAGGTAAAGGCAAACTGAGGTCTGCACTCCGCTGCCAGAGGAATGGAGAAGAAGGCATTGGCAATGTCAATAGTGGCGTACCACTTCACTGCTTTGGACTCCAGCTCGTACTGGAGCTCCAACATGTCCGGCACGGCAGCGCTCAGCGTTGGAGTCACTTCATTCAAGGCACGATAGTCCACAGTCAATCTCCATTCCCCATCAGACTTGTGCACAGGCCAGATGGGGCTGTTGAAGGGTGAGTGGGTCTTGCTGACCACCCCTTGGCTCTCCAGCTCACGGATCATCTTGTGGATGGGGATCACAGCATCTCGATTTGTCCGATACTGCCGGCGGTGCACTGTCGAGGTGGCAATTGGCACTCGTTGCTCTTCCACTTTCAGGAGCCCAACTGCAGGAGGATTCTCTGATAGTCCAGGCAGGGTGTTCAATTGCCTAATGCCCTCTGCCTCCACAGCAGCAATCCCAAATGCCCACCTGAGTCCTTTTGGGTCTTTGTAATAGCCATTCCGGAGGAAGTCTATGCCCAGAATACACGGGACCTCTGGGCCAGTCACAATCGGATGCTTTTGCCACTCCTTCCCAGTCAGGCTCACCTCAGCTTCCAAAAGGGTCAACTGCTGTGATCCCCCAGTCACCCCAGCGATGGATACAGGTTCTGGCCCCACATGTCCCGATGGCATTAAAGTACACTGTGCCCCAGTATCAACCAATGCATCAGATTTTTGCGGCTCTGATGTGCCAGGCCATCAAATCCACACCATCCAGAAAACCCGGTTCTCCCGTGCCTCTTCCTGGCTAGAAGCAGGGCCCCTCTAGCCCTGGTTATCATTCTTTCCCTGGGCGTACATGCTCGAGGTACCTTCAAGGGGATCTGACATATCATCCTCCCTTCTGTAATACCTGGCAGCTCGGTCACGGGAGGCTGAGGCTACCTTCACCTTAGTGGAACCCCCTCGGTTAGTGCCTCCCTCCTTGAGTTCCACACCCGCGCTGCCAGGACAGAGGTGGGTTTCCCATCCCACCTTCTCATGTCTTCCCCATGCTCACACAGGAAAAACCACAGCTCAGCTCGTGGGGTGTACCCTCTCTCTCTAGCAGGGGGACGAGGGGCTCTGACTTGGGGGCCTGTGACTCGCACTGGTGCCACACTGACCCTCCTCATCTCCTCCCTCATCTCCTCCCTCATTTCCTTCCTCATCTCCTTCATCTCCTCTTTGAGGTCCTGGACCACAGCAGAGACATGAGTTTTCAGCAGGCCATTGATCATACTGTCATAATTCCTGAGCTTGTTGGCAACAGAGCCCACTGTTTCTCGGGTATTGTCAGCATCAATTGTTGCAATGAAGGTGGTGTATTGCGATGGCCCTAGCCTTGCCAGGTTCCACATCGTCTGTCCTGTGCACCTGACCTTATCGGGGTCATTATCATGCTGTCCATCCTTCCCAAAGAGTACCTCTAATATTGCCACCTCTCTTAGCTGTTGAATCCCTTGCTCGAGTGTCTTCCACTGCATTCTATGATGGTACTCCTGCATTCTTTCTTTGTGAATGAACCTTTCTCTCACACTCGTTAAGAGCCGCTCCCAGAGAGAAAGGGGCCCTGGCTCCCTCACAAATATCTGGTCCACACCTGGGTCCTGGGTCAATGATCCCAGCTACCTTGCCTCACCACTATCCAGTTGCACACCTGTGCCCATAAGATCCCAAACCCGAAGCAGCCAGGTTGTATAAGGCTCACGCCCCCTTCGCGCAATGTCTTTTTGCATACCACGGAGACTGTCGTACGACAGGGACTCAGTGATGATTTCTGGCTCTGGCTCTCCTGCTGGTTGTGAGGGCCCTGGTTGCCCATCATCATTAACTGGTCGTACTGATTTGGTCTTACACTTCCTCCTTTGCACAGGGGCGACTGCTGCTGGCTGTGGTTGTCCTTGTGGTTCAGCTGAAACCTGGACGGTTGTAACATCCGTGGGTTCCACTGCTGCACCATTGGACTCACCCTCTTTGGGGCAGGGAGAGGGTTTTTCACTAGCTGAGGAGGTGTATTCCCTTAGCAATTGGCACATCTCCTGGCGCACCTGGTCCATCTCCTGGCACATCTCCTGGCGCACCTGGCCCATCTCCTGGCACATCTCCTGCATCCCTTTTGCCAGTACCCCCACCCAGTTTGGGTAGTCCATTTCTGACGTGGACTGTTGGGTGGTATCAGTCTGTGGGGCAGGGTCTCTAGTGTCTGGGGCTGCGTCAGGCTCCTGGGTAGGATCTCTAGTGTCTGGGGCCATGTCAGGTTCTGGGGCAGGATTAGGCTCTGGGGTAGGAACTCTACTCTCTGGGGCCATGTCAGGTTCTGGGGCAGGATCTTTAGTCTCTGGGGCTGGTGTCCGGGTAGATATCCAAGCCAATCTCAACTTATTCTTGAGTGCTAAATAGAGTCGGCCTACCAGCAGCAGATGGTTAGTATTCAGAGGGAATCTAAACCCTTTGAAAATTGATGGGGTGGGCCCAAAGAACTGGTTGAGGGGTTGGGGGAAAACTTCCCCTGGTGTCATTTCCTCACAGAAGGTACCATTGTTAACATAACCCCAAAAATATGCACTCAGTGTGTGATAGCCCTTTATCCATGTGCCCACATTCCGGAGGAAGTTAAAAACCCATGAATTCCTCACCTTCTCGACCCATAGCGCAAGCTGGAAAACAGCAATGGTAGCCTTAGTCAGAGGACCCATATTCAAGTAAGGAGCTGCAAAGGGGAAGAATATAGCCACGGCCACATGCCACCCGAACCAGGGTAAACTAGACTACATAGTGCTGCCTAACAAGGTTCCTATATCCAGCACACAAAATTAAGTTATCCAGGAACTGTTATTCCTTTTTCACCTCCATCTCTTAATGCACTCAGGCCCCACAGTTGGGTGCCAAGATCTGTCTTGGTTTTGAAAGACAGGTGTCTGCTAAGGAAGGCAGAAGCCTCCCTTGAAGTGGCAGATATAAGCCCTTTCCCTCTGAGTTATTACAATTTTGAAATCAAGGGCCTTTAGGCAAGGATGTGGGAAAATAGGAGTAACAGTTCTTTACTCTCTCTCTCTCTATATATATATATATAACCAGCCCAACAAAACAGCAATAACTATGGCAGTAGCAGCAATCCCAAACCCAGTCCCAGCCTTCTCGGCTGTCAGGCCCTTTCCCCTCGGGTGCAGTTCCGCTCGCAGCCGGCAGGGGCGCTGGCGGCTCCCGGTGAGCAGGGCAGGTGCGATGGTTCCCCCGCGGCTGCAGGGGGCGCTCCGGAGCGAGCTCGGGGAGCACGCGGCACTGGTGCCCCAGGATCCCGGGGAAGGATGGAACAAAAGCTTCCCAAACCACTGGGCAGCCGATCCCGGACTATCGGGAATATCAGGCTGGAGCGGCAGGCTGGAGCAGCAGGCACAAACACAAATCCCGGGTGGCAGACGAGATTTATCCAGATGGGGAACCCGCCGGAGGTCCAGGCAGGCAGGGCGAGCACGGCTACAACACAGCGAAAGCTCGAAGCAGCAGCGGGGCAGGGCGGCCACAGCCCGGCCTCCAGCAGGGCAGGGAAAGCGGCTTTGGGATCCTGGCGTTGTTTCCAGCGGAAAGAAAAATGGCCGAAAAAAGGAGCCAGCAGCTCCTTTCTCTCCAGCTTCTCTCTCCGGACGCTGAGAGCCAACTGAACCCACACCCAGGTGAAACAAAAGAGTGGCCAGGCCCTTTTGTCTTCTCTTAAGCACCCAATGATTTATCGTCCTAGTAACAGAATAGGGGAAAACTCCTTTAACAGAAAAAAACCTAGATCTCTTAAAACCCCAACATCTTCCCTGCTGAGCCTGACCAGTCTGGGACTCTCCCAACACCTGGATGTGAAGGCCAGTTCTTTCCCATAGGAAGGAAAGCACAGAGCCCTGGCGTTTCAGGGGCAGATTAGAGGCTACAACCAGAGGCCAAGGCCAGCCAGAGCTGTCTGTCCTGGCAGCTTTTGTCTGGGAGAAACCCTTGCATCTAGGCAATTTTGGAGGAGAAGTACCAGTTTTGGCCATGGGTGCCGGGACAGGAGGGATGGTTCTTTTCTATAGGAAGGAAAGCCCAGAGCCCCAGTGTGTGAAGGCAGGTGAGAGCCAGCTCTCAGGAAGCCAAGGGCAGCCAGACTTGCTGGTAATGGCAGCTTTTGACTGGAAGCAATCCCTGGATATAGGGAATTTTGGAGGCAGAATCCCATTTCAGCCATGAGTGCCTGAAGAACAGTTCTTTTCCCTTTGAAGGAAAGCCCAGAGCCCCAGGGTTTCAGGGGCACATGAAAGAGACCCTTGACATGCCAAGGTCACTTGGAGCAGTCAGGCCAAGCCAACCACACCTGTTACCTGTTCCCTCGGATCCACGGGGCCCCGCAGTGTCACAATGTTGGTGTCATACTGGGTCCTTGGTTCCATGAGGCCTTGCTGTGTCACACTGGCCCCTTGTTTCCATGGGGCCCCACAGTGTCCCAATGGTTCCCCCCTTGCTTCCATGGGGCCTTGCAGTGTCACAGGGGTCTCCTTGGTACCGCAGTATCACAACGGACTCTTGGTTCCATGGGGATTCACAATGTCAGAAGGGTCTCCTTGGTTCCACAAAGTCATTCACAGCCCCTTGATTCAAGGAGGCCTTGAAGTGTCATAATGGTCTTCTGAATTCCATGAGGCCCCGCAATATCACCATGGACCTTTGATTCCATGAGTCCCCACACCGTTACATGAATCCTTAGTTCCATGGGGCCCTGTAGTGTCACAATGCTCTCCTTGGTTCCATGGTGCCACACAGTGACACAACGGCCTGTTGGCCCGAGAAGGTTCCATAGTGTCACAATGGTTCCTTGCTTCCATGAGGCCTTGTGGTGTCACAATGGACTCCTTGGTTCCATGGGGCTGCAAAGTGTCACAATGGCCCCTTGGTTCCATGGGGCCTGTGGTGTCACAACAGTCTCCGTGATTCCATAAGGCGCTGCAGTGTCACAGTCGACCACTGGTTCCATGAGACCCCAGAGTGTCACAAGGGCCCCTTGGTTCCATTGAGCCCCACAGGATCACTATGGTCACCTTGGTTCCACAAGGCCCTGAAGTGCCACAAGGTTCCTTTGGTTTCACAAGGCCTCAAAGTGTCAAAATGGCCCTTTGGATTCATGAGGCCCCACTGTGCCACAATGGACCCTTGGTTCTGCAGTGTGAGAATGCCCCCTTGGTCCCTTGCAGCCTCACAGTGTCACTGTTGTGCCCTTGGTTCCACAAGGCCCTGCAGGGCCACAATGGTCCTTAGGTTCCACGAGGCCTCCAAGTGTCACAATGGTCTGCATGGTTCCATGAAGCCCCACTGGCCCACAGTGGTGAAAGGAATGAGATCAATTTGTCTTTGCAAATAAACTGTGGGTCTGCTCATAGGTAAAAGCCAGATACTGAGGGGTCAAAGAAACAGTGGGAGCAATTCCACTGATGGATGAAAGGAGTGAGAGGGATTTGTCTTTACAAACAAAGGGCGGGTCTGCTGATAGGTAAAGATGGATACTGAGAGATGAAAGAAGCAATGGGAAGAACCATAAATTCCATAGGAAAAAAAAGGGAGGGGTATACATTAGATGGGGTCTGTGTTAAGTGATTTGGGAAGTCTGTACCTCTCAAGTACCTCAGCCAATGGGGAAAGAGAGAGGGAAATGCAGCCAGGAAATCAGGAGAGAAAGGAGGCTGCATCCTCTAACAACTTGACAGACCCCAGGGGAATGCCCCATGGCCTCTCCCTTTATTCAAATACAGTAATGGGACTCCTCTGTCTCCTTTGTGGACATAAACCTCTGGTGTTTGTGGATTAATTTTTCCTGACAATGGCTTCCTTGGTTCCATGATGCCCTTTAATGTAACAATGGTGTCCTTGGTTCCACGGTGTCAGAATGGACACTTGGTTCCATGGAGCCCCTCAGGGTCACAATGGTGCCCTTGATTCCATGAGGCCCTGCCGTGCTGTAATGGCCCCTTGGTTATAGGAGGCTCTGCAGTGTCACAATGGCCCCATGGTTCCAGTGGGTCCCAAAGTGTCATCATGGTCTCCATTGTTCCATGAAGCCCCACAATGTCACTGTGGTCCCCTTGGTTCCACAGGGCCCCACAGGGTCACAATGGACCCTTGGTTCCATGAGGTTCCTCAGTCACAAGGGTCTCCTTGGATCTGCAGAGTCACAATGGCCCATTGGCTCCATGTGGCCACTCTGTGTCACAGTGGCTCATGGTTCCATGAGCGTTCATACTGTCAGCAACCATCTCCTTGGTTCCACAGTGCCACCATGGATCCTTGGATCTGCACTATGACAATGGACCACTGGTTCCATGAGGTCCCACAGTGTCACTGTTGACTCCTTGGTTCTGTGAGACCCCACTGTCACCAAATCTCCAAAATATCAGCATAAGACTCCTTAACACTAATTTGGTGTTAAAGAGAGCATCATTTATTCAGGCCTGAGCTCCAGCAGGGGATAACTCCTAACCTTACGTGGACACGTGACTCTACAAGTGTGTTGCTCACATACAGTCACTACATGCGTATTACAATTCATCCATTTCCTTAAAACCCACCCCAAGTTCCCAGATTCAGTCCTTGTTTTTTCTAGCACTGCACCCTTGAGCCAGGTGTCTTCTTCTTCTTGTCCAACCGTCCCTGCTGGGAAAGCAGCCCCTGCATGCCTTGTTCCTCTGCTAAAAGTTCACAGACACGGTAAAAATGGAATGAACCCTTTTGGTATCAAGCGCAAGGCTTTGTGTGCCAAGGCAGAGGCAGGCAGGAGGCAGAGCTGCCAGCAAAGGAAGGGGCCAGCCAGGTGGGGCAGCCGGGGGGATGAGGACAGCCTGCAGGGACAGAGGCGCAGGGCAGGGACAGCGTGGCACAGCCTGGGCTGGAGAGGGCAGAGGGATGGGCAGCAGCTGCAAGGCCCTGACAGAGCCAACTTGTGCAGCACTTGGGCCACGGCTGCTGGCCCTGGCCCTGAGGCCAGCAGGAGACAAGGGACCCTTGCAGCCCTGGGGCCTCAGGGCCTCCTTGTCCCTGCTCAGCAGCCTGGCAGGGGCCGCCCCATGGTGCTGTCCTGGGCACTGCCCAGCCCCACATCCCAGTGCCCCGGCAAGAGCCCTGAGCACTGAGGGAGGGACAGGATCTGCCTTGCCAGGGGCTGGGGCTCAGGCCTTGGCCCTTTGCATTCCTGAAACACATCCAGCTTTGCTCAGCATCAGAGACACCTTTCCCTTGCTTGTCCCCCCCTGTCATCACTGCCTGCAGTGTTCTGCTCTCACTGGAACCTGGGGACACTTTCTCAGTCCTGTCCCTCACTGGGACCCATTAAAACTTCTAGAAACTTTGGAGTTTGATTGTGACTTTGAATTCCTGAGAGGTTTCTTCATCTCCCTCTCAGGACTGATGTTCAGGGCCTCAGCACCAGAGCCCCGAGAGGGTCATTACAGTCCTTGTGCTGTGTCTGTGCTGCTGAGCTGGGCCGGGCTCCTGGCACAGAGGCAGCTCCTGGCAAGCAGCAGCGCTGCACAGAGACAGCTCTGGCCAGGAGCAGCTCCTGGGCACAGCCCAGCAGGGCTGGGCCACTGCCTGCAGCCAGCCCGGGCACAGCACAGAGGCACAGAGAGCTTCAGTCAGTCAGGGCTGGGAAGATGCTGAGAAGTGACTGCGCGAGAATCATGGCCAGCCCTTGACACAGGAAGCCTCTGGCTGCAGGACAAGGCAGCTGCAGCTCCTGCAGTGATCTCCTCAAGCTGCAACATCCCAATGCCTACAGATTCTGTAAGTCCATCCTCTGATTATCTCCTGGCTACAGCAGCCAGGGTGCCCAGGGCTGTCCTGCAGAGCAGGGTCCTGCAGCCCAGGGCGCTGAGCTGGGGCAGGGACTCTGCTGCCTGCCAGGGGCAGCTCTCAGCCGGCCCGGGGAGCTGCTCTCAGTGCTGGGGGACAAGGTGTGGGTGGAAGGAGACAGCTGGTCAGCCTTGCAAGTGTTCTTCTTGTGTGGTGGGGATGCTGCATTGCTCAGGACTGCTCCCAGCAGGACATTTAACTCCAGGATATTCCCTAGTAGATTATACAGGGAGCACAGCAGGGCAGGGAATGCATAAAAGGGAAGAATCCTGATTTTTAATTGACTGCTCTGGGTTGCCTGGAAGGGAAATTGCACATGGATGTTCATCTCTCAGTTCAGGTTGGGAAAAATCCAAACAATTTTCTCTGAGATCTGAAGAAACCGGGCAGTGACAGAAATCAGCACAGGGTCCCTTCCAGGCAATATCAGCATCGCTTTTGCAGCCTCCTCAGGGGTGCTCGGACTTTGGCATCAGAGCCTGCAGAGCCAGAGCTGCCCCTGGGCAGTGGCCTGGGCTGGGAGGGGTCTGCAGGGCAGAGCTGAGCCCCCAGGGCCGGGCTGGGCTCTGGCAGCACTGGCAGGGCCCAGGCCTGGGCACAGGGAGCAGCTGCTGGCAGGGACAGCCCCAGGCAGCAGAGCCCTGGGCAGGCAGTGGGGGGAAAGTGCCACCAAGCTGGGCTGGGATGTTGAAAGTCCTCTGCAAAGCCAACTATTCCATGATTACTTTTTCACAGATGCCCATGGCCAGAGGCGGCAAATGTCCAACAGCAGCTCCATCAGCCACTTCCTCCTGCTGCCATTGGCAAACACGCGGCAGCTGCAGCTCCTGCACTTCTGCCTCTTCCTGGGCATCTCCCTGGCTGCCCTCCTGGGCAACGGCCTCATCATCAGCGCCGGAGCCTGCGGCCAGCACCTGCACAGCCCCATGTTCTTCTTCCTGCTCAACCTGGCCCTCACCGACCTGGGCTCCATCTGCACCACTGTCCCCAAAGCCATGCACAATTCCCTCTGGGGCACCAGACACATCTCCTACTCAGCATGTGCTGCTCAGCTCTTTTGCTTTATGTTCTTCATCTCAGCAGAGTATTGTCTCCTCACCATCATGTGCTATGACCGCTACGTGTCCATCTGCAAACCCCTGCACTACGGGACCCTCCTGGGCAGCAGAGCTTGTGCCCACATGGCAGCAGCTGCCTGGGGCAGTGCCTTTCTCTATGCTCTGCTGCACACGGCCAATACATTTTCCCTGCCCCTGTGCCAGGGCAATGCCCTGGGCCAGTTCTTCTGTGAAATCCCACACATCCTCAAGCTCTCCTGCTCACACTCCTACCTCCAGAAACTTGGGCTCATTTGGGTTAGTTTATCCTTAGGTTTTGGCTGTTTTGTGTTCATGGTTTTCTCCTATGTGCAGATCTTCAGGGCCGTGCTGAGGATCCCCTCGGAGCAGGGACAAAGGCACAAAGCCTTTTCCACGTGCCTCCCTCACCTGGCCGTGCTCTCCCTGTTTATCAGCACTGCAGCATTTGCCTACCTGAAGCCCCCCTCCATCTCCTCCCCATCCCTGGATCTGGCCCTGTCACTTCTGTACTCGGTGCTGCCTCCAGCCCTGAACCCCCTCATCTACAGCCTGAGGAACCAGGAGCTCAAGGCTGCAGTGTGGACACTGATGGCTGGACGATTTAAGAAACATTAAACTGGTTGCCAATTTCTGCAAATGACTTGTAATAAAACTCGTCTTTGATAGTTCTTGTTGGTTTGGTTCTGGGATTATTTATTCTCTCCTCAGTTATTTATTGTTGTCCACAAAGCAAGAGCAATATTTCTTCCACTTCTCCTTTTGTTTCTCTCCACCTTGGCTGTGGCCCCAGACTGTGTCAATGAGGAGCTGTGCTCTCGGTGCCTTTAAATGAACTCAAGGATGTGCCAGCAAAGTTTCCAGCAGAGATGCCCCTTTAGTTGCCTTGTGTGGAGCTGCAGCAGCAATGTCTGTGTGCAGAGCTGGGGGCACATCAGGGGGGCACAGCAGCTGTGGCCAGGAGCAGCAGCCCTTGGTGCTGCCAGTGCTGCTCCCGTGCCACTGCCCCGCTGCCCTCCTGCCCCTCGTGTTGCTGCAGGGCCTGAGTGCTCTGGGGCTCGCTCCCAGCCCTGGGCTGGCAGTGCCGGGGCTGCAGCAGGGACAGGCCATGGGCACTGCTGGGGCAGCGCTGACGCCTCAGGGCAGGGCCTGGGGGCTCCAGGCTCCTTGCCTAGGCTCTCTCAAGAGCACGCCCAGGCCAGTGCTCAGCAGAGAAAACCCCCGTGAGCAGCCCCAGGGTGGCCGTGGGCAGGGTGGGGGCAACCAGCAGGGCTGGTGCTCTGCAGGGTCCCTGGGGGAGCCGGGAAGGAGCAGCAGAGCAGGGCCTGATCCATCCCCCCTGCGCTGGACACCCCAGGGCAGCGTCCCAGAGCGGCCTCATGCAGCTGCCAGCAACATCCCCCCTCTGCAGCCCTGGCCTCTGCCCAGCTCCCAGAGGGGCTGGATCCTTGCAGGCACACACACGGCAGGACTGGCTCAGGAGCCCCTGTTTGCACTGCACAGCCCAGGCGTGAGCACCCCACGCTGTTGCTGTGGGGAGATGAACCTGAGTGAGCACAAATGCCATCAGCCCCTGGGGGCCAGCAAGGGCTGGGGGACGGCAGGGAAACCTCTCAGCTTTGTCGGGGCCTCTCAAGTCAGCCAGAAAGTTTGTTCCCATCAGCTCTGAGTTTCCTGTCCCACTGCAGACGTTGTTGCTCAGAGCCAGGGCTGCCTGGCAGCCACCCCCAAACAGCCCTGAGCATTTCCTCTGCTTCACCTTTGCTTTCTTTCCTCTCTCCTGATCCACATTTCTTGCTCTTGCCCATCCCTGTCCCCTCCCCTGCAAACAGCCCAGCCCTGTTTGCCCTTTCCTCTCTGGCCCCACTCCCCATTGCAGTTGCTGCCTCGGCACCACGGGAACGTCCCTTGGGGAGCAGGATCATCCTACAAGTGCTGCAGGAATTGTCTGCAGGGCCCTGCAGTGCCTCGAGCTGTTCCCTTGCCAGAGGCACCAGAGGCCAGGGGGGCACATCTGGGCTGCTGTGTCTGGCTGTGGGGCTCCCTGTTGTGGGGCAGGGAGGAGGAGCTGGAGAGGCTCTGCAGGACTGACAGGATGGGCTTTGGGGCCCGTGTGGAGAAGCTGAGGGACAGGGGCTGCTGGACCTTCTGAAGAGAAGGCCCAGGGCTCATCCTGCAGCTGCTTCAAGGGGGGTTTCAGAGAATCCCAGAATCAACCAGGCTGGAAAAGACCTTGGACATCATCAAGCCCAAGCCATGCCCTGACACCTCCTTGTCTCCCCTGAGCCTCCTCTTCTCCAGGATAAACAACCCCAGCTCCCTCAGCCGCTCCTCACAGCACTTGTGCTCCAGACCCCTCACCAGCCTTGTTGCCCTTCTCTGGACACGCTCCAGCCCCTCAATGTCCTTCCTAAATTGGGGGCCCAGAACTGGACCCAGCACTCGAGGTGCGGCCTCACCAGTGCCCAGTCCAGGGGAAGAATCCCTGCCCTGGTCCTGCTGGCCACTCCATTCCTGATCCAGGCCAGGAGCCAATGGCCTTCTAGGCCACATGGGCACACTGCTGGCTCATGTCCAGCCTGCTGTCCATCAGTGTCCCCAGGTCCCTTTCTGCCTGGCAGCTGTCCAGCCACTCTGTCCCCAGCCTGTAGCGCTGCAGGGGTTGTTGTGGCCAAAGTGCAGGACCTGGCACTTGGTCTTGTTGAAGCTCCCATGGTTGGATTTGGGCCCTGGATCCAGCCTGTGCAGGTCCCTGTGCAGAGCCCTCCTACCCTCCAGCAGATCCACACTCGCACCCAGCTTGGTGTCATCTGCAGATTTGCTGGTGGTGGACTCAATGCCCTCATCCAGATCATCAATGAAGACACTGAAATCCACGCTGGCTGGGTCTGATCCCTCAGCCACCCTGTAGATGCCATGGGATGGCACTCAGGGTGATCTGTTCCATAACCTTGCTGGGCACCGAGGTCAGGCTGACAGGCCTGGAGTTGCCCAGATCCTCCTTCCAGCCCTTCTTGTGGATGGGCTCACATTGGCACCTCCAGTCCTCTGGGAGCTCCCCGGTGAGCCAGGGCTGATGGTAAATGATGGAGAGCGGCTTGGGGAGCTCATCCAGCAGCTCCCTCATCCCCCTAGGATGGATCCCATCTGCTCCCAGAGACACCTGTGAGCATCTGAGGGGCTCAGCAGTCACCAGCTGCTTCCTCCTGCATTACAGGGGCTGAGGTTGCTGCTCAATTTTACTTCTGCAGAGGCTTCTTCAGCCTTCAGCTCTTCAGGTCAGGAATTCAGTCCCAGAGGACCATTAACATTCAAAACACCCTCACAAGAAAAGCCCCCAGGATTCATTGAGGTCTTCAATTCTTTTGTGGTTAATTAGAGCAATTCTGGAAGTGTTTTCAAAGTGAACATATTATTTTAAAAAATTAATGAAATAATAACTTTTCCCCAGTTTATTCTCTTCCTGTTTATACATTAACAATTCAAAACACCCTAACAGGACAAGCCCCTGGGAATCATTTCTGCCTTCAATTCTTTTGTGGTTAATTAGACAGATTTCAGAAGTCTATTCAAAGTGAATGTACTGTGGTAACAATACAAGGAGAAATGATTTCTCTTCTGTGCCCTGTTTACCTTCTTCCTGTTATACACTGATATCGGGGATCTCCAGCTGATATTGATCCTGGCTCCTCCTAATGCAGTCGGAATAGATCTGAACATCAAGGCCCTTTATGGCTGACAATCAATCACACTTTGTCCCTACCCCCACCCCACCATTTCCCTCCTCCAACCCCTGGCACTCAGAGCAGCCTCGTGCAAATCTGAGCTTCCTCCACTCCAGGCTGTGCCTGCAGCTTTCAGCTCCTTGGCACCAACTCCCACCTGCTCTCCTTGGAGAAGGAGCTGCCCGAGACACAGAGGGATGTTCATTTCTTGTCAGCAAACAAACCAAGGGAAGGCACAGCTCCATAAAAAACAGAAGTCCAGCCCAAGGAGTGCTGGGGAATGGAGTCACATCCAGAGCTGGCCCCAGGGCTCAGCATTGGGGCCAGCTCAGTTCAATCTCTTTCTTGCTGATCTGGACGAGGGCATCAAGGGCACCCTCAGCCAGGTCCCAGGTGACCCCAGGCTGGCTGGGAGTGTGGCTGTGCTGGAGGGCAGGAAGCTCTGCAGAGGGACCTGGACAGGCTGCAGCGATGGGCCCAGGACAGCTGGATGAGGTTCACCAAGGCCAAGGGCTGGGTCCTGCCCTGGGCTCACAACCACCCCAAATCCCTGACTGGGCCTGCCCCTGATCCCCACAGCCTGTCCTGTTCCCTTCATCCCTTCATTGCCAGGGACTTTCTGGGACAGGGGAGCTCTGCTCTGGGTATGGAGGGAGGTCTGAGTGCCACCACTGGAGTGGGAACCACAACTCATCAGGTTTGTGTCCTTTGGGGGTCAGGAACTGCTGAGACCCAGAGTCACAGAAAGTTTCTCTTCATGGCCCACATCAAAAAATGGAAACATGATACAATTTAAAAACCATCAAATCTCTTCCCTCAGCTTTGAGAGAGGTCCCAGCAACATCTGAATTTTCCACCATTCTCAAGGGATTTCTGTAAAGGAACAGTTTTATACCAAGACATGAGAAAAGGTGATTCTAAAAGATAGAAACACAATTAAGGTGTTGACTGATGAGTTATTTAAACTTCAGAAAGTCTGGGAAACTCCCCAATGCTCCAAGTGTGAAGGCAGTCAATGGAGAGGCACTGGAATGAACTAGAGAGGACCTGGAGGAGGAAATCTGGGAGCAATGGGAAGGACACAGATCCTGCTGCTCTGGTGAACAGATGTCCTTAGACATGGCCATTAAACAGGAGAGGTGGAAACACCTGAGTGAAGAGGGACATGAAATAATAGACAGAATAGTGGTAACACAAGGAGAGGGGAAGATCAGTGTTTCTTCTCCTGCCATCCGTACACTTCCAGCAAATTCCTGTTCTCTCCTGATGGGAAAATTTGCCGTTTCCTAAAAGCACTCAAATGACCCAGCTAATGAGGATGTGCTCGTGCACCTTGCAAGCTTCAGGTCCCTGACAGCCCCAGAGGGCTCCTGTCCCATAAACATCTGCTCTGCTCCAGTCTGAAACAGGGAGCAGCATCATCCTGAGATCATCAGAGAGCTGAGGTTGGAAGGGACCTCAGCAAGTCTGCAGCCCAACCTGGCAGAAACTGGCTCAGACCAAGGCTTGATTTGCTCTGCATTGGAAAATCCCAAAGGGCAGGGACGGGGCAGCATCTCAGCACCTGGCTGAGCCCATGGGAACAAAGGCTTCCTCATGTCCTGGCTGAACCTCCCCTCATTCCCCTGCCACCCATTGGCTTTTGTCTCCCACCAGGCCCCTGGGGAAGAGCCTGGCTCTGTGTTCTCCATCACCTCCTGGGTTGCACTGCCAGGCTGGGATGAGGAGCCCCTCAGCCTTCCCTTCTTGGGGCTGGACAAGGCCAGCTCCCTCAGCCTCTCCTCAGAGCCAAAGGGCTCCAGCCCCAGCTTGGAGGCCCTTCCCTAACCCTGCTCCAGCTGCCAGACATCTTTGCTGCCCTGGGGAACCCAAACCAGGCCACAGTGACCGGGATAATGCACGTCCTTGATGTCCTGGTCACACAGCCCCGGCCCCTTTTCCCCATGTCCAGCTCTGGGGGTTGATTTGTGGAACATCCTTGGGGGAGGCTGCAGCGCTGGGGGACAGGAGGGAGCTGGGGGGAGAGGGGACCCTGCTCTGCACGAGCAGCAGGGGAGACTTCTCTGGGGGGTGGAAATTTGAGGGGGGCCGGAGCGGAGTGACCAACCCAGTGACCTCCCACAGCCTCTCTGTGATGTCACACAGCCCCCCTGTGATGTCACAGCCCACTCTGATATCACAGTTTGCTCTAGGATTTCACAGCCCTCTCTGTGATGCCACGGCATGCTCTGCGATGTCTCACAGCCCCCCTGGGATATCACAGCCCACTCTGTTATGTCCCACAGCTGCCCTGGCATGTCCAAGCCTGCTCTCTGATGTCATACAACTGCTCTGTGATGTCACACAGTCCCCTCTATGATGTCGGAGCTGCTCAATGACCTCACATAACCCACGCTGTGGTGTCAGAGCCCACTCTGTGACCTCCCACAACCCATTCTGTGATATCACACAGCCCCTTTCTGACATCACTCCTGCTCTGTGCCTCTATCACACACAGCCACAGAGGTGCCTCTGTGACACAGCCCCCTCTGGGACATCACACAGCCCCTCTCTGACCTCACAGCCCCCTCTCTGGAATGTATCCGTGATTCGTTAAATCCCGATATCCACGGACAAAAGACCCTCTAACTAATTAAAGGTAGAAAGTGGTCTGTTTATTCAGGCACCGGCGGGCAGCATGGGAGCAGCCTCCTAAAGACATGCCAGCCAAGTACAAGGTTCTTTGTTCTCTCTTTATTACTCAAAGTTTTACATCTTCTACATATGTATGACCCCAGCACCTCCCATCCTCTGCTTCATATAAAAATGAGATCATTGGTCTTTCACGTATGCACAGTTTCTCTCTTGAATTGGGTCGGTGGTCTCCAACTGGGTCAGTGGTCCTGAAAGATGAAGTCAGGAATGTCTTCCTCGCAGTGACCTTTTTACCTCCTTGCTGTTGGCAGGCCTTCATGACCTCTTGGAGCAGCCCAAGATCTCCTACTTTGGATTAATTATTATGAAACCCAGGTGCTGTTCCTGGTTCCATTGGTTTCAATTTGTTTCAATTTGTTTTGATGACAGTTCATTTATTCTGTTTCTTCCTACAAACAAAAATTTAAACAAAATATAATGGTAAATAATATATCACTTAGCTCTGGCTTAGGCATCCACTAATCATTAACTTACCTTTTTTTTTTCTACTCTATAACTCAATTATAAAAATTTCTCCTAATCCTTAGGTAGAATTTTAACCTTTTAGAACCTTGACTTAGTGACACCGTGGGGAATCATGGAACCAAGGAGCCCTTGTGATACTGCAGGGGCTCATGGCATCAATTGTGACAGCACAGAACCTCCTAGAAACAAGGCTCCATTGTGACAAAGTGGGGCCTTATGGAACCAAGGAGACCATTGTGACACAGGGGTCCACATGAAGCCAAGGAGCCATTGTGACACTCTGGGCCTCAATGGAAAAAAGGACATTGTTGATAGCAATGAAGCTCATGGAAACTATGGGACATTGTGACACTGTAGAACCTCATGGAGCCAAGGAGACCACACGGAGGAACCTTATGGAACCAAGGGGCCATTGTGACACAGTGGGGCTGCTTGTAACCAATTGCGATACTGTGGATTCAAGAGACCACGGGGACACTACGACACTTCATGGAACCAAGGGGCTGTTGTGACACACCAAGGCCTCGTGGAACCAAGGAGAGCATTGTGGCAGAGCAGAACCAAGGAGGCCATTTGGACAGTATGGACCCTAAGAGAACCAAGGCTCCATTGTTATACAGCAGGGCCTCCTGAAACCAAGGAGCCATTGTGAACCTGTGGGGCATCATGGAGTCAAGGGCACCACTGCTACCGAAATCTGCTGGAGAGAAACCTTCTCACACAGTTTGGAGGATTTGAAAGCAGCTATTCTTTATTACAGCATGGTGGTCACTCGGGTGATCCTTCATGCATTTGAGTGCACTGAGCATGGAGTGAACAGAGTTTATATCAGACACACTGATTACATATTCATTAGCTATCCCCACTTCCTTGGACTTTATTTGACATAGTTGTACCCCTTATCAGAAGTGCTATCTATTTCTCCAAGGCTCTGCTGTTCTGTCCCACTGTCCTTGATCAGAGTTAATGTTGTTCTGTCCTACTGTCCTTGTCACAGTGCTCGCCCCACATGAGGGGTGTCTGCAACCCCCCCAGCCAATGGGCTTGGGGTGGGCAAGTGTTCCCAAGGGAACAGGGACGGGACAGCTGGACTGGACTGACCCAAGGGATGTTCCATTCCGTGTCACACCATGATCAGCAAGAAACTGAGAGAAGCAGGAGGTGGAGGGCATTAATTTCTTTTTTAAGACATTTTTCTTTCAAACAGCACCTACACATACAGAACCCTCTCCTGCCACAAGGTGGTTGAACATTCTCTGCTGATAGGAGATTTCCTGTGCATTTGCTTCTGTTTATTTTTGTGCATTTGCTTTTTGTGGTTGGTTTGTTTGTGGGGATTTTGGGTTCGTGTGGGTGGGTTTTACTTTGGTATTTTTGGTTGGGTTTTGTTTTTTGTCCCTATTGAACTGCCTTTCTTCTGATGCATAAGTATATTCTCCCTTTTCTTGTGGCTTGGTTGGCACCTGATGGCAAGACAAATTGATCCAACTCAGTCCTCTTGCCCAATTATGTTTTGCAGTCACCATTAACTAGATGAGTTTGGTCACAGACTTCCTGCGACTTGGCAGCATCCACAAAGGAGTTGAAAGTGCATTTCATCCCATTGTAGAGATAATAGAAATGTTTCTGTTGGGGTTTTATTTTTCTGTTAAAGGAATTTTCCCCCATACTGTTACTAAGATACCAATCGCTCTGTAGTTAAGGAAAGACAAAAGAGCTGCCCCCTGGGGGTGGGGTGGGCCTGGCTACTCCTTTGTTTCACCTGGGTGTGGGGTCAGTTCGCTCTTGGCATTCTCGGAGGGAGAAGCTGTTGGTTCTTTTCGGCCATTCTTCCTTTTTCTGCGGAGAAAGATCCCAGGATCCCCGGCCCACCTTCCCTGCCCTGCTGGAGGCCGGGCTGTGGCCGCCCGGTCCCGCCGCTGATTCGAGCTTTCGCTGCGTTGTAGCCGTGCTCGCCCTGCCTGCTCAGACCTCCGGGGGGTTCCCCGCTTGGATACATCGCATCTGCCACCCGGGATTTGTGCTCATCTTTTTGCACTTTTGCACCAAAGCTACAGTCTGTGCAATATCAGCTTATCGTCACTTTGCATCATTTTAAACATCATTTTAAAATCAACGTCCATATATTAACTACTGAATTTTCCTCTTGGGATGTATGTGCTCCCATTCTGTTATCAACGGGCTCACCTTTAAAAGGTTGCAGTCTGATCCAGATCTTGGTAGGTCTCCTTGCTACTCTCCTCCCATCGAATCCGCCTCCCCTGCTCTCTGCTCAGCTTCCTGCTCTCCAGGCAGGCTCTTTGCATCACGTCTCGGGGTCACCAGATGTGGCTGTTGTCGAGGCGGACATAAAAGCACACACTAGTTGTAATCCAGAGTCAAGAAAGATAGAAAGATTATTTATTTTCTCTCTTGCTATTGTTATGCCTCTTCACAATGGCTGTGGTTGGAAGAGAAGAAGACGATGTCTGGCTCAAGGGTGCAGTGCTAGAAAAAACAAGGACTGAATCTGGGAACTTGGGGTGGGTTTTAAGGAAATGGGTGAATTGTAATACGCATGTAGCGACTGTATGTGAGCAACACACTTGTAGAGTCACGTGTCCACATAAGGTTAGGAGTTATCCCCTGCTGGAGCTCAGGCCTGAATAAATGATGCTCTCTTTAACACCAAATCAGTGTTAAGGAGTCTTATGCTGATATTTTGGAGATTCAGTGACAGGAGGGACTCACAGAACCACAGGGTAAACTGTGACAACATGGAACCTCATGGAACCAAGGGGCCATTTTGACACTTTGTTGCCTCATGCAAGTAGGAGCCATTGTGACACAATGGGGCCACATGGAGCCAAGGGGCCACTGTGACACTGAGAAACCTCATGGAAGCAAAAGTACATTGTGACAGACAAAGGCCTCATGGAACCAAGGGTCCATTGTGACACTGCAGGGCCTTGTAGAACCAAGGAGAACATTGTGACACAACAGGGCTGCATGGAACCAATGGTCCATTGTCACAGTGCAGATCCAAGGATCCATGGTGGCACTGTGGAACCAAGGAGATGGTTGCTGACAGTATGAACGCTCATGGAACCATGAGCCACTGTGACACAGAGTGGCCACATGGAGCCAATGGGCCATTGTGACTCTGCAGATCCAGGGAGACCCTTGTGACTGAGGAACCTCATGGAACCAAGGGTCCATTGTGACCCTGTGGGGCCCTTTGGAACCAAGGGGACCACAGTGACATTGCGGGGCTTCATGGAACAATGGAGACCATGATGACACTTTGGGACCCACTGGAACCATGGGGCCATTGTGACACTGCAGAGCCTCCTATAACCAAGGGGCCATTACAGCACGGCAGGGCCTCATGGAATCAAGGGCACCATTGTGACCCTGAGGGGCTCCATGGGACCAAGGGTCCATTCTGACACCGTGGATCCAAGGAGACCATCGTTACACTAAAGGGCATCATGGAACCAAGGAAGCCATTGTCAGGAAAAATTAATCCACCAACACCAGAGGTTTATGTCCACAAAGGAGACAGAGGAGTCCCATTACTGTATTTGAATAAAGGGAGAGGCCATGGGGAATTCCCCTGGGGTCTGTCAAGTTGTTAGAGGATGCAGCCTCCTTTCTCTCCTAATTTCCTGGCTGCATTTCCCTCTCTCTTTGCCCATTGGCTGAGGTACTTGAGAGGTACAGACTTCCCAAATCACTTAACACAGACCCCTTCTAATGTATACCCCTGCCTTTTTTTTCCAATGGAATTTATGATTCTTGCCATTGCCTATTTCATCTCTCAGTATCTATCTTTACCTATGAGCAGACCCACAGTTTGTTTGTAAAGACAAATTGATCTCATTCCTTTCACCACTGTGGGCCAGTGGGGCTTCATGGAACCATGCAGACCATTGTGACACTTGGAGGCCTCATGGAACCTAAGAACCATTGTGGCCCTGCAGGGCCTTGTGGAACCAAGGGCACAACAGTGACACTGTGAGGCTGCAAGGGACCAAGGGGGCATTCTCACACTGCAGAACCAAGGGTCCATTGTGGCACAGTGAGGCCTCATGAAACCAAAGGGCCATTTTGACACTTTGAGGCCTTGTGAAACCAAAGGACCCTTGTGGCACTTCAGGGCCTTGTGGAACCAAGGTGACCATAGTGATCCTGTGGGGCTCAATGGAACCAAGGGGCCCTTGTGACACTGTGAGGTCTCATGGAACCAATGGTCTACTGTGACACTGCAGGGCCTTATGGAATCACGGAGACTGTTGTGACACCACAGGCCCCATGGAACCAAGGGGCCATTGTGACACTTTGCAGCCCCATGGAACCAAGGAGTCCATTGTGACACCACAAGGCCGCATGGAAGCAAGGAACCATTGTGACACTATGGGACCTTCTCGGGCCAAGGGGCCGTTGTGTCACTGTGTGGCACCATGGAACCAAGGAGAGCATTGTGACACTACAGGGCCCCATGGAACTAAGGATTCATGTAACGGTGTGGGGACTCATGGAATCAAAGGTCCATGGTGATATTGTGGGGCCTCATGGAATTCTGAAGACCATTATGACACTTCAAGGCCTCCTTGAATCAAGGGGCTTGGCAGGGCCCTGTGGAACCAAGGAGACCCTTCTGACATTGTGAATCCCCATGGAACCCAGAGTCCATTGTGATACTGTGGTACCAAGGAGGCCCCTGTGAAACTGCAAGGCCCCATGGAAGCAAGGGGGGAACCATTGGGACACTGTGGGGCCCCATGGAAACAAGGACCCAATATGACACCAACATTGTGACACTGCGGGGCCCCGTGGATCCGAGGGAACGGGTAACAGGTGTGGTTGGCTTGGCCCGACTGCTCCAAGTGACCTTGGCATGTCAAGGGTCTCTTTCATGTGCCCCTGAAACCCTGGGGCTCTGGGCTTTCCTTCAAAGGGAAAAGAACTGTTTTTCTCCTCCATGTGCCCATGGCTGAAATGGGATTCTGCCTCCAAATTTCCCTGTATCCCGGGATTTCTCCCAAAAAAAAGCTGCCATTACCAACAAGTCTGGCTGCCCTTGGCTTCCTGAGAGCTGGCTCTCACCTGCCTTCACACACTGGGGCTCTGGGCTTTCCTTCCTATAGAAAAGAACCGTCCCTCCTGTGCAGGAACCCATGGCCAAAACTGGTACTTCTCCTCCAAAATTGCCTATATGCAAGGGTTTCTCCCAGACAAAAGCTGCCAGGACAGACAGCTCTAGCTGGCCTTGGCCTCTGGTTGTAGCCTCTAATCTGCCCCTGAAACACCAGGGCTCTGTGCTTTCCTTCCTATTGGAAAGAACAGGCCTTCTCATCCAGGTGTTGGGAGAGTCCCAGACTGGTCAGGCTCAGAGAAGGGAAGGGCATGTGGCAAATCCTCCTGCAGCCATTGCTGACCCTGGCAGGACAAGGCAGGGATTGCAGAAGCCCTGTGGGAGGGAAAAGAAGGGCATGTTGTGTGCCCAGACTCCAGCCAGGCCTGTGCTAGGGTCTGCTGGGGTCTCCTCAGAGCCAGGTTGGTGGGAGCTGGGCTGAAGAAGTGGAACATGGGGTGGGTGGGAATTGGGCTGAACAATGAGGGTCAAATGTCATCCATGGTCCAGAGTCCTCTTGGCAGCCACTCCCTGGTACCATCCCTCAGTGGCCAGCCCTTGAGCACCACTGGGGAACATTTCTATTATCTCTACAATGGGATGAAATGCACTTTCAACTCCTTTGTGGATGCTGTCAAGTCTCAGGAAGTCTGTGACCAAACTCATCTAGTTAATGGTGACTGCAAAACATAATTGGGCAAGAGGACTGAGTTGGATCAATTTGTCTTGCCATCAGGTGCCAACCAAGCCACAAGAAAAGGGAGAAAAAACTTATGCATCAGAAGAAAGGCAGTTTAATAGGGAAAAAGGCCAAAACCCAACCAAAAATACCAAAGCAAAACCCACCCACAACCACACAAAAACCCCACAAACAAACCAACCACAAAAAGCAAAAGCCACAAACAGAAGCAAAGCAACTGCACCGGAAATCTCCTATCAGCGGAAAATGTTCAACCACCTTGTGGCAGGAGAGGGTTCTGTATGTGTAGGTGCTGTTTGAAAGAAAAAGGCCTGAAAAAAGAAATTAATGCCCTCCACCTCCTGCTTGTGGCAGTTTCTTGCTGATCATGGTGTGACACGGAATGGAACATCCCTTGGGTCAGTCCAGCCCAGCTGTCCCGTCCCTGTTCCCTTGGGAACACTTGCCCACCCCAAGCCCATTGGCTGGGAGGGGTTGCAGACACCCCTCATGTGGGGCGAGCACTGTGACAAGGACAGTAGGACAGAACAACATTAACTCTTATCAAGGACAGTAGGACAGAACAGCAGAGCCTTGGAGAAATAGATAAGACTTGTGATAAGGGGTACACACCTATGTCCAATAAAGTCAAAGGAAGTGGGGATAGCTAATGAATATGTAATCAGTGTGTCTGATATAAACTCTGTCCACTCCATGCTCAGTGCACTCACATGCATGAAGGATCACCCGAGTGACCACCATGCTGTAATAAAGAATAGCTGCTTTCAAATCCTCCAAACTGTGTGAGAAGGTTTCTCTCCAGCAGATTTCAGTAGCAGTGGTGCCCTTGACTCCATGATGCCCCACAGGTTCACAATGGCTCCTTGGTTTCAGGAGGCCCTGCTGTATAACAATGGAGCCTTGGTTCCCTTAGGGTCCATACTGTCCAAATGGCCTCCTTGGTTCTGCTCTGCCACAATGCTCTCCTTGGTTCCACGAGGCCTTGGTGTGTCACAACAGCCCCTTGGTTCCATGAAGTGCCGTAGTGTCCCCGTGGTCTATTGGATCCGCAGTATCGCAATTGGTTACAAGCAGCTCCACTGTGTCACAATGGCCCCTTGGTTCCATGAGGTTTGTACCGTCAACAATGGTCTCCTTGGTTCCGTAGTCTGAAAATGGCCCCTTGGTTCCATAAGGTTCCTCCGTGTGGTCTCCTTGGCTCCATGAGGTTCTGCAGTGTCACAATGTCCCATAGTTTCCATGAGGTTCATTGCTATCAACAATGTCCTTTTTTCCATTGAGGCCCACAGTGTCACAATGGCTCCTTGGTTCCATAGGTTTTCTATTGTAACAATGCACTCCTTGGTTCTAGGAGCTCCCCTGCTTTTTGCAGAGGTGTCTTTGGTTCCAACAAGGCCCCGCTGTGTCTCAGTGCACCCTGGCTTCCATGCGCATCTGGAGTATCACAAAGGCTCCTTGGTTCCACGAGGTCCTGCTGTGTCACAATGGATCCTGTGCTCCATGAGGCCCTACAAAGTCATCATGGAGCCTTGATTCCTTGTGGTTCCATTGTGTCCCAGTGGCAGTCTTGGTTCCATGAGTTTCCTTAGTGTCACAATGCTCTCCATGCTTCCATGATTCCCCACAATGTCACAATGCTCTCCATGCTTCCATGAGGCCCTGCTTTGCCACAATGGTCCCCTTGTGTCCATGAGGCCCCGCTGTGTCCCAATGGACGTATGGTTCCATGAGGTTCCGTGCTGTCCCCATGGTCTTCTTGAATCCGCAGTGTAACAATGGACCATTGGTTCCATGCGGCCTCTCCGTGTCACAATGGGCTCCTTGATTCCATGATTCCCCATGGTGTCACTAAGTCAAGGTTCCAAAAGGTTGAAATTCTAACTGAGAGTTAGAAGAAATTTTTATATTTAAGTTATAGAGCAGAGAAACGAAAGTTAAGTTAGTGGTTAGTAGATGCCTAAACTCGAGCTAAGTGATGTATTATTTGCCATGATATTTTGTTAAAAGTTTTGTTTGTAGGAGGAAACAGAATAAATGAACTCTGATTAAAAAAAAATGAAACTAATTGAAACCAATAGAATTACGAACAGCTCCTGGGTTTCATAATAATTTATCAAAAGTAGGAGATCTTGAGCTGCGCCAAGAGGTCATGAAGGCCTGCCAACAGCAAGAAGGTGAAAAGGTCACTGTGAGGAAGGCATTCCTGACTTCATCTTTCAGGACCACTGACCCAATTGGAGATCACCGACCCAATTCAAGAGAGAAACTGCGCATGCGTGAAAGACCAATGATCTCATTTTAATACGTGCGGGAACTCTGTCTGGGGGGTGCTCGGTGCTGGTTCGGACGGTCGGGACGGTGACGAGAGATCTCTGTAGTCAGATCTTGGAACATGCGGTTTATTGCAAAGGGCGTGGGTACAGGGGCACTGCTTAGAGCTGCAGCTGGCAGCTCTGAGCAGGCCCAAGAGAGCAAGAGAGTAAGTGGGTAAGTAAAGAGAGAGAGGGGGAGAGAGGGGAATGAGGGTGAAGAAGTAGTGAGAGAGAATGTGTGTAGAGTATAGTAAGAGTGAATAGTAAGAGTGTGTATAGTAAGAGTGTCTGAAGTCCTGGTTACAATACAATAAATCATCTTCTGTACTGAATATTCTAATTGTCACTAACCAATCTAATACAAGATACAAATCCTCTAGCATTTACATACAGCCTATAAGAGTTCTTATATTACCATAGAGTGTTACATCTTAACTTCTAAAAACTACTCTTTGGACCCCTTCTGCTGAGCTAGTAGGGTCTGCTCTGACCCTTGGACCTGCCTGCAAGCAGAGGGTATTGTTCAATCAAGAGGGGATTACCTTCAGTTGGCCATACCATTGTTTTCCAGTTGTTCAGTAACTAAGATTTGGTATCTCAAAGGTGGCTTTCATTTCGATGTCGCTTATAGTTTTCATATTCCCAAAATATTTTGTCAGGCAATCATATTTATAAGGCTTTCCTGTTTCATCTTCCCCAACAATACGAAGCAGAGGATGGGAGTTGCTGGGGTCATACATATGTAGAAGATGTAAAACTTTGAGTAATAAATAGAGAATAGAGAACCTTGTACTTGGCTGGCATGTCTTTAGGAGGCTGCTCCCATGCTGCCTGCCGGTGCCTGAATAAACACACCACTTTCTAACTTTAATTAGTTAGAGGGTCTTTTGTCCGTGGATATCAGGATTTAATGAATCATTCTGGCGAGCCAGCCAGGAGAAAGTTCTGTTTGGCTGTGAGACAAGCCTGGGCTGGTGGACCCCTCGGGGCGCCCCCGGGATATTCCTGGAGAGAGGGCTCCGCTGCCCGGATTGTCCATCCAGCAACAGACAAGGACTCCTGACTACTGAAACTCTGGACAATACGGTGTGTTTAAAGAAACTCCTGGAGTAGTGGAACAGTGACCTGTAAGGCGTACGCGTGGTCATGAAAGGCCGTTGGTCAGTCGGAGGGAGACGTGCCATGCACAGCTGGTGCCTGTGTAGTGTGCCTGCAAGCTGCACTGGTGTCCAGTGCCCGGCTAAAGGCCACTTGTGGAGCTGCGGTGCCGGGCCGGGGAGGCTCAGGCAGTGCCTGTCGGCAGAGGGGATTTTGCCGTTTGTTGTGCCGTGGAGGGCTTGGTTTTGGTTTGCTCGCAGTTCGGGGCCAGCAGTTTTAAAGGCAAATGCTTGTTTGTTGTGCCATAGAGGGCACAGTTGTTTATGCTGCTGTGGGTGTGTTCTAAGTTTGCTGTGCCATAGAAAGCTTGTTTGCTCCCAATTCGGGGCTAGCAGTTGTTAAGGTAAATCCCTGTTTGTAGTGCCGTAGAGAGCAGGGGTTGTCAGCATGGGCTAGGGTTGTTGTGCCATAGAGGGCGTGGGCTGTCAGCAGGGGCTAGCGGTAGTTGTGCTGTAGAGGGCACGGGTGTTTATGTAGTGGGGAGCATTTTAACTGTGTGAACAGATGTGTGAGGGTTTGTTGAGATGTGCTTAGCATGGAGCAAGAGAAGAGTTTTGAGATAAACAAAATAGCCCAACCCAAATTTATAAAGAAATAACATTTATTATGCGACCGAAATATCCGTCTCAAAAGCCACGATTGAGAAAAGCAGCCCCGAGCCTGGGATCGGAGCTGGGTGAACACGTAGAGATCTGACCTCTATGGCATCAGACCTCCCAAGTTCACAAATGTTGCTCTGGGTGGCTCCTTTTTATACAGTTCCTGGGCAGAGTCCAAATTAATTCTATTCTTTCCCTGAAGTTGGACTGCACAAAGCCTTTCCTGAGTCTGATGAATTGTCCATCCTGGATGATGAATGGGCCATCTCTGATGATGAATGGGCCATCTCTGGTTCCTGGAACAGTTATTTTTAGTTCCCGGAATGTCCAATTCCTTATCAGCTGAGATGTAGATATCAGAAGACGGTGATCAAGCCATCATAGTGTAAATGTCCCGGTGATAAGATCCAACCCCACCTGGGGTAGAATCCTCACCTATTGATTACATCTGTGCTGAAAAGACTTCTTGTTCAACTGCTCCAGTGTTGTGAAATTTTCCTCTCAGCCAGGTTGGTGGGGGGGGGGGTGGTTTGAAACTCTGTCTCTGCATGGTTTTATTACATTTCAGTTTTATACGTAATAGCACGAATTACATACTTTATTTATAACAGTGTGGACCTGCAACGAGGCGGCTGGAGAAAGACGAAGCATGTATGGTGAATGAAAGTGAACGCTGTGTGCTGTGGTTTTTTATATTTTATTTTATTTTTTTAACTGTAATTGTGGGGTGTATATCTGGTTATGAGGGGACGGTATCGTCTGTAACACCCGGTGTTCACGCTAAAAGGGCCCGGACCCTAAGAAGTGATAGAGACAGCGTTGCTGTTTGAGGTGCATTTTTACAGGTAATACCGCCAGCGTGTGTCAAAAGTTATAATTGCAGCCGGAGCAGAAAGTAAGTTTAAATCTATTTTAAGCTGACTAGATAAATAAAAATTCATTTACCTCATTGGTTAGAGATAGACCCCTAAGAATTCACAATCGAAAAAATTTATTTAAAAGCTATATCAAACCCCGAGAGGTAACTTGGTAGCTTTGGATTGGGAGCAACTGGTAGCAAAATATAGGAATTTGGAAAAAGTGAGCAGAATAGCTTGTGTTTGTAGAGATTTTTGTAATTTTTAGTGTATTTAGAAGCCAGCATTGTGTGTGGACATTATTGCAGTGTGAGTTTTGTACCAGATGTTATTATTGTTTTGTAACCCAGTGCAGAAAGTGTCGTCAGTATTGACAGCCCCTTAAGTTGATTCTAACCTGAGCTGTGGACTGTGCAGAAAGGGCTGTAAGAGAAAGTAATGGGAAGCAGCCAGAGTAAAGAGATCCCTCAAACTAGTCCTCTAAGATGTATTCTGACACACTGGAAAGAATTAGTGGGTTGTGGTGGTACAGAAAACAAAAAGACTCTTCTCAGGTTTGCACACAATGGTGGCCACTTTATAAGCTCAAAGAAGGTGTTAGATGGCACCAGCTGGAACTGTAGATGATGAGACCCTATTACAGCTTATGCTTTTTTTGAGAGGAGAGCAGAGATGGGAAGAAGTAACCTATGCTGATTTATTTTTCTCCCTCTGAAACCACCTTGTGTGGCAGAGGGACTGTGGAATGAAGCCCCCTTCCTATCCCTTAGTATTGGCCCTAGGAAAGGATAATAAAATTAATAAGGGAAAGCCTAAAGGATGTTGCAGTACCTGTTCAAGAAACCAACGCTGCACACACCCTGATAAAGTGTATCCAGCTGACTCACTGGAGCAAGAGCTGGGGGATTTGTTTAAACCACCTCCTAAAAGAGAGGAATTGACTCCTACATCACCCCCCACCTCATTTCCCAGGGGACCAATTCCTATCCCAGCTCCTATCTCACCCCCCACTTCGATCTCGATCCCAACTCCAGCTTATGTTCCATCCCCCACTCCAATTAAAGCTATTACCATCTCAACTCCAGCTCCAGCTATAAGTACAGCTGAATCAACTCCAGTCCCAACTTCAGTTTCTGCTTCATTTTCCACTTCACCTATACCCGCTTGGAAAAGGACCCCTAAGGCTCTACTATTGCCCAGCAGTGACAGTGAGGGGGAAGAGCTGCTTTCCCCAGAGGGCAGACCCGGAAACAAGCTAAAGAAATCATACAAGCACCTTTGAGAGAAGCAGTAAGTTCTGAGGGAAAAACAATGTTAGTTAAAATCCCTTTTTCTACAGTAGATCTGGAGGCTTGGGAACAGATTGCTAAACGTTATCGGAGCGACCCAATCGGTGTTGCAAAGAAATTTAGATTCATGGTTAAACAACATAGACCTGACTGGTTTGATTTCACCTGTTGTTAGATGTCCTTACAGAGACAGAAAAAGGATTAGTTTTGAAAGCAGCAGGGAGTTTAGCAGAGGACACTTGCAAAATAACCCAAATGAGAGTTAAGGATGTTTTTCCTCTCCAAGATGTGCAGTGGGATCCTAATGATGACAGTGACATGGAAAGATGAGAGGGTTACCAAGATTTCATAGCAAAGGCACTGGAGAGGGCAGTTCCTAAAACCATGAACTGCTCAGCCCTATATGCAATTAAGCAAGGTCCCTCTGAAACACCCTCTGAGTTTTCAGGACATTTGTGAGATGCAATGCGTCGTCATACGACATTAGACCCCAAATCTGAGGAAGGGATGCAACACCTGGTGAGCTTATTTTTAGGACCATCTACAGGGGACGTTCCACACAAACTTCAGAAAATACAGTACCCGACAGCACGGGATTGAGAGACTTTGCTAGAAGGAGCATGGAGCGTTTTTAGCAATAGAGAAGAAGGATGAGGAAATTAATAGCAATAGTAGAAGAAAAAGAAGGAGGGGAACATGGGCAAGGACCACCCCGGTTAGGGAGAAACCAGTGCGCTTTTTGCAGGGAAATCGGACATTGGAAGAACCAATGCCCAGAACGAAAAAAAGGCGATCATCAAAGAAGAGAAGACCAAAAGAGGGAGGGGGTGGCTGCTCGTGCTAAAGAAGACTGAAGGGCACCGGAGGTTCCCACCCTAGGGGACCCTCTGGTTCTAATTAAACTAGGGAACCAAGAAAAAGAAATGGAGTTTTTAATAGACACAGGGGCAACATCCTCAGTGCTAAATAAAGCTTTAATGCCAAGAACAAATGATTCTGTGTCAGTGAGGGGAGCAACTGGTCAATCTGAAAGAGCATACTTCTGCAAACCATTGCAATAGAAACTTGGGAGACAACGGGGAATTCATACGTTTTTATACTTGCCTAATGCTCCATCAGCACTTTTGGGAAGAGATTTACTGGAGCAACTAGAGGCAAAAATAGTATTTAAAAATGGAGAAGTTCCTTTGGAGGTTAAAGATCAACAATCCATAGAATTGTTAAGTCTGATGTTGATAGCAAATGAAACCCAAGTTGAAAATGAAGAAGGGACTAGCAAGAAAATCATAGATCAAGTATTCCCTGGGGAATGGGCTTCTAACATAGCAGGGAGAGCAAAGAATGCACTCCCTGTACAAGTTAAGCTTAAGGAAGGAAAACACCCAGTTAAACAATATCCTTTGAAGAAGGAAAACAGGGAAGGAATTAGCCCCGTAATTGAAAACTTTTTGCAGCTAGGACTTTTGAAAGAGTGCCAATCTGAATTCAATACTCCCATTTTACCTGTCAAAAAGCCTGATGGATCACACCGAATAGTACAGGATTGAAGAGCTGTTAATAAAATAACCGAGGACTGTCAGGGTCTCCTCCCCCTGCCATGTAGCCCTGGGAGAGGGGCCCTGGGACAGAGATGGGGTTTCCCTGCCCCTGGTCAGCCTCGTTCCCCATTGGTTGTTTTGTGTTCCCCTGCGCGGGCAAGGACCCTCGGGTCCGGGGATTGAGCAGTTCCTCGGCAGAGCCCCGGCCATGAGGCTGGAGAAATAAACATCTCTGAAACATCTATCAAGAATCAGTCCTTATATATTTCTTTTCCACGGGCCTCGTTGATTGATATGCCTGTTACAGTATCCCCACTGTAACAAATGGTGACGAATGTGAGCAGAACAATCCCCGATCCCTAAGGACAGTGACTGATTTGTGAGTAAACTCTGGATTTCTCTTCTTGTTTTTGTTTTGCTGTTCCATCTCTAAACTATGGAGGAACCATGGAAAGATTCTTGGCTCTCAGAGCTGTATATGGACGTTAAACTTGAAAAGATTCTTGAACAACGATTTGTAAAGTTTTGCTTAATTCAAGCTCAAAAGGAACTGAAACACTTCCTTTCATGGTTATGAACTTTTTCTATGTTTCTTGGGATTTGATTCTTACCAAAGACTTTTGGAAGACCGTTTTGACACAGTTAATTTCTGAGTCAAAATGTATGCTGATGGAAGAATATTTTTGTGAATATTATTTAATTACCGAGACTGTTGAGCAATGTCAGCTGTGTCCTGGTGAAGGGAAGCCTGGCCCAGAGACCGTGCGGCCTCGCCCATGTGCACCGAGCGCTCTCCGAGCAGCAGCGAGGCAGTTCCCAAGCGCAGGCGGAGCCACGCGAGCTGCAGTGTTGGCGGTGGAGCGAGGCGCAGCGGGAGCGGCACGACCCGGCGGTGCCCGCCCGGCCCTGCACAGCGCGTGGTGGAGTGAGCCCCGTGAACGCCCGGCCGAGAGGGGCAGCGCACGGGCGGCAGTGGCAGCGGAGCGGAGCTGTGCTCAGCCGAAACATGCACTGGAGCAGGGAGCGGGGGGGGGTCGTCGCTCGGAGGCCTGGCTGAGACGTGGGCGCGGCGCCAGGTAGCGGCAGCACAGCTGCGACCACAGGCGGTGGCGCGCGGGGAGCTGAGTGGCCCAGCCTGGCCTGGGCAGCCCCGAATGCGACCCCGGGAAGAGCGCGCAGGCACGAGCAGCCCCGACGGCCCCGGCAGCCCTGGCAGTTCCAACACGGGAGCGAGCGAAAGCAAAAGAGAAAGCAAAAATGCAGCGAGACAGAAAACAGCAGCCACTTGGGAAAAGGAAAAAATCATCATAGCTAAGATTTTAGGAATAGTAAAATGGTATAATGTTAAACAAAAACATGGTTTTATAACAAGGTGTGACAACCAGCAAGACATATTCGTTCATAGAACTGCTATTAAAAAGAATAACCCTGAAAAATGCATCCCAAGCTTAGGAGATGGAGAAGTAGTATGGTTCAAAATTGTGCAAGGTAGAAAAGGGTTACAAGCAGCAGAGGTCACTGGGCCTGATGGTGTTTTTGTGAAAGGCAGTATATATGCTAAAAATCGCAGTTATGTTAGACAATATCCGCATTATAAACAGCCCATACAATCTCCCTTTCCTGATCCCACCTTTCCCTTTTACCTTATACCCAATATGAACCCTTTCCTAAATTTACTCCATCCCCAATTTATCCCTAATCTGTTTTATACCCCATGGTTTCCCTCACAAAACCATGCCTTTACCAATTGTTTGCCCAAAAATCCCTTTCCAATGCCAAGTGGGGGATGAAGAGGGGGAGGGAAGAAATTAACTATTGTTGTTTAGAGTTCCAACAGGTACAAATGGAAGAAACCCTCTCCTGCCTCAGTTTCCCCACAAAGCATGCTCAGAGAGTTCTGTCTCCCTTCTGTCAGCCTTAAGATGTTCCAGAGAATCTGTTTGGACATTTCAAGACTCAGGAGGGTGGCTTGTTTTGTTTTGAAACTGTTCTTGTTATGTTTATCCAGTTGCTTTCAATGTTAAGTTTTAAATCTCTTTTTGTTAAAAACAAAAGGGTGAAGTGTTGGGGCCCTCCCCCTGCCATGTAGCCCTGGGAGAGGGGCCCTGGGACAGAGATGGGGTTTCCCTGCCCCTGGTCAGCCTCGTTCCCCATTGGTTGTTTTGTGTTCCCCTGCGCGGGCAAGGACCCTCGGGTCCGGGGATTGAGGAGTTCCTCGGCAGAGCCCCGGCCATGCGGCTGGAGAAATAAACATCTCTGAAACATCTATCAAGAATCAGTCCTTCTATTTCTTTTCCATGAGCCTCGTTGATCGATAAGCGTGTTGCAACATCACCATTGCAACAGACTCGTGTCCCTGAGCAGCCCTGGGGCTGTGAGCAGGGCATGAGCCCAGCTCAGGGGTGGGCACCTGACAGAGCCCTGACAGTTCTGGGTGCGGCTGCAGGAACAACCCCCAGTGTCACAGTGATTTTCATCTCAGCTGCCTTGGACAGGGCCATTGCAAATGTCTCTCCCTGACATCTCTCTCTGCTCTGCCTTTCTTGCCTTGTCTGTCATCCCACACCAGGAAAGCAGCCCCGTCTGGGGAGCATCTCTCCTGTGCGCCCACAAGGGGTTCTGCAGGCACGAGTGCCATTGCACTCTAGCAGATGGCACCGTTACCTTGACAAAGCACAGAGCACATTTAGGAAATAGAAATGTACCCAGGGGCTCACCTGCTGCTTGTTTCCACTCTGTGAACCTCTTACACAGGATTTTAGCAGCTAAGAGAGACAGAAATGTTCTTGCTCACAGCCACTCTTCCAGGAGAGAGCAGACAAGAAGGGCCTCGAGCATCCCTGGAGAAAGGGGAATGAGATGATCAGAACTCATCAGCGCTGTTCCCATTGTGGGAATGACACATGAGACCAAGGTGACCCTGTGACACTGCGGGGCCTCATGGTGCCCAGAGGGCATTGTGACACTGTGGGGGACATGGAACCAAGGGGCAATTGTGGCACTGCAGGGCCTTATGGAGTCAGGGAGACCCTGTGACACTGCAGGGCCTCATCATCATCAATCTTGCCTGAGAGTTGTGTGAATCTGTGGGGAGGAAAAACAGGGGAGCCTGAGCCTGTTGATCCCAAACACTCCCATCTTTATAAGAGCATGTGCCTGGATACCAAAATTGGTCAGACAGAACTTTCTAGCACAGTTTGAGTATTAGAAAGCAGCCATTCTTCATTGCAGTGCTGGTCACTCAGAGGACACTTCCTCCATTCAAGCACCCTGAGGGCTGGGTGAAGAGAGTTTTTATCACACACACGGATTACATATTCATGAGCTATCCCTGCTCACTTGATGGATCTGTATTACTTTATTTGACATAACTGCACCCCTCATGCAAAGTCCTTATGGTTCTCTGGGGCCTGTCTTCACCCCCCACTGTCCTTTTCAGGGGGCTGTTCCTCGACCCCCGCTTTTCAGTAAGGGCACTATTGTTGCTTTGCATAACTTCTGCTTTGGCAGCCTTGCAGAGCTGGGCTGGCGTCCTGCTTGTGTTTTGTGGGACTTCTCTTTGCCTCAGTTACATCCTTTATCTCTTTCTCCAGGGCTGCTCTGTTCTCCTGCCCTCATCAAGTCCCCCCTTTGCCTGAGACTCAGTTCCTCGTGGGCACTGGTCTCTCAGCATCTCTATTTCATTTTATAGCTGAAGGCATTACAGCAGCTGCAGCACTGAATCCTGATGCAGGCTAAAACCATTCAGCAATTATTGTGGTGACCATTATAAAGAGATGTTATAACGAAGTCCAGCTGGGGAACCATGAGTTAATTTTGGTCCAGATTTCTTCAGATCCCCAGGAGGTGCCATCTTGAGCTGTGCATTGTAAAAAGTTGTCAACAGCACTTGGAAAGGTCCCTTCCCCTTTGGCTGGAGCAGGGCACTTCCCCAGCCTTTCAAGCAGACCCAATCTCCTGGTGGGAATTCGTGCCCTGGTGTGTCCAATCCCGTCGGTCTGGAGATCTCCACTGCCCGCTGCAAATCCTGTAAGGTTTTACTGAGAGAAATGAGGGAATTATTCAAACCAACCCCTCCTTTTACGTGTGTGTTTCCTGGAATGTGGCCCTTGTTAGGGCCGACCACAGAGCAGCTCACAGGGGCTGATTTTGCTGGTGCCCCACAGGTGAATTCTGCTTTGAAGCAGAGCAACAGGGAAGGCTTGGACCCAGGTCAAGGAGGGTTCCTGACATATTTTACCCAGCTGCACTTTGATTGTAGAATTCATTTGCTCGACTCTGCCACCAAGGGCTGTGAGGAGACCCCTTGTGCTGAGGCCCTGGGGCCTCCTGGCACAGCCCCAGCAAGGCTGGGCACTGTCACCCCCTTGTCCTGCCCTCAGCATCCCCCCACATCCCAGTGCCCCCGGCAGAGCCCTGAGCAAGGCGGGAGGGACAGGATCTGCCTTCCCCAGGGCTGGGGCTCAGGCCTTGGCCTTTCTGCTGCCCCACCCAGCCCAGGCTTTGCTCAGCATCTGAGCTGCCTGCACAGAGCCTCTGCCTCCCTGCACTCCCGGCCTCAGGGATCTGCTGGGACCAGTCCCTGGGGAGCCTTGGTCACGAATGGCCCTGGGGGGCTCCTGAATGCTCCCAGGGACTGCAGGCTTTTCAAAGGACTCTGGGGTTTGCTTTGCCTTGGAGTCCCTGAGAGCTTTGTGCAATCATGGCCTCCAATTAACTGCTGTAATGAGTCCCTGGAGAGTCTCTGTCAGTAACAACACTCAGTGGGGCTCATTAATGCTTGGAGATACTCAGGGTTTAATGAAGTCCTTCCTTTTGACACTGAGTCTCTGAGAGCTTTGTGCAATCAGAGCCTCCAATCATCGACTTTAACGAGTCCCTTGAGAGGCTTTGTATTGACACTCAGTGGGGCTCATTAATGCCTCCAGATACTCAAGGGTTTTAAGGTACTTTGGATTTTCCTTTCCAGATGGAGTCTCTGTGGGGTTTGTGCAATCCTGGCCTCCAATTCTCTCCTCCAAGGAGTCCCTGAGGAGCCTGTGTTGGGGATGGACCTCAGTGAGACCCATCAATGCTTTGAGACACTTTGGGTTTTTCTTCTGCCTTGGACTCCTGGAAAAGTTTGTGCAATCTCCTCTCAGGCCCTGAGCTTCAAGGGCTCAGCACCAAATGCACCACGGGGCTCATTAGGATCAAGCAAGTGCTGACAAACCCTGGCTCTGCCTTGATTTCCCTCTGCTCTGGTGCAGTTCATTAGGAAGGTTTCCTTCTCCAGTTATGGAGAAACATTTCAAAGAGCTTCTAAGAAATATCCGTTCCTATTTTAAAGGCCCCATCGAGCCTTATATCCAGGCCTCCATCTCCCATCCTGCCCCGTGGCCACAGAGCCCATCATTTCACAGCTACGCGCCTACAGAGCCCATCATGCCCCGCGCACCAAAGCGCCCACGTTAAAGCCTTCCAGTTGCTCCCAAGTTCTTCCCGACCTCATAAGTTCTCCCCAGGTTCCACCCTGAGGACCCAAAGTGGCCACTCGGACCCCCAAATGCCCCGTTAGAACGAGCTTTAGGACTACAGCTTCCATCATGCACCGCGGGACCCATGGAGTCCAATTATAGCCGGGACTTCATCTCCCGTCATGCCCCGCACCCGATTAGGCGTCATTCTACTTTGGACTTTATCTCCCATCGTCCCCCGCGGCCCCGGAGCCCCTCACAACCCATTTCCGCTCCTACAACTCCCGTCATGCCGCGCGGCCCCACAGAGCCGTGTTAGCGCTCTCCAGCCGCTTCCAAGGGCTCCCCGGCCCCACAAGGTCCCCCCGGTACCCCCTGAGGGCCAGAAGTGGCCGCTCGGACCCATCAGTGGCTCCCGGGCACCCGGGAGTGCCGCATTAGAGACCATTTCGGGACTACAGCTCCCGTCATGCACCGCGGCACTCGTACGGTTTTATTATAGCCAGGACTTCATCTCCCGTGGCGCTCTGCGCGCCGTAGCGCGTCATTCCAGCCGGGCCTCCATCTCCATCATGCCCCGCGACCTTCGGCTGCCGACATAACCCAGTTCCGCCCCTGCAACTCCCGTCATGTTCCGATCCCCAAAGAGACCCATTACAGCTCCCCCAGCGCCCCCCCCCCCCAGGGCTTTCCAACCCCACGGATTCCCCGCAGGTGCCCCCTGAGGACCCGAAGTGGCCGCTCGCAACCACAAGTGGCTCCCGGGACCCCCAAGCGCCGCAGTTCAGCAACTTCTGGGACTTCAGCTCCCGTCGTGCTCCGCGGCGCTCATAGAGCGCTACTGCAGCCGGGACTTCATCTCCCGTCATGCCTGGCGCCCCACAGAGCGCCATTGGAGCCGCGCCTTCAACTCCCATGATGCCACGCAGCGCCATTGCATTTGTTCTATCCGCGCCTACAAGTCCCGTCATCCCCCGCGGCCCACAGAGCCCCGGTACAGCCCCCAAAGTCCTCCCCCGGACCCCGAAGGGCCCCCAAATTCCTCTTCCTGACTTCCAAGCGCCTCCCTGGACCCCCAAGTGATCCCCCGGACCCCAAACTGCACCTCATTGCCCCCCCCCCCCCCCCCCCCCCATTTCCCACTCGGCCTCCAAGTTCCCCCTAAATTCCCTTTCCAGACTCAAAACCGCCCCAAATGTGTCCCACAATTATCTCTGTGGAACCTGAAGTGCCCCCGTGGACCCCGTGTGAGATCAAAAAAGATGATCAAAACCATGACAAAAACACTAAACATAGTGTTAGTATTAAAAGGGAGAAATCAATAATCAGTAGAGGCTAATTAATGAATGAAGGGAATTGTGTTACTTAAAACCAATGAACATTACTTTCTTTGGTTGCTAAAAATGTATAGATTTTTTTATCTAAATATAAAAATTAGGAAATAAGAATAAAACAACAGTATCATTTTAAATAAGATATAAATAGAATAAATTCATTTATTGTTTAAATATTAATTAAAAAGAATAAATGACATAAATATTTTTGGCTATTTTGGGATGTCAGTGCCAGGTGGGCAATGTCAGACACGGTGAGGTTGGGGTGAGGAGCAGGTTGTCCAAACAGGGCCAGCCCACAAGGGGCTCATTCTTCTCCATGCCCAGACCTCCTAAGGAGACATTCAGCACCAAGATCACTTGGGGAATGCTTCTGTCACCTCTCCTCTGAGCTGGAAAGTAAAAAACAAAAAATCTGATGATTAAAAACCGAAATCATGAGGTGCTCTTTGAAATCTCCCTCCTTAACAGAACTCCAAACTGACTCCAATCAGCTGCACAAGCCCTGGAGACCTGAAGACAACTGAAGGAAGAGAAAGAGCTCCTGAGGCTTTCTGTATTTTAATGAGCCCCACGCTGGATTTGGGGCTGAGCCCAGGGCCCTCAGGCACTGAGAGAAGGATGAAGAAGCTGCTCAAGGAGTCAGAAGCCAAACTCCAAGTCCCTTGGAGCATCAATGGCCCCACTGAGGGCAGGGACTGCCAAAGCCTCCCCAGGGACTCGTGAGAGCAGATCCTTGAGCTCTGCCAGGATTGCGGGGAGCCAGAGGCTCTGAGCAGGGAACTGCAATGCTGAGAAAGCCCTGGGCTGGCTGGAGGAAGCAGAAAGGCCCAGCCCTGAGCCCAGGCCTGGCCCAGCAGGGCCTGTCCCTCCCGGGTGGCTCGGGGCTGTTTGTGGGGCAGTGGGATGTGAGGGGGAGGAAGGACAAATGCCACAAACCTGTGTGACCCTCCAGATCCTCATGGAACCGAGGGGCCGGTGTGACACTGTGGGGCTGTAACACCCCAGAACACCCAAATGCTGGGGTAACCAAAGGCTCCTTTACTCGAGTTTGGTGCACAGGGAAACACCAACCAGATATTCTCAACAGGCCAAAATGACACAAAATCTTACTGGCAAAATACAGAAAACCAAGGAACTTTGGCAAAGCATTTAATACAACATCCAATTCAACATAAAACAGTGATCATAGCGTTAACTTCATTAACTTACCCAATTAACCCAGAAACCTTTAAACCCTTAAGATGTTAAGCTAGACAAAAATGTTCCAGGTAAAGAGGATTAGGAAGAGAAGAAAGAGAGAGAGACAGAAAAACAGACGATCTATAGAAAGACACACACACAGCCACCAACTCCTCGGGTTCCAGCATGGGTGAGACAGAAACCCCAAAATAAGGCAGAGCCCAGAGCAGGGACTGAGCTCCAGCTCCATCTTTTAAGCTCCTGGGCCTTTGTGGGCCTCCCCCAGGTGGGACTTCTGGTTGGTCACCCAATCAGAGGCTGGGTTAGCACTGCCGATTGTGTGATTGATTGATTGATTGACAGCTTGGCCAATCATGGCTGGGTTAGCACTGCCTGTTCTGTGTGATTGATTGACAGCTCAGCCAATCAGGAGCTGGGATAGCCAGCCTGTTGTGTGATTGATTGACAGCTCAGTCTCCAGACATCGATCTCATCCAGCCTCTGGCAGCGACCATGGTGACGCTACGGAACCTCACGGAACCAAGGGGCCACTGCGACACACCAAGGCCTCGGTGGAACAAAGGAACCGTTGTTGACAGCACGGAAACTCATGGAACCAGGGGGCCATTGTGACACTGCAGAGCCAGGGACACCATGGTGACACTGTGGAACCTCATGGAACCAAAGAGACCATTGGGACACTCTGGTGCCTCGTGGAATCAAGGAGAGCATTGTGAAACTCAGGGGCCTGTGGAACTGAGGGTCAGTGATCAAACTGTGGGGCCAAGGAACCAAGGAACCATGGTGACACTGTTGGGCCCATGGAACCAAGGGGCCATTGGGACACTTCAGGGCTCTGTGGAACCAAGGGGCCATTGGGACATTGCGAGGCCTCATGGAACCAAGGGGCCGTTGTGACACTGTGGGGCCTCATGGAACCAAGGGAACATGGAACAGGTCTGGCTGGGTTGGCCTCCCAGGGTCCACCTGACAGGTCCGTCCGACCTTGGCATTTCGAGGGCCACTGCTGATCTGCCCCTGAAGCACTGGGGCTCTGTGCTTTCCTTCCTATGGGAAAGAACCGTCCTTCTCCTCCAGGCGCCCATGGCCAGAATTGGGATTCCTCCTCCAAATTTCCTTATATGCAAAGATTGTTCCCAGATGAAATCTGCCAGGACAGACAGCTCTGGCTAGCTTGGCCACCTGGGGGCCACCTCTCATCTGCCTTTGAAACACTGGGACCATGTGCTGCTCTTTCCTATGGGAAGAAAGCACCTTTCATGTCCAGGCGCCCGTGGCCAAACTGGGAATCCACCTCCAGAATTCCCTATATCCAAGGATAGCTCCCTGACAAAAGCTGCCAGGATTGGCAGGTCTGGCTGGCCTTGGCTTCCTGAGGGCTGGCTCTTATCTGCCTTTGAAACACTGGGGATCCGTGCTTTCCTTCCTAACGAAAAGAACTCTTCTTCCTGACCAGGTGCCCATGGCCAGAACTGAGATTCCACCTCCAAAATTCCCTATATCCCAGGATTGTCCCCAGAGGAAAGCTGCCAGGAGAGACAGGTCTGGCTGGCTTGGCCTGTGGGTGGCCACCTCTCATCTTCTTCCAAAACACTTGGACTTTGCGCTTTTCTTTCCTATGGGAAAAACCGTTCATCTCGACCAGGCACCCATGGCCGAAATTGGGATTCCACTCCAACACTCCGTGTGTCCAAGGATTCCTCCCAAGTGAAAGCTGCCAGGACAGACAGGTCTGGCTGCCCTTGGCCTCTTGGGAGCTGCCGCTCACCTCTTTTGAAACACTGGGGCTCGGTGCTTTCCTTCCTATGGAAAAGACTTATCTACATAGAAATGGCCGAATTTGGGATTCCACCTCCAAAATTCCCTATATCCAAGGGTTGCTTTCAGACAAAATGTACCATGACAGAGGTGTGGCTGGCCTTGGCCTCTGATGGCCGCCTTTCATCTGCCCCTGAAACACCGGTGTTCCGTGCTTTCCTTCCTAAGAACCGTCCTTCTCCTCCAGGGGTCCGTGTCCAAAATTGGTATTCCACCTCTAAAATTCCCTATATCCAAGGGTCGCTCCCAGACAAAATCTGCCAGTACCATCTCATCTGGCTGGCCTTGGCCTCTGGTGACTGCCCCTCATCTGCCCCTGAAGCACTGGGGCTCGGTGGTTTCCTTCCTGTGGAGACCATGGGGACACGGTGAGGACCTTGTGGAGCCACGGAGACCATAATGACACTTGGGGGCCTTGTGAAATGAAGGGGCCATTTTAACCCTGTGGGGCACCGTGGATCCGTGGAGACCATTGGGACATTGCAGGGCCCCAGGGAATTGTGGAGACCATTGTGACACTGTGGGGCCCCACGGAGCAACGAGAACATGGAACAGGTCTGGATGCCTTGGCCTCTCGGGGGCCGCCTGACAGGTCTGCCTGACCTTGGAATGCTGAGGGCCGCTGCTCATCAGCCCCTGAAGTACTGGAGCTCCGTGCTTTCCTTCCTGTGGAAAAGAACTGTCCTTTTTTCAGATGTCCATGGCCAGAACTGGTACTGCCCTTACAGAAATTCCCTGTGTGCAAGGGTTTCTCCCAGACAAAAGCTGCCAGAACAGACAGCTCTGGCTGGCCTTGGCCTCTGGTGGTCACCTCTCATGTGCCCCTGAAACACCAGGGAGCTGTGCTTTCCCTCCTACAGAAAAGAACCATTCTTTTCATCAAGGCACCCATGGATGAAATAGGATTTGGCCTCCAAATTCCTGCAGAGCCAAGGATTGCTCCCAGCAGAAACTTCCAGGGGAGACAAGAGGCTGGTTTGGCCTCCCGAGGGCTGCCTCTTGTCTACCACCAAACACTGGGGCTCCGTGCTTTCCTTCCAGTGGAAAAGAACCGTCCTTCTCATCCAAGTGTCCATGGCCAAAACTGATATTCTACCTCCCAATTTCCATCTATCCAAGGATTGCTTCCAGACAAAAGCTGCCATTACAGACAGGTCTGGCTGGCCCTGGCCTCTGGGGATTTTCTGAGACTATGAGCAGAATGTTTTCATTTGGCAAACACCCAGAAGAGGGCCGAGAGATCTGCCAGGGTGGGGTTTGGAGGCCACAAGCCCAGGACCACTATATAGAGACAAAAGAGCTCCGTGCTCAGTGGAGTGGAGACTGAGGACAGCGGAGGAGAGCCCTGGGAGGGCTTGAAGGGCAGTTTGAGAGATGGTGGATCCTTTTGACACAGTAGAGAACAGCTGGGGAAAGAATTAATGCCAGGGGAAGCTGGAGAGGGCCAAGCTGGACATGAGGAGAAAGGAATTTCTGTGCCAGGGCAGGGCTGTGGTGCAACACATCCCCCAGAAGGAGTCTGGAGCAGCCCAAGGCTTTGTGTGCCAAGGCAGAGGCAGGCAGGAGGCAGAGCTGCCAGCAAAGGAAGGGGCCAGCCAGGTGGGGCAGCCGGGGGGATGAGGACAGCCTGCAGGGACAGAGGCGCAGGGCAGGGACAGCGTGGCACAGCCTGGGCTGGAGAGGGCAGAGGGATGGGCAGCAGCTGCAAGGCCCTGACAGAGCCAACTTGTGCAGCACTTGGGCCAAGCTGCTGGCCCTGGCCCTGAGGCCAGCAGGAGACAAGGGACCCTTGCAGCCCTGGGGCCTCAGGGCCTCCTTGTCCCTGCTCAGCAGCCTGGCAGGGGCTGCCCCATGGTGCTGCCCTTGGCACTGCCCAGCCCCACATCCCAGTGCCCCGGCAAGAGCCCTGAGCACTGAGGGAGGGACAGGATCTGCCTTGCCAGGGGCTGGGGCTCAGGCCTTGGCCCTTTGCATTCCTGAAACACATCCAGCTTTGCTCAGCATCAGAGACACCTTTCCCTTGCTTGTCCCCCCCTGTCATCACTGCCTGCAGTGTTCTGCTCTCACTGGAACCTGGGGACACTTTCTCAGTCTTGTCCCTCAGTGGCACCCATTAAAACTTCAAGAAACTTCAGTGTTTCACTTTAACTTCCGCGCAGGGGAACACAGAACAACCAATGGGGAACGAGGCTGACCAGGGGCAGGGAAACCCCATCTCTGTCCCAGGGCCCCTCTCCCAGGGCTACATGGCAGGGGGAGGAGACCCCGACATTTCACCCGTTTATTTTTAACAAAAGAGATGTAAAACTTAACATTGAAAACAACAAGAACAGTTTCAAAACAAAACAAGCCACCCTCCTGAGTCTTGAAATGTCCAAACAGATTCTCTGGAACATCTTAGGGCTGACAGAAGTGGGACAGAACTCTCTGAGCATGCTTTGTGGGGAAACTGAGGCAGGAGAGGGTTTCATTTCTTCCCTCCCCCTTTTCATCCCCTACTCGGCATTGGAAAGGGATTTTTGGGGAAACAATTGGCAAAGGTATGGTTTTGTGAGGGAAACCATGGATGAAAAAACAGATTGGGAATACACTGGGGGTAATAGGATATAGGCTAGAAGGGAAAGGTGGGATTAGGAAAGGGAGACTGTAGGGGGGGCTTATAATGGAGATACTGTCTAACATGACTGCGATTTTTAGCATATATACTGCCTTTTACAGGAACACCATCAGGCCCAGTGACTTTTGATGCTTGTAACCCTTTTCTACCTTGTATAATTTTGAATTCCACCACCTCTCCATCTCCCAAGCTTGGGATGCATTTTTCAGGGTTATTCTTTTTAATAGCAGTTCTGTGCACGAATATGTCTTGCTGGTTGTCACACCTTGTTATAAAACCATATTTTTGTTTAACATTATACCATTTTACTCTTCCTAAAACCTTAGCTACAACAATATTTTCCTTTTTCCGAGTGGCTGCTGTTTTCTGTCTCGCTGTGTTCTTGCTTTCTCTTTCGCTTGCTCCCGTGTTGGAATTGCCAGGGCTGCAAGTGCTGCCAGGGCCGCCGGAGCTGCTCGTGCCTGTGCGCTCTTCCCAGGGTCGCATTCGGGGCTGTGCGGGCCGGGCCGCGCCGCTCAGTTCTCTGTGCGTCGCCTCTTCTGGTCGCAGCTTCCCTGCTGATGCCAGGCGCTGCATCCACGTCTTGGCCGGGCCCCCGAACGACGACTCCCCCGTGCCCTGCTCCAGCGCGCGTTTCAGCTGGGTGTGGCTCTGCTCCACTGCCACCGCCACCAGCGCCGCCCGTGCGCTGCCCCTCTCGGCCGGGCGTTCACGGGGTTCACTCCACCACGCGCTGTGCGGGGCAGGGCGGGCACCGCCGGGTCGTGCCGCTCCCGCTGCGCCTCGCTCCACCGCCAACACTGCAGCTCGCGTGGCTCCGCCCGCGCTTGGGAACTGCCTCACTGCTGCTCGCAGAGCACTCGGTGCACATGGCCTGGGCCACACGGTCTCTGAGGCACACTTCCCTTCACCAAGACACAGCTGACATTGCTCAACAGTCGTGGTAATTAAATAATATTCATGAAAATATTCTTCCATCGGCATGTATTTTGACTCAAAAATAAACTGTGTCCAAATGGTGTTCCAAAAGTCTTTGGTAAGAATTAAATCCCAAGAAACATAGAAAAAGTTCTTAAACAACCATGCCAGGAAGTGTTTCAGTTCTCTTCGAGCTTGAATCAAGCTAAAATTTACAAATCGTTGTTCAAGAATCATTTTAAGATAAATGTCCATATGTGGCTCTGAGAGCCAAGAGTCTTCCCACGGTTCCTCCATAGTTTAGATATGGAATAGCAAAACAAAAGAAGAGGAATCCAAAGTTTCTTTATTCACACATCAGTCGCTTAGGGATCGGGGATGGTTCTGCTTGCAATTTTCTACCATTTGTTACAGTGAGGATACTGTAACAGGCGTATCAAACAAGTAGTCCCATGGAAAAGAAACATATATGGACCGATTCATGATAGATGTTGAAGAGAGATGTTTATTTTCCCAGCCTTATGGCCGGGGCTCTGCCGAGGAACTCCTCAATCCCCGGACCCGAGGGTCCTTGCCCGCGCAGGGGAACACAAAACAACCAATGGGGAACGAGGCTGACCAGGGGCAGGGAAACCCCATCTCTGTCCCAGGGCCCCTCTCCCAGGGCTACATGGCAGGGGGAGGAGACCCTGACAGTCCTCGGTTATTTTATTAACAGCTCTTCAATCCTGTACTATTCGGTGTGATCCATCAGGCTTTTTGACAGGTAAAATGGGAGTATTGAATTCAGATTGGCACTCATTCAAAAGTCCTAGCTGCAAAAAGTTTTCAATTACGGGGCTAATTCCTTCCCTGTTTTCCTTCTTCAAAGGATATTGTTTAACTCTAACTGGGTGTTTTCCTTCCTTAAGCTTAACTTGTACAGGGAGTGCATTCTTTGCTCTCCCTGCTATGTTAGAAGCCCATACCCCAGGCAATACTTGATCTATGATTTTCTTGCTAGTCCCTTCTTCATTTTCAACTTGGGTTTCATTTGCTGTCAACATCAGACTTAACAATTCTATGGATTGTTGATCTTTAACCTCCAAAGGAACTTCTCCATTTTTAAATACTATTTTTGCCTCTAGTTGCTCCAGTAAATTTCTTCCCAAAAGTGCTGACGGAGCATTAGGCATGTATAAAAACGTATGAATTCCCCGTTGCCTCCCAAGTTTCTATTGCAATGGTTTGCAGAAGTATGCTCTTTCAGATTGACCAGTTGCTCCCCTCACTGACACAGAATCATTTGTTCTTGGCATTAAAGCTTCATTTAGCACTGAGGATGTTGCCCCTGTGTCTATTAAAAACTCCATTTCTTTTTCTTGGTTCCCTAGTTTAATTAGAACCAGAGGGTCCCCTAGGGTGGGAACCTCCGGTGCCCTTCAGTCTTCTTTAGCACGAGCAGCCACCCCCTCCCTCACTTTCAAACATTCACCATACACGCTTCATCTTTCTCCGGCCGCCTCGTTGTGGCTCCAAACTCTTCTCTTGCTCCATGCTAAGCACGTCTCAACAAACCCTCATACATCAGTTCACACAGTTAAAACACGCTTCCCACACCATAAACACCCATGCCCTCTATGGCACAACAACCCTAGCCCCTGCTGACAACCTGTGCTCTCTACGGCACTACAAACAGGGATTTACCTTAACAACTGCTAGCCCCGAATTGGGAGCAAACAAGCTTTCTATGGCACAGCAAACTTAGAACACACCCACAACAGCATAAACAACTGTGCCCTCTACAGCACAACAAACAAGCATTTGCCTTTAAAACTGCTGGCCCCGAATTGCGAGCAAACCAAAACCAAGCCCTCCACGGCACAACAAACAGCAAAATCCCCTCTGCCGACAGGCACTGCCTGAGCCTCCCCGGCCCGGCACCGCAGCTCCACAAGTGGCCTTTAGCCGGCCACTGGACACCAGTGCAGCTTGCAGGCACACTACACAGGCACCAGCTGTGCGTGGGACGTCTCCCTCCGACTGACCAACGGCCTTTCATGACCACGCGTACGCCTTACAGGTCACTGTTCCACTGCTCCAGGAGTTTCTTTAAACACACCGTATTGTCCGGAGTTTCAGTAGTCAGGAGTCCTTGTCTGTTGCTGGATGGACAATCCGGGCAGCGGAGCCCTCTCTCCAGGAATATCCTGGGGCACCCCGAGGGGTCCACCAGCCCAGGCTGGTCTCACAGCCAAACAGAACTTACTCCTGGCTGGCTCACCAGAATGATTCATTAAATCCCGATATCCACGGACAAAAGACCCTCTAACTAATTAAAGTTAGAAAGTGGTGTGTTTATTCAGGCACCGGCGGGCGGCATGGGAGCAGCCTCCTAAAGACATGCCAGCCAAGTACAAGGTTCTCCATTCTCTATTTATTACTCAAAGTTTTACATCTTCTACATATGTATGAACCCAGCACCTCCCATCCTCTGCTTTGTATTAAAATGAGATCATTGGTCTTTCACGCATGCACAGTTTCTCTCTTGAATTGGGTCGGTGGTCTCGAATTGGGTCAGTGGTCCTGAAAGATGAAGTCAGGAATGTCTTCCTCACAGTGACCTTTTTACCTCCTGTTGGCAGGCCTTCATGACCTCTTGGAGCAGCCCAAGATCTCCTACTTTGGATTAATGATTATGAAACCCAGGTGCTGTTCCTGGTTCCATTGGTTTCAATTTGTTTCAATTTGTTTCAATTTGTTTTGATCAGAGTTCATTTATTCTGTTTCCTCCTACAAAACTTTAAACAATATATCATGGCAAAGAATACATCACTTAGCTCTAGCTTAGGCATCTACTAACCACTAACTTACCTTTGGTTTCTCTACTCTATAACTTAAATATAAAAATTTCTTCTAACTCTCAGTTAGAATTTTAACATTTTGGAACCTTGACTTAGTTGCACCGCGGGGAATCATGGAATCAAGGAGCCCATTGTGACACAGAGAGGCCGCATGGAACCAATGGTCCATTGTTACACTGCGGATTCAAGAAGACCATGGGGACAGCACAGAACCTCATGGAACCATACGTCCATTGTGACACAGCAGCGCCTCATGGACACAAGGGGACCATTGTGGCAAAGCAGGGCCTCATGGAACCATGGAGAGCTTGTGACACAATGGAACCTCATGGAGCCAAGGGTCCATGATGACTTTGTAGGGCCTCATGGAGCACAGGATCCATTGCGACACAGCAGGACCTCGTGGAACCAAGGAGCCTTTGTGATACTCCAGATGCGCATGGAAGCCAGGGTGCACTGAGACACAGCGGGGCCTTGTTGGAACCGAAGACACCTCTGCAAAAAGCAGGGGAGCTCATAGAACCAAGGAGTCCATTGTTACAATAGAAAACCAATGGAACCAAGGAGAACGTTGTGACACAGGGGTCCACATGAAGCCAAGGAGCCATTGTGACACTATCGGCCTCAATGGAAAAAGGACATTGTTGATAGCAATGAAGCTCATGGAAACTATGGGACATTGTGACACTGTAGAACCTCATGGAGCCAAGGAGACCACACAGAGGAACCTTTTGGAACCAAGGGGCCATTTTCACACTACGGAACCAAGGAGACCATTGTTGATGGTACAAACCTCATGGAACCAAGTGGCCATTGTTATACAGCGAGGCCTCATGGAACCAAGGGGCCATTGTGACACTGCAGGGCCCTGTGGAACCAAATATTCATTGTGACACAGTGGAGCTGCTTGTAACCAATTGCGATACTGCGGATCCAAGAGACCACGGGGACACTACGGCACTTCATGGAACCAAGGGGCTGTTGTGACACACCAAGGCCTCGTGGAACCAAGGAGAGCATTGTGGCAGAGCAGAACCAAGGAGGCCATTTGGACAGTATGGACCCTAAGGGAACCAAGGCTCCATTGTTATACAGCAGGGCCTCCTGAAACCAAGGAGCCATTGTGAACCTGTGGGGCATCATGGAGTCAAGGGCACCACTGCTACTGAAATCTGCTGGAGAGAAACCTTCTCACACAGTTTGGAGGATTTGAAAGCAGCTATTCTTTATTACAGCATGGTGGTCACTCGCGTGATCCTTCATGCATGTGAGTGCACTGAGCATGGAGTGACCAGAGTTTATATCAGACACACTGATTACATATTCATTAGTCCTTTGACTTTATTGGACATAGGTGTACCCCTTATCAGAAGTGCTATCTATTTCTCCAAGGCTCTGCTGTTCTGTCCTACCGTCCTTGATCAGAGTTAATGTTGTTCTGTCCTACTGTCCTTGTCACAGTGATCGCCCCACATGAGGGGTGTCTGCAACCACCCCCAGCCAATGGGCTTGGGGTGGGCAAGTGTTCCCAAGGGAACAGGGACGGGACAGCTGGGCTGGACTGACCCAAGGGATGTTCCATTCCGTGTCACACCATGATCAGCAAGAAACTGAGAGAAGCAGGATGTGGAGGAGATTAATTTCTATTGTAAGACATTTTTCTTTCAAACAGCACCTACACATACAGAACCCTCTCCTGCCACAAGGTGGTTGAACATTTTCCGCTGATAGGAGATTTCCTGTGCAGTTGCTTTGCCTCTGTTTGTGGCTTTTGCTTTTTGTGGTTGGTTTGTTTGTGGGGTTTTTGTGTTGTTGTGGGTGGGTTTTGCTTTGATATTTTTGGTTGGGTTTTGGTTTTTGTCCCTATTGATCTGTCTTTCTTCTGATGCATAAGTATATTCTCCCTTTTCTTGTGGTTTGGTTGGCACCTGATGGCAAGACAAATTGATCCAACTCAGTCCACCTGCCCAATTATGTTTTGCAGTCACCATTAACTAGATGAGTTTGGTCATCCCTGACTCTTGGCAGCATCCACAAAGGTGTTGAAAGTGCATTTCATCCCATTGTAGAGAGAATAGAAATGTTCCCCAGTGGTGCTCAAGGGCTGGCCACTGAGGGATGGCACCAGGGAGTGGCTGCCAAGAGGACTCTGGACCATGGCTGACATTTGACCCTCATTGTTCAGCCCAATTCCCACCCACCCCATGTTCCACTTCTTCAGCCCAGCTCCCACCAACCTGGCTCTGAGGAGACCCCAGCAGAGCCTGGCACAGGCCTGGCTGGAGTCTGGGCACACAACATGCCCTTCTTTGCCCTCCCACAGGGCTTCTGCAATCCCTGCCTTGTCCTGCCAGTGCCTGCAATGGCTGCAGGAGGATTTGCCACATGCCCTTCCCTGCTGAGCCTGACCAGTCTGGGACTCTCCCAACACCTGGATGAGAAGGCCAGTTCTTTCCCATAGGAAGGAAAGCACAGGGCCCTGGTGTTTCAGGGGCAGATTAGAGGCAACAACCAGAGGCCAAGGCCAGCCAGAGCTGTCTGTCCTGGCAGCTTTTGTCTGGGAGAAACCCTTGCATATAGGCAATTTTGGAGGAGAAGTAGCAGTTTTGGCTACGGGTGCCTGGATAGGAGGGATGATTCTTTTCTGTAGGAAGGAAAGCCCAGAGCCCCAGTGTGTGAAGGCAGGTGATAGCCAGCTCTCAGGGAGTCAAGGGCAGCCAGACTTGTTGGTAATGGCAGCTTTTGTCTGGGAGCAATCCCTGGATATAGGGAATTTTGGAGGCAGAATCCCATTTCAGCCATGGGCACCTGGATGAGAAGAACAGTTCTTTTCCCTTGAAGGAAAGCCCAGAGCCCCAGTTTCAGGGGCACATGAAAGAGACCCTTGACATGCCAAGGTCACTTGGAGCAGTCGGGCCAAGCCAACCACACCTGTTACCTGTTCCCTCGGATCCACGGGGCCCCACAGTGTCACAATGTTGGTGTCATATTTGGTCCTTGGCTCCATGAGGCCTCGCTGTGTTACACTGGCCTCTTGTTTCCATGGGGCCCCACAGTGTCCCAATGGTTCCCCCCATGCTTCCATGGGGCCTTGCAGTGTCACAGGGGTCTCCTTGGTACCGCAGTATCACAATGGACTCTCGGTTCCATGGGGATTGACAATGTCAGAAGGGTCTCCTTGATTCCACAAGGTCCTGCAGAGCCCCTTGATTCAAGGAGGCCTTGAAGTGTCATAATGGTCTTCTGAATTCCATGAGGCCCCGCAATATCACCATGGACCTTTGATTCCATGAGTCCCCACACCATTCCATGAATCCTTAGTTCCATGGGGCCCTGTAGTGTCACAATGCTCTCCTTGGTTCCATGGTGCCATACAGTGACACAACGGCCCCTTGGTCGAAGAAGGTCCCATAGTGTCACAATGGTTCCTTGCTTCCATGAGGCCTTGTAGTGTCACATGGGCCCACAAAGTGTCACAAGGGCCCCTTGGTTCCATTGAGCCCCACAGGATCACTATGGTCACCTTGGTTCCACAAGGCCCTGAAGTGCCACAAGGGTCCTTTGGTTTCACAAGGCCTCAAAGTGTCAAAATGGCCCTTTGGTTTCACGAAGCCCAACTGTGCCACGATGCACCCTTGGTTCTACAGTGTGACAATGCCCCTGTCATACATGAAATCCCTATTTGTGCTTGGTCTTTGCATATTAAGTGTTTTAATTAATTAATTTTGAGTTAAATATTTTTAAATTGAATGTTAAAATTAACCCATCAGCCCAGGTACAAAAATCAAGTTCCCTTTTCAGTGTTTTCAATTGATCAAAGTAGTTTACTAAGAGAGCTGCACCCTTCCCAGTTAAAGATTCCCCAGTTAAAAATCCCAACTTATGCTCCCCTTTCAAACTTCAAACCACCTGTACACCATAAGAGTTATCTTTCCTGTGTTTACTGTATACTTTTACAAGTGTTTTAAGATGTGTTGGATGTATTTTAATACTTTTTTTAGGTGTTTTTACTTGCACTTGGGTTCCAAGATTAACTTCAAAAACCCCAGTTCTAACAGCCAGCAGCTATTTTTAGCCCCATAGCAGGTACCCTATAGGCAAGCTCCATGGCAACCTGAATTTTAATGAAGGCATTTTAGCACCCTTATCTGAACTAATACCCCCCCTCTGACAACGATGAGCCATTGGTGGACGGAGATGATCTATCAAAGGCAAAGCACCAATCACTTTAAACCGAAGGGGTGGGCTGTGGGTGGGCTGTGGGCGGGCTGTGGGCGGACTGGGGTGGAGCAAAGACACTATAAAACAACGAGACAGAGAGGCGGTCTCTCTCTCTCTCTCTCTCTATCTGTGGGCTAGCTGTGGTGGATGCCAGTGCTGGGCGTTAAAAGCCTTACTCCTATTAAGGAGCCTTTCATAATTTTTTTCCTGACTTTTGGACCAGCTAAAAGTCAGCCCAGCACTGCAAGTCCTTTTCTCTACCTGAGGTCCAGTGCTGTCTCAGCCAGAAGATCTCAAATCCCTGCGCTCCTGGGGCATACCATCTATCGAGCCATAGGATCCCAAATTTTTATATTTTTCTAATTTCTGTAATTTTTCAATTTTTCTGTTTTCAATAAATTATTTTAATTTTTTTTACTTAGAGTTGTCTCATTTCTCACACCCCCTTGGACCCTTGGAGCCTCACAGTGTCACTATTGTGCCCTTGGTTCCATGAGGCCTAAAAGTGCCATAATGGTCTCCATGGTTCCATGAGGCACCGCTGGTTCACAATGGCCTCCTTGGTTCCATGGTGTCACAATGGCCCCTTGGTCCCATTTAGCCCCAAACTGTCAATGATGCCCGATAGTGTCACAATGGACCCCTTGATTCCATGAGGCCCCACTGTGCTATAATGGCCCCTTGGTTATAGGAGGCTCTGCAGTGTCACAATGGCCCCATGGTTCCAGCGGGTCCCAAAGTGTCATCATGGTCTCCATTGTTCCATGAAGCCCCACAATGTCACTGTGGTCCCCTTGGTTCCACAGGGCCCACAGTGTCACAATGGACCCTTGGTTCCATGAGGTTCCTCAGTCACAAGGGTCTCCTTGGATCTGCAGAGTCACAATGGCCCATTGGCTCCATGTGGCCACTCTGTGTCACAGTGGCTCATGGTTCCATGAGCGTTCATACTGTCAGCAACCATCTCCTTGGTTCCACAGTGCCACCATGGATCCTTGGATCTGCACTATGACAATGGACCATTGGTTCCATGGGGTCCCACAGTGTCACTGTTGACTCCTTGGTTCTGTGAGGCTCCGCTGCCACCAAATCTCCAAAATATCAGCATAAGACTCCTTAACACTGATTTGGTGTTAAAGAGAGCACCATTTATTCAGGCCTGAGCTCCAGCAGGGGATAACTCCTAACCTTACGTGGACACGTGACTCTACAAGTGTGTTGCTCACATACAGTCGCTACATGCGTATTACAATTCACCCATTTCCTTAAAACCCACCCCAAGTTCCCAGATTCAGTCCTTGTTTTTTCTAGCACTGCACCCTTGAGCCAGGTGTCTTCTTCTTCTCTTCCAACCGTCCCTGCTGGGAAAGCAGCCCCTGCATGCCTTGTTCCTCTGCTAAAAGTTCACAGACACGGTAAAAATTGAATGAACCCTTTTGGTATCAAGCCCAAGGCTTTGTGTGCCAAGGCAGAGGCAGGCAGGACGCAGAGCTGCCAGCAAAGGAAGGGGCCAGCCAGGTGGGGCAGCTGGGAGGATGAGGACAGCCTGCAGGGACAGAGGCACAGGGCAGGGACAGCGTGGCACAGCCTGGGCTGGAGAGGGCAGAGGGATGGGCAGCAGCTGCAAGGCCCTGACAGAGCCAACTTGTGCAGCACTTGGGCCACGGCTGCTGGCCCTGGCCCTGAGGCCAGCAGGAGACAAGGGACCCTTGCAGCCCTGGGGCCTCAGGGCCTCCTTGTCCCTGCTCAGCAGCCTGGCAGGGGCTGCCCCATGGTGCTGTCCTGGGCACTGCCCATCCCCACATCCCAGTGCCCCGGCAAGAGCCCTGAGCACTGAGGGAGGGACAGGATCTGCCTCGCCAGGGGCTGGGGCTCAGGCCTTGGCCCTTTGCATTCCTGAAACACATCCAGCTTTGCTCAGCATCAGAGACACCTTTCCCTTGCTTGTCCCCCCCTGTCATCACTGCCTGCAGTGTTCTGCTCTCACTGGAACCTGGGGACACTTTCTCAGTCCTGTCCCTCAGTGGGAGTGGAGGAAGCTCAGATTTGCACGAGGCTGCTCTGAGTGCCAGGGGTTGGATGAGGGAAATGGTGGGGTGGGGGTAGGGACAAAGTGTGATTGATTGTCAGCCATAAAGGGCCTTGATGTTCAGATCTATTGAGACTGCATTAGGAGGAGCCAGGATCAATATCAGCTGGAGATCCCCAATATCAGTTGTCTGGGTTTTGAAAGACAGGTGTCTGCTAAGGAAGGCAGAGGCCCCCCTTGAAGTGGCAGATATAACCCCTTTTTCCCTCCAAGTTATTATATTTTGAAACAAACCCAGTGCCAGCCTTCTCGGCTGTCAGGCCCTTTCCCCTCGGGTGCAGTTCCGCTCGCAGCCGGCAGGGGCGCTGGCGGCTCCCGGTGAGCAAGGCAGGTGCGATGGTTCCCCCGCGGCTGCAGGGGGCGCTCCGGAGCGAGCTCGGGGAGCACGCGGCACCGGTGCCCTGGGATCCCGGGGAAGGATGGAACAAAGGCTTCCCAAACCGCTGGGCAGCCGATCCCGGACTCTCGGGAACAGCAGGCTGGAGCGATAGGGACGAACGCAAATCCCGGGTGGCAGGCGAGATGTATCCAGATGGGAGAACCCCACGGATGCCCAGGCAGGCAGGGCGAGCAGGGCTACAGCGTAGGGAAAACTCGAAGCAGCAGCAGTGGGGCAGGGCAGCCACAGCTCGGCCTCCAGCAGGGCAGGGAAAGCGGCTTTTGGGGTCCCGGCGTTGTTTCCAGCAGGAAGAGAAGAACGGCCAAAAAGAAAGAAGCAGCAGCTCCTTTCTCTCCAGCTTCTCTCTCCGGACGCTCAGAGCAAACTGACCCCACACCCAGGTGTAGACAAAGGAGTAGCCAGGCCCTCCCCACTCCCTTTTTTTGTCTTTCTTAAGTAAAGCTATTTGTCCCCTAGCAACATGCATATGGGAGAAAATTCCTTTAACAGAAAAAAACCCTAAGACTAAACTAAAACCCCAGCATCAGTGTATTACAGGAAGAAGGTAAACAGGGCACAGAAGAGAAATCATTTCTCCTTGTATTGTTACCACAGTACATTCACTTTGAATAGACTTCTGAAATCTGTCTAATTAGCCACAAAAGAATTGAAGGCAGAAATGATTCCCAGGGGCTTGTCCTGTTAGGGTGTTTTGAATTGTTAATGTGTAAACAGGAAAAGAACAAACTGGGGAAAAGATACTATTTCATTAATTTTTTAATATAACACGTTCACTTTGAAAACACTTCTGGAATCACTCTAATTAACACAAAAGAATTGGAGACCTCAATCATTCCCAGGGCTTGTCTTATTAGGGTGTTTTGAATGTTAATGGTCCTTTGGCACTGAATTCCTGACCTGAAGAGCTGAAGGCTGAAGAAGCCTCTGCAGAAGTAAAATGGAGCAGCAACCTGCAAGTTGCTGAGGATGTCAGCAGCCCCCACTGAGGCCATCGCTGCCAAGAGACCGTGGGGGCACTGAGCAGACAAGGAGAGCGTCCCTGGGGCTGGGGAAGCAGAACTCAGAGGCACCCCCGGCTCCAGGTGGGAAATGGGCTCTGGGATGGGGCTGTGAAAGCCCTGCCTGGGCTTGGCCAAGCAGCACAGCCAAGCCCTGACCCCATCCCCTGGCAATGGGCATTTGGTGGCCTCACAGGATGCTCGTGGCTGTCCTGCAGCACTGGGATGTGGGGTGTGGGATGGGGAGGGCAGGAGAGCAGCAGGAGCCCTCCAAAGCTCTGTGGGCTGTGGGAGGAGGCCACAAGCCCTGGGGCTGGCAGGAACTGGTGTCTGCTCATGGGCCTCAGTGCCAGGGACAGCAGCCACAGCCAGGGCACACAAATCTCACTGCTGGGCTGATGAGGCTGACAGCTGGACTGGGGCCTCACAGAATGAGACCTAAAGACAGTCAGAATTGACCCGTGAGAATATGACAGGGACATTTTGCAGCTTCAGTGAAAGCCACAGAGAAGGCCAAGAAGATAATCCATGAGAGAAGATGATCTGGACACAAGGAGAGGATGTTCTTGTAATGGGACATTGAGAGTGTACAAGGAAGAGCTTGTGGATCATATGTAGCAGCTCTACCTTTGCTTGTACAGCTGATTGTTTTACTGCCTGAATGGTCATTGCTTGTTAGACAGCCTTGTCATTGTTTGCCCAGCAGCCAATCTCAATAGGCCACAGCCATTGTGAAGAGGTGTAAGAATAGCAGGAGAGAAAATCAAAACTTCTACCACTTTTGGATTACAACAAGTGTGTGCTGTTCTGTCCGCCTGCACAAAAGCCACAGCAGACTTTGGCCGATTCAAGAGACTTATTTGGAGAGTTCCTTGGGAAGCAGCACTTAAAAACAAAGGGGTCCAGGAAAGATGGAAGTGCTTCAGAACAGAAATCTTGAAGGCGCAGGAACAGACTGTCCCTGTGTGCCAAAAGATGAGCCAAGGAGGAAAACAAACAGCCTGGATGGGCAAGGAGCTTTTGAAGGCACTAAGGGAAAAAAGAGGGTGCATCACCTTTGGAAGGAGGGTCAGGTATAGCAGGAAATGTTTAAGGGAGTTTTTAGGTCATGTAGGAAGAAAATAAGAGAGGCAAAAGCCCAGTTAGAACTCAATCTGGCCACTTCTGTGAAGGACAATAAAAAAATACTTTTATAAACACATTAATGGCAAAAGGAAGGGCAAGGAGAACCTCCATTCTCTGTTAGATGGGGGAGGGAATTTAGAAAATAAAGATGAGGAAAAAGCTGAGCTACTTAACCGGGATGAGGGAGCTGCTGGATGAGCTCCCCAAGTGTGGATTTCAGTGTCTTCACTGATGATCTGGATGAGGGCATTGAGTCCACCACCAGCCAATCTGCAGATGCCACCAAGCTGGGTGCGAGTGTGGATCTGCTGGAGGGTAGGAGGGCTCTGCACAGGGACCTGCACAGGCTGGATCCAGGGCCCAAATCCAACCATGGGAGGTTCAACAAGACCAAGTGCCAGGTCCTGCACTTTGGCCACAACAACCCCTGCAGCGCTACAGGCTGGGGACAGAGTGGCTGGACAGCGGCCAGGCAGAAAGGGACCTGGGGGCACTGATGGACAGCAGGCTGGACATGAGCCAGCAGTGTGCCCACGTGGCCAAGAAGGCCAATGGCTCCTGGCCTGGATCAGGAATGGAGTGGCCAGCAGGACCAGGGCAGGGATTCTTCCCCTGGACTGGGCACTGGTGAGGCCGCACCTCAAGCGCTGTGTCCAGTTCTGGGCCCCCAATTTAGGAAGGACATTGAGGGGCTGGAGCATGTCCAGAGAAGGGCAACAAGGCTGGTGAGGGGTCTGGAGCACAAGTGCTGTGAGGAGTGGCTGAGGGAGCTGGGGTTGTTTATCCTGGAGAAGAGGAGGCTCAGGGGAGACAAGGAGGTGTCAGGGCACGGCTTGGGCTTGATGATGTCCAAGGTCTTTTTTCCAGCCTGGTTAATTCTGTGATTCTCTGAAACCCCCCTTGAAGCAGCTGCAGGATGAGCCCTGGGCCTCCTCTTCAGAAGGTCCAGCAGCCCCTGTCCCTCAGCTTCTCCACACGGGCCCCAAAGCCCATCCTGTCAGTCCTGCAGAGCCTCTCCAGCTCCTCCTCCCTGCCCCACAACAGGGAGCCCCACAGCCAGACACAGCAGCCCAGATGTGCCCCCCTGGCCTCTGGTGCCTCTGGCAAGAGAACAGCTCGAGGCACTGAAGGGCCCTGCAGACAATTCCTGCAGCACTTGTAGGATGATCCTGCTCCCCAAGGGACGTTCCCGTGGTGCCAAGGCAGGAACTGCAACGGGGAGTGGGGCCAGAGAGGAAAGGGCAAACAGGGCTGGGCTGTTTGCAGGGGAGGGGACAGGGATGGGCAAGAGCAAGAAATGTGGAGCAGGAGAGAGGAAAGAAAGCAAAGGTGAAGCAGAGGAAATGCTCAGGGCTGTTTGGGGGTGGCTGCCAGGCAGCCCTGGCTCTGAGCAACAACGTCTGCAGTGGGACAGGAAACTCAGAGCTGATGGGAACAAACTTTCTGGCTGACTTGAGAGGCCCCGACAAAGCTGAGAGGTTTCCCTGCCGTCCCCCAGCCCTTGCTGGCCCCCAGGGGCTGATGGCATTTGTGCTCACTCAGGTTCATCTCCCCACAGCAACAGCGTGGGGTGCTCACGCCTGGGCTGTGCAGTGCAAACAGGGGCTCCTGAGCCAGTCCTGCCGTGTGTGTGCCTGCAAGGATCCAGCCCCTCTGGGAGCTGGGCAGAGGCCAGGGCTGCAGAGGGGGGATGTTGCTGGCAGCTGCATGAGGCCGCTCTGGGACGCTGCCCGGGGGTGTCCAGCGCAGGGGGGATGGATCAGCCCCTGCTCTGCTGCTCCTTCCCAGCTCCCCCAGGGACCCTGCAGAGCACCAGCCCTGCTGGTTGCCCCCACCCTGCCCACGGCCACCCTGGGGCTGCTCACGGGGGTTTTCTCTGCTGAGCACTGGCCTGGGCGTGCTCTTGAGAGAGCCTAGGCAAGGAGCCTGGAGCCCCCAGGCCCTGCCCTGAGGCGTCAGCGCTGCCCCAGCAGTGCCCATGGCCTGTCCCTGCTGCAGCCCCGGCACTGCCAGCCCAGGGCTGGGAGCGAGCCCCAGAGCACTCAGGCCCTGCAGCAACACGAGGGGCAGGAGGGCAGCGGGGCAGTGGCACGGGAGCAGCACTGGCAGCACCAAGGGCTGCTGCTCCTGGCCACAGCTGCTGTGCCCCCCTGAGCTGCCCCCAGCTCTGCACACAGACATTGCTGCTGCAACTCCACACAAGGCAACTAAAGGGGCATCTCTGCTGGAAACTTTGCTGGCACATCCTTGAGTTCATTTAAAGGCACCGAGAGCACAGCTCCTCATTGACACAGGCTGGGGCCACAGCCAAGGTGCAGAGAAACAAAAGGAGAAACGGAAGAAAGATTGCCCTTGCTTTGTGGACAACAATAAATAAGTGAAGAGAGAAAAAATAACCCCAGAACCAAACCAACAAGAACTATCAAAGATGAGTTTTATAAGAAGTGATTTGCAGAACTTGGCAACCAGTTTAATGTTTCTTACATCGTCCAGCAATCAGTGTCCACACTGCAGCCTTGAGCTCCTGGTTCCTCAGGCTGTAGATGAGGGGGTTCAGGGCTGGAGACAGCACCAAGTACAGAAGTGACAGGGCCAGATCCAGGGATGGGGAGGAGATGGAGGGGGGCTTCAGGTAGGCAAAAATGACAGTGCTGAGAAACAGGGAGAGCACGGCCAGGGGTCATCAGTGGTGGTGGGACCGTGGTGGGTTCAACCTGAGGGTGCCACCCAGTGGGTGTCACCCAACGCTGGTGGGATCATGGTGGCTTCAGCCTAAGGGTGTCATCAACTCTGGTGGGACCATGGTGGCTTCAACCTAAGGGTGTCACCCAATGGGTGTCACCCAACATCAGTGGGATCATGGTGACTTCAATCCAAGGGGTGTCACTCAACGCTGGTGGGACCATGGTGGCTTCAACCTAACGCTGTCACCCAGTGCTGGTGGGATCGTGGTGGCATCAAGCCAAGGGTGTCACCCAATGTGTGTCACCAACGCCGGTGGGACCGTGGTGACTTCAACCCCAAGGGTGTCACCCAGTGGGTGTCACCAACGCTGTGGGACCATGGTGGCATCAAGCCTAGGGTGCCATCCAATGGGTGTCACCCAACACCGGTGGGATCATGGTGATTTCAACCCCAAGGGTATCACCCAGTGGGTGTCACCCAGTGCTGGTGGGGTCATGGTGGCTTCATCACCTAAGGATGTCACCCAATGGGTGTCACCCATGCTGGTGGGACCGTGGTGGCTTCAACCCCAAGGGTATCACCCAATGGGTGTCACCCAATGCTGGTGGGACCATGGTGGCTTCAGTACTGTCAGCCAACACTGGTGGGACCGTGGTGGCCTCAATCACCAGAGGTGTCACCCAATGGGTGTCACCCAATGTTGGTGAGACCATGGCGACTTCATCCCGATGGGTGTCACCCAACTTTAGTGGCATGGTGGTGGCTTCATCCCCAGGAGGTGTCACCCAGTGGATGTCCCCCAACACCAGTAGGACCATGGTGGCTTCAACCCCAAGAGGCCTCGCCCAATGGGTGTCACCCAACATGGGTGGCACCGTGGTGGCTTCAACCCAATGGGTGTCACCCAGCATTGATGCCTCCAACCCCAAGGGGTGTCACCCAACAGGTGTCATCCAACACTGGTGGGACCATGGTGGCTTCAACCCTAAGGGGCATCACCCAATGCCGGTGGCTTCAACCCCCAGAGGTGTCACCCAATGGGTGTCACCCAACACCAGTGTGACCGTGGTGGCTTCAACCTCCAGAGGTGTCACCCAATGTGTGTCACCCAACACCAGTGTGACCATGGTGGTGGTCATCCCCCAATGCTGCTGGGACCGTGGTGGCTTCCACACCAAGGGTTGGTTGTCACCTAACGCTGGTGGCTCCAGCCCCAAGGGGTGTCACCGAATGGGTGTCACCCAACACCAGTGGGATCCTGGTGGCTTCATCCCCAAGGCTTGATCATCGCCCAACACGTGGTGGCTTCAACCCAGTGGGTGTCACCCAGCATTGGTGGCTCCAACCCCAAGGGGTGTCACCCAATGGGTGTCACTCAGCATTGGTGGCTCCAACCCCAAGGGGTGTCACCCAGTGGGTGTCACCCAACGCTGGTGGGACCATGGTGGCTTCAACCCCAAGAGGTGTCACCCAATGGGTGTCACCCAACACTGGTGGGACCATGGTGGCTTCAACCTCAAGAGGTGTCATCCAATGGGTGTCACCCAACACTGGTGGGACCATGGTGGCTTCAACCTCAAAGCTTGGCTGACACCCAACACCAACATGACCATGGTGGCTTCAACACCCTTGGGTGTCACTCAGCATTGGTGGGATCATGGTGGCTTCAACCCAATGGGTGTCACTCAATGCTGGTGGGACCGTGGTGGCTCCAACTCCAAAGGGTGTCACCCAATGGGTGTCACCCAACGCTGGTGGCACCATGGTGGCTTCAACCCCAAGGGGTGTCACCCAATGGGTGTCACCCAACACTGGTGGCACCATGGTGGCTTCAACCCCAAGAAGTTTCACCCAGTGGGTGTCACCCAACGCTGGTGGGACCCTGGTGGCTTCAACCCTAAAAGGTGTGACCCAACAGGTGTCACCCAACGCTGGTGCCACCGTGGTGCCTCCAAGCCAACCGTGACCTTCTGGATGAAGCCATCGCTGCCCCCAGCATGGAACGAGCTGAGCTTTGGATTGGATCCAACCCAACCCAACCCAATTCAACCCAATCCAAGCCAACCCAACCTTCCATGACCTCCGGGCCAATCCCGCTGAGAAGATCCGAGTTTTTTTGGGACCATCCCAACCTCTGGAGCTCCCCGGATGTTTGAGGAGCAGCTACTGACCTGGGCCCCGTCCGCCTCAGCCTTCAGGAGCTCGCTGGAGCCCAGCTGGTTGCAGTAGAGCCCTGGCGGTTGCAGCGCCGCATCTGGGACCTGCCGGGAGCAATAGCCGTGCTCAGCCGCCATTCCGGCACCTCGGAAAGGCGCCCAGAGCCCTCCTAAGCGGAGTTCGGGGGGATTTTGGGAGGAGATCCCTGTGGATCGGTGGGTGGGGGATCCCGGTGGGGGTTTGGGATCGGCTCTGCCGTTTTTCCCCACGTCCTTCGCTCTTGTTGCCATCCTATAGCCAGCTGTTCCCGATCCCGTTCCCGATCCCATTCCTGATCCCATTCTCTATTCCCAGCTCCCACAGATCCACAGCCCCATTCCCGATCCCATTCCCGATCCCATTCCCAGCTCCCATTCCCAATCCCATTCCCTATTCCCAGCTCCGAGCAATCCATGGTTCCATTCCCAATCCCATTCCTGATCCCGTTCCCTATTCCCAGATCCCCAGGCATCCATGGCCTCATTCCCGATCCCATTCCCGATCCCATTCCCGATCCCATTCCCTATTCCCAGCTCCCAGGAATCCACAGCCCCATTCCCAATCCCATTCCCGGTCCCATTCCCAATCCCATTCCTGATCCCATTCCCTATTCCCAGCTCTGAGGAATCCATGGCTCCATTCCCAGTCCCATTCCCGATCCCATTCCCAATCCCATTCCCGGTCCCATTCCCTATTCCCAGTTCCCAGGAATCCACAGCCCCCAGGGATCCATGGCTCCATTCCCAGTCCCATTCCTGATCCCATTCCCGATCCCATTCCCTATTCCCAGCTCCAAGGAATCCACGGCTCCATTCCCAATCCCATTCCCGATCCCATTCCCTATTCCCAGATCCCCAGGGATCCATGGCCTCATTCCCGATCCCATTCCTGATCCCATTCCCTATTCCCAGCTCCGAGGAATCCATGGCTCCATTCCCACTCCCATTCCCGATCCCATTCCCAATCCCATTCCCTATTCCCAGCTCCCAGCGATCCACGGCCCCATTCCCAATCCCATTCCCAATCCCATTCCCAATCCCATTCCCTATTCCCAGCTCCCAGCGATCCACGGCCCCATTCCCAATCCCATTCCCAATCCCATTCCCGATCCCATTCCCGATCCCATCCCCATTCCCACCTCCGCACTTATCCACAGCCCCATTCCCAATCCCATTCCTGATCCCATTCCTCATCCCATTCCCTATTCCCAGCCCCCAGGGATCCACAGCCCCATTCCCGATCCCATTCCCGATCCCATTCCCTATTCCCAGCTCCCAGCGATCCATGGCTCCATTCCTGATCCTATTCCCGATCCCGTTCCCTATTCCCAGATCCCCAGGCATCCATGGCCTCATTCCTGATCCCATTCCTGATCCCATTCCCAGCTCCCATTCCCGATCCCATTCCCAATCCCATTCTCTATTCCCAGCTCCCAGGAATCCACAGCCCCATTCCCAATCCCATTCCCAGTCCCATTCCCAATTCCATTCCTGATTCCATTTCCACTCCCATTCCTGATCCCATTCCCCATTCGCAGCTCCCAGGGATCCATGGCTCCATTCCCAATCCCATTCCCGATCGCATTCCCTATTCCCAGCTCTGAGGAATCCACAGCCCCATTCCCAATCCCATTCCCGGTCCCATTCCCAATCCCATTCCTGATCCCATTCCCTATTCCCAGCTCTGAGGAATCCATGGCTCCATTCCCAGTCCCATTCCCGATCCCATTCCCAATCCCATTCCTGGTCCCATTCCCTATTCCCAGTTCCCAGGAATCCACAGCCCCCAGGGATCCATGGCTCCATTCCCAGTCCCATTCCCAATCCCATTCCCAATCCCATTCCCGGTCCCATTCCCTATTCCCAGCTCCCAGGAATCCACAGCCCCCAGGGATCCATGGCTCCATTCCCAGTCCCATTCCTGATCCCATTCCCAATCCCATTCCCTATTCCCAGCTCCGAGGAATCCACGGCTCCATTCCCAATCCCATTCCCGATCCCGTTCCCTATTCCCAGATCCGCAGGGATCCATGGCCTCATTCCCGATCCCACTCCTGATCCCATTCCCAGCTCCCATTCCCGATCCCATTCCCAATACCATTCCCTATTCCCAGCTGCGAGGAATCCATGGCTCCATTCCCACTCCCATTCCCACTCCCATTCCCGATCCCATTCCCTATTCCCAGCTCCCAGCGATCCATGGCTCCATTCCCAATCCCATTCCCGATCCCATCCCCATTCCCACCTCCGCACTTATCCACAGCCACATTTCCAATCCCATTCCCGATCCCATTCCCTATTCCCAGCTCCCAGGGATCCACAGCCCCATTCCCAATCCCATTCCCGATCCCATTCCCTATTCCCAGCTCCCAGCGATCCATGGCTCCATTCCCGATCCCATTCCCAATCCCATTCCCGATCCCATTCCCTATTCCCAGCTCCCAGGGATCCACAGCCCCATTCCCGATCCCATTCCCGATCCCATTTCCTATTCCCAGCTCCCAGGGATCCACAGCCCCATTCCCAATCCCATTCCCGGTCCCATTCCCTATTCCCACCTCCCAGGGATCCATGGCCCCATTCCCGATCCCATTCCCAATCCCATTCTCGATCCCATCCCCATTCCCACCTCCCAGGGATCCATGGCCCCATTCCCAATCCCATTCCCGATCCCTTTCCCATTCCCATTCCCATTCCCATTCCCATTCCCATTCCCAATCCCAATCCCATTCCCGATCCCATCCCCATTCCCACCTCCCCACTTATCCACAGCCCCATTCCCGATCCCATTCCCATTCCCACCTCCCCATTTATCCACAGCCCCATTCCCGATCCCATTCCCAATCCCATCCCCATTCCCACCTCCCCACTTTTCCACAGCCCCATTCCCAAAGCCTGGAACTTCTCGGCCTCTCCCTTCACCCCCAAGACCACCCCGGCTCCAACGCTTCCATCCCATTCCCAACACCGCCCTTGGGATCCCTCAGGATCTGCGGCCGTTCCGCCGGCGGCGCCGGGCCGGGACTGACCTGCTCCGAGCACATGGAATTCATGCCGGACATCATGGAATTCATGGCCATGGTCCCACCCATGGGGTTGATGCTCTGCACGCCGGAGCCGCCGCCGGCCATGGACACGGTGATGCTCATGTTGTTGTACATTCCCTGCGGAGCCGGCGCCGCCGGAGCCGCTCCCGCCTGGCTGAACATGCTGGAAAACAGGGAACGGCTTCAGCGGGATGTCGGGAATGGCTGAGGAGCAGGGAGGAGGTCACACCATTCCCAAATGCCAAAATGGTGCCGTGGCAAGGAGGTGAAATTCCAGCACCTTCCGATCTGGGCATCATCCAGGATGATCCCAGGGGTGCTCCAGACTTTCCCTGGGCACTGCCAGGGATCTGGGGATTCCCTGGGAATTCCAGCCCAGCCGGGAATTCCTTCCCAAGATCCCAGCCCGAGCTGCCCTTTCCCAGGGAAATCCCTCCATTCCCGCCTCTCCCAGCCTGCCATTGGATCCAGCCCCATCCCGACTCCTCTGCGGGAAGGAATTCAGCCTTCAGGCCCTTCCCTGGGAATCTCGGCACTCCAGGAAGGCTCTCCCTTCCCTTTCCCATCCCCGACTTCCAGAAAAACCCCTGGGCATGGATTCGGAGCCTCCTGGATCCCAGAATCCCGGAATGCTTTGGCTGGGATCCACGCAGCTTCAATCCCATCCCATTCCAAGGCCGGCACCTCCCCCGATGATCCCAGGCTGCTCCAGCCTTTCCTTGGACACTGCCAGGGATCCGGGCATTCCCTGGGAATTCCAGCCCAGCTGGGAATTCCTTCCCAAGATCCCCCCCATTCCCACTGGGATCCGGCCGTTCCCTGTTTCCCCTCTTCCCAAATCCCTCTCCCGCTCTCCTTTCCCTCCGGAAAAGCCACCACAGATTTCCCCGGATCTTCCCCTTCCCCACCCCAACCTCCACCTGGAAAACCCCAATTCCCACCTGGATCAAGGATCCTGGCCAACATTCCCTGCGGAATTCCCAACCCTTCCCCACCTGGAATTGCTCCAGCTGGTGCCTCCTCCCCACGAAGGCGTTGAGGTGCTGGAAAAGGACATCCAGGAATCCCCGGAGATCCGAGGGCAGGAATTTCTGGGCCAGCTGCTCCAGAGGGATGAAGGGGGGGATGGAATGGCGCTGGATGCGGAATTCCCGGGATTCCGGCCGCACAAGCAGCTCCAGGTGGAAGCGATCCAGGAAGGAGCTCTCGAAGGCCGTGTGGAAGGAGAAGGAGATGCCGTGCTTGGAGAGCTTCCCGCTGATCCCTGGGAATTCTGGGATAGGGAATGGGCCAGGGAATTCTCCGGGAATGCTCCGAGGGAGCGGCATAGGGGGAAAATTCCAGGGGTTTGAGGGAGATGTGGCTCGTTCCCAGGAAAAATGAGGAATTCCCAAGGAAAACTGGGGAATTCCCAAGGAGAAGTGTTTCGTTCCCAAGTTATCCATGTCATTCCCAAAGAAACGCTTTCGTTCCCAAGGAAAGCGCCTCATTCCCAAATTCTCCACCTAATTCCCACAGAACCTGCCTCATTCCCAAGGAAATCGCCTCATTCCCAAAGAAACCACTTCATTCCCAAGGAAACTCTTTAATTCCCAAGGAAACCACCTCATTCCCGAGGAAAATGCCTCATTCCCAAGGAAACCGCCCAATTCCCAAAGTGACTGGCGAATTCCCAAAAAAACTGCTTCATTCCCAAGTTTTCTGCCCAGTTCCCAAGGAAACTGCCTCATTCCCAAAGAAACCGCCTCATTCCCAAGGAAACTCTTTAATTCCCAAGGAAACCACCTATTCCAAGGAAAGCAGCTCATTCCCAAGGAAACCGCCTCATTCCCAAGGAAACCATGCAATTCCCAAGTCCCCCACCCCATTCCCAAGGGAAACTCCACAATTCCCAAGGAAAACTGCCTCATTCCCAAGGAAACTCTTTAATTCCCAAGGAAACCACCTCATTCCCACGGAAACCACCCCATTCCCAAGTTCCCCACCCCATTCCCAAAGAAACCGCCTCATTCCCAAGGAAATCATCTCATTCCCAAGGAAACTTTCCAATTCCCAAGGAAACTCTTTAATTCCCAAGGAAATGCCTTCATTCCCAAGGAAAACGCTCCAATTCCCAAGGAAACTTCCCAGTTCCCAAGGAAATCACCTCATTCCCAAGGAAATCACCTCATTACCAAGGAAACCACGCAATTCCCAAGGAAAACTGCCTCGTTCCCAAAGAAACCACCCAATTCCCAAGTTCCCCACCCCATTCCCAAGGAAAACTGCCTCATTCCCATGGAAATAGGTCTAATTCCCAAGGAAACTGCCTCATTCCCAAGGAAAACTGCCTCATTCCCAAGGAAATCGCCTAATTCCCAAGGAAACTCTTTAATTCCCAAGGAAATCACCTCATTCCCAAGGAAAACTGCCTCGTTCCCAAGGAAACCACCTCCTCATTCCCAAAGAAATCACCTCATTCCCAAAGAAACCACCCAATTCCCAAGGAAACCACCCTATTCCCAAGTAAAACTGCCTCATTCCCAAGGAAATCGCCTAATTCCCAAGGAAACTCTTTAATTCCCAAGGAAACCACCTAATTCTCGAGGAAAGTGCCTCATTCCCAAGAAAACTGGTTAATTTCCAAGGAAAACTGCCTCATTCCCATGGAAAGTGCCTCATTCCCAAATTAACCACCCCATTCCCAAAGAAACCACCCCATTCCCAAGTTCCCCACCCCATTCCCAAAGAAACTGCCTCATTCCCAAGGAAAGTGCCTCATTTCCATGGAAAGTGCCTCATTTCCAAATTAACCGCCTCATTCCCAAGGAATCCATGCAATTCCCAAGGAAAGCGCCTCATTCCCAACGAAACCACCTCCTCATTCCCAACGAAACCACCTCCTCATTCCCAAAGAAACCACCTCATTCCCAAAGAAACCACCCAATTCCCAAGGAAACCACCCCATTCCCAAAGAAACTGCCTCATTCCCAAGGAAACCACAGAATTCCCAAGGAAACTTCCCAATTCCAAAGGAAACTCTTTAATTCCCAAGGAAACTCCTTCATTCCCAAGGAAACCACGCCAATTCCCAAGGAAAACTGGTTAATTCCCAAGGAAAGTGCCTCATTCCCAAGGAAACTCCTTAATTCCCAAGGAAAACACTCCAATTCCCAAGGAAACTTCCCAATTCCCATGGAAATCCCCTCATTCCCAAGGAAACCGCCTCATTCCCAAAGAAACCACCTCATTCCCAAGGAAAACTGCCTCATTCCCAAGGAAACTGTTTCATTCCCAAGGAAAACTGCTCATTCCCAAGTTTTCTGCCCAATTCCCAAGGAAAACCGCTTCATTCCCAACTTCCCCTCCTCATTCCCGAGGAATCCGCTCGATTCCCAAGAATTCCTTCCCTCGGATGACTTTTCCAGAGCCTCAGCTCAGCCCATAAATCCCAAGCCGGGAATTCCCGCTTTTCCAGCATCTCCCACCCCAAAGGCTCCCATCCCTCAGGAATTCCAGCCTCCATTCCCGAAATCCAGCAGATCCCAGTTACCTGTGAGCTGGAAAACCTGGAGCAGCTCCCGGAGATTCCTGATTTTCCTCTCCAGCACCTCCCGAGGGTTGGGAAGAGCCGGATCCGAGGGAATTCCCTCTTTTCCAAGCTGCTCCAAAAGCCGGGAGAGAGGAGAGGTCACCCAAAAAATCCCTGGAAAAAAGCTCCAAGCTCATCCCAGAGTGGGAATTTCCAAGGATGGAGCAGCCAAGATTTCCTTGGAAAACTCCTCCTGGATTTCCTCCCTCACCACCTTTTCCAGCAGCTCCAGTTTTTCCCAGAGCTGATCCCGCTGGAGCCGCAATTCCCGGATTTTGGAGTTTAGGAAAGCCGACTTCTCTTCCCGCCTTTCCTTCTCTTCCTGCTCCACTGCTTCCCGGTGCGCCCGGAATTCCAGCATTTCCAGGTGGGCCAACACTCCTGGAAAAATGGGAGAAGCTCCCAAAATTCCAAGCGGGAATGGCGAAACGAAGGGAAAATCCACGGGGCAAAAAAAAACCCCAATCAACCCCATTTGGGATCATTTTTCTGAAGGGCTGAGGGATTTTTGGGAATTCTTGGGAATCGAGGCTGCATTCCCAAGGACTCACCCAGTGGGAATTCCCTTTTCCCATCCTCCTTCCCGTTCTTTTCCCGCTCTCCAAGAGAGGAGGAAGATTCCCGCTTTTCTTTGCCGGGATCCATCCCTTGGGAATGTTGGGAACACCGGGAGTGATCCCGGAGTGGGAGAATCCCGAAGGATCTGGGGCTGGAAAGAGATGGAAGAAATCCTGTGGAATTCCCATAAATGGGGGGATGGTGGGGTTTGGGACATGAGGAAAAAGGGGCCGGGAATTTGGGAATGGGAGGGAATTTTGGGAATCGAGGGGGGGATGAGAAGTGAGGGGAGAGGGAGGGACAGGGATGATCCCAAGGGAAGGACAGGGATGATCCCACAGGGAAGGACAGGGATGATCCCAAGGAAGGACAGGGATGATCCCACAGGGAAGGACAGGGATGATCCCAAGGAAGGACAGGGATGATCCCACAGGGAAGGACAGGGATGATCCCACAGGGAAGGACAGGGATGATCCCAAGGGAAGGACAGGGATGATCCCACGGGAAGGACAGGGATGATCCCACAGGGAAGGACAGGGATGATCCCAAGGAAGGACAGGGATGATCCCACAGGGAAGGACAGGGATGATCCCAAGGGAAGGACAGGGATGATCCCACAGGGAAGGACAGGGATGATCCCACGGAAGGACAGGGATGATCCCAAAGGAAGGACAGGGATGATCCCACAGGGAAGGACAGGGATGATCCCACAGGGAAGGACAGGGATGATCCCACAGGGAAGGACAGGGATGATCCCAAGGGAAGGACAAGGATGATCCCAAGGGAAGGACAAGGATGATCCCAAGGGAAGGACAGGGATGATCCCACAGGGAAGGACAGGGATGATCCCAAGGAAGGACAGGGATGATCCCACAGGGAAGGACAGGGATGATCCCAAGGGAAGGACAGGGATGATCCCAAGGAAGGACAGGGATGATCCCAATGGAAGGACAGGGATGATCCCAAGGGAAGGATAGGGATGATCCCAAGGGAAGGACAGGGATGATCCCACAGGAATATCAGGGAAGATCCCAAGGGAATTCCCACAGTCCCGTGAGGGGCCCGGGCCGCGCCCGCGCTTCTCCCCCAGCGCCACCGGCCCAAGGTTCCGAGGGACTCAGGAGCCCCCTCCAGGCCTTGACGGCCCCAAACGGAGCTCGAGCGACCCCCGAACCCTCCCAAAAACCCCAAAACCTCCAAAAATCCCCCCCAAAACCCCAAAAATCCCCCCCAAAACCCCGAACCCTCCCTGAAGTCCCCGCGCCCACCTCAAACCGCGCGCCTCAGCGCCGCCGGAAGTGCGTCATCACGCCGGCGGACGTGCCGTACACCAACATGGCGGCGCCCTGTGTGCCGCTGCGCCCGCCCATCTCCCAGCAGCCCCCGCAGCTCCGTACGGCAGCATGGCGGCTCCGGCAGCGGCGGCGCTGGTGCAGTACGTGGTGCTCCGCGGCGACCTGGCGAGGCCTCCGCGGTCGTGGCCGCTGGGCGCGGTGGTGGCCCAAGGTTGCCACGCGGCGCTGGCCGCCGCTCACGCGTACCGGGAGCGTCCCGAGACCGCCGCGTACCTGGAGCAGGGCGGCGCCATGAGGACCGTGGTGCTGGAGGTGCGCGGGGCATGATGGGAGCGGCGCGCTGAGGGGAGGGCGGGCGCCATGTTGGGCGGGTGGAGAGGCGGGAGGGGGAGTCGGGATTTGTGGAGAGGCGTGAGGGGAAATCGGGATTTGTGGGAATATCTTGGAGTTGAGGGAGCTGGGAAAAGGGCGGGGTGGGGAAAAAAGGAGGCTCGGGGGTTTTTTTTTGTGTCTTCACAGGAAGAGGGGGTCGGGTTGTTCTGCCAGGGATAGGAGGAGAGGGAATGGCCTCAAGTTGTTGCAGGATTTTTTCAGGAATTTCTCTTGAGTTTTCCAGGATTTTCTCTTGAATTTTCTCCTGGAATTTCCTGTGAGTTTTCCAGGATTTTCCCTTGAATTTTTCCTGAATTTTCCAGGAATTTCGCTTGAATTTTCCAGGATTTTCTCTTGAATTTTCCTGGAATTTCCTGTGCATTTTCCTGCATTTTTCCAGGATTGTCCCTTGAATTTCTCCTGAATTTTCCACGATAGTTTTGGATATTGGGAAGAATTCCCTCATGGAAAAGGTGCTGAGGGTTTGGATTGAATTTCTCCTGATTTTTCCAGGAATTTCTCTTGAATTTCACTGGAATTTCCTCTGAATTTTCCTGGACTTTTCCAGGATTGTCCCTTGAATTTCACTTGAATTTTCCAGGAATTTCTCTTGAATTTTCCTGGAATATCCTGTGAATTTTCCTGGATTTTTCCAGGATTGTCCCTTGAATTTATCCTGAATTTTCCCGGATATTGTTGGATACGGGGAAGAATTCCCTCATGGAAAAGGTGCTGAGGGTTTGGAAGTGCTCAGGGCAGTGCTGGAGTCCCAATTCCCACTGGAATTTCCTGTGAATTTTCCTGGATTTTTCCAGGATTTTCCCTTGAATTCCTCTTGAACTTGCTGGAAATTTCCCTTGAATTTCCCAGGAATTTCCCTTGAATTTTCCAGGAATTTTTCAGGAATTTCCCTTGAACTCTCTGGGAATTTTCCTGAAATTTTCTGGGAATTTTCCAGGAATTTTCCTTGAATTTTCCTTGAATTTCCCAGGAATTCTCTGGGAATTTCCCTTGAATTTCTCCAGAATTTTCCAGGAATTTCTCTTGAATTTCTCCTGGAATTTCCTGTGAACTTTCTTGGCACTTTCCTGGGAATCTTTCAGGAATTCTCTTCTAATTTCCCAGGAATTTCCCCTGAATTTCTCCTGAATTTCCCAGGAATTTCCTTTGAATTTCCCAAGAATTCCCCTTAAATTTTTCAGGAATTTTCCAGAATTCCCCTTGAATTTCCCTTGAATTTTCTGGGAATTTCCCTTGAATTTCTCCTGATTTTTCCTTGAATTTCCCTCAGAATTTTCTGGGAATTTTCCAGGAATTTCTCTTGAATTTCCCTTGAACTTTCCAGGAATTTCCCAGGAATTCTCCTGGAATTCCCCTTGAATTTCTCTTGAATTTTCCAGGAATTTCCAGGAATTTCTCTTGAATTTCCCTTGAATTTTCCAGGATTTTCCCTTGAACTTTCCAGGAATTTCCCTTGAATTTTCCAGGAATTCTCCTGGAATTTTCCAGGATTTTCCCTTGAATTTTCCAGGAATTTTCCTTGAATTTTCCAGGAATTCTTCTGGAATTTTCCAGGAATTTCCCTTGAATTTTCCAGGAATTTCCCTTGAATTTCCCAGGAATTCTCCTGGAATTTCCCTTGAATTTCTCTTGAATTTTCCAGGAATTTCCCTTGACTTTGTCTTGAATTTCCCTTGAATTTTCCAGAAATTTCCTTTGAGCTTTCCAGGAATTTCCCTTGAATTTCTCAGGAATTCTCCTGGAATTTCCCTTGAATTTCTCTTGAATTTTCCAGGAACTTCCCTCAGAATTTTCTGGGAATTTTGCAGGAATTTCCCTTGAATTTTCCAGGAATTTCCCTTGAATTTCTCCTGAATTTTCTCTTGAATTTCCCTCAGAATTTTCTGGGAATTTTCTGGGAATCTCTCTTGAATTTCCCAGGAATTTTCCAGAATTCCCCTTGAATTTTCCAGGAATTTTCCAGGAATTTCCCTTGAATTTCCTAGAAATTTTCCTGTGAACTTTCTCGGCATTTTCCTGCAACCTTCCAGGAATCCTCTTCTCATTCCCCTCGAGTTGCCCCTGAGTTTCCCAGGGATTCCCCTGGAATAAATTCCCCAGGGATTCCCGCTGGGAGCCGGAGCCATTCCCGCTTTTCCTGTCTCCGCAGGCTCCGGACGAGGCTTCCCTGCTGGCTCTGGCGCGGCTGCTGCGAGAGGAGGGCGTCGAGCACTGCCTGTGGACGGAGCAGCCCGAGGGCATCGCCACGGGCCTGGCGCTCCGGCCCTATCCCAAGGAGCGCGTGCAGCGGCACCTCCGGAATTTCCGCCTGCTCCGCTGACCCCGGCCGCCCGGCCGCCTTCTCCTCGGTACCTGGGAATGCTGCTCCGCAAGGGCTTTGCCCAGGCAGCTCCGGCGCCTGCCGTGGCGCTTCTGTTCTCCCGCGCCCGCTTGCTTTCCCTGCAATTGTCCAGGAATTGTCTGGGAATTTTGTGGGAATTTCCCTGTGTTGGGGTTTTAGTTTAGTCTTAGTTTTTTTCTGTTAAAGGAATTTTCTCCCATATGCATGTTGCTAGGGGACAAATAGCTTTACTTAAGAAAGACAAAAAGGGGAGTGGGGAGGGCCTGGCTACTCCTTTGTCTACACCTGGGTGTGGGGTCAGTTCGCTCTGAGCGTCCGGAGAGAGAAGCTGGAGAGAAAGGAGCTGCTGCTTCTTTCTTTTTGGCCGCTCTTTCTTCCTGCTGGAAACAACGCCGGGACTCCAAAAGCCGCTTTCCCTGCCCTGCTGGAGGCCGGGCTGTGGCTGCCCTGCCCCGCTGCTGCTGCTTCGAGCTTTCGCTACGCTGTAGCCCTGTTCGCCCTGCCTGCCTAGGCATCCGTGGGGTTCTCCCATCTGGATACATCTCGCCTGCCGCCCGGGATTTGCGTTCGTCCCTGCCGCTCTAGCCTGCCGTTCTATCCTGCCGTTCCAGCCTGCTGTTCCTGAGAGTCCAGGATCAGCTGCCCAGCGGTTTGGGAAGCCTTTGTTCCATCCTTCCCCGGGATCCCGGGGCACCAGTGCCACGTGCTCCCCGAGCTCGCTCCGGAGCGCCCCCTGCAGCCGCGGGGGAACCATCGCACCTGCCCTGCTCGCCGGGAGTTGCCAGCGCCCCTGCCGGCTGCGAGCGGAACTGCACCCGAGGGGAAAGGGCCTGACAGCCGAGAAGGCTGGGACTGGGTTTCTGTGTGCTGTTACTGCCATAGTTATTGTTGTTTTGTTTGACTGGTTATATACATATACATATATATATATATATAGTAAAGAACTGTTATTTCTATTTCCCACATCTTTGCCTAAAGGCCCTTGATTTCAAAATATAATAACTTGGAGGGAAAAGGGGTTATATCTGCCACTTCAAGGGGGGCTTCTGCCTTCCTTAGCAGACACCTGTCTTTCAAAAACTGAGACAGAACTTGGCGCCCAACCGTGGGGCCTGAGGGCATTAAGAGAGAGAGGTAAAAAAAAGGAATAACAGTTCTTGGATAACTTTATTTTGTGTGCCAGATATAGGAACCTTGTTAGGCAGCACTATGTGGTCTAGTTTACCCTGGTTCGGGTGGCATGTGGCCGTAGCTATATTCTTCCCCTTTGCAGCTCCTTACTTGAATATGGGTCCTCTGACTAAGGCTACCATTGCTGTTATCCAGCTTGCACTATGGGTCGAGAAGGTGAGGAATTCATGGGTTTTTAGCTTCCTCCGGAATGTGGGCACATGGATAAAGGGCTATCACACACTGAGCACATGTTTTTGGGGTTATGTTAACAATGGTACCTTCTGTGAGGAAATGACACCAGGGGAAGTTTTCTCCCAACCCCTCAACCAGTTCTTTGGGCCCACCCCATCAATTTTCGAAGGGTTTAGATTCCCTCTGAATACTAACCATCTGCTGCTGGTAGGCCTACTCTATTTAGCACTCAAGGATAAGTTGAGATTGGCTTGGATATCTACCCGGACACCAGCCCCAGAGACTAGAGATCCTGCCCCAGAACCTGACATGGCCCCAGAGAGTAGAGTTCCTACCCCAGAGCCTAATCCTGCCCCAGAACCTGACATGGCCCCAGACACAAGAGATCCTGCCCCAGAGCCTGACGCAGCCCCAGACACTAGAGACCTTGCCCCACAGACTGATACCGCCCAACAGTCCACCTCAGAAATGGACTACCCAAACTGGGTGGGGGTAGTGGCAAAAGGGATGCAAGAGATGTGCCAAGAGATGGGTCAGGTGTGCCAGGGGATATGCCAGGAGATGGGCCAGGTGCGCCAGGAGATGTGCCAATTGCTAAGGGAATACACCTCCTCAGCTAGTGAAAAACCCTCTCCCTGCGCCAAAGAGGGTGAGTCCGATGGTACAGCAGTAGAACAGGCTTCAGCTGAACCACAAGGACAACCACAGCCAGCAGCAGTCGCCCCTGTGCAAAGAAGGAAGTGTAAGACCAAATCAGTACGACCAGTTAATGATGATGGGCAACCAGGGCCCTCCCAACCAGCAGGAGAGCCAGAGCCAGAAATCATCACTGAGTCCCTGTCGTACGACAGTCTCCGCGCTATGCGAAACGACATTGTGCGAAGGGAGCGTGAGCCTTATACAACCTGGCTGCTTCGGGTTTGAGACCTTATGGGCACAGGTGTGCAACTGGATAGTGGTGAGGCAAGGTAGCTGGGATCGTTGACCCAGGACCCAGGTGTGGACCAGATATTTGTGAGGGAGCCAGGGCCCCTTTCTCTCTGGGAGCGGCTCTTAATGAGTGTGAGAGAAAGGTTCATTCACAAAGAAAGAATGCAGGAGTATCATCATAGAATGCAGTGGAAGACACTCGAGCAAGGGATCCAACAGCTAAGAGAAGTGGCAATATTAGAGGTACTCTTTGGGAAGGATGGACAGCATGATAATGACCCCGATAAGGTCAGGTGCACAGGACAGACGATGTGGAACCTGGCAAGGCTAGGGCCATTGCAATACACCACCTTCATTGCAACGATTGATGCTGACAATACCCGAGAAACAGTGGGCTCTGTTGCCAACAAGCTCAGGAATTATGACAGTATGGTCAATGGCCCGCTGAAAGCTCATGTCTCTGCTGTGGTCCAGGACCTCAAAGAGGAGATGAAGGAGATGAGGAAGGAAATGAGGGAGGAGATGAGGAGGGTCAGTGTGGCACCAGTGCGAGTCACAGGCCCCCAAGTCAGAGCCCGTCGTCCCCCAGCAAGAGAGAGAGGGTACACCCCACGAGCTGAGCTGTGGTTTTTCCTGTGTGAGCGTGGGGAAGACATGAGAAGGTGGGATGGGAAACCCACCTCTGTCCTGGCAGCGCGGGTGCGTGAACTCAAGGAGGGAGGCACTAACCGAGGGGGTTCCACTAAGGTGAAGGTAGCCTCAGCCTCCCGTGACCGAGCTGCCAGGTATTACAGAAGGGAGGATGATATGTCAGATCCCCTTGAAGGTACCTCGAGCATGTACACCCAGGGAAAGAATGATAACCAGGGCTAGAGGGGCCCTGCCTCTAGCCAGGAAGAGGCACGGGAGAACCGGGTTTTCTGGACCGTGTGGATTCGATGGCCTGGCACATCAGAGCCACAAAAATGTGATCCATTGGTTGATACTGGGGCACAGTGTACTTTAATGCCATCGGGACATGTGGGCCCAGAACCTGTATCCATCGCTGGGGTGACCGGGGGATCACAGCAGTTGACCCTTTTGGAAGCTGAGGTGAGCCTGACTGGGAAGGAGTGGCAAAAGCATCCGATTGTGACCGGCCCAGAGGCCCCGTGTATTCTGGGCATAGACTTCCTCCGGAATGGCTATTACAAAGACCCAAAAGGACTCAGGTGGGCATTTGGGATTGCTGCTGTGGAGGCAGAGGGCATTAGGCAATTGAACACCCTGCCTGGACTATCTGAGAATCCTCCTGCAGTTGGGCTCCTGAAAGTGGAAGAGCAACGAGTGCCAATTGCCACCTCGACAGTGCACCGCCGGCAGTATCGGACAAATCGAGATGCTGTGATCCCCATCCACAAGATGATCCGTGAGCTGGAGAGTCAAGGGGTGGTCAGCAAGACCCACTCACCCTTCAACAGCCCCATCTGGCCTGTGCACAAGTCTGATGGGGAATGGAGATTGACTGTGGACTATCATGCCTTGAATGAAGTGACTCCACCGCTGAGCGCTGCCGTGCCGGACATGTTGGAGCTCCAGTACGAGCTGGAGTCCAAAGCAGTGAAGTGGTACGCCACTATTGACATTGCCAATGCATTTTTCTCCATTCCTCTGGCAGCGGAGTGCAGACCTCAGTTTGCCTTCACCTGGAGGGGTGTGCAGTACACCTGGAACCGACTGCCCCAGGGGTGGAAGCACAGTCCCACCATCTGCCATGGACTGATCCAGGCTGCACTGGAAAAGGGTGAGGCCCCAGAACATCTGCAGTACATTGATGACATCATTGTGTGGGGGAACACCGCAACAGAAGTGTTGGAGAAAGGAGAGAAAGTTATCCGGATTCTCCTGGAAGCTGGTTTTGCCATCAAGAAGAGCAAAGTCAAGGGACCTGCCCGAGAGATCCAGTTCCTGGGAGTAAAGTGGCAAGATGGACAGCATCAGATTCCCACTGAGGTCATCAATAAGATCACAGCAATGTCTCCACCAACCAACAAGAAGGAAACACCAGCTTTCCTAGGTGCCATAGGTTTCTGGAGGATGCACATTCCCGAGTACAGCCAGATCGTGAGCCCTCTCTACCTGGTTACCCGCAAGAAGAACGATTTCCACCGGGGCCCTGAACAGCAGCAAGCCTTCGCCCAGATCAAGCAGGAAATTGCTCACGCCGTAGCCCTTGGCCCAGTCAGGACAGGAGCAGAGGTGAAGAACGTGCTCTACTCTGCAGCCGGGAACAATGGTCTGTCCTGGAGCCTTTGGCAGAAGGTGCCAGGTGAGACTCGGGGCCAACCACTGGGATTCTGGAGCCGAAGCTACAGAGGGTCTGAAGCCAACTACACTCCCACAGAGAAGGAAATCTTGGCAGCTTATGAAGGAGTCCAAGCTGCCTTAGAAGTAATTGGCACAGAGGCACAACTCCTCCTGGCACCCCAACTACCGGTGCTGGGGTGGATGTTCAAAGGAGAGGTTCCCTCCACGCATCACGCCACCGATGCTACTTGGAGCAAATGGATCGCCCTCATCACGCAGCGTGCCCGAATTGGAAACCCAAGTCGCCCTGGGATCTTGGAAATAATTATGAACTGGCTGGAAGGTGAGACTTTTGGGTTATCTTCTGAAGAAGAAGAGGAGCAGGTGACACGTGCCAAAGAAGCCCCACCATATAATGATCTACTGGAGAGTGAAAGACAATACGCCCTCTTCACTGATGGTTCCTGCCGAATTGTGGGTGCTAGCCGGAAATGGAAAGCCACTGTATGGAGCCCCACATGACAAGTTGCACAGGCTACTGAAGGAGAAGGTGGATCGAGCCAATTTGCTGAACTCAAAGCCATCCAATTAACTCTGGACATAGCTGAAAGAGAGAAGTGGCCAAAGCTCTACCTCTACACTGATTCATGGATGGTAGCCAATGCTCTGTGGGGTTGGCTGGAAAGGTGGAATAAGGCAAACTGGCAGCGCAGAGGAAAACCAATCTGGGCTGCTGAGGAGTGGAAAGACATTGCCACTCGGGTAGAGAAGCTATCCGTGAAGGTCCGTCATGTAGATGCTCACATCCCCAAGAGCCGGGCTAATGAAGAACATCGTAGCAACAAACAGGTAGATCAGGCTGCGAAAATAGAGGTGTCCCAGATAGACTTGGTTTGGCAACATAAAGGAGAGCTGTTCCTAGCTCGATGGGCCCATGATGCCTCAGGTCATCAGGGCAGAGATGCCACCTATAAGTGGGCATGAGGTCGAGGGGTGGATCTGACCATGGACAGTATCTCCCAGGTGATCCATGATTGTGAGACACGTGCTGCGATCAAGCAGGCCAAGCGGGTGAAGCCTCTGTGGTATGGTGGGCGATGGCCCAAATACAAGTATGGGGAGTCCTGGCAGATTGATTACATCACACTGCCTCAAACCCGCCAAGGCAAGCACTGTGCTCACAATGGTAGAAGCCACCACTGGATGGCTGGAGACCTACCCTGTGCCTCACGCTACTGCCCAGAACACCATCCTGGGCCTTGAAAAGCAAGTCCTTTGGAGGCATGGCACCCCTGAGAGAATCGAGTCTGACAATGGGACTCATTTCAAGAACAGCCTAATAAACACCTGGGCTAGAGAACATGGCATTGAGTGGGTGTACCACATCCCCTACCATGCACCAGCAGCTGGGAAGGTTGAGCGGTGTAATGGACTGCTTAAAACCACCTTGAAGGCACTGGGTGGGGGGACTTTCAAAAACTGGGAGGTGCATTTAGCAAGAGCCACCTGGTTAGTTAACACTCGAGGCTCCACCAGCCGAGCAGGCCCTGCCCAATCCGAACCCCTACAAACAACAGATGGGGATAAGGTTCCAGTGGTGCACGTGAGAGGTATGGTTGGAAAAACTGTTTGGGTAAAGTCTGCCTTGAGCAAAGACAAACCCATCCGTGGGGTTGATTTTGCTCAGGGACCAGGTTGCACCTGGTGGGTGATGCAAAGGGATGGAGAGACCCGATGCATACCGCAAGGAGACCTTGTTTTAGAGTGAACTACCTACCCATGGCTCTGTACTTGCATCAGTATCAGCATGTATATATGTATATAATTCGGGTGATGCATATATTTATATGGTTAAAAAGGTTAAGTTTCATGTAACATGTTAGTATGGGAAAAATTCGGGGTGGATAATGTTGGGGTTTTAGTTTAGTCCTAGTTTTTTTTCCTGTTAAAGTAATTTTTTCCCATATGCATGTTGCTAGGGGACAAATGGCTGTACTTAAGAAAGACAAAAGAGCTGCCCTCTGGGGGTGGGGTGGGCCTGGCTACTCCTTTTTTTCACCTGGGTGTGGGGTCAGTTTGCTCTCGGTGTTCTCGAAGGGAGAAGCTGTTGGTTCTTTTCGGCCGTTTTTCTTTCTGCGGAGAAAGATCCCAGGATCCCCGGCCCACCTTCCCTGCCCTGCTGGAGGCCGGGCTGTGGCCGCCCTGCCCCGCCGCTGATTCGAACCTTCGCTGCGTTGTAGCCGTGCTCGCCCTGCCTGCTCAGACCTCCGGGGGGTTCCCCGCTTGGATACATCGCGTCTGCCACCCGGGATTTGTGCTCATCCCTGCTGCTCCAGCCAGCCATTCCAGCCTGCTGTTCCTGAGGCTCCAGCTGGACACCGGGGCCAACCATCTGGGGTTTGTGAAGCCTTTGTTCCATCCTTCCCCGGGATCCCAGGGCACCAGTGCCGCGTGCTCCCCGAGCTCGCTCCGGAGCGCCCCCTGCAGCCGCGGGGGAACCATCGCACCTGCCCTGCTCGCCGGGAGCCGCCAGCGCCCCTGCCGGCTGCGAGCGGAACTGCACCCGAGGGGAAAGGGCCTGACAGCCGAGAAGGCTGGCACTGGGTTTGTGATTGCTGTTACTGCCATAGGTGTGGCTGTTTGTTGGACTGCTTATATATATAATAGTAAAGAACTGTTATTTCTATTTCCCACATCTTTGCCTAAAGGCCCTTGATTTCAAAATTATAATAACTCAGAGGGAAAGGGGTTACACCTGCCACTTCAAGGGAGGCTTCTGCCTTCCTTAGCAGACACCTGTTTTTCAAAACCAAGACACCATTAAAGACCGGTCTGGCTGGCCTTGGCCTCTGGGGATTTTCTTAGACTATGAGCAGAATGTTTTCATTTGGCAACACCTTGAAGAGAGCCCAGAGATTTGCCAAGGTGGGGTTTGGAGGCCTCAAGCCCAGGACCACTATATAGGGACAAAGGAGCTCTATGCTCAGTGGAGTGGAGACTGAGGACAGCGGAGGAGATCCCTGGGAGGGCTTGAAGGGCAGTTTGAGAGATGGTGGATCCTTTTGACACAGTAGAGAAAAGCTGGAGAAAGAAAGAATTAATGCCAAGGGCAGCTGGGGAGGCCCAGGATGGACACAAGGAGAAAGGAATTTCTGTGCCAGGGCAGGGCTGTGGTGCAACACGTCCCCCAGAAGGAGTCTGGAGCAAGCCCAAGGCTTTGTGTGCCAAGGCAGAGGCAGGCAGGAGGCAGAGCTGCCAGCAAAGGAAGGGGCCAGCCAGGTGGGGCAGCCGGGGGGATGAGGACAGCCTGCAGGGACAGAGGCGCAGGGCAGGGACAGCGTGGCACAGCGTGGGCTGGAGAGGGCAGAGGGATGGGCAGCAGCTGCAAGGCCCTGACAGAGCCAACTTGTGCAGCACTTGGGCCACGGCTGCTGGCCCTGGCCCTGAGGCCAGCAGGAGACAAGGGACCCTTGCAGCCCTGGGGCCTCAGGGCCTCCTTGTCCCTGCTCAGCAGCCTGGCAGGGGCCGCCCCATGGTGCTGCCCTTGGCACTGCCCATCCCCACATCCCAGTGCCCCGGCAAGAGCCCTGAGCACTGAGGGAGGGACAGGATCTGCCTTGCCAGGGGCTGGGGCTCAGGCCTTGGCCCTTTGCATTCCTGAAACACATCCAGCTTTGCTCAGCATCAGAGACACCTTTCCCTTGCTTGTCCCCCTCCTGTCATCACTGCCTGCAGTGTTCTGCTCTCACTGGAACATGGGGACACTTCTCAGTCCTGTCCCCCAGTGGGACCCATTAAAACTTCAAGAAACTTTGGAGTTTGATTGTGACTTTGAATTCCTGAGAGGTTTCTTCATCTCCCTCTCAGGGACTGATGTTCAGGGCCTCCGCACCAGAGCCCCGAGAGGGTCATTACAGTCCTTGTGCTGTGTCTGTGCTGCTGAGCTGGGCCGGGCTCCTGGCACAGAGGCAGCTCCTGGCAAGCGGCAGCGCTGCACAGAGACAGCTCTGGCCAGGAGCAGCTCCTGGGCACAGCCCAGCAGGGCTGGGCCACTGCCTGCAGCCAGCCCGGGCACAGCACAGAGGCACAGAGAGCTTCAGTCAGTCAGGGCTGGGAAGATGCTGAGAAGTGACTGCGCGAGAATCATGGCCAGCCCTTGACACAGGAAGCCTCTGGCTGCAGGACAAGGCAGCTGCAGCTCCTGCAGTGATCTCCTCAAGCTGCAACATCCCAATGCCTACAGATTCTGTAAGTCCATCCTCTGGTTATCTCCTGGCTAGAGCAGCCAGGGTGCCCAGGGCTGTCCTGCAGAGCAGGGTCCTGCAGCCCAGGGCGCTGAGCTGGGGCAGGGACTCTGCTGCCTGCCAGGGGCAGCTCTCAGCCGGCCCGGGGAGCTGCTCTCAGTGCTGGGGGACAAGGTGTGGGTGGAAGGAGACAGCTGGTCAGCCTTGCAAGTGTTCTTCTTGTGTGGTGGGGATGCTGCATTGTTCAGGACTGCTCCCAGCAGGACATTTAACTCCAGGATATTCCCTAGTAGATTATACAGGGAGCACAGCAGGGCAGGGAAGGCATAAAAGGGAAGAATCCTGATTTTTAATTGACTGCTCTGGGTTGCCTGGAAGGGAAATTGCACATGGATGTTCATCTCTCAGTTCAGGTTGAGAAAAATCAAAAAATTTTTCTCTGAGATCTGAAGAAACCAGGCAGTGACAGAAATCAGCACAGGGTCCCTTCCGGACAGCATCAGCGTCACTTTTGCAGCCTCCTCAGGGGTGTTCTGACTTTGGCATCAGAGCCTGCAGAGCCAGAGCTGCCCCTGGGCAGTGGCCTGGGCTGGGAGGGGTCTGCAGGGCAGAGCTGAGCCCCCAGGGCCGGGCTGGGCTCTGGCAGCACTGGCAGGGCCCAGGCCTGGGCACAGGGAGCAGCTGCTGGCAGGGACAGCCCCAGGCAGCAGAGCCCTGGGCAGGCAGTGGGGGGAAAGTGCCACCAAGCTGGGCTGGGATATTGAAAGTCCTCTGCAAAGCCAACTATTCCATGATTACTTTTTCACAGATGCCCATGGCCAGAGGCAGCAAATGTCCAACAGCAGCTCCATCAGCCACTTCCTCCTGCTGCCATTGGCAGACACGCGGCAGCTGCAGCTCCTGCACTTCTGCCTCTTCCTGGGCATCTCCCTGGCTGCCCTCCTGGGCAACGGCCTCATCATCAGCGCCGTAGCCTGCGGCCAGCGCCTGCACAGCCCCATGTTCTTCTTCCTGCTCAGCCTGGCCCTCACCGACCTGGGCTCCATCTGCACCACTGTCCCCAAAGCCATGCACAATTCCCTCTGGGGCACCAGCCACATCTCCTACTCAGCATGTGCTGCTCAGCTCTTTTGCTTTCTGTTCTTCATCTCAGCAGAGTATTGTCTCCTCACCATCATGTGCTACGACCGCTACGTGTCCATCTGCAAACCCCTGCACTACGGGACCCTCCTGGGCAGCAGAGCTTGTGCCCACATGGCAGCAGCTGCCTGGGCCAGTGCCTTTCTCAATGCTCTGCTGCACACGGCCAATACATTTTCCCTGCCCCTGTGCCAGGGCAATGCCCTGGGCCAGTTCTTCTGTGAAATCCCACACATCCTCAAGCTCTCCTGCTCCAAATCCCACCTCAGGGAGCTTGGGATTATTGTGCTGAGTGCTCTTCTGTATTTTGGCTGTTTTGTGTTCATGGTTTTCTCATATGTGCAGATCTTCAGGGCTGTGCTGAGGATCCCCTCGGAGCAGGGACAAAGGCACAAAGCCTTTTCCACGTGCCTCCCTCACCTGGCCGTGCTCTCCCTGTTCCTCAGCACTGGCTTTTTTGCCTACCTGAAGCCCCCCTCCATCTCCTCCCCCTCCCTGGATCTGGCCCTGTCACTTCTGTACTCGGTGCTGCCTCCAGCCCTGAACCCCCTCATCTACAGCCTGAGGAACCAGGAGCTCAAGGCTGCAGTGTGGACACTGATGGCTGGACGATTTAAGAAACATTAAACTGCTGGCCAATTTTTGCAAATCACTTGTAATAAAACTCATCATTGAGAGTTCTTGTTGGTTTGGTTCTGGGGTTATTTTTTCTGTCTTCACTTATTTATTGTTGTCCACAAAGCAAGAGCAATATTTCTTCCACTTCTCCTTTTGTTTCTCTCCACCTTGGCTGTGGCCCCAGCCTGTGTCAATGAGGAGCTGTGCTCTCGGTGCCTTTAAATGAACTCAAGGATGTGCCAGCAAAGTTTCCAGCAGAGATGCCCCTTTAGTTGCTTTGTGTGGAGCTGCAGCAGCAATGTCTGTGTGCAGAGCTGGGGGCAGATCAGGGGGGCACAGCAGCTGTGGCCAGGAGCAGCAGCCCTTGGTGCTGCCAGTGCTGCTCCCGTGCCACTGCCCCGCTGCCCTCCTGCCCCTCGTGTTGCTGCAGGGCCTGAGTGCTCTGGGGCTCGCTCCCAGCCCTGGGCTGGCAGTGCCGGGGCTGCAGCAGGGACAGGCCATGGGCACTGCTGGGGCAGCGCTGACGCCTCAGGGCAGGGCCTGGGGGCTCCAGGCTCCTTGCCTAGGCTCTCTCAAGAGCACGCCCAGGCCAGTGCTCAGCAGAGAAAACCCCCGTGAGCAGCCCCAGGGTGGCCGTGGGCAGGGTGGGGGCAACCAGCAGGGCTGGTGCTCTGCAGGGTCCCTGGGGGAGCCGGGAAGGAGCAGCAGAGCAGGGGCTGATCCATCCCCCCTGCGCTGGACACCCCCGGGCAGCGTCCCAGAGTGGCCTCATGCAGCTGCCAGCAACATCCCCCCTCTGCAGCCCTGGCCTCTGCCCAGCTCCCAGAGGGGCTGGATCCTTGCAGGCACACACATGGCAGGACTGGCTCAGGAGCCCCTGTTTGCACTGCACAGCCCAGGTGTGAGCACCCCACGCTGTTGCTGTGGGGAGATGAACCTGAGTGAGCACAAATGCCATCAGCCCCTGGGGGCCAGCAAGGGCTGGGGGACGGCAGGGAAACCTCTCAGCTTTGTCAGGGCCTCTCAAGTCAGCCAGAAAGTTTGTTCCCATCAGCTCTGAGTCTCCTGTCCCACTGCAGACGTTGTTGCTCAGAGCCAGGGCTGCCTGGCAGCCACCCCCAAACAGCCCTGAGCATTTCCTCTGCTTCACCTTTGCTTTCTTTCCTCTCTCCTGCTCCACATTTCTTGCTCTTGCCCATCCCTGTCCCCTCCCCTGCAAACAGCCCAGCCCTGTTTGCCCTTTCCTCTCTGGCCCCACTCCCCATTGCAGTTCCTGCCTTGGCACCATGGGAACATCCCTTGGGGAGCAGGATCATCCTACAAGTGCTGCAGGAATTGTCTGCAGGGCCCTGCAGTGCCTCGAGCTGTTCCCTTGCCAGAGGCACCAGAGGCCAGGGGGGCACATCTGGGCTGCTGTGTCTGGCTGTGGGGCTCCCTGTTGTGGGGCAGGGAGGAGGAGCTGGAGAGGCTCTGCAGGACTGACAGGATGGGCTTTGGGGCCCGTGTGGAGAAGCTGAGGGACAGGGGCTGCTGGACCTTCTGAAGAGGAGGCCCAGGGCTCATCCTGCAGCTGCTTCAAGGGGGGTTTCAGAGAATCCCAGAATCAACCGGGCTGGAAAAGACCTTGGACATCATCAAGCCCAAGCCGTGCCCTGACACCTCCTTGTCTCCCCTGAGCCTCCTCTTCTCCAGGATAAACAACCCCAGCTCCCTCAGCCACTCCTCACAGCACTTGTGCTCCAGACCCCTCACCAGCCTTGTTGCCCTTCTCTGGACATGCTCCAGCCCCTCAATGTCCTTCCTAAATTGGGGGCCCAGAACTGGACACAGCACTTGAGGTGCGGCCTCACCAGTGCCCAGTCCAGGGGAAGAATCCCTGCCCTGGTCCTGCTGGCCACTCCATTCCTGATCCAGGCCAGCTGCCATTGGCCTTCTTGGCCACGTGGGCACACTGCTGGCTCATGTCCAGCCTGCTGTCCATCAGTGCCCCCAGGTCCCTTTCTGCCTGGCCGCTGTCCAACCACTCTGTCCCCAGCCTGTAGCGCTGCAGGGGTTGTTGTGGCCAAAGTGCAGGACCTGGCACTTGGTCTTGTTGAAGCTCCCATGGTTGGATTTGGGCCCTGGATCCAGCCTGTGCAGGTCCCTGTGCAGAGCCCTCCTACCCTCCAGCAGATCCACACTCGCACCCAGCTTGGTGTCATCTGCAGATTTGCTGATGGTGGACTCAATGCCCTCATCCAGATCATCAGTGAAGACACTGAAATCCACGCTGGCTGGGTCTGATCCCTCGGCCACCCTGTAGGTGCCGTGGGATGGCACTCAGGGTGATCTGTTCCATAACCTTGCCGGGCACCGAGGTCAGGCTGACAGGCCTGGAGTTGCCCAGATCCTCCTTCCAGCCCTTCTTGTGGATGGGCTCACATTGGCACCTCCAGTCCTCTGGGAGCTCCCTGGTGAGCCAGGGCTGATGGTAAATGATGGAGAGTGGATTGAGGAGCTCATCCAGCAGCTCCCTCATCCCCCTAGGATGGATCCCATCTGCTCCCAGAGACACCTGTGAGCATCTGAGGGGCTCAGCAGTCACCAGCTTCTTCCTGCTGCATTACAGGGGCTGTGGTTGCTGCTGAATTTTACTTCTGCAGAGGCTTCTTCAGCCTTCAGCTCTTCAGGTCAGGAATTCAGTGCCAAAGGACCATTAACATTCAAAACACCCTAACAAGACAAGCCCCCAGGATTCATTGAGGTCTTCAATTCTTTTGTGGTTAATTAGAGCGATTCCGGAAGTGTTTTCAAAGTGAACATATTATATTAAAAAATTAATGAAATAGTATCTTTGTTCCACAGTTTATTCTTTTCCTGTTTATACATTAACAATTCAAAACACCCTAACAGGACAAGCCCCTGGGAATCATTTCTGCCTTCAATTCTTTTGTGGTTAATTAGACAGATTTCAGAAGTCTATTCAAAGTGAATGTACTGTGGTAACAATACAAGGAGAAATGATTTCTCTTCTGTGCCCTGTTTACCTTCTTCCTTTTATACACTGATATCGGGGATCTCCAGCTGATATTGATCCTGGCTCCTCCTAATGCAGTCGGAATAGATCTGAACATCAAGGCCCTTTATGGCTGACAATCAATCACACTTTGTCCCTACCCCCACCCCACCATTTCCCTCATCCAACCCCTGGCACTCAGAGCAGCCTCGTGCAAATCTGAGCTTCCTCCACTCCAGGCTGTGCCTGCAGCTTTCAGCTCCTTGGCACCAACTCCCACCTGCTCTCCTTGGAGAAGGAGCTGCCCGAGACACAGAGGGATGTTCATTTCTTGTTAGCAAACAGAACCAAGGGAAGGCACAGCTCCATAAAAAACAGAAGTCCAGCCCAAGGGCTGCTGGGGAATGGAGTCACATCCAGAGCTGGCCCCAGGGCTCAGCATTGGGGCCAGCTCAGTTCAATCTCTTTCTTGCTGATCTGGACGAGGGCATCGAGGGCACCCTCAGCCAGGTCCCAGGTGACCCCAGGCTGGCTGGGAGTGTGGCTGTGCTGGAGGGCAGGAAGCTCTGCAGAGGGACCTGGACAGGCTGCAGCGATGGGCCCAGGACAGCTGGATGAGGTTCACCAAGGCCGAGGGCCGGGTCCTGCCCTGGGCTCACAACCACCCCAAATCCCTGGCTGGGCCCTGCCCCTGATCCCCACAGCCTGTCCTGTTCCCTTCATCCCTCCATTGCCAGGGACTTTCTGGGACTTTCTGGGACAGGGGAGCTCTGCTCTGGGTATGGAGGGAGGTCTGAGTGTCACCACTGGAGTGGGAACCACAACTCATCAGGTTTGTGTCCTTTGGGGGTCAGGAACTGCTGAGACCCAGAGGCACAGAAAGTTTCTCTTCATGGCCCACATCAAAAAATGGAAACATGATACAATTTAAAAAACATCAAATCTCTTCCCTCAGCTTTGAGAGAGGTCCCAGCAACATCTGAATTTTCCACCATTCTCAAGGGATTTCTGTAAAGGAATAGTTTTATACCAAGACATAAGAAAAGGTGATTCTAAAAGATAGAAACACAATTAAGGTGTTGACTGATGAGTTATTTAAACTTCAGAAAGTCTGGGAAACTCCCTGATGCTCCAAGTGTGAAGGCAGTCAATGGAGAGGCACTGGAATGAACTAGAGAGGAACTGGAGGAGGAAATCTGGGAGCAATGGGAAGGACACAGATCCTGCTGCTCTGGTGAAGAGATGTCCTTAGACATGGCCATTCAACAGGAGAGGTGGAAACACCTGAGTGAAGAGGGACATGAAATAATAGACAGAATAGTGGTAACACAAGGAGAGGGGAAGATCAGTGTTTCTTCTCCTGCCATCCGTACACTTCCTGGAAATTCCTGTTCTCTCCTGGTGGGAAAATTTGCCATTTCCTAAAAGCACTCAAATGACCCAGCTAATGAGGATGTGCTCATGCACCTCGCAAGCTGCAGGTCCTTGACAGCCCCGGAGGGCTCCTGTCCCATAAACATCTGCTCTGCTCCAGTCTGAAACAGGGAGCAGCATCGTCCTGAGATCATCAGAGAGCTGAGGTTGGAAGGGACCTCAGCAAGTCTGCAGCCCAACCTGGCAGAAACTGGCTCAGACCAAGGCTTGATTTGCTCTGGATTGGAAAATCCCAAAGGACAGGAATGGGGCAGCATCTCAGCACCTGGCTGAGCCCATGGGAACAAAGGCTTCCTCATGTCCTGGCTGAACCTCCCCTCATTCCCCTGCCACCCATTGGCTTTTGTCTCCCACCAGGCCCCCGGGGAAGAGCCTGGCTCTGTGTTCTCCATCACCTCCTGGGTGGCACTGCCAGGCTGGGATGAGGAGCCCCTCAGCCTTGCCTTCTTGGGGCTGGACAAGGCCAGCTCCCTCAGCCTCTCTTCAGAGCCAAAGGGCTCCAGCCCCAGCTTGGAGGCCCTTCCCTAACCCTGCTCCAGCTGCCAGACAGACATCTTTGCTGCCCTGGGGAACCCAAACCAGGCCACAGTGACCGGGATAATGCACGTCCTTGATGTCCTGGTCACACAGCCCCGGCCCCTTTTCCCCATGTCCAGCTCTGGGGTTGATTTGTGGAACATCCTTGGGGGAGGCTGCAGCGCTGGGGGACAGGAGGGAGCTGGGGGGAGAGGGGACCCTGCTCTGCATGAGTAGCACGGGAGACTTCTCTGGGGGGTGGAAATTTGAGGGGGGCTGGAGCAGAGTGACCAACCCAGTGACCTCCCACAGCCTCTCTGTGATGTCACACAGCCCCCCTGTGATGTCACAGCCCACTCTGATATCACAGTTTGCTCTAGGATTTCACAGCCCTCTCTGTGATGCCACGGCATGCTCTGCGATGTCTCACAGCCACCCTGGGATATCACAGCCCACTCTGTTATGTCCCACAGCTGCCCTGGCATGTCCAAGCCTGCTCTCTGATGTCATACAACTGCTCTGTGATGTCACACAGTCCCCTCTATGATGTCGGAGCTGCTCAATGACCTCACATAACCCACTCTGTGGTGTCAGAGCCCACTCTGTGACCTCCCACAACCCATTCTGTGATATCACACAGCCCCTTTCTGACATCACTCCTGCTCTGTGCCTCTATCACACACAGCCACAGAGGTGCCTCTGTGACACAGCCCCCTCTGGGACATCACACAGCCCCTCTCTGACCTCACAGCCCCCTCTCTGGAATGTATCCGTGATTCGTTAAATCCCGATATCCACGGACAAAAGACCCTCTAACTAATTAAAGGTAGAAATTGGTCTGTTTATTCAGGCACAGGCGGGCAGCATGGGAGCAGCCTCCTAAAGACATGCCAGCCAAGTACAAGGTTCTTTGTTCTCTATTTATTACTCAAAGTTTTACATCTTCTACATATGTATGACCCCAGCACCTCCCATCCTCTGCTTCATATTAAAATGAGATCATTGGTCTTTCACGCATGTGCAGTTTCTCTCTTGAATTGGGTCGGTGGTCTCGAATTGGGTCAGTGGTCCTGAAAGATGAAGTCAGGAATGTCTTCCTCACAGTGACCTTTTTACCTTCTTGCTGTTGGCAGGCCTTCATGACCTCTTGGTGCAGCCCAAGATCTCCTACTTTTGATTAATTATTATGAAACCCAGGTGCTGTTCCTGGTTCCATTGGTTTCAATTAGTTTCAGTTTGTTTTGATGAGAGTTCATTTATTCTGTTTCCTCCTACAAACAAAATCTTAAACAAAATATAATGGTAAATAATATATCACTTAGCTCTGGCTTAGGCATCCACTAATCATTAACTTACCTTTTTTTTTCTACTCAATAACTTAATTATAAAAATTTCTCCTAATCCTTAGGTAGAATTTTAACCTTTTAGAACCTTGACTTAGTGACACCATGGGGAATCATGGAACCAAGGAGCCATTGTGACACTGCAGGCTCATGGCATCAATAGTGACAGCACAGAACCTCATGGAAACAAGGCTCCATTGTGACACTGTGGGGCCTTATGGAACCAAGGAGACCATTGTGACACAGGGGTCCACATGAAGCCAAGGAGCCATTGTGACACTGTGGGCCTCAATAGAAAAAAGGACAGTATTGATAGTAATGAAGCTCGTGGAAACTATGGGACATTGTGACACTGCAGAACCTCATGGAGCCAAGGAGGCCACATGGAGGAACCTTATGCAACCAAGAGGCCATTTTCACACTGCAGAACCAAGGAGACCATTGTTGACAGTACAAACCTCATGGAACCAAGGGGCCATTGTTATACAGCGAGGCCTCATGGAACCAAGGGGCCATTGTGACACTGAGGGGCCCTGTGGAACCAAATATTCATTGTGACACAGCGGGGCTGCTTGTAACCAATTGCGATACTGCGGATCCAAGAGACCACGGGGACACTACGGCACTTCATGGAACCAAGGGGCTGTTGTGATACGCCAAGGCCTCGTGGAACCAAGGAGAGCATTGTGGCAGAGCTGAACCAAGGAGGCCATTTGGACAGTATGGACCCTAAGAGAACCAAGGCTCCATTGTTATACAGCAGGGCCTCCTGAAACCAAGGAGCCATTGTGAACCTGTGGGGCATCATGGAGTCAAGGGCACCACTGCTACTGAAATCTGCTGGAGAGAAACCTTCTCACACAGTTTGGAGGATTTGAAAGCAGCTATTCTTTATTACAGCATGGTGGTCACTCGGGTGATCCTTCATGCATGTGAGTGCACTGAGCATGGAGTGAACAGAGTTTATATCAGACACACTGATTACATATTCATTAGCTATGCCCACTTCCTTGGACTTTATTGGACATAGGTGTAGCCCTTATCACAAGTCCTATCTATTTCTCCAAGGCTGTGCTGTTCTGTCCTACTGTCCTTGATCAGAGTTAATGTTGTTCTGTCCTACTGTCCTTGTCACAGTGCTCGCCCCACATGAGGGGTGTCTGCAACCCCTCCCAGCCAATGGGCTTGGGGTGGGCAAGTGTTCCCAAAGGAACAGGGATGGGACAGCTGGGCTGGACTGACCCAAGGGATGTTCCATTCCATTTCACACCATGATCAGCAAGAAACTGCCACAAGCAGGAGGTGGAGGACATTAATTTCTATTGTAAGACATTTTTCTTTCAAACAGCACCTACACATACAGAACCCTCTCCTGCCACAAGGTGGTTGAACATTTTCCACTGATAGGAGATTTCCTGTGCAGTTGCTTTGCCTCTGTTTGTGGTTTTTGCTTTTTGTGGTTGGTTTGTTTGTGGCGTTTTTGTGTGGTTGTGGGTGGGTTTTGCTTTGGTATTTTTGGTTGGGTTTTGGTCTTTTTCCCTATTGAACTGCCTTTCTTCTGATATATAAGTATTTTCTTCCATTTCTTGTGGCTTGGTTGGCACCTGAAGGCAAGACAAATGTATCCAACTCATTCCTCTGGCCCAATTATGTTTTGCAGTCACCATTAACTAGATGAGTTTGGTCACAGACTCCCTGCAACTTGGCAGCATCCACAAAGGCATTGAAAGTGCATTTCATCCCATTGTAGAGAGAATAGAAATGTTCCCCAGTGGTGCTCAAGGGCTGACCACTGAGGGATGGCACCAGGGAGTGGCTGCCAAGAGGACTCTGGACCATGGCTGACATTTGACCCTCATTGTTCAGCCCAATTCCCACCCACCCCATGTTCCACTTCTTCAGCCCAGCTCCCACCAACCTGGCTCTGAGGAGACCCCAGCAGAGCCTGGCACAGGCCTGGCTGGAGTCTGGCCACACAACATGCTCTTCTTTTCCCTCCCACAGGGCTTCTGCAATCCCTGCCTTGTCCTGCCAGGGCCTGCAATGGCTGCAGGAGGATTTGCCACATGCCCTTCCCTGCTGAGCCTGACCAGTCTGGGACTCTCCCAACACCTGGATGGGAAGGCCAGTTCTTTCCCATAGGAAGGAAAGCACAGAGCCCTGGTGTTTCAGGGGCAGATTAGAGGCAACAACCAGAGGCCAAGGCCAGCCAGAGCTGTCTGTCCTGGCAGCTTTTGTCTGGGAGAAACCCTTGCATATAGGCAATTTTGGAGGAGAAGTACCAGTTTTGGCCATGGGTGCCTGCACAGGAGGGACGGTTCTTTTCTATAGGAAGGAAAGCCCAGAGCCCCAGTGTGTGAAGGCAGGTGAGAGCCAGCACTCAGGAAGTCAAAGGCAGCCAGACTTGTTGGTAATGGCAGCTTTTGTCTGGGAGCAATCCCTGGATATAGGGAATTTTGGAGGCAGAATCTCATTTGGGCCATGGGCACCTGGATGAGAAGAACAGTTCTTTTCCCTTTGAAGGAAAGCCCAGAGCCCCAGGGTTTCAGGGGCACATGAAAGAGACCCTTGACATGCCAAGGTCACTTGGAGCAGTCGGGCCAAGCCAACCACACCTGTTACCTGTTCCCTCGGATCCACGGGGCCCCACAGTGTCACAATGTTGGTGTCATATTTGGTCCTTGGTTCCATGAGGCCTCGCTGTGTCACACTGGCCTCTTGTTTCCATGGGGCCCCACAGTGTCCCAATGGTTCCCCCCATGCTTCCATGGGGCCTTGCAGTGTCACAGGGGTCTCCTTGGTACCACAGTATCACAATGGACTCTTGGTTCCATGGGGATTCACAATGTCAGAAGGTTCCTTGGTTCCACAAGGTCCTGCAGAGCCCCTTGATTCAAGGAGGCCTTGAAGTGTCATAATGGTCTTCAGAATTCCATGAGGCCCCGCAATATCACAATGGACCTTTGATTCCATGAGTCCCCACACCGTTACATGAATCCTTAGTTCCATGGGGCCCTGTAGTGTCACAATGCTCTCCTTGGTTCCATGGTGCCACACAGTGACACAACGGCCCCTTGGCCCGAGGAGGTCCCATAGTGTCGCAATGGTTCCTTGCTTCCCTGAGGCCTTGTAGTGTCACAATGGACTCCTTGGTTCCGTGGGGCAGCAAAGTGTCACAATGGCCCCTTGGTTCAATGGGGCCTGTGGTGTCACAACAGTCTCTGTGATTCCATAAGGCCCTGCAGTGTCACAGTCGACCATTGGTTCCATGAGACCCCACAGTGTCACAAGGGCCCCTTGGTTCCATTGAGCCCCACAGTGTCACTATGGTCGCCTTGGTTCCACAAGGCCCTGAAATGCCACAAGGGTCCTTTGGTTTCACAAGGCCTCAAAGTGTCAAAATGACCCTTTGGTTTCATGAGGCCCTACTGTGCCTCAATGGACCCTTGGTTCTGCAGTGTGAGAATGCCCCCTTGGTCCCTTGGAGCCTCACAGTGTCACTGTTGTGCCCTTGGTTCCACAAGGCCCTGCAGGGCCACAATGGTCCTTAGGTTCCACGAGGCCTCCAAGTGTCACAATGGTCTGCATGGTTCCATGAAGCCCCACTGGCTCACAGTGGTGAAAGGAATGAGATCAATTTGTCTTTACAAACAAACTGTGGGTCTGCTCATAGGTAAAATCCTGATACTGAGAGGTCAAAGAAACAGTGGGAGCAATTCCACTGATTGATGAAAGGAGTGAGAGGGATTTGTTTTTACAAACAGTGGGGTCTGCTGATAGGTAATGATGGATACTGAGAGATGAAAGAAGCAATGGGAAGAACCATAAATTCCATAGGAAAAAAAAAGGGAGGGGTATACATTAGATGGGGTCTGTGTTAAGCGATTTGGGAAGTCTGTACCTCTCAAGTACCTCAGCCAATGGGCAAAGAGAGAGGGAAATGCAGCCAGGAAATCAGGAGAGAAAGGAGGCCGCATCCTCTAACAACTTGACAGACCCCAGGGGAATGCCCCATGGCCTCTCCCTTTATTCAAATACAGTAATGGGACTCCTCTATTTCCTTTGTGGACATAAAACTCTGGTGGTTTTGGGTTAATTTTCCTGACAATGGCTTCCTTGCTTCCATGATGCCCTTTAGTGTAACAATGGTCTCCTTGGATCCACGGTGTCAGAATGGACCCTTGGTCCCATGGAGCCCCTCAGGGTCACAATGGTCCCCTTGATTCCATGAGGCCCTGCCGTGCTATAATGGCCCCTTGGTTATAGGAGGCTCTGCAGTGTCACAATGGCCCCATGGTTCCAGTGGGTCCCAAAGTGTCATCATGGTCTCCATTGTTCCATGAAGCCCCGCAATGTCACTGTGGTCCCCTTGGTTCCACAGGATCCCACAGTGTCACAATGGACCCTTGGTTCCATGAGGTTCCTCAGTCACAAGGGTCTCCTTGGATCTGCAGAGACGCAATGGCCCATTGGCTCCATGTGGCCACTCTGTGTCACAGTGGCTCATGGTTCCATGAGCGTTCATACTGTCAGCAACCATCTCCTTGGTTCCACAGTGCCACCAGGGATCCTTGGATCTGCACTATGACAATGGACCATTGGTTCCATGGGGTTCCACAGTGTCACTGTTGACTCCTTGGTTCTGTGAGGCCCTGCTGTCACCAAATCTCCAAAATATCAGCATAAGACTCCTTAACACTAATTTGGTGTTAAAGAGAGCATCATTTATTCAGGCCTGAGCTCCAGCAGGGGATAACTCCTAACCTTACGTGGACATGTGACTCTACAAGTGTGTTGCTCACATACAGTCACTACATGCGTATTATAATTCACCCATTTCCTTAAAACCCACCCCAAGTTCCCAGATTCAGTCCTTGTTTTTTCTAGCACTGCGCCCTTGAGCCAGGTGCCTTCTTCTTCTCTTCCAGCCGTCCCTGCTGGGAAAGCAGCCCCTGCATGCCTTGTTCCTCTGCTAAAAGTTCACAGACACGGTAAAAATGGAATGAACCATTTTGGTATCAAGCGCAAGGCTTTGTGTGCCAAGGCAGAGGCAGGCAGGAGGCAGAGCTGCCAGCAAAGGAAGGGGCCAGCCAGGTGGGGCAGCCGGGGGGATGAGGACAGCCTGCAGGGACAGAGGCGCAGGGCAGGGACAGCGTGGCACAGCGTGGGCTGGAGAGGGCAGAGGGATGGGCAGCAGCTGCAAGGCCCTGACAGAGCCAACTTGTGCAGCACTTGGGCCACGGCTGCTGGCCCTGGCCCTGAGGCCAGCAGGAGACAAGGGACCCTTGCAGCCCTGGGGCCTCAGGGCCTCCTTGTCCCTGCTCAGCAGCCTGGCAGGGGCCGCCCCATGGTGCTGCCCTGGGCACTGCCCATCCCCACATCCCAGTGCCCCGGCAAGAGCCCTGAGCACTGAGGGAGGGACAGGATCTGCCTTGCCAGGGGCTGGGGCTCAGGCCTTGGCCCTTTGCATTCCTGAAACACATCCAGCTTTGCTCAGCATCAGAGACACCTTTCCCTTGCTTGTCCCCCCTGTCATCACTGCCTGCAGTGTTCTGCTCTGACTGGAACCTGGGGACACTTGCTCAGTCCTGTCCCTCAGTGGGAGTGGAGGAAGCTCAGATTTGCACGAGGCTGCTCTGAGTGCCAGGGGTTGGATGAGGGAAATGGTGGGGTGGGGGTAGGGACAAAGTGTGATTGATTGTCAGCCATAAAGGGCCTTGATGTTCAGATCTATTGAGACTGCATTAGGAGGAGCCAGGATCAATATCAGCTGGAGATCCCCGATATCAGTGTATAAAAGGAAGAAGGTAAACAGGGCACAGAAGAGAAATCATTTCTCCTTGTATTGTTAACACAGTGTATTCACATTGAATAGACTTCTGAAATCTGTCTAATTAACCACAAAAGAATTGAAGGCAGAAATGATTCCCAGGGGCTTGTCCTGTCAGGGTGTTTTGAATTGTTAATGTATAAACAGGAAAATAATAAACTGGGGAAAAGTTATTATTTCATTAATTTTTTAATATAATATGTTCACTTTGAAAACACTTCCGGAATCACTCCAATTAACCACAAAGGAATTGGAGACCTCAATGATTCCCTGGGCTTGTCTTGTTAGGGTGTTTTGAATGTTAATGGTCCTTTGGCACTGAATTCCTGACCTGAAGAGCTGAAGGCTGAAGAAGCCTCTGCAGAAGTAAAATTGAGCAGCAACCTCCAGGTTGCTGAGGATGTCAGCAGCCCCCACTGAGGCCATCGCTGCCAAGAGACCGTGGGGGCAATGAGCAGACAAGGAGAGCGTCCCTGGGGCTGGGGAAGCAGAACTCAGAGGCACCCCCGGCTCCAGGTGGGAAATGGGCTCTGGGATGGGGCTGTGAAAGCCCTGCCTGGGCTTGACCAAGCAGCACAGCCAAGCCCTGACCCCATCCCCTGGCAATGGGCATCGGTGGCCTCACAGGATGCTCGTGGCTGTCCCGCAGCACTGGGATGTGGGGTGTGGGATGGGGAGGGCAGGAGAGCAGCAGGAGCCCTCCAAAGCTCTGTGGGCTGTGGGAGGAGGCCACAAGCCCTGGGGCTGGCAGGAACTGGTGTCTGCTCATGGGCCTCAGTGCCAGGGACAGCAGCCACAGCCAGGGGACACAAATCTCACTGCTGTGCTGATGAGGCTGACAGCTGGACTGGGGCCTCACAGAATGAGACCTAAAGACAGTCAGAATTGACCCGTGAGAATATGACAGGGACATTTTGCAGCTTCAGTGAAAGCCACAGAGAAGGCCAAGAAGATAATCCATGAGAGAAGATGTTCTGGACACAAGGAGAGGATGTTCTTGTAATGGGACCTTGAGAGTGTACAAGGAAGAGCTTGTGGATCATATGTAGCAACTCTACCTTTGCTTGTACAGCTGATTGTTTTACTGCCTGAATGGTCATTGCTTGTTAGACAGCCTTGTCATTGTTTGCTCAGCAGCCAATCTCAATAGGCCACAGCCATTGTGAAGAGGTGTAAGAATAGCAGGAGAGAAAATCAAAACTTCTACCACTTTGGATTACAACAAGTGTGTGCCGTTCTGTCCGCCTGCACAAAAGCCACAGCAGACTTTGGCCGATTCAAGAGACTTATTTGTAGAGTTCCTTGGGAAGCAGCCCTTAAAAACAAAGGGGTCCAGGAAAGATGGAAGTGCTTCAGAACAGAAATCTTGAAGGCGCAGGAACAGACTGTCCCTGTGTGCCAAAAGATGAGCCAAGGAGGAAAACAAACAGCCTGGATGGGCAAGGAGCTTTTGAAGGCACTAAGGGAAAAAAGAGGGTGCATCACCTTTGGAAGGAGGGTCAGGGGTCTCAGGAAATGTTTAAGGGAGTTTTTAGGTCATGTAGGAAAAAAAGTAGAGAGGCAAAAGCCCAGTTAGAACTCGATCTGGCCACTTCTGTGAAGGACAAAAAAAATATATTTTTATGAACACATTAATGGAAAAAGGAAGGGCAAGGAGAACCTCCATTCTCTGTTAGATGGGGGAGGGAATTTAGGAACTAAAGATGAGGAAAAGGCTGAGCTACTTAACCCCTTCTTTGCCTCAGTTTCCAACATTAAGACAGGTCGTCCTCAGGACAAGTAGTCTTCTGGGCTGGTAGATGGGGACAGGGAGCAGAACAGCCCCTGTAATGCAGGAGGAAGCAGCTGGTGACTGCTGAGCCCCTCAGATGCTCACAGGTGTCTCTGGGAGCAGATGGGATCCATCCTAGGGGGATGAGGGAGCTGCTGGATGAGCTCCCCAAGTGTGGATTTCAGTGTCTTCACTGATGATCTGGATGAGGGCATTGAGTCCACCACCAGCAAATCTGCAGATGACACCAAGCTGGGTGCGAGTGTGGATCTGCTGGAGGGTAGGAGGGCTCTGCACAGGGACCTGCACAGGCTGGATCCAGGGCCCAAATCCAACCATGGGAGCTTCAACAAGACCAAGTGCCAGGTCCTGCACTTTGGCCACAACAACCCCTGCAGCGCTACAGGCTGGGGACAGAGTGGTTGGACAGCGGCCAGGCAGAAAGGGACCTGGGGGCACTGATGGACAGCAGGCTGGACATGAGGCAGCAGTGTGCCCACGTGGCCAAGAAGGCCATTGGCTCCTGGCCTGGATCAGGAATGGAATGGCCAGCAGGACCAGGGCAGGGATTCTTCCCCTGGACTGGGCACTGGTGAGGCCGCACCTCGAGTGCTGTGTCCAGTTCTGGGCCCCCAATTTAGGAAGGACATTGAGGGGCTGGAGCGTGTCCAGAGAAGGGCAACAAGGCTGGTGAGGGGTCTGGAGCACAAGTGCTGTGAGGAGTGGCTGAGGGAGCTGGGGTTGTTTATCCTGGAGAAGAGGAGGCTCAGGGGAGACAAGGAGGTGTCAGGGCACGGCTTGGGCTTGATGATGTCCAAGGTCTTTTCCAGCCCGGTTGATTCTGGGATTCTCTGAAACCCCCCTTGAAGCAGCTGCAGGATGAGCCCTGGGCCTCCTCTTCAGAAGGTCCAGCAGCCCCTGTCCCTCAGCTTCTCCACACGGGCCCCAAAGCCCATCCTGTCAGTCCTGCAGAGCCTCTCCAGCTCCTCCTCCCTGCCCCACAACAGGGAGCCCCACAGCCAGACACAGCAGCCCAGATGTGCCCCCCTGGCCTGTGGTGCCTCTGGCAAGGGAACAGCTCGAGGCACTGCAGGGCCCTGCAGACAATTCCTGCAGCACTTGTAGGATGATCCTGCTCCCCAAGGGACGTTCCCGTGGTGCCAAGGCAGGAACTGCAACGGGGAGTGGGGCCAGAGAGGAAAGGGCAAACAGGACTGGGCTGTTTGCAGGGGAGGGGACAGGGATGGGCAAGAGCAAGAAATGTGGAGCAGGAGAGAGGAAAGAAAGCAAAGGTGAAGCAAAGGAAATGCTCAGGGCTCTTTGGGGGTGGCTGCCAGGCAGCCCTGGCTCTGAGCAACAACGTCTGCAGTGGGACAGGAAACTCAGAGCTGATGGGAACAAACTCTGTGGCTGACTTGAGAGGCCCCGACAAAGCTGAGAGGTTTCCCTGCCGTCCCCCAGCCCTTGCTGGCCTCCAGGGGCTGATGGCATTTGTGCTCACTCAGGTTCATCTCCCCACAGCAACAGCGTGGGGTGCTCACGCCTGGGCTGTGCAGTGCAAACAGGGGCTCCTGAGCCAGTCCTGCCGTGTGTGTGCCTGCAAGGATCCAGCCCCTCTGGGAGCTGGGCAGAGGCCAGGGCTGCAGAGGGGGGATGTTGCTGGCAGCTGCATGAGGCCGCTCTGGGACGCTGCCCGGGGGTGTCCAGCGCAGGGGGGATGGATCAGCCCCTGCTCTGCTGCTCCTTCCCGGCTCCCCCAGGGACCCTGCAGAGCACCAGCCCTGCTGGTTGCCCCCACCCTGCCCACGGCCACCCTGGGGCTGCTCATGGGGGTTTTCTCTGCTGAGCACTGGCCTGGGCGTGCTCTTGAGAGAGCCCGGGCAAGGAGCCTGGAGCCCCCAGGCCCTGCCCTGAGGCGTCAGCGCTGCCCCAGCAGTGCCCATGGCCTGTCCCTGCTGCAGCCCCGGCACTGCCAGCCCAGGGCTGGGAGCGAGCCCCAGAGCACTCAGGCCCTGCAGCAACACGAGGGGCAGGAGGGCAGCGGGGCAGTGGCACGGGAGCAGCACTGGCAGCACCAAGGGCTGCTGCTCCCGTGCCACAGCTGCTGTGCCCCCCTGATCTGCCCCCAGCTCTGCACACAGACATTGCTGCTGCAGCTCCACACAAGGCAACTAAAGGGGCATCTCTGCTGGAAACTTTGCTGGCACATCCTTGAGTTCATTTAAAGGCACCGAGAGCACAGCTCCTCATTGACACAGGCTGGGGCCACAGCCAAGGTGGAGAGAAACAAAAGGAGAAACGGAAGAAAGATTGTCCTTGCTTTGTGGAAAACAATAAATAAGTGAAGACAGAAAAAATCCCCAGAACCAAACCAACAAGAACTATCAAAGACAAGTTTTATTACAAGTCATTTGCAGAACTTGGCAACCAGTTTAATGTTTCTTAAACCGTCCAGCAATCAGTGTCCACACTGCAGCCTTGAGCTCCTGGTTCCTCAGGCTGTAGATGAGGGGGTTCAGGGCTGGAGGCAGCACCGAGTACAGAAGTGACAGGGCCAGATCCAGGGACGGGGAGGAGATGGAGGGGAGCTTCAGGTAGGCAAAAATGACAGTGCTGAGAAACAGGGAGAGCACGGCCAGGTGAGGGAGGCACGTGGAAAAGGCTTTGTGCCTTTGTCCCTGCTCCGAGGGGATCCTCAGCACGGCCCTGAAGATCTGCACATAGGAGAAAACCATGAACACAAAACAGCCAAATAGCAAACAGACACTGACAGCGATGAGCCCAAGTTCCGGGAGGTAGGAGTGTGAGCAGGAGAGCTTGAGGATGTGTGGGATTTCACAGAAGAACTGGCCCAGGGCATTGCCCTGGCACAGGGGCAGGGAAAATGTATTGGCCGTGTGCAGCAGAGCATTGAGAAAGGCACTGGCCCAGGCAGCTGCTGCCATGTGGGCACAAGCTCTGCTGCCCAGGAGGGTCCCGTAGTGCAGGGCTTTGCAGATGGACACATAGCGGTCGTAGCACATGATGGTGAGGAGACAATACTCTGCTGTGATGAAGAACAGAAAGCAAAAGAGCTGAGCAGCACATGCTGAGTAGGAGATGTGGCTGGTGCCCCAGAGGGAATTGTGCATGGCTTTGGGGACAGTGGTGCAGATGGAGCCCAGGTCGGTGAGGGCCAGGTTGAGCAGGAAGAAGAACATGGGGCTGTGCAGGTGCTGGCCGCAGGCTACGGCGCTGATGATGAGGCCGTTGCCCAGGAGGGCAGCCAGGGAGATGCCCAGGAAGAGGCAGAAGTGCAGGAGCTGCAGCTGCCGCGTGTCTGCCAATGGCAGCAGGAGGAAGTGGCTGATGGAGCTGCTGTTGGACATTTGCTGCCTCTGGCCATGGGCATCTGTGAAAAAGTAATCATGGAATAGTTGGCTTTGCAGAGGACTTTCAACATCCCAGCCCAGCTTGGTGGCACTTTCCCCCCACTGCCTGCCCAGGGCTCTGCTGCCTGGGGCTGTCCCTGCCAGCAGCTGCTCCCTGTGCCCAGGCCTGGGCCCTGCCAGTGCTGCCAGAGCCCAGCCCGGCCCTGGGGGCTCAGCTCTGCCCTGCAGACCCCTCCCAGCCCAGGCCACTGCCCAGGGGCAGCTCTGGCTATGCAGGCTCTGATGCCAAAGTCCGAGCACCCCTGAGGAGGCTGCAAAAGCGATGCTGACGCTACCTGGAAGGGACCCTGTGCTGATTTCTGTCACTGCCCGGTTTCTTCAGATCTCATAGAAAAATTTTTTGATTTTTCTCAACCTGAACTGAAAGATGAACATCCATGTGCAATTTCCCTTCCAGGCAACCCAGAGCAGTCAATTAAAAATCAGGATTCTTTCCTTTTATGCATTCCCTGCCTTGCTATGCTCCCTGTATAATCTACTAGGGAATATCCTGGAGTTAAATGTCCTGCTGGGAGCAGTCCTGAACAATGCAGCATCCCCACCACACAAGAAGAACACTTGCAAGGCTGACCAGCTGTCTCCTTCCACCCACACCTTGTCCCCCAGCACTGAGAGCAGCTCCCCGGGCCGGCTGAGAGCTGCCCCTGGCAGGCAGCAGAGTCCCTGCCCCAGCTCAGCGCCCTGGGCTGCAGGACCCTGCTCTGCAGGACAGCCCTGGGCACCCCTGGCTGCTCTAGCCAGGAGATAACCAGAGGATGGACTTACAGAATCTGTAGGCATTGGGGTGTTGCAGCTTGAGGAGATCACTACAGGAGCTGCAGCTGCCTTGTCCTGCAGCCAGAGGCTTCCTGTGTCAAGGGCTGGCCATGATTCTCGCGCAGTCACTTCTCAGCATCTTCCCAGCCCTGACTGACTGAAGCTCTCTGTGCCTCTGTGCTGTGCCCAGGCTGGCTGCAGGCAGTGGCCCAGCCCTGCTGGGCTGTGCCCAGGAGCTGCTCCTGGCCAGAGCTGTCTCTGTGCAGCGCTGCCGCTTGCCAGGAGCTGCCTCTGTGCCAGGAGCCCGGCCCAGCTCAGCAGCACAGACACAGCACAAGGACTGTAATGACCCTCTCGGGGATCTGGCGTTGTTTACATTGGTCTCAATCCCTGAGAGAGTTGTCCAAAACTTTTCTCAAGAACTCAAAGTGAAACACAGAAGTTTCTTGAAGTTTTAATGGCTGCCACTGAGGGACAGGACTGAGAAAGTGTCCCCAGTTTCCAGTGAGAGCAGAACACTGCAGGCAGTGATGACAGGGGGACAAGCAAGGGAAAGGTGTCTCTGATGCTGAGCAAAGCTGGATGTGTTTCAGGAATGCAAAGGGCCAAGGCCTGAGCCCCAGCCCCTGGCGAGGCAGATCCTGTCCCTCCCTCAGTGCTCAGGGCTCTTGCCGGGGCACTGGGATGTGGGGATGGGCAGCGCCAAGGGCAGCACCATGGGGCGGCCCCTTCCAGGCTGCTGAGCAGGGACAAGGAGGCCCTGAGGCCCCAGGGCTGCAAGGGTCCCTTGTCTCCTGCTGGCCTCAGGGCCAGGGCCAGCAGCCGTGGCCCAAGTGCTGCACAAGTTGGCTCTGTCAGGGCCTTGCAGCTGCTGCCCATCCCTCTGCCCTCTCCAGCCCAGGCTGTGCCACGCTGTCCCTGCCCTGCGCCTCTGTCCCTGCAGGCTGTCCTCATCCCCCCAGCTGCCCCACCTGGCTGGCCATTTCCTTTGCTGGCCGCTCTGCCTCCTGCCTGCCTCTGCCTTGGCACACAAAGCCTTGGGCTTGATACCAAAAGGGTTCATTCCATTTTTACCGTGTCTGTGAACTTTTAGCAGAGGAACAAGGCATGCAGGGGCTGCTTTCCCAGCAGGGACGGTTGGACAAGAAGAAGAAGACATCTGGCTCAAGGGTGCAGTGCTAGAAAAAACAAGGACTGAATCTGGGAACTTGGGGTGGGTTTTAAGGAAATGGGTGAATTGTAATACGCATGTAGCGACTGTATGTGAGCAACACACTTGTAGAGTCACGTGTCCACGTAAGGTTAGGAGTTATCCCCTGCTGGAGCTCAGGCCTGAATAAATGATGCTCTCTTTAACACCAAATTAGTGTTGAGGAGTCTTATGCTGATATTTTGGAGATTTGGTGACAGCGGAGCCTCACAGAACCAAGGAGTCAACAGTGACACTGTGGGACCCCATGGAACCAATGGTCCATTGTCATAGTGCAGATCCAAGGATCCCTGGTGGCACTGTGGAACCAAGGAGATGGTTGTTGACAGTATGAACGCTCATGGAACCATGAGCCACTGTGACACAGAGTGGCCACATGGAGCCAATGGGCCATTGTGACTCTGCAGATCCAAGGAGTCCCTTGTGACTGAGGAACCTCATGGAACCAAGGGTCCATTGTGACCCTGTGGGGCCCTGTGGAACCAAGGGGACCACAGTGACATTGCGGGTCTTCATGGAACAAGGGAGACCATTATGACACTTTGGGACCCACTGGAACCAAGGGGCCATTGTGACACTGCAGAGCCTCCTATAACCAAGGGGCCATTATAGCACGGCAGGGCCTCATGGAATCAAGGGCACCATTGTGACCCTGAGGGGCTCCATGGGACCAAGGGTCCATTCTGACACCATGGAACCAAGGAGACCATTGTTACACTAAAGGGCATCATGGAACCAAGGAAGCCATTGTCAGGAAAATTAACCCAAAACCACCAGAGTTTTATGTCCACAAAGGAAATAGAGGAGTCCCATTACTGTATTTGAATAAAGGGAGAGGCCATGGGGCATTCCCCTGGAATCTGTCAAACTGTTAGAGGATGCAGCCTCCTTTCTCTCCTGATTTCCTGGCCACATTTCCCTCTCTCTTTGCCCATTGGCTGAGGTACTTGAGAGGTACAGACTTCCCAAATCGCTTAACACAGACCCCATCTAATGTATACCCCTCCCTTTTTTTTTCCTATGGAATTTATGGTTCTTCCCATTGCTTCTTTCGTCTCTCAGTATCCATCATTACCTATCAGCAGACCCACAGTTTGTTTGTAAAAACAAATCCCTCTCACTCCTTCCATCAATCAGTGGAATTGCTCCCACTGTTTCTTTGACCTCTCAGTATCTGGCTTTTACCTATGAGCAGACCCACAGTTTGCTTGTAAAGACAAATTGATCTCATTCCTTTCACCACTGTGAGCCAGTGGGGTTTCATGGAACCATGCAGACCATTGTGACACATCGTGGAACCTGAGGACCATTGTGGCCCTGCAGGGCCTTGTGGAACCAAGGGCACAACAGTGACACTGTGAGGCTGCAAGGGACCAAGGGGGCATTCTCACACTGCAGAACCAAGGGTCCATTGAGGCACAGTGGGGCCTCATGAAACCAAAGGGTCATTTTGACACTTTGAGGCCTTGTGAAACCAAAGGACCCTTGTGGCACTTCAGGGTCTTGTGGAACCAAGGCGACCATAGTGATCCTGTGGGGCTCAATGGAACCAAGGGGCCCTTGTGACACTGTGGGGCTCAATGGAACCAAGGGGCCCTTGTGACACTCTGGGGTCTCATGGAACCAATGGTCGACTGTGACACTGCAGGGCCTTATGGAATCACAGAGACTGTTGTGACACCACAGGCCCCATTGAACCAAGGGGCCATTGTGACACTTTGCGGCCCTATGGAACCAAGGAGTCCATTGTGACACTACAAGGCCTCATGGAAGCAAGGAACCATTGCGACACTATGGGACCTCCTCGGGCCAAGGGGCCGTTGTGTCACTGTGTGGCACCATGGAACCAAGGAGAGCATTGTGACACTACAAGGCCCCATGGAACTAAGGATTCATGTAACGGTGTGGGGACTCATGGAATCAAAGGTCCATGGTGATATTGAGGGGCCTCATGGAATTCTGAAGACCATTATGACACTTCAATGCCTCCTTGAATCAAGGGGCTCTGCAGGACCTTGTGGAACCAAGGAACCTTCTGACATTGTGAATCCCCATGGAACCAAGAGTCCATTGTGATACTGCGGTACCAAGGAGACCCCTGTGACACTGCAAGGCCCCATGGAAGCAAGGGGGGAACCATTGGGACACTGTGGGGCCCCATGGAAACAAGAGGCCAGTGTAACACAGCGAGGCGTCATGGAACCAAGAACCCAGTATGACACCAACATTGTGACACTGTGGGGCCCCGTGGATCCGAGGGAACAGGTAACAGGTGTGGTTGGCTTGGCCCGACTGCTCCAAGTGACCTTGGCATGTCAAGGGTCTCTTTCATGTGCCCCTGAAACCCTGGGGCTCTGGGCTTTCCTTCAAAGGGAAAAGAACTGTTCTTCTCATCCAGGGGCCCATGGCTGAAATGGGATCCTGCCTCCAAAATTCCCTATATCCAGGGATTGCTCCCAGACAAAAGCTGCCAGTACCAACAAGTCTGGCTGCCCTTGACTTCCTGAGAGCTGGCTCTCACCTGCCTTCACACACTGGGGCTCTGGGCATTCCTTCCTACAGAAAAGAACCGTCCCTCCTGTGCAGGCACCCATGGCCAAAACTGGTACTTCTCCTCCAAAATTGCCTATATGCAAGGGTTTCTCCCAGACAAAAGCTGCCAGGACAGACAGCTCTGGCTGGCCTTGGCCTCTGGTTGTTGCCTCTAATCTGCCCCTGAAACACCAGGGCTCTATGCTTTTCTCCCTATGGGAAAGAACTGGCCTTCCCATCCAGGTGTTGGGAGAGTCCCAGACTGGTCAGGCTCAGCAGGGAAGGGCATGTGGCAAATCCTCCTGCAGCCATTGCAGGCCCTGGCAGGACAAGGCAGGGATTGCAGAAGCCCTGTGGGAGGGCAAAGAAGGGCATGTTGTGTGCCCAGACTCCAGCCAGGCCTGTGCCAGGCTCTGCTGGGGTCTCCTCAGAGCCAGGTTGGTGGGAGCTGGGCTGAAGAAGTGGAACATGGGGTGGGTGGGAATTGGGCTGAACAATGAGGGTCAAATGTCAGCCATGGTCCTCTTGGCAGCCACTCCCTGGTGCCATCCCTCAGTGGCCAGCCCTTGAGCACCACTGGGGAACATTTCTATTATCTCTACAAAGGGATGAAATGCACTTTCAAGGCCTTTGTGGATGCTGCCAAGTTGCAGGGAGTTTGTGACCAAACTCATCTAGTTAATGGTGACTGCAAAACATAATTGGGCAAGAGGAATGAGTTGGATCAATTTGTTTTGCCTTCAGGTGCCAACCAAGCCACAAGAAAAGAGAGAAAAAACATATGCATCAGAAGAAAGGCAGATCAATAGGGAAAAAGCCTAAAACCCAACCAAAAATATCGAAGCAAAACCCACCCACAACCACACAAAAACCCCACAAACAAACCAACCACAAAAAGCAAAAGCCACAAACAGAGGCAAAGCAACTGCACAGGAAATCTCCTATCAGCGGAAAATGTTCAACCACCTTGTGGCAGGAGAGGGTTCTGTATGTGTAGGTGCTGTTTGAAAGAAAAATGTCTTACAATAGAAATTAATCTCCTCCACCTCCTGCTTGTGGCAGTTTCTTGCTGATCATGGTGTGAAATGGAATGGAACATCCCTTGGGTCAGTCCAGCCCAGCTGTCCCATCCCTGTTCCTTTGGGAACACTTGCCCACCCCAAGCCCATTGGCTGGGGGTGGTTGCAGACACCCCTTATGTGGGGCGAGCACTGTGACAAGGACAGTAGGACAGAATAACTCTGATCAAGGACAGTAGGACAGAACAGCACAGCCTTGGAGAAATAGATAGCACTTCTGATAAGGGCTACACCTATGTCCAATAAAGTCCAAGGAAGTGGGCATAGCTAATGAATATGTAATCAGTGTGTCTGATATAAACTCTGTTCACTCCATGCTCAGTGCACTCACATGCATGAAGGATCACCCGAGTGACCACCATGCTGCAATAAAGAATAGCTGCTTTCAAATCCTCCAAACTGTGTGAGAAGGTTTCTCTCCAGCAGATTTCAGTAGCAGTGGTGCCCTTGACTCCATGATGCCCCACAGGTTCACAATGGCTCCTTGGTTTCAGGAGGCCCTGCTGTATAACAATGGAGCCTTGGTTCTCTTAGGGTCCATACTGTCCAAATGGCCTCCTTGGTTCTGCTCTGCCACAATGCTCTCCTTGGTTCCACGAGGTCTTGGCGTGTCACAACAGCCCCTTGGTTCCATGAAGTGTCGTAGTGTCCCCGTGGTCTCTTGGATCCACAGTATCGCAATTGGTTACAAGCAGCCCCGCTGTGTCACAATGAATATTTGGTTCCACAGGGCCCTGCAGTGTCACAATGGCCCCTTGGTTCCATGAGGTTTGTACCGTCAACAATGGTCTCCTTGGTTCCGTAGTGTGAAAATGGCCCCTTGGTTCCATAAGGTTCCTCCGTGTGGTCTCCCTGGCTCCCTGAGGTTCTGCAGTGTCACAATGTCCCATAGTTTCCATGAGCTTCATTACGATTATCGATGTCCTTTTTTCCACTGAGGCCCAGATTTTCACAGTGGTCTCCTTGATTCCATGAGGCCCCCACTGTGTCACAATGGCTCCTTGCTTCCATGAGGTTCTGCAGTGTCACCATGGTCTCCTTTGATCTGCATTGTCATAATGGACAATTGCTTCCATGTGGCCCCGCTCTGTCACAATGGCCCCTTGGTTCCATAGGTTTTCTATTGTAACAATGGACTCCTTGGTTGTATGAGCTCCCCTGCTTTTTGCAGAGGTGTCTTTGGTTCCAACAAGGCCCCGCTGTGTCTCAGTGCACCCTGGCTTCCATGCGCATCTGGAGTATCCCAAAGACTCCTTGGTTCCACGAGGTCCTGCTGTGTCACAATGGATCCTGTGATCCATGAGGCCCTACAAAATCATCATGGAACCTTGGTTCCATGAGGTTCCATTGTGTCCCACTGGTCGCCTTGGTTCCATGAGTTTCCTTAGTGTCACAATGCTCTCCATGGTTCCATTAGGCTTTGCTTTGCCACAATGGTCCCTTTGTTTCCATGAGGCCCCACTGTGTCCCAATGGACGTATGGTTCCATGAGGTTCCGTGGTGTCCCCATGGTCTTCTTGAATCCGCAGTGTAACAATGGACCATTGGTTCCATGAGGCCTCTCTGTGTCACAATGGGCTCCTTGATTCCATGATTCCCCATGGTGTCACAATGGAGTCATGTTTCTAGGAGGTTCTGTACTGTCACAATTGTCTCCTTGATCCCATGAGCCCCTGCAGTGTCACAATGGCTCCTTGGTTCCATGAGGAACACAAAAGCTTTGCATCAACATTGAGCAACAGCTGCTGAACACACCTGGGAACATGCGCTTGCATCAAAAGAGGGCTTAAAGCTGAGAATGGCACCAGCAGCTTCCATCTGCAACAGAGAGCCAGGGAAAGGACAGGGACAGAGAATTCAGTGGAAAGACTGCGAGAATTCTGCTCCCAGAGATCATTCCTGCTCACAGTGTCCCTTCTAGAAAGGGGACATCATTCCAGGCAGCCTGGACTGAGCATGTGGCTCCTGAGTGGGGTTTGTTGTTTAGGAAACCTGCTCAGGCTTTTCCATTCTTTCCTTAGAAACAGGAAAACTTCTCCTGGGCCTGTGTGCAGGCAGAGCCCTGAGGAGAGCACGTGGCACATGGTGCAGTGGGCTGGGACAGCCAGCTGCAGAGCTGAAGGGAAGAAGCCCAAAGTGTCACAATGGCTCCTTGGCTTCATGTGCATCACCTGTGTCACAGTGGTCTCCTTGATTCCATGAGGCCCCACTGGGTCACAATGGCTCCTTGGTTCCATGAGGTTCCGGAGTGTCACCATGGTCTCCTTCGATCCGCATTGTCATAATGGACAATTGCTTCCATGTGGCCCCGCTCTGTCACAATGGCCCCTTGGTTCCATAGCTTTTCTATTGTAACAATGCACTCCTTGGTTCTAGGAGCTCCCCTGCTTTTTGCAGAGGTGTCTTTGGTTCCAACAAGGCCCCGCTGTGTCTCAGTGCACCCTGGGTTCCATGCACATCTGGCTCCTTGGTGTTGCAAAGGCTCCTTGGTGTTGGGGTCTCCCGCCCCGCCACGTAGCCCTGGGAGAGGGACACTGGGGGGGAGGCACGGGGTTTCCCTGCCGAGTGTCAGCCTCGTTCCCCATTGGTTGGTTTGTGTTTCCCTGCACGGGCAAATGACTCTTGGTCCTGTGACTGTAACAGTTCCTCTGCAGAGCTCCGGCCATGAGGCTGGAGAAATAAATATCTCTGAAACATCTACCAAGAATCTATGCACATATATATTTCTTTTCCACGGGACTGCTGGTTTGATATGTGTGTTTTACAGTATCCCCGCTGTAACAAATGATGGAGAATTGTGAGCAGAACCATCCCCGATCCCTAAGAGACTGATTTGTGTGAGTAAACCCTAGAAACTTTGGATTCCTCTTCTTGGTTTTGTTTTGCTATTCCATCTCTAAACTATGGAGGAATCGTGGGAAGACTCTTGGCTCTCAGAGCCCCATATGGACATTTATCTTAAAAAGATTCTTGAACAACCATTTGTATATTTTAGCTTGATTCAAGCTCAAAAAGAACTGAAACACTTCCTGGCATGGTTGTTTAAGAACTTTTTCTCTGTTTCTTGGGATTTAATTCTTACCAAGGGCTTTTGGAAGACCGCTTGGACACAGTTAATATTTGAGTCAAAATACATGCCGATGGAAGAATATTTTCATGAATATTATTTAATTACCGAGACTGTTGAGCAATGTCAGCTGTGTCTTGGTGAAGGGAAGTGTGCCTCAGGGACCGTGTGGCCCAGGCCACGTGCATCGAGTGCTCTCCATGCAGCAGTGAGGCAGTTCCCGCATGTGGGCGGAGCCACGCAAGCTGCAGTGTTGGCGGTGGAGCGAGGCGCAGCGGGAGCGGCACGACCCGGCGGTGCCCGCCCGGCCCCGCACAGCGCGTGGTGGAGTGAGCCCCGTGAACGCCCGGCCGAGAGGGGCAGCGCGCGGGCGGCGGTGGTGGCGGTGGCAGTGGAGCAGAGCCACACCCAGCTGAAACGCGCGCTGGAGCAGGGCACGGGGGAGTCGTCGCTCGGGGGCCCGGCCAAGACGTGGATGCAGCGCCTGGCATCAGCAGCGAAGCTGCGACCAGAGGAGGCGACGCACAGAGAACTGAGCGGCGCGGCCCGGCCCGGCCCGCACGGCCCCGAATGCGACCCTGGGAAAAGCGCGCAGGCACGAGCAGCTCCGGCGGCCCTGGCAGCACTTGCAGCCCTGGCAATTCCAACACGGGAGCAAGCGAAAGAGAAAGCAAGAACACAGCTAGACAGAAAACAGCAGCCACTCAGAAAAAGGAAAAGATCATAGTAGCTAAGATCTTAGGGATAGTAAAATGGTATAATGTTAAGCAAAATTATGGTTTTATAACAAGGTGTGACAAGCAGCAAGACATATTCTTGCAGAGAACTGCTATTAAAAAGAATAACCCTGAAAAATGCATCCCAAGCTTGGGAGATGGAGAGGTGGTGGAATTCAAAATTGTACAAGGTAGAAAAGGGTTACAAGCATCAGAAGTCACCGGGCCTGATGGTGTTCCTGTAAAAGGCAGTATATATGCTAAAAATCGCAGTCATGTTAGACAGTATCTCCATTATAAGCCCCCCCTACAGTCTCCCTTTCCTAATCCCACCTTTCCCTCCTACCCTATATCCTATTACCCCCAGTGTATTCCCAATCTGTTTTTTCATCCATGGTTTCCCTCACAAAACCATACCTTTGCCAATTGTTTCCCCAAAAATCCCTTTCCAATGCCGAGTGGGGGATGACAAGGGGGAGGAAAGAAATGAAACCCTCTCCTGCCTCAGTTTTCCCACAAAGCATGCTCAGAGAGTTCTGTCTCCCTTCTGTCAGCCCTAAGATGTTCCAGAGAATCTGTTTGGACATTTCAAGACTCAGGAGGGTGGCTTGTTTTGTTTTGAAACTGTTCTTGTTGTTTTCAATGTTAAAATTTTAAATCTCTTTTGTTAAAAATAAACGGGTGAAATGTCGGGGTCTCCTCCCCCTGCCATGTAGCCCTGGGAGAGGGGCCCTGGGACAGAGATGGGGTTTCCCTGCCCCTGGTCAGCCTCGTTCCCCATTGGTTGTTTTGTGTTCCCCTGCGCGGGCAAGGACCCTCGGGTCCGGGGATTGAGGAGTTCCTTGGCAGAGCCCCGGCCGTGCGGCTGGAGAAATAAACATCTCTGAAACATCTACCAAGAGTCTGTCCATATATATATTTATTTTCTACGGCCCTCCTGGTTTGATACAGCATGTTACAGTATCCCCACTGCAACAAGCCTGACCCCTAAATGGGAGTTCAGAATAAAAAAGGGAGAATTTTGTCCCAAAAAGGGGACTTTGGAGCCAAAAAGAGGCAGTTTGGATCCAAAACATAGGAGTCTGGGCCCAAAAAGGGAGAATTTGGGTCCATAAAAGGGGGATTAGGGCGCCCAGAGGGGAAGTTTGGACCCAAAAAGGGAGAGTTTGGCCCAAAACTGGAGGTTTGAGCACCAAAAAAGGACAGTTTCGACCTAAAAAGGGGAGTTTGGAATAAAAAAAATGGGACTCTGACCCCTAAAAAGGGGAATTTGGCCTCAAAAAGGACGGGTTTGGTCCCAAAAGGGGGACTTTGGAGCCAAAAAGAGGCAGTTTGGATCCAAAACATAGGAGAATTTGGGTCCAAAAAGGGAGAATTTCGGGGAAAAAAAGGGGAATTTGGGGGCCCAGATGCGAAGTTTGGAGCCAAAAATGGGAGTTTGGCCTCCAAGAGGGACAATTCAGCCCAAAGCTGGGGGTTTGAGCACCAAAAAGCAGCAGTTTCAACCTAAAAAGGGGAGTTTGGATTTAAAAAACTTGGACCCTGATCCCTAAAAAGGGGAATTTGGCCTCATAAAGGATGAGTTTGGTCCCAAAAGGGTGACTTTGGAGCCAAAAAGGGACAGTTTGGATCCAAAACATGGAAGTTTGTGCCAAAAAGGGAGAATTTGGGGCTGAAAAAGGGGAATTTGGGTGCCCAGATGAGAAGTTTGGACCCAAAATGGGGAATTTGGACCCCAAAAGGGACAGTTCGGCCCAAAACTGGGGGTTTGAGCACCAAAAAGGGGCAGTTTTGACCTAAAAAGGGGAGTTTGGATTTAAAACCCTGGGAGCCTGACCCCTAAAAGTTCAACCCAGGGGACCCCATGAGATCCAGGGTAGGAATTTGGGGCTGAGAAGGGCGATTTGGGATGAAAAAGGGGAATTTGGCCCCCCAAAATGGGCATTAGGGTGCAAAAAAGGGAGAATTTGGGGCCAAAAAAGGGGAATTTGGGTCCAAAAAAGGGGAATTTGGGGGCCCAGATGAGAAGTTTGGACCCATAAATGGGAGTTTGGGCCCCAAAAGGGACAGTTTGGCCCAAAGCTGGGGGTTTGAGCACCAAAAAAGGGCAGTCTCAAGGTAAAAAGGGGAGTTTGGATTAAAAAAAAATGGGACTTTGACCCCTAAATAGGAGTTCAGCATAAAAAAAGGGAGCATTTTGTCCAAAAAGGGGACTTTGTAGCCAAGAAGAGGCAGTTTGGATCCAAAAAAATGGGAGTTTGTGCCCAAAAAGGGAGAATTTGGGGCAGAAAAAGGGGAATTTGGGGAAAAAAAAGGGGAATTTGGGTGCCCGGATGAAAAGTTTGGAGACAAAACTGGGGTTTGGCCCCCAAAAGGGACAGTTTGGCCCAAAGCTGGGGGTTTGAGCACCAAAAAGGGGCAGTTTTGGCCTAAAAAGGAGAGTTTAGAATAAAAAAATGTGACTCTCAACCTTAAAAAGGGGAATTTGGCCTCAAAAAGGACAAGTTTGGACTCAAAAGGGGACTTTAGAGCCAAAATGGGGCAGTTTGTATCCAAAAAAATGGGAGTCTGACCCCTAAAAAAGGGAATTTGGCCTCAAAAAGGATGAGTTTGGTCCCAAAAGGGGACTTTGGAGCCAAAATGGGTCAGTTTGGATCCAAAACATGGGAGTTGCCTTAACCTCAGCTTGAGCACAAATTTGGGTTATGTTAAAGTCAAGTTTAAAATCTTTAACTGCACATCTTTCTATTTTAAGTCAGAACTCAGAACAGCCAGTTAAGCATCTGTCACAGCATTCTGGGCCAATTTGGGTAAATTTTATGGGTTCTTGGTGAGCCCCATGGAATCCATCTTGAACAAATGCATATTCACATCCCCAAATGTGATTTCCTTGCCAAACAGTTGCATTTGTAACTCTTTCCTGAGTAAGTTTTAATTTCAGTTCATTGTCACTCGGCGTGAATTTCCAGAATCTTTCAGGAGCTTTCTTCACTTGGGTATGATGAATCCAGGCAGCTTGTTCTTTGATCCTGATTGCAGGAAAGGTGGTCAGGAGCACCTGGAATGCTCCTTCCCACTGTGGTTCTGGGGTCTTTTCTGCAAAAGATTTAACATAGACATAATCGCCGGGTTGTACATCATTTACTGCTCCGTCTGATTCTCTGTTTCGAGCCCTAGCTGCATGTTCTTCAATTTCTTTGAGCTCTTTGTTTAGGGCCATCATGTATTTGTGTAGGGTTTCCTCCCCTACTTGGGTGGGGGTTGTGCCTTCTTAGACCCTGTGTGGCCTCCCGTACAATATTTCAAAAGGACTCAATTTCTCTTTTACTCTCAGCTTGGTTCAAATTCGTAATAATGGCAATGGAAGAACCCGAGGCCAAGGTAATTTTGTCACTTGTCTTAATCTTGTAACTTGCCCATTAATCAAATGGTTCATTTTCTCTACTTGGCCACTCGACTGAGGATGATCTGGAGTGTGGAGTTCCCAATCTCTGCCTCAGTGGTGGTTAATTTGCTGCACAATTTTTGAAATTAAGTGTGGCCTCTATCTGAGGACATTGTGGCTGGGACTCCAAAACGCGGTGTTATTTCCTGTAACAATACTTTGGTTACTTCTCGTGCTTTGGCAGTTCTGGTGGGGAAAGCTTCTGGCCATCCTGAAAAGGAATCTGTTAACACCAACAGGCACCGATCTCCCCCTTTCCTGGGCAGCTCTGAGAAATCAATTTGCCATTGCTGCCCAGGCCCATGAGGCCCCGCAATATCACCATGGACCTTTGATTCCATGAGTCCCCACACCGTTACATGAATCCTTAGTTCCATGGGGCCCTGTAGTGTCACAATGCTCTCCTTGGTTCCATGGTGCCACACAGTGACACAACGGCCCCTTGGCCCGAGGAGGTCCCACAGTGTCACAATGGTTCCTTGCTTCCATGAGGCCTTGTAGTGTCACCATGGACTCCTTGGTTCCATGGGGCCTGTGGTGTCACAACAGTCTCCGTGATTCCATAAGGCCCTGCAGTGTCACAGTAGACCATTGGTTCCATGAGACCCACAGTGTCACAAGGGCCCCTTGGTTCCATTGAGCCCCACAGGATCACTATGGTCACATTGGTTCCACAAGGCCCTGAAGTGCCACAAGGGTCCTTTGGTTTCACAAGGCCTCAAAGTGTCAAAATGAACCTTTGGATGCATGAGGCCCCACTGTGCCTCAATGGACCCTTGGTTCTGCAGTGTGAGAATGCCCCCTTGGTCCCTTGCAGCCTCACAGTGTCACTGTTGTGCCCTTGGTTCCACAAGGCCCTGCAGGGCCACAATGGTCCTTAGGTTCCACGAGGCCTCCAAGTGTCACAATGGTCTGCATGGTTCCATGAAGCCTCACTGGCTCACAGTGGTGAAAGGAATGAGATCAATTTGTCTTTAGAAACAAACTGTGGGTCTGCTCATAGGTAAAAGCCAGATACTGAGGGGTCAAAGAAACAGTGGGAGCAATTCAACTGATTGATGAAAGGAGTGAGAGGGATTTGTCTTTACAAACAAAGGGTGGGTCTGCTGATAGGTAAAGATGGATACTGAGAGATGAAAGAAGCAATGGGAAGAACCATAAATTCTATTGGAAAAAAAAAAAAGGGAGGGGTATACATTAGATGGGGTCTGTGTTAAGCGATTTGGGAAGTCTGTACCTCTCAAGTACCTCAGGCAATGGGGAAAGAGAGAGGGAAATGCAGCCAGGAAATCAGGAGAGAAAGGAGGCTGCATCCTCTAACAGTTTGACAGATCCCAGGGGAATGCCCCATGGCCTCTCCCTTTATTCAAATACAGTAATGGGACTCCTCTGTCTCCTTTGTGGACATAAACCTCTGGTGTTGGTGGATTAATTTTCCTGACAATGGCTTCCTTGCTTCCATGATGCCCTTTAGTGTAACAATGGTCTCCTTGGTTCCACGGTGTCAGAATGGACCCTTGGTCCCATGGAGCTCCTCAGGGTCACAATGGTGCCCTTGATTCCATGAGGCCCAGCCGTGCTATAATGGCCCCTTGGTTATAGGAGGCTCTGCAGTGTCACAATGGCCCCATGGTTCCAGTGGGTCCCAAAGTGTCATAATGGTCTCCATTGTTCCATGAAGCCCCGCAATGTCACTGTGGTCCCCTTGGTTCCACAGGGTCCCACAGTGTCACAATGGACCCTTGGTTCCATGAGGTTCCTCAGTCACAAGGGTCTCCTTGGATCTGCAGAGACGCAATGGCCCATTGGCTCCATGTGGCCACTCTGTGTCACAGTGGCTCATGGTTCCATGAGCGTTCATACTGTCAACAACCATCTCCTTGGTTCCACAGTGCCACTATGGATCCTTGGATCTGCACTATGACAATGGACCATTGGTTCCATGGGGTCCCACAGTGTCACTGTTGACTCCTTGGTTCTGTGAGGCTCCGCTGTCACCAAATCTCCAAAATATCAGCATAAGACTCCTTAACACTAATTTGGTGTTGAAGAGAGCGTCATTTATTCCGGCCTGAGCTCCAGCAGGGGATAACTCCTAACCTTACGTGGACACGTGACTCTACAAGTGTGTTGCTCACATACAGTCACTACATGCGTATTACAATTCACCCATTTCCTTAAAACCCACCCCAAGTTCCCAGATTCAGTCCTTGTTTTTTCTAGCACTGCACCCTTGAGCCAGGTGTCTTCTTCTTGTCGTCCAACCGTCCCTGCTGGGAAAGCAGCCCCTGCATGCCTTGTTCCTCTGCTAAAAGTTCACAGACACGGTAAAAATTGAATGAACCCTTTTGGTATCAAGCCCAAGGCTTTGTGTGCCAAGGCCGAGGCAGGCAGGAGGCAGAGCTGCCAGCAAAGGAAGGGGCCAGCCAGGTGGGGCAGCCGGGGGGATGAGGACAGCCTGCAGGGACAGAGGCGCAGGGCAGGGACAGCGTGGCACAGCCTGGGCTGGAGAGGGCAGAGGGATGGGCAGCAGCTGCAAGGCCCTGACAGAGCCAACTTGTGCAGCACTTGGGCCACGGCTGCTGGCCCTGGCCCTGAGGCCAGCAGGAGACAAGGGACCCTTGCAGCCCTGGGGCCTCAGGGCCTCCTTGTCCCTGCTCAGCAGCCTGGCAGGGGCCGCCCCATGGTGCTGCCCTTGGCACTGCCCATCCCCACATCCCAGTGCCCCGGCAAGAGCCCTGAGCACTGAGGGAGGGACAGGATCTGCCTTGCCAGGGGCTGGGGCTCAGGCCTTGGCCCTTTGCATTCCTGAAACACATCCAGCTTTGCTCAGCATCAGAGACACCTTTCCCTTGCTTGTCCCCCCTGTCATCACTGCCTGCAGTGTTCTGCTCTCACTGGAACATGGGGACACTTGCTCAGTCCTGTCCCTCACTGGGGCCCATTAAAACTTCAAGAAACTTTGGAGTTTGATTGTGACTTTGAATTCCTGAGAGGTTTCTTCATCTCCCTCTCAGGGACTGATGTTCAGGGCCTCCGCACCAGAGCCCCGAGAGGGTCATTACAGTCCTTGTGCTGTGTCTGTGCTGCTGAGCTGGGCCGGGCTCCTGGCACAGAGGCAGCTCCTGGCAAGCGGCAGCGCTGCACAGAGACAGCTCTGGCCAGGAGCAGCTCCTGGGCACAGCCCAGCAGGGCTGGGCCACTGCCTGCAGCCAGCCCGGGCACAGCACAGAGGCACAGAGAGCTTCAGTCAGTCAGGGCTGGGAAGATGCTGAGAAGTGACTGCGCGAGAATCATGGCCAGCCCTTGACACAGGAAGCCTCTGGCTGCAGGACAAGGCAGCTGCAGCTCCTGCAGTGATCTCCTCAAGCTGCAACATCCCAATGCCTACAGATTCTGTAAGTCCATCCTCTGGTTAGAGCAGCCAGGGTGCCCAGGGCTGTCCTGCAGAGCAGGGTCCTGCAGCCCAGGGCGCTGAGCTGGGGCAGGGACTCTGCTGCCTGCCAGGGGCAGCTCTCAGCCGGCCCGGGGAGCTGCTCTCAGTGCTGGGGGACAAGGTGTGGGTGGAAGGAGACAGCTGGTCAGCCTTGCAAGTGTTCTTCTTGTGTGGTGGGGATGCTGCATTGTTCAGGACTGCTCCCAGCAGGACATTTAACTCCAGGATATTCCCTAGTAGATTATACAGGGAGCACAGCAGGGCAGGGAATGCATAAAAGAGAAGAATCCTGATTTTTTAATCGACTGCTCTGGGTTGCCTGGATGGGAAATTGCACATGGATGTTCATCTCTCAGTTCACGTTAAGAAAAATCCAAACAGTTACCTCTGAGATCTGAAGAAACCAGGCAGTGACAGATGTCAGCACAGGGTCCCTTCCAGGCAGCGTCAGCATCGCTTTTGCAGCCTCCTCAGGGGTGCTCGGACTTTGGCATCAGAGCCTGCAGAGCCAGAGCTGCCCCTGGGCAGTGGCCTGGGCTGGGAGGGGTCTGCAGGGCAGAGCTGAGCCCCCAGGGCCAGGCTGGGCTCTGGCAGCACTGGCAGGGCCCAGGCCTGGGCACAGGGAGCAGCTGCTGGCAGGGACAGCCCCAGGCAGCAGAGCCCTGGGCAGGCAGTGGGGGGAAAGTGCCACCAAGCTGGGCTGGGATGTTGAAAGTCCTCTGCAAAGCCAACTATTCCATGATTACTTTTTCACAGATGCCCATGGCCAGAGGCAGCAAATGTCCAACAGCAGCTCCATCAGCCACTTCCTCCTGCTGCCATTGGCAGACACGCGGCAGCTGCAGCTCCTGCACTTCTGCCTCTTCCTGGGCATCTCCCTGGCTGCCCTCCTGGGCAACGGCCTCATCATCAGTGCCGGAGCCTGTGGCCAGCGCCTGCACAGCCCCATGTTCTTCTTCCTGCTCAACCTGGCCCTCACTGACCTGGGCTCCATCTGCACCACTGTCCCCAAAGCCATGCACAATTCCCTCTGGGGCACCAGCCACATCTCCTACTCAGCATGTGCTGCTCAGGTGTTTCTCTTTCTGTTCTTCATCTCAGCAGAGTATTGTCTCCTCACCGTCATGTGCTACGACCGCTACGTGTCCATCTGCAAACCCCTGCACTACGGGACCCTCCTGGGCAGCAGAGCTTGTGCCCACATGGCAGCAGCTGCCTGGGCCAGTGCCTTTCTCAATGCTCTGCTGCACACGGCCAATACATTTTCCCTGCCCCTGTGCCAGGGCAATGCCCTGGGCCAGTTCTTCTGTGAAATTCCACACATCCTCAAGCTCTCCTGCTCACACTCCTACCTCCCGGAACTTGGGCTCATCGCTGTCAGTGTCTGTTTGCTATTTGGCTGTTTTGTGTTCATGGTTTTCTCCTATGTGCAGATCTTCAGGGCCGTGCTGAGGATCCCCTCGGAGCAGGGACAAAGGCACAAAGCCTTTTCCACGTGCCTCCCTCACCTGGCCGTGCTCTCCCTGTTCCTCAGCACTGGCTTTTTTGCCTACCTGAAGCCCCCCTCCATCTCCTCCCCCTCCCTGGATCTGGCCCTGTCACTTCTGTACTCGGTGCTGCCTCCAGCCCTGAACCCCCTCATCTACAGCCTGAGGAACCAGGAGCTCAAGGCTGCAGTGTGGACACTGATGGCTGGACGGTTTAAGAAACATTAAACTGGTTGCCAAGTTCTGCAAATGACTTGTAATAAAACTCGTCTTTGATCGTTCTTGTTGGTTTGGTTCTGGGATTATTTATTCTCTCCTCAGTTATTTATTTTTTTCCACAAAGCAAGGACAATCTTTCTTCCGTTTCTCCTTTTGTTTCTCTCCACCTTGGCTGTGGCCCCAGCCTGTGTCAATGAGGAGCTGTGCTCTCGGTGCCTTTAAATGAACTCAAGGATGTGCCAGCAAAGTTTCCAGCAGAGATGCCCCTTTAGTTGCCTTGTGTGGAGCTGCAGCAGCAATGTCTGTGTGCAGAGCTGGGGGGGGCACAGCAGCTGTGGCCAGGAGCAGCAGCCCTTGGTGCTGCCAGTGCTGCTCCCGTGCCACTGCCCCGCTGCCCTCCTGCCCCTCGTGTTGCTGCAGGGCCTGAGTGCTCTGGGGCTCGCTCCCAGCCCTGGGCTGGCAGTGCCGGGGCTGCAGCAGGGACAGGCCATGGGCACTGCTGGGGCAGCGCTGACGCCTCAGGGCAGGGCCTGGGGGCTCCAGGCTCCTTGCCCGGGCTCTCTCAAGAGCATGCCCAGGCCAGTGCTCAGCAGAGAAAACCCCCATGAGCAGCCCCAGGGTGGCCGTGGGCAGGGTGGGGGCAACCAGCATGGCTGGTGCTCTGCAGGGTCCCTGGGGGAGCCGGGAAGGAGCAGCAGAGCAGGGCCTGATCCATCCCCCCTGCGCTGGACACCCCCGGGCAGCGTCCCAGAGCGGCCTCATGCAGCTGCCAGCAACATCCCCCCTCTGCAGCCCTGGCCTCTGCCCAGCTCCCAGAGGGGCTGGATCCTTGCAGGCACACACACGGCAGGACTGGCTCAGGAGCCCCTGTTTGCACTGCACAGCCCAGGCGTGAGCACCCCACGCTGTTGCTGTGGGGAGATGAACCTGAGTGAGCACAAATGCCATCAGCCCCTGGGGGCCAGCAAGGGCTGGGGGACGGCAGGGAAACCTCTCAGCTTTGTCGGGGCCTCTCAAGTCAGCCAGAAAGTTTGTTCCCATCAGCTCTGAGTCTCCTGTCCCACTGCAGACGTTGTTGCTCAGAGCCAGGGCTGCCTGGCAGCCACCCCCAAACAGCCCTGAGCATTTCCTTTGCTTCACCTTTGCTTTCTTTCCTCTCTCCTGCTCCACATTTCTTGCTCTTGCCCATCCCTGTCCCCTCCCCTGCAAACAGCCCAGCCCTGTTTGCCCTTTCCTCTCTGGCCCCACTCACCATTGCAGTTGCTGCCTTGGCACCACGGTCCCTTGGGGAGCAGGATCATCCTACAAGTGCTGCAGGAATTGTCTGCAGGGCCCTGCAGTGCCTCGAGCTGTTCCCTTGCCAGAGGCACCACAGGCCAGGGGGGCACATCTGGGCTGCTGTGTCTGGCTGTGGGGCTCCCTGTTGTGGGGCAGGGAGGAGGAGCTGGAGAGGCTCTGCAGGACTGACAGGATGGGCTTTGGGGCCCGTGTGGAGAAGCTGAGGGACAGGGGCTGCTGGACCTTCTGAAGAGGAGGCCCAGGGCTCATCCTGCAGCTGCTTCAAGGGGGGTTTCAGAGAATCCCAGAATCAACCAGGCTGGAAAAGACCTTGGACATCATCAAGCCCAAGCCGTGCCCTGACACCTCCTTGTCTCCCCTGAGCCTCCTCTCCTCCAGGATAAACAACCCCAGCTCCCTCAGCCGCTCCTCACAGCACTTGTGTTCCAGACCCCTCACCAGCCTTGTTGCCCTTCTCTGGACATGCTCCAGCCCCTCAATGTCCTTCCTAAATTGGGGGCCCAGAACTGGACACAGCACTTGAGGTGCGGCCTCACCAGTGCCCAGTCCAGGGGAAGAATCCCTGCCCTGGTCCTGCTGGCCACTCCATTCCTGATCCAGGCCAGGAGCCAATGGCCTTCTTGGCCACGTGGGCACACTGCTGGCTCATGTCCAGCCTGCTGTCCATCAGTGCCCCCAGGTCCCTTTCTGCATGGCTGCTGTCCAGCCACTCTGTCCCCAGCCTGTAGCGCTGCAGGGGTTGTTGTGGCCAAAGTGCAGGACCTGGCACTTGGTCTTGTTGAAGCTCCCATGGTTGGATTTGGGCCCTGGATCCAGCCTGTGCAGGTCCCTGTGCAGAGCCCTCCTACCCTCCAGCAGATCCACACTCGCACCCAGCTTGGTGTCATCTGCAGATTTGCTGATGGTGGACTCAATGCCCTCATCCAGATCATCAGTGAAGACATTGAAATCCACACTGGCTGGGTCTGATCCCTCAGCCACCCTGTAGGTGCCGTGGCATGGCACTCAGGGTGATCTGTTCCATAACCTTGCCGGGCACCGAGGTCAGGCTGACAGGCCTGGAGTTGCCCAGATCCTCCTTCCAGCCCTTCTTGTGGATGGGCTCACATTGGCACCTCCAGTCCTCTGCGAGCTCCCTGGTGAGCCAGGGCTGATGGTAAATGATGGAGAGCGGCTTGGGGAGCTCATCCAGCAGCTCCCTCATCCCCCTAGGATGGATCCCATCTGCTCCCAGAGACACCTGTGAGCATCTGAGGGGCTCAGCAGTCACCAGCTGCTTCCTCCTGCATTACAGGGGCTGAGGTTGCTGCTCAATTTTACTTCTGCAGAGGCTTCTTCAGCCTTCAGCTCTTCAGGTCAGGAATTCAGTGCCAAAGGACCATTAACATTCAAAACACCTTCACAAGACAAGCCCCCAGGAATCATTGAGGTCTTCAATTCTTTTGTGGTTAATTGGAGTGATTCCGGAAGTGTTTTCAAAGTGAACATATTATATTAAAAAATTAATGAAATAGTATCTTTGTTCCACAGTTTATTCTTTTCCTGTTTATACATTAACAATTCAAAACACCCTAACGGGACAAGCCCTGGAAATCATTTCTGCCTTCAATTCTTTTGTGGTTAATTAGACAGATTTCAGAAGTCTATTCAAAGTGAATGTACTGTGGTAACAATACAAGGAGAAATGATTTCTCTTCTGTGCCCTGTTTACCTTCTTCCTGTTATACACTGATATCGGGGATCTCCAGCTGATATTGATCCTGGCTCCTCCTAATGCAGTCGGAATAGATCTGAACATCAAGGCCCTTTATGGCTGACAATCAATCACACTTTGTCCCTACCCCCACCCCACCATTTCCCTCATCCAACCCCTGGCACTCAGAGCAGCCTCGTGCAAATCTGAGCTTCCTCCACTCCAGGCTGTGCCTGCAGCTTTCAGCTCCTTGGCACCAACTCCCACCTGCTCTCCTTGGAGAAGGAGCTGGCCGAGACACAGAGGGATGTTCATTTCTTGTCAGCAAACAAACCAAGGGAAGGCACAGCTCCATAAAAAACAGAAGTCCAGCCCAAGGAGTGCTGAGGAATGGAGTCACATCCAGGGCTGGCCCCAGGGCTCAGCATTGGGGCCAGCTCAGTTCAATCTCTTTCTTGCTGATCTGGACGAGGGCATCAAGGGCACCCTCAGCCAGGTCCCAGGTGACCCCAGGCTGGCTGGGAGTGTGGCTGTGCTGGAGGGCAGGAAGCTCTGCAGAGGGACCTGGACAGGCTGCAGCGATGGGCCCAGGACAGCTGGATGAGGTTCACCAAGGCCAAGGGCCGGGTCCTGCCCTGGGCTCACAACCACCCCAAATCCCTGCCTGGGCCTGCCCCTGATCCCCACAGCCTGTCCTGTTCCCTTCATCCCTCCATTGCCAGGGACTTTCTGGGACTTTCTGGGACAGGGGAGCTCTGCTCTGGGTATGGAGGGAGGTCTGAGTGTCACCACTGGAGTGGGAACCACAGCTCATCAGGTTTGTGTCCTTTGGGGGTCAGGAACTGCTGAGACCCAGAGGCACAGAAAGTTTCTCTTCATGGCCCACATCAAAAAATGGAAACATGATACAATTTAAAAACCATCAAAACTCTTCCTTCAGCTTTTAGAGAGGTTCCAGCAACATCTGAATTTTCCACCATTCTCAAGGGATTTCTGTAAAGGAACAGTTTTATACAAAGACATAAGAAAAGGTGATTCTAAAAGATAGAAACACAATTAAGGTGTTGACTGATGAGTTATTTAAACTTCAGAAAGTCTGGGAAACTCCCCGATGCTCCAAGTGTGAAGGCAGTCAATGGAGAGGCACTGGAATGAACTAGAGAGGAACTGGAGGAGGAAATCTGGGAGCAATGGGAAGGACACAGATCCTGCTGCTCTGGTGAAGAGATGTCCTTAGACATGGCCATTAAACAGGAGAGGTGGAAACACCTGAGTGAAGAGGGACATGAAATAATAGACAGAATAGTGGTAACACAAGGAGAGGGGAAGATCAGTGTTTCTTCTCCTGCCATCCGTATACTTCCAGCAAATTCCTGTTCTCTCCTGGTGGGAAAATTTGCCATTTCCTAAGAGCACTCAAATGACCCAGCTAATGAGGATGTGCTCGTGCACCTCGCAAGCTGCAGGTCCCTGACAGCCCCAGAGGGCTCCTGTCCCATAAACATCTGCTCTGCACCAGTCTGAAACAGGGAGCAGCATCGTCCTGAGATCATCAGAGAGCTGAGGTTGGAAGGGATCTCAGCAAGTCTGCAGCCCAACCTGGCAGAAACTAGCTCAGACCAAGGCTTGATTTGCTCTGCATTGGAAAATCCCAAAGGACAGGGACGGGGCAGCATCTCAGCAGCTGGCTGAGCCCATGGGAACAAAGGCTTCCTCATGTCCTGGCTGAACCTCCCCTCATTCCCCTGCCACCCATTGGCTTTTGTCTCCCACCAGGCCCCCGGGGAAGAGCCTGGCTCTGTGTTCTCCATCACCTCTTGGGTGGCAGTGCCAGGCTGGGATGAGGAGCCCCTCAGCCTTCCCTTCTTGGGGCTGCACAAGGCCAGCTCCCTCAGCCTCTCTTCAGAGCCAAAGGGCTCCAGCCCCAGCTTGGAGGCCCTTCCCTAACCCTGCTCCAGCTGCCAGACATCTTTGCTGCCCTGGGGAACCCAAACCAGGCCACAGTGACCGGGATAATGCACGTCCTTGATGTCCTGGTCACACAGCCCCGGCCCCTTTTCCCCATGTCCAGCTCTGGGGTTGATTTGTGGAACATCCTTGGGGGAGGCTGCAGCGCTGGGGGACAGGAGGGAGCTGGGGGGAGAGGGGACCCTGCTCTGCACGAGCAGCAGGGGAGACTTCTCTGGGGGGTGGAAATTTGCGGGGGGCCGGAGCGGAGTGACCAACCCAGTGACCTCCCACAGCCTCTCTGTGATGTCACACAGCCCCCCTGTGATGTCACAGCCCACTCTGATATCACAGTTTGCTCTAGGATTTCACAGCCCTCTCTGTGATGCCACGGCATGCTCTGCGATGTCTCACAGCCACCCTGGGATATCACAGCCCACTCTGTTATGTCCCACAGCTGCCCTGGCATGTCCAAGCCTGCTCTCTGATGTCATACAACTGCTCTGTGATGTCACACAGTCCCCTCTATGATGTCGGAGCTGCTCAATGACCTCACATAACCCACTCTGTGGTGTCAGAGCCCACTCTGTGACCTCCCACAACCCATTCTGTGATATCACACAGCCCCTTTCTGACATCACTCCTGCTCTGTGCCTCTATCACACACAGCCACAGAGGTGCCTCTGTGACACAGCCCCCTCTGGGACATCACACAGCCCCTCTCTGACCTCACAGCCCCCTCTCTGGAATGTATCCGTGATTCGTTAAATCCCGATATCCATGGACAAAAGACCCTCTAACTAATTAAAGTTAGAAAGTGGTCTGTTTATTCAGGCACCGGCGGGCAGCATGGGAGCAGCCTCCTAAAGACCTGCCAGCCAAGGACAAGGTTCTTTGTTCTCCCTTTATTACTCAAAGTTTTACATCTTCTACATATGTATGACCCCAGCACCTCCCATCCTCTGCTTCATATTAAAATGAGATCATTGGTCTTTCACGCATGTGCAGTTTCTCTCTTGAATTGGGTCGGTGGTCTCGAATTGGGTCAGTGGTCCTGAAAGATGAAGTCAGGAATGTCTTCCTCACAGTGACCTTTTTACCTTCTTGCTGTTGGCAGGCCTTCATGACCTCTTGGTGCAGCCCAAGATCTCCTACTTTTGATTAATTATTATGAAACCCAGGTGCTGTTCCTGGTTCCATTGGTTTCAATTAGTTTCAGTTTGTTTTGATGAGAGTTCATTTATTCTGTTTCCTCCTACAAACAAAATTTTAAACAAAATATAATGGTAAATAATATATCACTTAGCTCTGGCTTAGGCATCCACTAATCATTAACTTACCTTTTTTTTTTCTACTCAATAACTTAATTATAAAAACTTCTCCAAATCCTTAGGTAGAATTTTAACCTTTTAGAACCTTGACTTAGTGACACCATGGGGAATCATGGAACCAAGGAGCGATTGTGACACTGCAGGGGCTCATGGCATCAATTGTGACAGTACAGAACCTCCTAGAAACAAGGCTCCATTGTGACACTGTGGGGCCTTATGGAACCAAGGAGACCATTGTGACACAGGGGTCCACATGAAGCCAAGGAGCCGTTGTGACACTGTGGGCCTCAATGGAAAAAAGGACAGTATTGATAGTAATGAAGCTCGTGGAAACTATGGGACATTGTGACACTGCAGAACCTCATGGAGCCAAGGAGACCACACGGAGGAACCTTATGGAACCAAGGGGCCATTTTCACACTGCAGAACCAAGGAGATCATTGTTGATGGTACAAACCTCATGGAACCAAGGTTCCATTGTGACACTGCAGGGCCCTGTGGAACCAAATATTCATTGTGACACAGTGGGGCTGCTTGTAACCAATTGCGATACTGCGGATCCAAGAGACCACGGGGACACTACGGCGCTTCATGGAACCTAGGGGCTGTTGTGACACACCAAGGCCTCGTGGAACCAAGGAGAGCATTGTGGCAGAGCAGAACCAAGGAGGCCATTTGGACAGTATGGACCCTAAGAGAACCAAGGCTCCATTGTTATACAGCAGGGCCTCCTGAAACCAAGGAGCCATTGTGAACCTGTGGGGCATCATGGAGTCAAGGGCACCACTGCTACTGAAATCTGCTGGAGAGAAACCTTCTCACACAGTTTGGAGGATTTGAAAGCAGCTATTCTTTATTACAGCATGGTGGTCACTCGGGTGATCCTTCAGGCATGTGAGTGCACTGAGCATGGAGTGGACAGAGTTTATATCAGACACACTGATTACATATTCATTAGCTATCCCCACTTCCTTTGACTTTATTGGACATAGGTGTAGCCCTTATCAGAAGTGCTATCTATTTCTCCAAGGCTGTGCTGTTCGGCCCTACTGTCCTTGATCAGAGTTAATGTTGTTCTGTCCTACTGTCCTTGTCACAGTGCTCGCCCCACATGAGGGGTGTCTGCAACCACCCCAGCCAATGGGCTTGGGGTGGGCAAGTGTTCCCAAGGGAACAGGGATGGGACAGCTGGGCTGGACTGACCCAAGGGATGTTCCATTCCGTGTCACACCATGATCAGCAAGAAACTGAGAGAAGCAGGAGGTGGAGGGCATTAATTTCTTTTTTAAGACATTTTTCTTTCAAACAGCACCTACACATACACAACCCTCTCCTGCCACAAGGTGGTTGAACATTTTCCGCTGATAGGAGATTTCCTGTGCATTTGCTTCTGTTTATTTTTGTGCATTTGCTTTTTGTGGTTGGTTTGTTTGTGGGGTTTTTGGGTTCGTGTCGGTGGGTTTTACTTTGGTATTTTTGGTTGGGTTTTGGTTTTTGTCCCTATTAAACTGCCTTTCTTCTGATGCATATTCTCCCTTTTCTTGTGGCTTGGTTGGCACCTGATGGCAAGACAAATTGATCCAACTCAGTCCTCTTGCCCAATTATGTTTTGCAGTCACCATTAACTAGATGAGTTTGGTCACAGACTCCCTGCAACTTGGCAGCATCCACAAAGGCCTTGAAAGTGCATTTCATCCCATTGTAGAGATAATAGAAATGTTTCTGTTGGGGTTTTATTTTTCTGTTAAAGGAATCTTCCCCCATACTGTTACTAAGATACAAATCTCTCTGTAGTTAAGGAAAGACAAAAGAGCTGCCCCCTGGGGGTGGGGTGGGCCTGGCTACTCCTTTGTTTCACCTGGGTGTGGGGTCAGTTCGCTCTTGGCATTCTCGGAGGGAGAACCTGTTGGTTCTTTTCGGCCGTTCGTCCTTTTTCTTTGGAGAAAGATCCCAGGATCCCCGGCCCACCTTCCCTGCCCTGCTGGAGGCCGGGCTGTGGCCGCCCGGCCCCGCCGCTGATTCGAGCTTTCGCTGCGTTGTAGCCGTGCTCGCCCTGCCTGCTCAGACCTCCAGGGGGTTCCCCACTTGGATACATCGCATCTGCCACCCGGGATTTGTGCTCATCTTTTTGCACTTTTGCACCAAAGCTACAGTCTGTGCAATATCAGCTCATAGTCATTTTGCATCATTTTAAACATCATTTTAAAATCAACATCCATATATTAGCTACTGAATTTTCCTCTTGGGATGTATGTGCTCCCATTCTGTTATCAACGGGCTCACCTTTAAAAGGTTGCAGTCTGATCCAGATCTTGGTAGTTCTCCTTGCTACTCTCCTCCCATCAAATCCGCCTCCCCTGCTCTCTGCTCAGCTTCCTGCTCTCCAGGCAGGCTCTTTGCATCACGTCTCGGGGTCACCAGATGTGGCTGTTGTCGAGGCGGACATAAAAGCACACACTAGTTGTAATCCAGAGTCAAGAAAGATAGAAAGATTATTTATTTTCTCTCTGGCTATTCTTATGCCTCTTCACAATGGCTGTGGTTGGAAGAGAAGAAGACGATGTCTGGCTCAAGGGTGCAGTGCTAGAAAAAACAAGGACTGAATCTGGGAACTTGGGGTGGGTTTTAAGGAAATGGGTGAATTGTAATATGCATGTAGCGACTGTATGTGAGCAACACACTTGTAGAGTCACGTGTCCACGTAAGGTTAGGAGTTATCCCCTGCTGGAGCTCAGGCCTGAATAAATGATGCTCTCTTTAACACCAAATCAGTGTTAAGGAGTCTTATGCTGATATTTTGGAGATTTGGTGACAGCAGGGACTCACAGAACCACAGGGTCAACAGTGACAACATGGAACCTCATGGAACCAAGGGGCCATTTTGACACTTTGTTGCCTCATGCAAGTAGGAGCCATTGTGACACAATGGGGCCACATGGAGCCAAGGGGCCACTGTGACACTGAGAAACCTAATGGAAGCAAAAGTACATTGTGACAGACAAAGGCCTCATGGAACAAAGGGTCCATTGTGACAATGCAGATCCAAGGATCCATGGTGGCACTGTGGAACCAAGGAGATCATTGTTGACAGTATGAACGCTCATGGAACCATGAGCCATTGTGACACAGAGTGGCCACATGGAGCCAATGGGCCATTGTGACTCTGCAGATCCAAGGAGACCCTTGTGACTGAGGAACCTCATGGAACCAAGGGTCCATTGTGACCTTGTGGGGCCCTGTGGAACCAAGGGGACCACAGTGACATTGCGGGGCTTCATGGAACCATGCAGACCATTATGACACTTTGGGACCCACTGGAACCATGGGGCCATTGTGACACTGCAGAGCCTCCTATAACCAAGGGGCCATTATAGCACGGCAGGGCCTCATGGAATCAAGGGGACCATTGTGACGCTGTGGGGCTCCATGGGACCAAGGGTCCATTGTGGCACAGTGGGGCCTCATGAATCCAAAGGGCCATTTTGACACTTTGAGGCCTTGTGAAACCAAAGGACCCTTGTGGCACTTCAGGGCCTTGTGGAACCAAGGCGACCATAGTGACACTGTGGGGCTCAATGGAACCAAGGGGCCCTTGTGACACTGTGGGTCTCATGGAACCAATGGTCGACTGTGACACTGCAGGGCCTTATGGAATCACGGAGACTGTTGTGACAACACAGGCCCCATGGAACCAAGGGGCCATTGTGACACTTTGCAGCCCCATGGAACCAAGGAGTCCACTGTGACACTACAAGGCCTCAGGGAAGCAAGGAGCCACTGTTACACTAGGGGGCCTTCTCAGGCCAAGGGGCCGTTGTGTCACTGTGTGGCACCATGGAACCAAGGAGAGCATTGTGACACTACAAGGCCCCATGGAAATAATGATTCATGTAACCGTGTGGGGACTCATGGAATCAAAGGTCCCTTGTGATATTGCTGGGCCTCATGGAATTCTGAAGACCACTATGACACTTCAAGATCTCCTTGAATCAAGGGGCTGTGAATGACTTTGTGGAACCAAGGAGACCCTTCTGACATTGTGAATCCCCATGGAACCAAGAGTCCATTGTGATCCTGCAGTACCAAGGAGACCCCTGTGACACTGCAAGGCCCCATGGAAGCAAGGGGGGAACCATTGGGACACTGTGGGGCCCATGGAAACAAGAGGCCAGTGTGACACAGCGAGGCCTCATGGAACCAAGGACCCAGTATGACACCAACATTGTGACACTGCAGGGCCCCATGAATCCGAGGGAACGGGTAACAGGTGTGGTTGGCTTGGCCCGACTGCTCCAACTGACCTTGGCATGTCAAGGGTCTCTTTCATGTGCCCTGGAAACACTGGGGCTCTGGGCTTTCCTTCAAAAGGAAAAGAGTTTTCCTTGTCATCCAGGCATTCATGGCTGAAATAGCATTCTGCCTCCAAAATTCCCTATATCCAGGCATTGCTCCCAGACAAAAGCTGCCATTACCAACAAGTCTGGCTGCCCTTGGCTTCCTGAGAGCTGGCTCTCACCTGCCTTCACGCACTGGGGCTCTGGGCTTTCCTTCCTATAGAAAAGAACCGTCCCTCCTGTGCAGGCACCCATGGCCAAAACTGGTACTTCTCCTCCAAAATTGCCTATATGCAAGGGTTTCTCCCAGACAAAAGCTGCCAGGACAGACAGCTCTGGCTGGCCTTGGCCTCTGGTTGTTGCCTCTAATCTGCCCCTGAAACACCAGGGCTCTGTGCTTTCCTTCCTATGGGAAAGAACTGGCCTTCCCATCCAGGTGTTGGGAGAGTCCCAGACTGGTCAGGCTCAGAAGGGAAGGGCATGTGGCAAATCCTCCTGCAGCCATTGCAGGCCCTGGCAGGACAAGGCAGGGATTGCAGAAGCCCTGTGGGAGGGCAAAGAAGGGCATGTTGTGTGGCCAGACTCCAGCCAGGCCTGTGCCAGGCTCTGCTGGGGTCTCCTCAGAGCCAGGTTGGTGGGAGCTGGGCTGAAGAAGTGGAACATGGGGTGGGTGGGAATTGGGCTGAACAATGAGGGTCAAATGTCAGCCATGGTCCTCTTGGCAGCCACTCCCTGGTGCCATCCCTCAGTGGCCAGCCCTTGAGCACCACTGGGGAACATTTCTATTATCTCTACAATGGGATGAAATGCACTTTCAAGGCCTTTGTGGATGCTGCCAAGTTGCAGGGAGTCTGTGACCAAACTCATCTAGTTAATGGTGACTGCAAAACATAATTGGGCAAGAGGACTGAGTTGGATCAATTTGTCTTGCCATCAGGTGCCAACCAAGCCACAAGAAAAGGGAGAATATACTTATGCTTCAGAAGAAAGGCAGTTTAATAGGGACAAAAACCAAAACCCAACCAAAAATACCAAAGCAAAACCCACCGACACGAACCCAAAAACCCCACAAACAAACCAACCACAAAAAGTAAAAGCCACAAACAGAGGCAAAGCAAATGCACAGGAAATCTCCTATCAGCGGAAAATGTTCAACCACCTTGTGGCAGGAGAGGGTTCTGTATGTGTAGGTGCTGTTTGAAAGAAAAGTGTCTTACAAAAGAAATTAATGCCCTCCACCTCCTGCTTCTCTCAGTTTCTTGCCGATCATGGTGTGACACGGAATGGAACATCCCTTGGGTCAGTCCAGCCCAGCTGTCCCATCCCTGTTCCCTTGGGAACACTTGCCCACCCCAAGCCCATTGGCTGGGGGGGTTGCAGACACCCCTCATGTGGGGCGAGCACTGTGACAAGGACAGTAGGACAGAATAACTCTGATCAAGGACAGTAGGACAGAACAGCACAGCCTTGGAGAAATAGATAGGACTTGTGATAAGGGCTACACCTATGTCCAATAAAGTCAAAGGAAGTGGGCATAGCTAATGAATATGTAATCAGTGTGTCTGATATAAACTCTGGTCACTCCATGCTCAGTGCACTCACATGCATGAAGGATCACCCGAGTGACCACCATGCAGCAATAAAGAATAGCTGCTTTCAAATCCTCCAAACTGTGTGAGAAGGTTTCTCTCCAGCAGATTTTAGTAGCAGTGGTGCCCTTGACTCCATGATGCCCCACAGTTTCACAATGGCTCCTTGGTTTCAGGAGGCCCTGCTGTATAACAATGGAGCCTTGGTTCCCTTAGGGTCCATACTGTCCAAATGGCCTCCTTGGTTCTGCTCTGCCACAATGCTCTCCTTGGTTCCACGAGGCCTTGGTGTGTCACAACAGCCCCTTGGTTCCATGAAGTGCCGTAGTGTCCCCGTGGTCTCTTGGATCCGCAGTATTGCAATTGGTTACAAGCAGCCCCGCTGTGTCACAATGAATATTTGGTTCCACAGGGCCCTGCAGTGTCACAATGGCCCCTTGGTTCCCTGAGGTTTGTACCGTCAACAATGGTCCCCTTGGTTCCGTAGTGAGAAAATGGCCTCTTGGTTCCATAAGGTTCCTCCGTGTGGTCTCCTTGGCTCCATGAGGTTATGCAGTGCCACAATGTCCCATAGTTTCCATGAGCTTCATTACTATCAACTGTGTCCTTTTTTCCACTGAGGCCCAGATTTTCACAATGGCCCCTTGGTTCCATGAGGTTCCGCAGTGTCAGCATGGTCTCCTTTGATCTGCATTGTCATAATGGACAATTGGTTCCATGAGGCCCCACTGTGTCACACAGGCCCCTTGGTTCCATAGGTTTTATGTTGTAAGAATGGACTCCTTGGTTGTATGAGCTCCCCTGCTTTTTGCAGAGGTGTCTGTGGTTCCAACAAGGCCCCGCTGTGTCTCAGTGCACCCTGGCTTCCATGCGCATCTGGGGTATCACAAGGGCTCCTTGGTTCCACGAGGTCCTGCTGTGTCACAATGGATCCTGTGCGCCATGAGGCCCTACAAAGTCATCATGGAGCCTTGATTCCATGTGGTTCCATTGTGTCCCACTGGTCGCCTTGGTTCCATGAGTTTCCTTAGTGTCACAATGCTCTCCATGGTTCCATGATTCCCCACAATGTCACAATGCTCTCCATGCTTCCATGAGGCCCTGCTTTGCCACAATGGTCCCCTTGTGTCCATGAGGCCCCGCTGTGTCCCAATGGACGTATGGTTCCATGAGGTTCCGTGCTGTCCCCATGGTCTTCTTGAATCCGCAGTGTAAAAATGGACCATTGGTTCCCTGCGGCCTCGCTGTGTCACAATGGGCTCCTTGATTCCATGATTCCCCATGGTGTCACCATGGAGCCTTGTTTCTAGGAGGTTCTGTACTGTCACAATTGTCTCCTTGATCCCATGAGCCCCTGCAGTGTCACAATGGCTCCTTGGTTCCATGAGGAACACAAAAGCTTTGCATCAACACTGAGCTACAGCTGCTGAACACACCTGGGAGCATGTGCTTGCATCAAAAGAGGGCTTCAAGCTGAGAATGGCACCAGCAGCTTCCATCTGCAACAGAGAGGCAGGGAAAGGACAGGGACAGAGAATTCAGTGGAAAGACTGCGAGAATTCTGCTCCCACAGATCATTCCTGCTCACAGTATCCCTTGTAGAAAGGGGACATCATTGCGGGCAGCCTGGACTGAGCATGTGGGGTTTGTTGTTTAGGAAACCTGCTCAGGCTTTTCCATTCTTTCCTTACAAACAGGAAAACTTCTCCTGGGCCTGTGTGCAGGCAGAGCCCTGAGGAGAGCACGTGGCACATGGTGCAGTGGGCTGGGACAGCCAGCTGCAGAGCTGAAGGGAAGAAGCCCAAAGTGTCACAATGGCTCCTTGGCTTCATGTGCATCACCTGTGTCACAGTGGTCTCCTTGATTCCATGAGGCCCCACTGGGTCACAATGGCTCCTTGCTTCCATGAGGTTCCGCAGTGTCACCATGGTCTCCTTTGATCCGCATTGTCATAATGGACAATTGGTTCCATGAGGCCCCGCTCTGTCACAATGGCCCCTTGGTTCCATAGCTTTTCTATTGTAACAATGTATTCCTTGGTTCTAGGAGCTCCCCTGCTTTTTGCAGAGGTGTCTTTGGTTCCAACAAGGCCCCGCTGTGTCTCAGTGCACCCTGGGTTCCATGCACATCTGGCTCCTTGGTGTTGCAAAGGCTCCTTGGTGTTGGGGTCTCCCGCCCCACCACGTAGCCCTGGGAGGGGGACACTGGGGGGGAGGCACGGGGTTTCCCTGCCCAATGTCAGCCTCGTTCCCCATTGGTTGGTTTGTGTTTCCCTGCACGGGCAAATGACCCTTGGTCCCGTGACTGTAACAGTTCCTCTGCAGAGCTCCGGCCATGAGGCTGGAGAAATAAACATCTCTGAAACATCTACCAAGAATCTGTGCACATATATATTTCTTTTCCACAGGACTGCTGGTTTGATATATGTGTTTTACAGTATCCCCGCTGTAACAAATGATGGAGAATTGTGAGCAGAACCATCCCCGATCCCTAAGAGACTGATTTGTGTGAGTAAACCCTAGAAACTTTGGATTCCTCTTCTTGGTTTTGTTTTGCTATTCCATATCTAAACTATGGAGGAATCGTGGGAAGACTCTTGGCTTTCAGAGCCGCATATGGACATTTATCTTAAACTTAAAAAGATTCTTGAACAACCATTTGTAAATTTTAGCCTGATTCAAGCTCAAAAAGAACTGAAACACCTCCTGGCATGGTTGTTCAAGAACTTCTTCTATGTTTCTTAGGATTTAATTCTTACCAAGGAGTTTTGGAACACCATTTGGACACAGTTTATTTTTGAGTCAAAATACATGCTGATGGAAGAATATTTTCATGAGTATTATTTAATTACCGAGACTGTTGAGCAATGTCAGCTGTGTCTTGGTGAAGGGAAGCGTGCCTCAGAGACCGTGCGGCCCAGGCCATGTGCACCGAGTGCTCTGTGAGCAGCTGCGAGGCAGTTCCCGCATGCAGGAGGAGCCATGCGAGCTGCGGTGTCGGCAGTGGAGCGAGGCGCGACGGGACCGGGGCGATCCAGCAGTGCCCGCCCGGCCCCGCACAGCGCATGGTGGAGTGAGCCCCGTGAACGCCCGGCCGAGAGGGGCAGCACACGGGTGGCGCTGGCGGCGATGGTGGTGGAGCGGAGCCGTCCCCAGCCGAAACGTGCGCTGGAGCAGGGCATGGGGGAGTCGTCGCTCAGGGGCCCGGCCAAGACGTGGATGCAGCGCCTGGCATCAGCAGCGAAGCTGCGACCAGAGGAAGCGACGCACAGAGAACTGAGCGATGCGGCCTGGCCCAGCCCGCGCGGCCCCGAATGCGACCCCAGGAAAAGTGCACAGGCACGAGCAGCTCCGACAATTCCAACACGGGAGAGACTGAAAGAGAGAGCAAAGACGCAGCGAGACAGAAAACAGCAGCCACTCGGAAAAAGGAAAAGATCATAGTAGCTAAGATCTTAGGGATAGTAAAATAGTATAATGTTAAACAAAAATATGGTTTTATAACAAGGTGTGACAACCAGCAAGACATATTCGTGCATAGAACTGCTATTAAAAAAAATAACCCTGAAAAATGCATCCCAAGCTTGGGAGATGGAGAGGTGGTGGAATTCAAAATTGTACAAGGTAGAAAAGGGTTACAAGCATCAGAAGTCACTGGGCCTGATGGTGTTCCTGTAAAAGGCAGTATATATGCTAAAAATCGTAGTCATGTTAGACAATATCTCCATTATAAGCCCCCCTACAGTCTCCCTTTCCTAATCCCACCTTTCCCCTCTACCCTATATCCTATTACCTGCAGTGTTTTCCCAATCTGTTTTTTCATCCATGGTTTCCCTCACAAAACCATGCCTTTGCCAATTGTTTCCCCAAAAACCCCTTTCCAATGCCGAGTGGGGGATGACAAGGGGGAGGAAAGAAATGAAACCCTCTCCTGCCTCAGTTTTCCCACAAAGCATGCTCAGAGAGTTCTGTCTCCCTTCTGTCAGCCCTAAGATGTTCCAAAAAATCTGTTTGGACATTTCAAGACTCAGGAGGGTGGCTTGTTTTGTTTTGAAACTGTTCTTGTTGTTTTCAATTTTGTTAAATTTTACATCTCTTTTGTTAAAAAATAAACAGGTGAAATGTCGGGGTCTCCTCCCCCTGCCATGTAGCCCTGGGAGAGGGGCCCTGGGACAGTGATGGGGTTTCCCTGCCCCTGGTCAGCCTCGTTCCCCATTGGTTGTTTTGTGTTCCCCTGCGCGGGCAAGGACCCTCGGGTCCGGGGATTGAGGAGTTCCTTGGCAGAGCCCCGGTCGTGCGGCTGGAGAAATAAACATCTCTGAAACATCTACCAAGAGTCTGTCCATATATATATTTATTTTCTATGGGCCTCCTGGTCTGATACATCGTGTTACAGTATCCCCACTGCAACAAGCCTGACCCCTAAATGGGAGTTCAGAATAAAAAAGGGAGAATTTTGTCCCAAAAAGGGGAATTTGGAGCCAAAAAGAGGCAGTTTGGATCCAAAACATGGGAGTTTGGGCCCAAAAATGGAGAATTTGGGTCCATAAAAGGGGGATTAGGGCGCCCAGAGGGGAAGTTTGGACCCAAAAAGGGTCAGTTCAGCCCAAAACTGGAGGTTTGAGCACCAAAAAGGGGCAGTTTCCACCTAAAAAGGGGAGTTTGGATTCAAAAACCTGGGAGCCGGACCCCTAAAAAGGGGAATTTGGCCTCAAAAAGGATGGGTTTGGTCCCAAAAGGGTGACTTTGGAGCCAAAAAGAGGCAGTTTGGATCCAAAATATGGGAGTTTGGGTCCAAAAAGGGAGAATTTGGGTCCAAAAAAGGGGAATTTGCAGGCCCAGATGGTAAGTTTGGAGCCAAAACTGGGAGTTTGGCCCCCAAAAGGGACAGTTTGGCCCAAAGCTGGGGGTTGAGCACCAAAAAGGGGTAGTTTCGACCTAAAAAGGGGAGTTCGGGTTTAAAAACCCTGGGAGCTTGACCGCTAAAAAGGGGAATTTGGCCTCATAAAGGATGAGTTTAGTCCCAAAATGGGGGACTTTGGACCAAAAAAGAGGCAGTTTGGATCCAAAACATGGGAGTTTGTGCCAAAAAGGGAGAATTTGGGGCTGAAAAAAGGGCATTTGGGTGCCCAGATGAGAAGTTTAAGACTCAAAAATGGGGAATTTGGATCCCAAAAGGGACAGTTTGGCCCAAAGCTGGGGGTTGGAGCACCAAAAAGGGGCAGTTTCAACCTAAAAAGGGGAGTTTGGATAAAAAAACCCCTGGGAGCCTGACCCCTAAATGGGAGTTCAGCATCAAAAAGGGAAAATTTTGGCCAAAAAGGGACTTTGGAGCCAAAAAGGGGCAGTTTGGATCCAAAAAAATGGGAGTTTGTGTCCAAAAAGGGAGAATTTGGGGCCAAAAAAGGGGAATTTGGGGCACCCAGATGGGAGTTTGGACCCAAAAAGGGAGAATTTGGCCCAAAGCTGGGGGTTTGAGCACCAAAAAGGGGCAGTTTCGACCTAAAAAGGGGAGTTTGGATTTAAAAAAAATGGGAGTCTGACCCCTAAAAAGGGGAATTTGGCCTCAAAAAGGACGAGTTTGGTCCCAAAAGGGGACTTTGGAGCCAAAATGGGTCAGTTTGGATCCAAAACATGGGAGTTGCCTTAACCTCAGCTTGAGTACAAATTTGGGTTATGTTAAAGTCAAGTTTAAATCTTTAACTGCACATCTTTCTATTTTAAGTCTGAACTCAGAACAGCCAGTTAAGCATTTGTCACAGCATTCTGGGCCAATTTGGGTAAATTTCACGGGTTCTTGGTGAGCCCCATGGAATCCATCTTGAACGAATGCATATTCACATCCCCAGATGTTCCTTCCTTCCCAAACAGTCGCATTTGTAATTTTTAACATCTGACTCAGGGACCGACGAGAGTGAAAGTCATAAGCTTTCCTTGGACATTTATGTACACCAGTCACCTTATATGCATGCAACGTTGCATTTCCTTCTGTAGCTATGGCTACAACAATAATCACAAAAAATTGCCATTTTCCAAATGATGCTCATTTGACTATTCATTTTAAAAGGTGTTAAGCTATGCTAACATTTCACCCACACTCTATTCACTTTCCTGAGTAAGTTTTAATTTCAGTTCATTGTCACTCAGCGTGACTTTCCAGAATCTTTCAGGAGCCTTCTTCACTCAGGTATGATGAATCCAGGCAGCTTGTTCTTTGATCCTGATTGCAGGAAAGGTGGTCAGGAGCACCTGGAATGCTCCTTCCCACTGTGGTTCTGGGGTCTTTTCTGCAAAAGATTTAACATATACATAATCTCCGGGTTGTACATCATGTACTGCTCCGTCTGATTCTCTGTTTCGAGCCCTAGCTGCATGTTCTTCAATTTCTTTGAGCTCTTTGTTTAGGGCCATCATGTATTTGTGTAGGGTTTCCTCCCCTACTTGGGTGGGGGTGATGCCTTCTTGGACCCTCTATGGCCTCCCGTACAATATTTCAAAAGGACTCAATTTCTCTTTTACTCTCGGCTTGGTTTGAATTCGTAATAATGGCCATGGAAGAACCCGAGGCCAAGGTAATTTTGTCTCTTGTCTTAATCTTGTAACCTGCTGCTTAATCAAATGGTTCATTTTCTCTACTTGGCCACTCGACTGAGGATGATATGGAGTGTGGAGTTCCCAATCTCTGCCTCAGTGGTGGTTAATTTGCTGCACAATTTTTGAAATAAAGTGTGGCCTCTATCTGAGGACATTGTGGCTGGGACTCCAAAACGCACTGCTATTTCCTGTAACAATACTTTGGTTACTTCTCGTGCTTTGGCAGTTCTGGTGGGGAAAGCTTCTGGCCATCCTGAAAAGGAATCTGTTAACACCAACAGGTACTGATCTCCCCCTTTCCTGGGCAGCTCTGGGAAATCAATTTGCCATTGCTGCCCAGGCCCATGAGGCCCCGCAATATCACCATGGACCTTTGATTCCATGAGTCCCCACACCGTTACATGAATCCTTAGTTCCATGGGGCCCTGTAGTGTCACAATGCTCTCCTTGGTTCCATGGTGCCACACAGTGACACAACGGCCCCTTGGCCCAAGAAGGTCCCATAGTGTCACAATGGTTCCTTGCTTCCATGAGGCCTTGTGGTGTCACCATGGACTCCTTGGTTCCATGGGGCTGCAAAGTGTCACAATGGCCCCTTGGTTCCATGGGGCCTGTGGTGTCACAACAGTCTCTGTGATTCCATAAGGCCCTGCAGTGTCACAGTCGACCATTGGTTCCATGAGACCCCACAGTGTCACAAGGGCCCCTTGGTTCCATTGAGCCCCACAGGATCACTATGGTCGCCTTGGTTCCACAAGGCCCTGAAGTGCCACATGGGTCCTTTGGTTTCACAAGGCCTCAAAGTGTCAAAATGGCCCTTTGGATTCATGAGGCCCCACTGTGCCACAATGGACCCTTGGTTCTGCAGTGTGAGAATGCCCCCTTGGTCCCTTGGAGCCTCACAGTGTCACTGTTGTGCCCTTGGTTCCACAAGGCCCTGCAGGGCCACAATGGTCCTTAGGTTCCACAAGGCCTCCAAGTGTCACAATGGTCTGCATGGTTCCATGAAGCCCCACTGGCTCACAGTGGTGAAAGGAATGAGATCAATTTGTCTTTACAAGCAAACTGTGGGGTCTGCTGATAGGTAAAGATGGATACTGAGAGATGAAAGAGGCAATGGCACGAACCATAAATTCCATAGGAAAAAAAAAAAGGAAGGGTATCCATTAGATGGGGTCTGTGTTAAGTGATTTGGGAAGTCTGTACCTCTCAAGTACCTCAGCCAATGGGGAAAGAGAGAGGGAAATGTGGCCAGGAAATCAGGAGAGAAAGGAGGCCGCATCCTCTAACAACTTGACAGACCCCAGGGGAATGCCCCATGGCCTCTCCCTTTATTCAAATACAGTAATGGGACTCCTCTGTCTCCTTTGGGGACATAAAACTGGTGTTTGTGGATTAATTTTCCTGACAATGGCTTCCTTGCTTCCATGATGCCCTTTAGTGTAACAATGGTCTCCTTGGTTCCACGGAGTCAGAATGGACCCTTGGTCCCATGGAGCCCCACAGCGTCACAATGGACCCTTGGTTCCATGAGGTTCCTCAGTCACAAGGGTCTCCTTGGATCTGCAGAGTCACAATGGCCCATTGGCTCCATGTGGCCACTCTGTGTCACAGTGGCTCATGGTTCCATGAGCGTTCATACTGTCAACAACCATCTCCTTGGTTCCACAGTGCCACTATGGATCCTTGGATCTGCACTATGACAATGGACCATTGGTTCCATGGGGTCCCACAGTGTCACTGTTGACTCCTTGGTTCTGTGAGGCTCTGCTGTCACCAAATCTCCAAAATATCAGCATAAAATCCCTTAACACTAATTTGGTGTTAAAGAGAGCATCATTTATTCAGGCCTGAGCTCCAGCAGGGGATAACTCCTAACCTCACGTGGACACGTGACTCTACAAGTGTGTTGCTCACATACAGTCGCTACATGCGTATTACAATTCACCCATTTCCTTAAAACCCACCCCAAGTTCCCAGATTCAGTCCTTGTTTTTTCTAGCACTGCGCCCTTGAGCCAGGTGTCTTCTTCTCCTCCAGCTGTCCCTGCTGGGAAAGCAGCCCCTGCATGCCTTGTTCCTCTGCTAAAAGTTCACAGACACGGTAAAAATTGAATGAACCCTTTTGGTATCAAGCCCAAGGCTTTGTGTGCCAAGGCCGAGGCAGGCAGGAGGCAGAGCTGCCAGCAAAGGAAGGGGCCAGCCAGGTGGGGCAGCCGGGGGGATGAGGACAGCCTGCAGGGACAGAGGCGCAGGGCAGGGACAGCGTGGCACAGCGTGGGCTGGAGAGGGCAGAGGGATGGGCAGCAGCTGCAAGGCCCTGACAGAGCCAACTTGTGCAGCACTTGGGCCACGGCTGCTGGCCCTGGCCCTGAGGCCAGCAGGAGACAAGGGACCCTTGCAGCCCTGGGGCCTCAGGGCCTCCTTGTCCCTGCTCAGCAGCCTGGCAGGGGCCGCCCCATGGTGCTGCCCTTGGCACTGCCCATCCCCACATCCCAGTGCCCCGGCAAGAGCCCTGAGCACTGAGGGAGGGACAGGATCTGCCTTGCCAGGGGCTGGGGCTCAGGCCTTGGCCCTTTGCATTCCTGAAACACATCCAGCTTTGCTCAGCATCAGAGACACCTTTCCCTTGCTTGTCCCCCTCCTGTCATCACTGCCTGCAGTGTTCTGCTCTCACTGGAACATGGGGACACTTCTCAGTCCTGTCCCCCAGTGGGACCCATTAAAACTTCAAGAAACTTTGGAGTTTGATTGTGACTTTGAATTCCTGAGAGGTTTCTTTCTCTCCCTCTCAGGGACTGATGTTCAGGGCCTCCGCACCAGAGCCCCGAGAGGGTCATTACAGTCCTTGTGCTGTGTCTGTGCTGCTGAGCTGGGCCGGGCTCCTGGCACAGAGGCAGCTCCTGGCAAGCGGCAGCGCTGCACAGAGACAGCTCTGGCCAGGAGCAGCTCCTGGGCACAGCCCAGCAGGGCTGGGCCACTGCCTGCAGCCAGCCCGGGCACAGCACAGAGGCACAGAGAGCTTCAGTCAGTCAGGGCTGGGAAGATGCTGAGAAGTGACTGCGCGAGAATCATGGCCAGCCCTTGACACAGGAAGCCTCTGGCTGCAGGACAAGGCAGCTGCAGCTCCTGCAGTGATCTCCTCAAGCTGCAACATCCCAATGCCTACAGATTCTGTAAGTCCATTCTCTGATTATCTCCTGGCTACAGCAGCCAGGGGTGCCCAGGGCTGTCCTGCAGAGCAGGGTCCTGCAGCCCAGGGCGCTGAGCTGGGGCAGAGACTCTGCTGCCTGCCAGGGGCAGCTCTCAGCCGGCCCGGGGAGCTGCTCTCAGTGCTGGGGGACAAGGTGTGGGTGGAAGGAGACAGCTGGTCAGCCTTGCAAGTGTTCTTCTTGTGTGGTGGGGATGCTGCATTGTTCAGGACTACTCCCAGCAGGACATTTAACCCCAGGATATTCCCTAGTAGATTATACAGGGAGCACAGCAAGGCAGGGAAGGCATAAAAGGGAAGAATCCTGATTTTTAAATCGACTGCTCTGGGTTGTCTGGAAGGGAAATTGCACATGGATAATTCATCTCTCAGTTGAGGTTGAGAAAAATCCAAACAATTTTCTCTGACATCTGAAGAAACCGGGCAGTGACAGAAATCAGCACAGGGTCCCTTCCAGGCAGCATCAGCATCTCTTTTGCAGCCTCCTCAGGGGTGTTCTGACTTTGCCATCAGAGCCTGCAGAGCCAGAGCTGCCCCTGGGCAGTGGCCTGGGCTGGGAGGGGTCTGCAGGGCAGAGCTGAGCCCCCAGGGCCGGGCTGGGCTCTGGCAGCACTGGCAGGGCCCAGGCCTGGGCACAGGGAGCAGCTGCTGGCAGGGACAGCCCCAGGCAGCAGAGCCCTGGGCAGGCAGTGGGGGGAAAGTGCCACCAAGCTGGGCTGGGATATTGAAAGTCCTCTGCAAAGCCAACTATTCCATGATTACTTTTTCACAGATGCCCATGGCCAGAGGCAGCAAATGTCCAACAGCAGCTCCATCAGCCACTTCCTCCTGCTGCCATTGGCAGACACGCGGCAGCTGCAGCTCCTGCACTTCTGCCTCTTCCTGGGCATCTCCCTGGCTGCCCTCCTGGGCAACGGCCTCATCATCAGCGCCGTAGCCTGCGGCCAGCGCCTGCACAGCCCCATGTTCTTCTTCCTGCTCAACCTGGCCCTCACCGACCTGGGCTCCATCTGCACCACTGTCCCCAAAGCCATGCACAATTCCCTCTGGGGCACCAGACACATCTCCTACTCAGCATGTGCTGCTCAGCTCTTTTGCTTTCTGTTCTTCATCTCAGCAGAGTATTGTCTCCTCACCTTCATGTGCTACGACCGCTACGTGTCCATCTGCAAACCCCTGCACTACGGGACCCTCCTGGGCAGCAGAGCTTGTGCCCACATTGCAGCAGCTGCCTGGGGCAGTGCCTTTCTCAATGCTCTGCTGCACATGGCCAATACATTTTCCCTGCCCCTGTGCCAGGGCAATGCCCTGGGCCAGTTCTTCTGTGAAATCCCACACATCCTCAAGCTCTCCTGCTCACACTCCAACCTCAGGGAGCTTCTGCTTATTGTGCTGAGTGCTCTTCTGTATTTTGGCTGTTTTGTGTTCATGGTTTTCTCCTATGTGCAGATCTTCAGGGCCGTGCTGAGGATCCCCTCGGAGCAGGGACAAAGGCAAAAAGCCTTTTCCACGTGCCTCCCTCACCTGGCCGTGCTCTCCCTGTTCCTCAGCACTGAAGCATTTGCCTACCTGAAGCCCCCCTCCATCTCCTCCCCCTCCCTGGATCTGGCCCTGTCACTTCTGTACTCGGTGCTGCCTCCAGCCCTGAACCCCCTCATCTACAGCCTGAGATACCAGGAGCTCAAGGCTGCAGTGTGGACATTGATGGCTGGACGATTTAAGAAACATTAAACTGCTGGCCAATTTTTGCAAATCACTTGTAATAAAACTCATCATTGATAGTTCTTGTTGGTTTGGTTCTGGGGTTATTTTTTCTGTCTTCACTTATTTATTGTTTTCCACAAAGCAAGGGCAATATTTCTTCCATTTCTCCTTTTGTTTCTCTCCACCTTGGCTGTGGCCCCAGCCTGTGTCAATGAGGAGCTGTGCTCTCGGTGCCTTTAAATGAACTCAAGGATGTGCCAGCAAAGTTTCCAGCAGAGATGCCCCTTTAGTTGCCTTGTGTGGAGTTGCAGCAGCAATGTCTGTGTGCAGAGCTGGGGGCAGCTCAGGGGGGCACAGCAGCTGTGGCCAGGAGCAGCAGCCCTTGGTGCTGCCAGTGCTGCTCCCGTGCCACTGCCCCGCTGCCCTCCTGCCCCTCGTGTTGCTGCAGGGCCTGAGTGCTCTGGGGCTTGCTCCCAGCCCTGGGCTGGCAGTGCCGGGGCTGCAGCAGGGACAGGCCATGGGCACTGCTGGGGCAGCGCTTGTCATACATGAAATCCCTATTTGTGCTTGGTCTTTGCATATTAATGATTTAAATAATTAATTTTGAGTTAATTATTTTTAAATTGAATGTTACAATTAACCCATCAGCCCAGGTACAAAAATCCAGTTCCATTATCAGTGTTCCTATTTGTTTAAAATTTATTAATAGAGTTGCACCCTTCCCAGTTAAAATTTTCCCAGTTAAAAATCACAAACTTGCCCCTTTTCAAGCTACAAACCACTGGTACACCATAAGAGTTACCTTTCCTGTGTTTACTGTATACTTTTACAAGTGTTCTGAGGTGTGTTGGATGTATTTTAATACTTTTTGTAGGTGTTTCACTTGCATTTTGATTCCAAGGCCAAAACCCCCCCACCCAGTCTTGATAGCCAGCAGCTATTTCTAGCTGCAGAGCCATTACTCTGCAGGCAAGTTCCATGGCAACCTGAATACCTGAATTTTAATGAAGGTATTGTTTTCCCTTATCTAACTGATACCACCCCCCTTGACAACGATGAGCCATTGGTGGACAGAGATAATCCATCAAAGGGAAAGCACCAATCGCCTTGGACCGAAGGGGCGGGCTGTGGGCGGACTGGGGCGGAGCAAAAACTATAAAAAGGACGAAGCCGAGAGGCGGGCTCTCTTCCTCTTCTCTCTTCCCCTCTTGCTCTCTGCAGACTAGCTGTGGGAGACATCGGTGCTGGGCATTAAAAGCCTTACCCCTTTTAAGGGGCTTTTAGTAATTTTTTTAAGTCAACCCAGCACTGCAAGTTTTTTTCTCTACCTGAGGTCTAGTGCTGTCTCAGCCAGAAGATCTCAAATCCCTGCGCTCCTGGGGCATACCATCTACCGAGCCATAGGATCCCAAATTTTTATATTTTTCTGATTTCTGTAATTTTTCAATTTTTTCTGTTTTCAATAAATTAATCTTTTTAAGAGTTGTCTCATTTCTCACAGCTGACGCCTCAGGGCAGGGCCTGGGGGCTCCAGGCTCCTTGCCCGGGCTCTCTCAAGAGCACGCCCAGGCCAGTGCTCAGCAGAGAAAACCCCCATGAGCTGCCCCAGGGTGGCCGTGGGCAGGGTGGGGGCAACCAGCAGGGCTGGTGCTCTGCAGGGTCCCTGGGGGAGCCGGGAAGGAGCAGCAGAGCAGGGCCTGATCCATCCCCCCTGCGCTGGACACCCCCGGGCAGCGTCCCAGAGCGGCCTCATGCAGCTGCCAGCAACATCCCCCCTCTGCAGCCCTGGCCTCTGCCCAGCTCCCAGAGGGGCTGGATCCTTGCAGGCACACACACGGCAGGACTGGCTCAGGAGCCCCTGTTTGCACTGCACAGCCCAGGCGTGAGCACCCCACGCTGTTGCTGTGGGGAGATGAACCTGAGTGAGCACAAATGCCATCAGCCCCTGGGGGCCAGCAAGGGCTGGGGGACGGCAGGGAAACCTCTCAGCTTTGTCGGGGCCTCTCAAGTCAGCCACAAAGTTTGTTCCCATCAGCTCTGAGTCTCCTGTCCCACTGCAGACGTTGTTGCTCAGAGCCAGGGCTGCCTGGCAACCACCCCCAAACAGCCCTGAGCATTTCCTCTGCTTCACCTTTGCTTTCTTTCCTCTCTCCTGCTCCACATTTCTTGCTCTTGCCCATCCCTGTCCCCTCCCCTGCAAACAGCCCAGCCCTGTTTGCCCTTTCCTCTCTGGCCCCACTCCCCATTTCAGTTCCTGCCTTGGCACCACGGTCCCTTGGGGAGCAGGATCATCCTACAAGTGCTGCAGGAATTGTCTGCAGGGCCCTGCAGTGCCTCGAGCTGTTCCCTTGCCAGAGACACCAGAGGCCAGGGGGGCACATCTGGGCTGCTGTGTCTGGCTGTGGGGCTCCCTGTTGTGGGGCAGGGAGGAGGAGCTGGAGAGGCTCTGCAGGACTGACAGGATGGGCTTTGGGGCCCGTGTAGAGAAGCTGAGGGACAGGGGCTGCTGGACCTTCTGAAGAGGAGGCCCAGGGCTCATCCTGCAGCTGCTTCAAGGGGGGTTTCAGAGAATCCCAGAATCAACCGGGCTGGAAAAGACCTTGGACATCATCAAGCCCAAGCCGTGCCCTGACACCTCCTTGTCTCCCCTGAGCCTCCTCTTCTCCAGGATAAACAACCCCAGCTCCCTCAGCCACTCCTCACAGCACTTGTGCTCCAGACCCCTCACCAGCCTTGTTGCCCTTCTCTGGACATGCTCCAGCCCCTCAATGTCCTTCCTAAATTGGGGGCCCAGAACTGGACACAGCACTCGAGGTGCGGCCTCACCAGTGCCCAGTCCAGGGGAAGAATCCCTGCCCTGGTCCTGCTGGCCACTCCATTCCTGATCCAGGCCAGGAGCCAATGGCCTTCTTGGCCACGTGGGCACACTGCTGGCTCATGTCCAGCCTGCTGTCCATCAGTGCCCCCAGGTCCCTTTCTGCCTGGCCGCTGTCCAGCCACTCTGTCCCCAGCCTGTAGCGCTGCAGGGGTTGTTGTGGCCAAAGTGCAGGACCTGGCACTTGGTCTTGTTGAAGCTCCCATGGTTGGATTTGGGCCCTGGATCCAGCCTGTGCAGGTCCCTGTGCAGAGCCCTCCTACCCTCCAGCAGATCCACACTCACACCCAGCTTGGTGTCATCTGCAGATTTGCTGGTGGTGGACTCAATGCCCTCATCCAGATCATCAGTGAAGACACTGAAATCCACACTTGGGGAGCTCATCCAGCAGCTCCCTCATCCCGGTTAAGTAGCTCAGCTTTTTCCTCATTTTAGTTCCTAAATTCCCTCCCCCATCTAACAGAGAATGGAGGTTCTCCTTGCCCTTCCTTTTGCCATTAATGTGTTTATAAAAGTATTTTTTGTTGTCCTTCACAGAAGTGGCCAGATTGAGTTCTAACTGGGCTTTTGCCTCTCTACTTTTTTTCCTACATGACCTAAAAACTCCCTTAAACATTTCCTGCTATACCTGACCCTCCTTCCAAAGGTGATGCATCCTCTTTTTTCCCTGAGTGCCTTCAAAAGCTCCTTGCCCATCCAGGCTGTTTGTTTTCCTCCTTGGCTCATCTTTTGGCACACAAGGACAGTCTGTTCCTGCGCCTCCAAGATTTCTGTTCTGAAGCACTTCCATCTTTCCTGGACCCCTTTGTTTTTAAGGGCTGCTTCCCAAGGAACTCTCCAAATAAGTCTCTTGAATCGGCCAAAGTCTGCTGTGGCTTTTGTTGAGGCGGAAAGAACAGCACACACTTGTTGTAATCCAAAGTGGTAGAAGTTTTGATTTTCTCTCCTGCTATTCTTACACCTCTTCACAATGGCTGTGGCCTATTGAGATTGGCTGCTGAGCAAACAATGACAAGGCTGTCTAACAAGCAATGACCATTCAGGCAGTAAAACAATCAGCTGTACAAGCAAAGGTAGAGCTGCTACATATGATCCACAAGCTCTTCCTTGTACACTGTCAAGGTCCCATTACAAGAACATCCTCTCCTTGTGTCCAGAACATCTTCTCTCATGGATTGTCTTCTTGGCCTTCTCTGTGGGTTTCACTGAAGCTGCAAAATGTCCCTGTCATATTCTCACGGGTCAATTCTGACTGTCTTTAGGTCTCATTCTGTGAGGCCCCAGTCCAGCTGTCAGCCTCATCAGCACAGCAGTGAGATTTGTGTCCCCTGGCTGTGGCTGCTGTCCCTGGCACTGAGGCCCATGAGCAGACACCAGTTCCTGCCAGCCCCAGGGCTTGTGGCCTCCTCCCACAGCCCACAGAGCTTTGGAGGGCTCCTGCTGCTCTCCTGCCCTCCCCATCCCACACCCCACATCCCACTGCTGCGGGACAGCCACGAGCATCCTGTGAGGCCACCAAATGCCCATTGCCAGGGGATGGGGTCAGGGCTTGGCTGTGCTGCTTGGTCAAGCCCAGGCAGGGCTTTCACAGCCCCATCCCAGAGCCCATTTCCCACCTGGAGCCGGGGGTGCCTCTGAGTTCTGCTTCCCCAGCCCCAGGGACGCTCTCCTTGTCTGCTCATTGCCCCCACGGTCTCTTGGCAGCGATGGCCTCAGTGGGGGCTGCTGACATCCTCAGCAACCTGGAGGTTGCTGCTCAATTTTACTTCTGCAGAGGCTTCTTCAGCCTTCAGCTCTTCAGGTCAGGAATTCAGTGCCAAAGGACCATTAACATTCAAAACACCCTCACAAGAAAAGCCCCCGGGAATCACTGGAGTCTTCAATTCTTTTGTGGTAATTGGAGCGATTCTGGAAGAGTTTTCAAAGTGAACATATTATATTAAAAAATTAATGAAATGGTATCTTTGTTCCACAGTTTATTCTTTTCCTGTTTATACATTAACAATTCAAAACACCCTGACAGGACAAGCCCCTGGGAATCATTTCTGCCTTCAATTCTTTTGTGGTTAATTAGACAGATTTCAGAAGTCTATTCAAAGTGAATGTACTGTGGTAACAATACAAGGAGAAATGATTTCTCTTCTGTGCCCTGTTTACCTTCTTCCTGTTATACACTGATATCGGGGATCTCCAGCTGATATTGATCCTGGCTCCTCCTAATGCAGTCGGAATAGATCTGAACATCAAGGCCCTTTATGGCTGACAATCAATCACACTTTGTCCCTACCCCCACCCCACCATTTCCCTCATCCAACCCCTGGCACTCAGAGCAGCCTCGTGCAAATCTGAGCTTCCTCCACTCCAGGCTGTGCCTGCAGCTTTCAGCTCCTTGGCACCAACTCCCACCTGCTCTCCTTGGAGAAGGAGCTGCCCGAGACACAGAGGGATGTTCATTTCTTGTCAGCAAACAAACCAAGGGAAGGCACAGCTCCATAAAAAACAGAAGTCCAGCCCAAGGAGTGCTGAGGAATGGAGTCACATCCAGGGCTGGCCCCAGGGCTCAGCATTGGGGCCAGCTCAGTTCAATCTCTTTCTTGCTGATCTGGACAAGGGCATCAAGGGCACCCTCAGCCAGGTCCCAGGTGACCCCAGGCTGGCTGGGAGTGTGGCTGTGCTGGAGGGCAGGAAGCTCTGCAGAGGGACCTGGACAGGCTGCAGCGATGGGCCCAGGACAGCTGGATGAGGTTCACCAAGGCCAAGGGCTGGGTCCTGCCCTGGGCTCACAACCACCCCAAATCCCTGGCTGGGCCCTGCCCCTGATCCCCACAGCCTGTCCTGTTCCCTTCATCCCTCCATTGCCAGGGACTTTCTGGGACTTTCTGGGACAGGGGAGCTCTGCTCTGGGTATGGAGGGAGGTCTGAGTGCCACCACTGGAGTGGGAACCACAGCTCATCAGGTTTGTGTCCTTTGGGGGTCAGGAACTGCTGAGACCCAGAGGCACAGAAAGTTTCTCTTCATGGCCCACATCAAAAAATGGAAACATGATACAATTTAAAAACCATCAAAACTCTTCCCTCAGCTTTGAGAGAGGCCCCAGCAACATCTGAATTTTCCACCATTCTCAAGGGATTTCTGTAAAGGAACAGTTTTATACAAAGACATAAGAAAAGGTGATTCTAAAAGATAGAAACACAATTAAGGTGTTGACTGATGAGTTATTTAAACTTCAGAAAGTCTGGGAAACTCCCTGATGCTCCAAGTGTGAAGGCAGTCAATGGAGAGGCACTGGAATGAACTAGAGAGGAACTGGAGGAGGAAATCTGGAAGCAATGGGAAGGATCCTGCTGCTCTGGTGAAGAGATGTCCTTAGACATGGCCATTCAACAGGAGAGGTGGAAACACCTGAGTGAAGAGGGACATGAAATAATAGACAGAATAGTGATAACACAAGGAGAGGGGAAGATCAGTGTTTCTTCTCCTGCCATCCGTACACTTCCTGGAAATTCCTGTTCTCTCCTGGTGGGAAAATTTGCCATTTCCTAAAAGCACTCAAATAACCCAGCTAATGAGGATGTGCTCGTGCACCTCGCAAGCTGCAGGTCCCTGACAGCCCCAGAGGGCTCCTGTCCCATAAACATCTGCTCTGCTCCAGTCTGAAACAGGGAGCAGCATCGTCCTGAGATCATCAGAGAGCTGAGGTTGGAAGGGATCTCAGCAAGTCTGCAGCCCAACCTGGCAGAAACTGGCTCAGACCAAGGCTTGATTTGCTCTGCATTGGAAAATCCCAAAGGACAGGGACGGGGCAGCATCTCAGCACCTGGCTGAGCCCATGGGAACAAAGGCTTCCTCATGTCCTGGCTGAACCTCCCCTCATTCCCCTGCCACCCATTGGCTTTTGTCTCCCACCAGGCCCCTGGGGAAGAGCCTGGCTCTGTGTTCTCCATCACCTCCTGGGTGGCAGTGCCAGGCTGGGATGAGGAGCCCCTCAGCCTTGCCTTCTTGGGGCTGGACAAGGCCAGCTCCCTCAGCCTCTCCTCAGAGCCAAAGGGCTCCAGCCCCAGCTTGGAGGCCCTTCCCTAAGCCTGCTCCAGCTGCCAGACATCTTTGCTGCCCTGGGGAACCCAAACCAGGCCACAGTGACTGGGATAATGCACGTCCTTGATGTCCTGGTCACACAGCCCCGGCCCCTTTTCCCCATGTCCAGCTCTGGGGTTGATTTGTGGAAAATCCTTGGGGGAGGCTGCAGCGCTGGGGGACAGGAGGGAGCTGGGGGGAGAGGGGACCCTGCTCTGCACGAGCAGCAGGGGAGACTTCTCTGGGGGGTGGAAATTTGAGGGGGGCCAGGGCAGAGTGACCAACCCAGTGACCTCCCACAGCCTCTCTGCGATGTCTCACAGCCACCCTGGGATATCACAGCCCACTCTGTTATGTCCCACAACGGCCCTGAGATGTCCAAGCCTGCTCTCTGATGTCATACAACTGCTCTGTGATGTCACACAGTCCCCTCTATGATGTCGGAGCTGCTCCATGACCTCACATAACCCACCCGGAGGTGTCAAGAGCCCACTCTGTGACCTCCCACAACCCATTCTGTGATATCACACAGCCCCTTTCTGACATCACTCCTGCTCTGTGCCTCTATCACACACAGCCACAGAGGTGCCTCTGTGACACATCCCCCTCTGGGACATCACACAGCCCCTCTCTGACCTCACAGCCCCCTCTCTGGAATGTATCCATGATCCGTTAAATCCCGATATCCATGGACAAAAGACCCTCTAACTAATTAAAGTTAGAAATTGGTCTGTTTATTCAGGCACCGGCGGGCAGCATGGGAGCAGCCTCCTAAAGACATGCAAGCGAAGTACGAGGTTCTCCATTCTCTATTTATTACTGAAAGTTTTACATCTTCTACATATGTATGACCCCAGCACCTCCCATCCTCTGCTTCATATTAAAATGAGATCATTGGTCTTTCACGCATGTGCAGTTTCTCTCTTGAATTGGGTCGGTGGTCTCGAATTGGGTCAGTGGTCATGAAAGATGAAGTCAGGAATGTCTTTTCCCACAGTGACCTTTTTACCTTCGTGCTGTCGGCAGGCCTTCATGACCTCTTGGCGCAGCTCAAGATCTCCTCCTTTTGATTAATTATTCTGAAACCCAGGAGCTGTTCTTTGTTCTGTTAGTTTCAATTTGTTTTGATGACAGTCCCTTGTCTCCTGCTGGCCTCAGGGCCAGGGCCAGCAGCCGTGGCCCAAGTGCTGCACAAGTTGGCTCTGTCAGGGCCTTGCAGCTGCTGCCCATCCCTCTGCCCTCTCCAGCCCACGCTGTGCCACGCTGTCCCTGCCCTGCGCCTCTGTCCCTGCAGGCTGTCCTCATCCCCCCGGCTGCCCCACCTGGCTGGCCCCTTCCTTTGCTGGCAGCTCTGCCTCCTGCCTGCCTCTGCCTTGGCACACAAAGCCTTGCGCTTGATACCAAAAGGGTTCATTCAATTTTTACCGTGTCTGTGAACTTTTAGCAGAGGAACAAGGCATGCAAAGGCTGCTTTCCCGGCACAGACAGTTGGAAGAGAAGAAGAAGACATCTGGCTCAAGGGTGCAGTGCTAGAAAAAACAAGGACTGAATCTGGGAACTTGGGGTGGGTTTTAAGGAAATGGGTGAATTGTAATACGCATGTAGCGACTGTATGTGAGCAACACACTTGTAGAGTCACGTGTCCACGTAAGGTTAGGAGTTATCCCCTGCTGGAGCTCAGGCCTGAATAAATGATGCTCTCTTTAACACCAAATTAGTGTTAAGGAGTCTTATGCTGATATTTTGGAGATTTGGTGACAGCAGAGCCTCACAGAACCAAGGAGTCAACAGTGACACTGTGGGACCCCATGGAACCAATGGTCCATTGTCATAGTGCAGATCCAAGGATCCCTGGTGGCACTGTGGAACCAAGGAGATGGTTGTTGACAGTATGAACGCTCATGGAACCATGAGCCACTGTGACACAGAGTGGCCACATGGAGCCAATGGGCCACTGTGACTCTGCAGATCCAAGGAGACCCTTGTGACTGAGGAACCTCATGGAACCAAGGGTCCATTGTGACCCTGTGGGACCCTGTGGAACCAAGGGGACCATAGCAACATTGCGGGGCTTCATGGAACAATGGAGACCATGATGACACTTTGGGACCCACTGGAACCAAGGGGCCATTGTGACACTGCAGAGCCTCCTATAACCAAGGGGCCATTACAGCACGGCAGGGCCTCATGGAATCAAGGGGACCATTGTGACGCTGTGGGGCTCCATGGGACCAAGGGTCCATTCTGACACCGTGGAACCAAGGAGACCATTGTTACACTAAAGGGCATCATGGAAGCAAGGAAGCCATTGTCAGGAAAATTAATCCACCAACACCAGAGGTTTATGTCCACAAAGGAGACAGAGGAGTCCCATTACTGTATTTGAATAAAGGGAGAGGCCATGGGGCATTCCCCTGGGGTCTGTCAAGTTGTTAGAGGATGCAGCCTCCTTTCTCTCCTAATTTCCTGGCCACATTTCCCTCTCTCTTTCCCCATTGGCTGAGGTACTTGAGAGGTACAGACTTCCCAAATCACTTAACACAGACCCCATCTAATGGATACCCCTCCATTTTTTTTTCCACTGGAATTTATGGTTCTTTCCATTGCTTCTTTCATCTCTCAGTATCCATCATTACCTATCAGCAGACCCACCCTTTGTTTGTAAAGACAAATCCCTCTCACTCCTTCCATCAATCAGTGGAATTCCTCCCACTGTTTCTTTGACCCCTCAGTATCTGGCTTTTACCTATGAGCAGACCCACAGTTTGTTTGTAAAGACAAATTGATCTCATTCCTTTCACCACTGTGAGCCAGTGGGGCTTCATGGAACCATGCAGACCATTGTGACACTTGGAGGCCTTGTGGAACCTAAGGACCATTGTGGCCCTGCAGGGCCTTGTGGAACCAAGGGCACAACAGTGACACTGTGAGGCTGCAAGGGACCAAGGGGGCATTCTCACACTGCAGAACCAAGGGTCCATTGAGGCACAGTGGGGCCTCATGAAACCAAAGGGCCATTTTGACACTTTGAGGCCTTGTGAAACCAAAGGACCCTTGTGGCACTTCAGGGCCTTGTGGAACCAAGGTGACCATAGTGACACTGTGGGGCTCAATGGAACCAAGGGGCCATTGTGACACTTTGCAGCCCCATGGAACCAAGGAGTCCATGGTGACACTACAAGGCCTCATGGAAGCAAGGAACCATTGTGACACTATGGGACCTTCTCGGGCCAAGGGGCCGTTGTGTCACTGTGTGGCACCATGGAACCAAGGAGAGCATTGTGACACTACAGGGCCCCATGGAACTAAGGATTCATGTAACGGTGTGGGGACTCATGGAATCAAAGGTCCATGGTGATATTGCGGGGCCTCATGGGCCTGGGCAGCAATGGCAAATTGATTTCCCAGAGCTGCCCAGGAAAGGGGGAGATCGGTGCCTGTTGGTGTTAACAGATTCCTTTTCAGGATGGCCAGAAGCTTTCCCCACCAGAACTACCAAAGCACGAGAAGTAACCAAAGTATTGTTACAGGAAATAACACCGCGTTTTGGAGTCCCAGCCACAATGTCCTCAGATAGAGGCCACACTTTATTTCAAAAATTGTGCAGCAAATTAACCACCACTGAGGCAGAGATTGGGAACTCCACACTCCAGATCATCCTCAGTCGAGTGGCCAAGTAGAGAAAATGAACCATTTGATTAAGCAGCAGGTTACAAGATTAAGACAAGAGACAAAATTACCTTGGCCTCGGGTTCTTCCATGGCCATTATTACGAATTCAAACCAAGCTGAGAGTAAAAGAGAAATTGAATCCTTTTGAAATATTGTACGGGAGGCCATAGAGGGTCCAAGAAGGCATCACCCCCACCCAAGTAGGGGAGGAAACCCTACACAAATACATGATGGCCCTAAACAAAGAGCTCAAAGAAATTGAAGAACATGCAGCTAGGGCTCGAAACAGAGAATCAGACGGAGCAGTACATGATGTACAACCCGGAGATTATGTATATGTTAAATCTTTTGCAGAAAAGACCCCAGAACCACAGTGGGAAGGAGCATTCCAGGTGCTCCTGACCACCTTTACTGCAATCAGGATCAAAGAACAAGCTGCCTGGATTCATCATACCTGAGTGAAGAAGGCTCCTGAAAGATTCTGGAAAGTCACGCTGAGTGACAATGAACTGAAATTAAAACTTACTCAGGAAAGTGAATAGAGTGTGGGTGAAATGTTAGCATAGCTTAACACCTTTTAAAATGAATAGTCAAATGAGCATCATTTGGAAAATGGCAATTTTTTGTGATTATTGTTGTAGCCATAGCTACAGAAGGAAATGCAACGTTGCATGCATATAAGGTGACTGGTGTACATAAATGCCAAAGGAAAGCTTATGACTTTCACTCTCGTCGGTCCCTGAGTCAGATGTTAAAAATTACAAATGCGACTGTTTGGGAAGGAAGGAACATCTGGGGATGTGAATATGCATTCGTTCAAGATGGATTCCATGGGGCTCACCAAGAACCCGTGAAATTTACCCAAATTGGCCCAGAATGCTGTGACAAATGCTTAACTGGCTGTTCTGAGTTCAGACTTAAAATAGAAAGATGTGCAGTTAAAGATTTTAAACTTGACTTTAACATAACCCAAATTTGTGCTCAAGCTGAGGTTAAGGCAACTCCCATGTTTTGGATCCAAACTGACCCATTTTGGCTCCAAAGTCCCCTTTTGGGACCAAACTCATCCTTTTTGAGGCCAAATTCCCCTTTTTAGGGGTCAGACTCCCATTTTTTTGGATACAAACTCCCCTTTTTAGGTCGAAACTGCCCCTTTTTGGTGCTCAAACCCCCAGCTTTGGGCCAAATTCTCCCGTTTTGTGCCCAAACTTCCCATCTGGGCACCCAAATTCCCCTTTTTTGGACCCAAATTCTCCCTTTTTGGGCACAAACTCCCATGTTTTGGATCAAAACTGCCCCTTTTTGGCTCCAAAGTCCCTTTTTGGCCAAAATTTTCCCTTTTTGATGCTGAACTCCCATTTAGGGGTCAGGCTCCCAGGGGTTTTTTTATCCAAACTCCCCTTTTTAGGTTGAAACTGCCCCTTTTTGGTGCTCAAATGCCCAGCTTTGGGCCAAACTATCCCTTTTGGGGCCAAACCCCCAGTTTTGAGTCCAAACTTCTCATCTGGGTCCCCAAATTTCCCTTTTTCAGCAACAAATTCCCCTTTTTTTGGCCCCAAATTCTCCCTTTTTTGGACCCAAATGCCCATTTTGGGGAGCCAAACTCCCCTTTTTCATCCCAAATCACCCTTCTCAGCCCCAAATTTCCCGCCTGGATCTCATTGGGTCCCCTGGGTTGAACTTTTAGGGGTCAGGCTCCCATTGTTTTAAATCCAAACTCCCCTTTTTATGTCAAAACTGCCCCTTTTTGGTGCTCAAACCCCCAGTTTTGGGCCAAACTGTCCCTTTTGGCGGCCAAACACCCATTTTTGGATCCAAACTTCCCATCTGGGCACCCAAATTCCCCTTTTTTTTCCCCAAATTCTCCCTTTTTGGACACAAACTCCCATGTTTTGGATCCAAACTGCCTCTTTTTGGCTGAAGTCCCCCTTTTGGGACCAAACTCGTCCTTTTTGAGGCCAAATTCCTCTTTTTTAGGAGTCAGAGTCCCATTTTTTTATTCCAAACTCCCCTTTTTATGTCGAAACTGCCCCTTTTTTGGTGCTCAAACCCCCAGCTTTGGGCTGAACTGTCCCTTTTGGGGGCCAAACTTCCCATCTGGGCGCCCTCATTCCCCTTTTTCAGCCCCAAATTTTCCCTTTTTGGGCCCAAACTCCCATGTTTTGGATCCAAACTGCCTCTTTTTGGCTCCAAAGTCCCCTTTTTGGGACAAAATTCTCCCTTTTTATTCTGAACTCCCATTTAGGGGTCAGGCTTGTTGCAGTGGGCATACTGTAACATGCTGTATCAAACCAGGAGGCCCGTAGAAAATAAATATATATATGGACAGACTCTTGGTAGATGTTTCAGAGATGTTTATTTCTCCGGGCGCATGGCCGGGGCTCTGCCAAGGAACTCCTCAATCCCCAGACCCGAGGGTCCTTGCCCGCGCAGGGGAACACAAAACAACCAATGGGGAACGAGGCTGACCAGGGGCAGGGAAACCCCATCTCTGTCCCAGGGCCCCTCTCCCAGGGCTACATGGCAGGGGGAGGAGACCCCGACAGTCCTTGGTTATTTTATTAACAGCTCTTCAATCCTGTACTATTCGGTGTGATCCATCAGGCTTTTTGACAGGTAAAATGGGAGCATTGAATTCAGATTGGCACTCTTTCAAAAGTCCTATCTGCAAAAAGTTTTCAATTACGAGGCTAATTCCTTCCCTGTCTTCCTTCTTCAAAGGATATTGTTTAACTCTAACTGGGTGTTTTCCTTCCTTAAGCTTAACTTGTCCAGGAAGTGCATTCTTTGCTCTCCCTGCTATGTTAGAAGCCCATACCCCAGGCAATACTTGATCTATGATTTTCTTGCTAGTCCCTTCTTCATTTTCAACTTGGGTTTCATTTGCTATCAACATCAGACTTAACAATTCTATGGATTGTTGATCTTTAACCTCCAAAGGAACTTCTCCATTTTTAAATACTATTTTTGCCTCTAGTTGCTCCAGTAAATCTCTTCCCAAAAGTGCTGATGGAGCATTAGGCATGTATAAAAACGTATGAATTCCCCGTTGCCTCCCAAGTTTCTATTGCAATGGTTTGCAGAAGTATGCTCTTTCAGATTGACCAGTTGCTCCCCTCACTGACACAGAATCATTTGTTCTTGGCATTAAAGCTTTATTTAGCACTGAGGATGTTGCCCCTGTGTCTATTAAAAACTCCATTTCTTTTTCTTGGTTCCCTAGTTTAATTAGAACCAGAGGGTCCCCTAGGCTGGGAACCTCTGGTGCCCTTCAGTCTTCTTTAGCACGAGCAGCCACCCCCTCCCTCTTTTGTTCTTCTCTTCTTTGATGATCGCCTTTTCTTCGTTCTGAGCATTGGTTCTTCCAGTGTCCGATTTCCCTGCAAAAAGCGCACTGATTTCTCCCTAACCGGGGTGGTCCTTGCCCATGTTCCCCTCCTTCTTTTTCTTTTACTATTGCTATTAATTTCCTCAACCCTTGCTTACATCCTTCTTCTCTATTGCTAAAAACCCTCCATGCTCCTTCTAGCAAAGTCTCTCAATCCCGTGCTGTCGGCCCCATATTTTCTGAAGTTTGTGTCGAATGTCCCCTGTAGATTGTCCTAAACATAAGCTCACCAGGTGTTACATCCCTTCCTCAGATTTGGGGTCTAATGCCGTATGACGACGCATTGCATCTCGCAAATGTCCTAAAAACTCAGAGGGTGTTACAGAGGGACCTTGCTTAATTGCATATAGGGCTGAGCAGTTCATGGTTTTAGGAACTGCCCTCTCCAGTGCCTTTGCTATGAAATCTTGGTAACCCTCTCATCTTTCCATGTCACTGTCATCATTAGAATCCCACTGCGCATCTTGGAGAGGAAAAACATCCTTAACTCTCATTTGGGTTATTTTGCAAGCGTCCTCTGCTAAACTCCCTGCTGCTTTCAAAACTAATCCTTTTCCTGTCTCTGTAAGAGCACCTAGCAAAATTTGAAGATCTCACCAGTCAGGTCTATGTTGTTTAACCATGAATCTAAATTTCTTTGCAACACCTATTGGGTCCCTCCGATAACGTTTAGCAATCTTTTCCCAAGCCTCCAGATCTACTGTAGAAAAAGGGATTTTAACTAACATTGTTTTTCCCTCAGAACTTACTGCCTCTCTCAAAGGTGCTTGTAGGATTTCTTTAGCTTGTTTCTGGGTCTGGGATGCTACAGGGCCCTCTGGGGAAAGCAGCACTTCCCCCTCACTGTCACTGCTGGGCAATAGTAGAGCCTTAGGGGTCTTTTTCCAAGCAGGTATAGGTGAAGTGGAAAATGAAGCAGAAGCTAAAATTGGGACTGGAGTTGATTCAGCTGTACTTATAGCTGGAGCTGGAGTTGAGATGGTAATAGCTCTAATTGGAGTGGGGGATGGAACATAAGCTGGAGTTGGGATTGAGATCGAAGTGGGGGGTGAGATAGGAGCTGGGATAGGAGCTGGTCCCCTGGGAAATGAGGTGGGGGGTGACGTAGGAGTCAATTCCTCTCTTTTAGGAGGTGGTTTAAACAAATCCCCCAGCTCTTGCTCCAGTGAGTCAGCTGGATACACTTTATCAGGGTGTGTGCAGCGTTGGTTTCTTGAACAGGTACTGCAACATCCTTTAGGCTTTCCCTTATTAATTTTATTATCCTTTTCTAGGGCCAATACTAAGGGATAGGAAGGGGGCTTCATTCCACAGTCCCTCTGCCACTCGAGGTGGTTTCAGAGGGAGAAAAATAAATCATCATAGGTTACTTCTTCCCATCTCTGCTCTCCTCTCAAAAAAAGCGTAAGCTGTAATAGGGTCTTGTTGGGGAAGATGAAACAGGAAAGCCTTATAAATATGATTGCCTGACAAAAGATTTTGGGAATATGAAAACTATAAGCGACATCGAAATGAAAGCCACCTTTGAGATACCAAGTCTTAGTTACTGAACAACTGGAAAACAATGGTATGGCCAACTGAAGGTAATCCCCTCTTGATTGAACAATACCCTCTGCTTGCAGGCAGGTCCAAGGGTCAGAGCAGACCCTACTAGCTCAGCAGAAGGGGTCCAAAGAGTAGTTTTTAGAAGTTAAGATGTAACACTCTATGGTAATATAAGAACTCTTATAGGCTGTATGTAAATACTAGAGGATTTGTATCTTGTATTAGATTGGTTAGTGACAATTAGAATATTCAGTACAGAAGATGCTTTATTGTATTGTAACCAGGACTTCAGACACTCTTACTATACACACTCTTACTATTCACTCTTACTATACTCTACACACATTCTCTCTCACTACTTCTTCACCCTCATTCCTCTCTCTCCCCCTCTCTCTCTTTACTTACCCACTTACTCTCTTGCTCTCTTGGGCCTGCTCAGAGCTGCCAGCTGCAGCTCTAAGCAGTGCCCCTGTACCCACGCCCTTTGCAATAAACCGCATATTCCAAGATCTGACTACAGAGATCTCTCGTCTCCATCCATCCGTCCGTCTATGCCCGGTCCAGACTGAACACCCAGTACCCACAGTCTGACACCCAATGTGATTGAAGGCCCGGTTCAGCTTTTTCCATCTGTGGGAGACTTCTCCATGGACGGTAACTAAAAGACCAGTTATAGCCACCTAGAAAGTGTCGTGAGCACGGCATACCGTTGCTGCGCATCGTAAAAGCCGGAGCTCTATAATTCTGCCGAGGCAGCCCTCGAGCACGGGGATTACCTGGAGCTCTTGGAGGGAATTGCCTGGCAGTCCTCAAGCACAGGCGGCCACTGCTGTGCAGCGGCTCCCTGGAGCTCTTTGAGGAAGTTTGCCGTGGCACCCCTCGAGCACGGACACGCTGCTAAGCAGTGCCGACCGGAGCTCTAAGGAGGGACCCTGCCGCGTGCCCCGAGCACAGGCGAGTAGTGCTCAGCACCGCCCGCACTGGAGCTCTCAGTGCGGACCCACCCGTGAGGTCCTGAGCACGGAAAGCCGTTGCCACGCGACGCCTAAAACCGGAGCTCTGAGAAAGGACCCAAAAGCAGCGTCCTGAGCGCCGAGTGGAGTGCCTGGCCAGGCCCCCACGACGGACCTCTGAGCAAGGACACTGCTCCTGCGACATCATCTAAGTGAGTATCATACTGGTCTGATAATGGGACAAATGCACTCTGCCCATGACAGAGATCTCTATAAGCAACTTAAGCATTTACTAAGCTCTAGTTCAAGACAATTACCTAAACAGGAGCTAAAAAACCTCTTAGAATGGACTCTGATTAATTTCCCAAATGTTGACCGTTCAGCCGTCTTTACAAGAGACTTCTGGGACACAGTTGGGGTTAAGCTCTTTAATAATATCTCCTACCGGGATATGGCCGCCGCGCAGCTGATCCCAGCTTGCAGAGCGCTGGTGGAGCTGTTTGCTGCGAAGGCGCCGCCCGCAGCAGTCACCCCGCCGAGCCCGGCTCCTGCTGCGAGCCCGGCTCCTGCTGCGAGCCCGCCCCTTGCCGCCGCGAGCCTGCAATGGGGCGCGGCCCCCGCCTCTCCGCCGGACCTCGCGGCTCCAGTACCCGCGGTCCGGCTGACTCGCGCCGCCCCCCCCCCCCCCCCCCCCGCGCTCGCGGTCCCGGCACCCGTTGCCCCGGCCCCAGCCACCCCACCGGACCCTACGGCCCCTCCCACCATCCCCGCCCCCGCCCATCCCGCTCGTCCCCGCTGTCCCGGCTCCCGCCCTCGGTTCCAGCGTCTTCGCGGCCCCGCCCCTCGCTTCTATCACCCCGTCCGTCAGCGTCTCCGCGACCCCGCCCCTTGCCCCTGCCCCCACGTGCCCCCCCGCTGCTGCCGTCATTGTTACCCCACCCCCCACTGCTGGCATATTCGTAGCCCCGCCCCCCGGCGATACCCCGGCGGGGGCGGCGGCCACCCCCCTGCTAGCTACGGGTGCTACCGCTCCCCCAGCCGCGCCGGTTATGGCCATGGCTGCCATTATAGCCGGCCCCCCGCAAAGCCAAGCGGCGACCCTTCTTCCAGCCCCCCAGGTCCCCCTTGCCGCCACCGACACGGCGCCGGTGGTAGCTGATAGCCCATCCGCGTCCGTCGCTGCTGCGTCTTCACAGTCTCCTGCCGCTCCCGAACCACCAGTACCGACAGCGCCTGTCACGACCGCGCTGGGGCCCCCGGTGCCCCCGGTACACGTTGCCGCGGGAACTCTGCCCCCTCACCCTACCGTTCAAGCGCACACAGCACGCCCCGAGCTGTCCCCCGGCCCCGCGGCAGCACAGACGCCTATGTCTACTCCCGTCCCTGCCGGCGTCCCTGCGCAATCCCCCGATCCCGGCACACCATCGCTCGCGCTGGAACGCGGAGCGCCCCAGCCCCGCGAGCCACTTGGTGCCGGTGCCGCAGCGTCTGCACGGATGACTGGAGCCCCCTCCGTGCCTGCCGCTGCCCCAGCCCCGTCTCCCGGCACCGCCGCTCCGGCAGCGTCGTTCCTGCCCGCCGCACCACCACCCACCCCAGCCCAGCCTACAAGCTCCCAGCGGCAGCACGCCGTGATCCAGCCGCCGGCCCTCCTGCCTCCCGCCGCCCCGAGACCATCTCCTGCCGACAGAGCAGCTCTGCCGCCGCCGCCCGCCTCCGTGGCCCCAGACCGCACCCTGCTGTATCCACCGCAGCCTCCCGCTTCTCAGCTGCCAAATAGTGCAGTCCCACCGCCACCGGCATCCATGATCGTCCCATCGCCCCCTCCCTCGACCGCGGCCGCAGCCCCAGCCCCTGGTTCTGCAGTCCTGCCATCTCCCGCTCTGCCCGAACCGCCCGCCACACGGACTGCCGCCATCACAGCCTGCCACGTTGCCCTGATGACGCAACCCACGCATGCGCAATTGCTGCAACCCCCGGACCAGCGATATCACTCCGCTCACACTCCTCCAACCGCAGCACTGCTCCCGGGACCAGCCGCACATCTTCCCGCGGCTCCGCCGCCTGCCCCCCTGCCTCCGCCGCCGCATCCCGGAGCCAACCCAAGCAGCACCGAATCACGCCCGCACTCCCTCGAACACCCAGCCGCGCTATCGCCCTCCGCGCTCCTGGCACCGAATGGGACTACTTTGTATCACCAATCGATCGCACTGCCACAGCCAGGCACACAAGCCGTGCAACGAGGAGGGGGAGGGTGGAATATGACACCTGCTTTTATAAATACAGGACAGACTGAGAACTATTTTGCCCCTGCAAATGCCAACACCTTAATCCCAATACAAAACAATTCCGAAAAAGAATTAAGTCTGTTCCCAAACAGGTTCACTGTCCCCCCAGTGTTTGGGACAGACTCCGCAACCCATAGAGAGAAAGCGAGTTCTGAGAGTTTGTCAGCGCTACCTTCTGAATCAAAAAATCCTCCAAAGTGCTCAGATTATGCTCAATTAACAGATTGGCATGAAATAAGACTCCAAATCTATAAAGATGAAAGTCTATTAGCTAAGCCTGTGATAGCTAGCCAACAGCCTAACAGTCCTAAAACGTGGGCTCCCATCCCCACTCTTGAAATTAAAGAACTAAAAAGGGCTGTAAGATACAGTGGCATTTGCTCACTGTATCTTAAACAACTGCTAAAAAGTACCCTAAAAGGAACACATCAAACTTTAAAACGCATTTTAAATCAACAGAAAGGGGGAAAAGCCCAGGCTACACCTCAAAGAAGGTTGAATAAAGCCTTGTATGTTTTTAATTTCTTGAACAGCTCTGCAGAAGAGCCTGATCCCCCCATTTTCAGATATTTCTTGAACAATAAAAAAGCAAAACTGAAAAAACACCCCCCAGTTTTAATTAAGATTCTAGAATCAGGAAAAATAGAAGGACCATACAATCTCATAATGTGGGGAAAGGGATTTGCATGTCTCTCCACAGGTGAAGGAACCAAGTGGATTCCAGCAAAGAAGGTGAAGCTGTACCACGCATCAAAGCCTGCTGTCGGTTCCACTTCAGCCAGTGACCCCGTGAGTGGAAGCCGAGAAGCCGTCACCCAAATGTGAACTAGGCAGAACCACTGAGAGAAGATCGTCTGCCAGAAACGGCTCAAGAAAAGAATGGAGTTCTAGTATTATTTGTGTAGATGCATGTTATTTTTTACCTTTTGTTTTTGTTTTTGCAGTGAAGCTTTACCTGTAAATCAACCAAAGACAAATGTTTGGGTTGCTTTAGCCAAATCTGCAGGCTCCGATACCATCTGTCTGTCTGACACAAGCCCTGACAAACCTTTCTCAACTTATAGAGTGCCTTTCCCAGAAGGTTTTAGTACAGTTACAAAACCTAAGGGACCTAGCTAACCAAATTACAACAGATAACCTGTCTTGGCTAGACAGTTTGTTTAATGGTTGGAGCTTTGCACCTTGGCTAAGGGAACTCTGAAAAATAGGCTTGATTATTCTAGTAGTAATAATTATAGTTTTAGTAGCAGTACCTTGTATACTTCAGTGTGTGCAAAAAATGACGAGTAGGACTGTGTCTAATATCTTAGTTGTTCATCGGAACGGGGGAGATGTTGGGGAAGATGAAACAGGAAAGCCTTATAAATATGATTGCCTGACAAAAGATTTTGGGAATATGAAAACTATAAGCAACATCGAAATGAAAGCCACCTTTGAGATACCAAGTCTTAGTTACTGAACAACTGGAAAACAATGGTATGGCCAACTGAAGGTAATCCCCTCTTGATTGAACAATACCCTCTGCTTGCAGGCAGGTCCAAGGGTCAGAGCAGACCCTACTAGCTCAGCAGAAGGGGTCCAAAGAGTAGTTTTTAGAAGTTAAGATGTAACACTCTATGGTAATATAAGAACTCTCATAGGCTGTATGTAAATGCTATAGGATTTGTATCTTGTATTAGATTGGTTAGTGACAATTAGAATATTCAGTACAGAAGATGATTTATTGTATTGTAACCAGGACTTCAGACACTCTTACTAGACTCGTACTACGCTCTTACTAGACTCTTACTATAGACTCTTACTATAGACTCTTACTAGACTCTCTTACTATAGACTCTTACTATTCTCTCTTTGCTTACCCGCTTACTCTCTTGCTCTCTTGGGCCTGCTCAGAGCTGCCAGCTGCAGCTCTAAGCAGTGCCCCTGTACCCACGCCCTTTGCAATAAACCGCATGTTCCAAGATCTGACTGCAGAGATCTCTCGTCTCCATCCATCCGTCCCGACCGTCCGAACCTGCACCGAACCCCCCCAGACAGAGTACCTACAGGGTCTCATAATCTACAGTTCCAGCTGGTGCCATCTAACACCTTCTTTGAGCTTATAAAGTGGCCACCATCGTGTGCAAACCTGAGAAGAGTCTTTTTGTTTTCTGTACCACCACAACCCATTAATTCTTTCCAGTGTGTCAGAATACATCTTAGAGGACTAGTTTGAGGGATCTCTTTACTCTGGCTGCTTCCCATTACTTTCTCTTACAGCCCTTTCTGCACAGTCCACAGCTCAGGTTAAAATCAACTTAAAGGGCTGTCAATACTGACTGCACATTCTGCACTGGGTTACAAAACAATAATAACATCTGGTACAAAACTCACTTTTGTTATGACTTGGGCAATTTACCAACACAACTCAAACCTAAACTTCCTTTCTGCTTCGGCTGCAATTATAACTTTTGACACAGGATGGTGGTATTACCTGTAAAATGCACCTCAGACAGCAACGCTGTCTCTATCACTTCTTAGGGTCCAGGCCCTTATAGCGTGAACACCGGGTGTTACAGCCGACACCGTCCCCTCATAACCAGATATACACCCCACAATTACAGTAAAAACACAGCACACAGCGTTCACTTTCAAACATTCACCATACACGCTTCATCTTTCTCCGGCCACCTCGTTGTGGCTCCAAACTCTTCTCTTGCTCTGTGCTAAGCACGTCTCAACAAACCCTCACACATCAGTTCACACAGTTAAAACACGCTCCCCACACCATAAACACCCGTGCCCTCTATGGCACAACAACCCTAGCCCCTGCTGACAACCTGTGCTCTCTACGGCACTACAAACAGGGATTTACCTTAACAACTGCTAGCCCCGAATTGGGAGCAAACAAGCTTTCTATGGCACAGCAAACTTAGAACACACCCACAACAGCATAAACAACTGTGCCCTCTACGGCACAACAAACAAGCATTTGCCTTTAAAACTGCTGGCCCCGAATTGCGAGCAAACCAAAACCAAGCCCTCCACGGCACAACAAACGGCAAAATCCCCTCTCCTGACAGGCACTGCCTGAGCCTCCCTGGCCCGGCACCGCAGCTCCACAAGTGGCCTTTAGCCGGCCACTGGACACCAGTGCAGCTTGCAGGCACACTACACAGGCACCAGCTGTGCGTGGGACGTCTCCCTCCGACTGACCAATGGACTTTCATGACCACACGTACGCCTTACAGGTCACTGTTCCACTGCTCCAGGAGTTTCTTTAAACACACCGTATTGTCCGGAGTTTCAGTAGTCAGGAGTCCTTGTCTGTTGCTGGATGGACAATCCGGGCAGCGGAGCCCTCTCTCCAGGAATATCCTGGGGGTGCTCCGAGGGGTCCACCAGCCTGGGCTGGTCTCACAGCCAAACAGAACTTTCTCCTGGCTGGCTCGCCAGAATGATTCGTTAAATCCCGATATCCATGGACAAAAGACCCTCTAACTAATTAAAGTTAGAAAGTGGTGTGTTTATTCAGGCACCGGCGGGCGGCATGGGAGCAGCCTCCTAAAGACATGCCAGCCAAGTACAAGGTTCTCTGTTCTCTATTTATTACTCAAAGTTTTACATCTTCTACATATGTATGACCCCAGCACCTCCCATCCTCAGCTTCATATTAAAATGCGATCATTGGTCTTTCACGCATGCACAATTTCTCTCTTGAATTGGGTCGGTGGTCTCCATTTCGGTCAGTGGTCCTGAAAGATGAAGTCAGGAATGTCTTCCACACGGTGACCTTTTTACCTTCTTGCTGTTGGCAGGCCTTCATGACCTCTTGGCGCAGCCCAAGATCTCCTATTTTTGATTAATTATTAAGAAACCCAGGTGCTGTTCTTGGTTCCATTGGTTTCAATTAGTTTCAATTAGTTTCAATTTGTTTTGATGACAGTTCATTTATTCTGTCTCCTCCTACAAACAAAACTTTAAACAAAATATCATGGCCAATAATACATCCCTTAGCTCTGGCTTAGGAATCTACTAATCATTAACTTACCTTTTGTTTCTCTACTCTATAACTTAATTATAAAAATTTCTTCTAACCCTTAGTTAGAATTTAACCTTCTAGAACCTTGACTTAGTGACACCGCGGGGAATCATGGAATCAAGGAGCCCATTGTGACACTGCAGGCTGCATGGAACCAATGGTCCATTGTTACACTGCGGATTCAAGAAGACCATGGGGACAGCACGGAACCTCATGGAACCATACGTCCATTGGGACACAGCGGGGCCTCATGGACACAACGGAACTATTTTGCAAAGCAGGGCCTCATGGAAGCATGGAGAGCATTGTGACACTAAGGAAACTCATGGAACCAAGGCGACCAGTGGGACACAATGGAACCACATGGAACCAAGGCTCCATGATGACTTTGTAGGGCCTCATGGAGCACAGGATCCATTGTGACACAGCAGGACCTCGTGGAACCAAGGAGCCTTTGTGATACTCCAGATGCGCATGGAAGCCAGGGTGCACTGAGACACAGCTGGACCTTGTTGGAACCAAAGACACCTCTGCAAAAAGCAGGGGAGCTCATACAACCAAGGAGTCCATTGTTACAATAGAAAACCTATGGAACCAAGGGGCCATTGTGACACTGTGGGGCCACATGAAGCCATGGAGCCATTGTGACACAGCGGGGCCCTGTGGAACCAAATATTCATTGTGACACAGCGGGGCTGCTTGAAACCAATTGCGATACTGCGGATCCAAGAGACCACGGGGACACTACGGCGCTTCATGGAACCAAGGGGCTGTTGTGACACGCCAAGGCCTCGTGGAACCAAGGAGAGCATTGTGGCAGAGCAGAACCAAGGAGGCCATTTGGACAGTATGGACCCTAAGGGAACCAAGGCTCCATTGTTGTACAGCAGGGCCTCCTGAAACCAAGGAGCCATTGTGAACCTGTGGGGCATCATGGAGTCAAGGGCACCACTGCTACTGAAATCTGCTGGAGAGAAACCTTCTCACACAGTTTGGAGGATTTGAAAGCAGCTATTCTTTATTACAGCATGGTGGTCACTCGCGTGATCCTTCATGCATTTGAGTGCACTGAGCATGGAGTGGACAGAGTTTATATCAGACACACTGATCACATATTCATTAGCTATCCCCACTTCCTTGGACTTTATTGGACATAGATGTACCCCTTATCACAAGTCCTATCTATTTCTCCAAGGCTGTGCTGTTCTGTCCCACTGTCCTTGATCAGAGTTAATGTTGTTCTGTCCTACTGTCCTTGTCACACTGCTCGCCCCACATGAGGGGTGTCTGCAACCCCCCCCAGCCAATGGGCTTGGGGTGGGCAAGTGTTCCCAAGGGAACAGGGATGGGACAGCTGGGCTGGACTGACCCAAGGGATGTTCCATTCCGTGTCACACCATGATCGGCAAGAAACTGAGAGAAGCAGGAGGTGGAGGGCATTAATTTCTTTTGTAAGACATTTTTCTTTCAAACAGCACCTACACATACACAACCCTCTCCTGCCACAAGGTGGTTGAACATTTTCTGCTGATAGGAGATTTCCTGTGCATTTGTTTTGGTTCTGTTTGTGGCTTTTGCTTTTTGTGGTTGGTTTGTTTGTGGGGTTTTTGTGTGGTTGTGGGTGGGTTTTGCTTTGGTATTTTTGGTTGGGTTTTGGTTTTTTCCCTATTGAACTGCCTTTCTTCTGATACATAAGTATTTTCTTCCATTTCTTGTGGCTTGGTTGGCACCTGATAGCAAGAGAAATTGATCCAACTCAGACCTCTTGCCCAATTATGTTTTGCAGTCACCATTAACGAGATGAGTTTGGTCACAGACTCCCTGCAACTTGGCAGCATCCACAAAGGCATTGAAAGTGCATTTCATCCCATTGCAAAGATAATAGAAATGTTCCCCAGTGGTGGCCAAGGGCTGGCCACTGAGGGATGGCACCAGGGAGTGGCTGCCAAGAGGACTCTGGACCATGGCTGACATTTGACCCTCATTGTTCAGCCCAATTCCCACCCACCCCATGTTCCACTTCTTCAGCCCAGCTCCCACCAACCTGGCTCTGAGGAGACCCCCGCAGAGCCTGGCACAGGCCTGGCTGGAGTCTGGGCACACAACATGCCCTTCTTTGCCCTCCCACAGGGCTTCTGCAATCCCTGCTTTGTCCTGCCAGGGCCTGCAATGGCTGCAGGAGGATTTGCCACATGCCCTTCCCTGCTGAGCCTGACCAGTCTGGGACTCTCCCAACACCTGGATGAGAAGGCCAGTTCTTTCCCATAGGAAGGAGAGCACATAGCCCTGGTGTTTCAGGGGCAGATTAGAGGCAGCAACCAGAGGCCAAGGCCAGCCAGAGCTGTCTGTCCTGGCAGCTTTTGTCTGGGAGAAACCCTTGCATATAGGCAATTTTGGAGGAGAAGTACCAGTTTTGGCCATGGGTGCCTGCACAGGAGGGACGGTTCTTTTCTATAGGAAGGAAAGCCCAGAGCCCCAGTGTGTGAAGGCAGGTGAGAGCCAGCTCTCAGGAAGCCAAGGGCAGCCAGACTTGTTGGTACTGGCAGCTTTTGTCTGGGAGCAATCCCTGGATATAGGGAATTTTGGAGGCAGAATCTCATTTCAGCCATGGGCACCTGGATGAGAAGAACTGTTCTTTTCCCTTTGAAGGAAAGCCCAGAGCCCCAGGGTTTCAGGGGCACATGAAAGAGACCCTTGACATGCCAAGGTCAGTTGGAGCAGTCAGGCCAAGCCAACCACACCTGTTACCTGTTCCCTCGGATCCACGGGGCCCCACAGTGTCACAATGTTGGTGTCATATTGGGTCCTTGGTTCCATGAGGCCCTGCTGTGTCACACTGGCCCCTTGTTTCCATGGGGCCCCACAGTGTCCCAGTGGTTCCCTCTTGCTTCCATGGGGCCTTGCAGTGTCACAGGGGTCTCCTTGGTACCACAGTATCACAATGGACTCTTGGTTCCATGGGGATTCACAATGTCAGAAGGTTCCTTGGTTCCACAAGGTCCTGCAGAGCCCCTTGATTCAAGGAGGCCTTGAAGTGTCATAATGGTCTTCAGAATTCCATGAGGCCCCGCAATATCACAATGGACTTTTGATTCCATGCGTCCCCACACCGTTACATGAATCATTATTTCCATGGGGCCTTGTAGTGTCACAATGGACTCCTTGGTTCCATGGGGCTGCAAAGTGTCACAATGGCCCCTTGGTTCCATGGGGCCTGTGGTGTCACAACAGTCTCCGTGATTCCATAAGGCCCTGCAGTGTCACAGTCGACCATTGGTTCCATGAGACCCCACAGTGTCACAAGGGCCCCTTGGTTCCATTGAGCCCCACAGGATCACTATGGCGACGTTGGTTCCACAAGGCCCTGAAGTGCCACAAGGGTCCTTTGGTTTCACAAGGCCTCAAAGTGTCAAAATGACCCTTTGGTTTCATGAGGCACCACTGTGCCACAATGGACCCTTGGTCCCATGGAACCCGATAATGTCACAATGGTCCCCTTGATTCCATGAGGCCCTGCCGTGCTATAATGGCCCCTTGGTTATAGGAAGCTCTGCAGTGTCACAATGGCCCCATGGCTCCAGTGGGTCCCAAAGTGTCATCATGGTCTCCATTGTTCCATGAAGCCCTGCAATGTCACTGTGGTCCCCTTGGTTCCACAGGGCCCCACAGGGTCACAATGGACCCTTGGTTCCATGAGGTTCCTCAGTCACAAGGGTCTCCTTCGAGCTGCAGAGTCACAATGGCCCATTGGCTCCATGTGGCCACTCTGTGTCACAGTGGCTCATGGTTCCATGAGTGTTCATACTGTCAACAACCATCTCCTTGGTTCCACAGTGCCACCATGGATCCTTGGATCTGCACTATGACAATGGACCCTTCATTCCATGCAGCCCTGTTGTGTCACAATGTTCTCCTTGGTTCCACAAGGCCCTGCAGTATCACAATGGACCCTTGGTTCCACGAGGCCTTTGTCTGTCACAATGTACTTTTGCTTCCATGAAGTTTCTCAGTGTCACAGTGGCCCCTTGGCTCCATGTGGCCCCATTGTGTCACAATGGCTCCTACTTGCATGAGGCAACAAAGTGCCAAAATGGCCCCTTGCTTTCATGAGGTTCCATGTCGTCACAGTTTACCCTGGGGTTCGGTGAGGCCTTGATGTCACCAAATCTCCAAAATATCAGCATAAGACTCCTTAACACTGATTTGGTGTTAAAGAGAGCATCATTTATTCAGGCCTGAGCTCCAGCAGGGGATAACTCCTAACCTCACGTGGACACGTGACTCTACAAGTGTGTTGCTCACATACAGTCGCTACATGCGTATTACAATTCACCCATTTCCTTAAAACCCACCCCAAGTTCCCAGATTCAGTCCTTGTTTTTTCTAGCACTGCGCCCTTGAGCCAGGTGTCTTCTTCTTCTCGTCCAACCGTACCTGCTGGGAAAGCAGCCTCTGCATGCCTTGTTCCTCTGCTAAAAGTTCACAGACACGGTAAAAATGGAATGAACCCTTTTGGTATCAAGCGCAAGGCTTTGTGTGCCAAGGCAGAGGCAGGCAGGAGGCAGAGCTGCCAGCAAAGGAAGGGGCCAGCCAGGTGGGGCAGCCGGGGGGATGAGGACAGCCTGCAGGGACAGAGGCGCAGGGCAGGGACAGCGTGGCACAGCCTGGGCTGGAGAGGGCAGAGGGATGGGCAGCAGCTGCAAGGCCCTGACAGAGCCAACTTGTGCAGCACTTGGGCCACGGCTGCTGGCCCTGGCCCTGAGGCCAGCAGGAGACAAGGGACCCTTGCAGCCCTGGGGCCTCAGGGCCTCCTTGTCCCTGCTCAGCAGCCTGGCAGGGGCCACCCCATGGTGCTGCCCTTGGCACTGCCCATCCCCACATCCCAGTGCCCCGGCAAGAGCCCTGAGCACTGAGGGAGGGACAGGATCTGCCTTGCCAGGGGCTGGGGCTCAGGCCTTGGCCCTTTGCATTCCTGAAACACATCCAGCTTTGCTCAGCATCAGAGACACCTTTCCCTTGCTTGTCCCCCTCTTGTCATCACTGCCTGCAGTGTTCTGCTCTGACTGGAACCTGGGGACACTTTCTCAGTCCTGTCCCTCAGTGGGAGTGGAGGAAGCTCAGATTTGCACGAGGCTGCTCTGAGTGCCAGGGGTTGGATGAGGGAAATGGTGGGGTGGGGGTAGGGACAAAGTGTGATTGATTGTCAGCCATAAAGGGCCTTGATGTTCAGATCTATTCCGACTGCATTAGGAGGAGCCAGGATCAATATCAGCTGGAGATCCCCGATATCAGTGTATAAAAGGAAGAAGGTAAACAGGGCACAGAAGAGAAATCATTTCTCCTTGTATTGTTACCACAGTACATTCTCTTTGAATAGACTTCTGAAATCTGTCTAATTAACCACAAAAGAATTGAAGGCAGAAATGATTCCCAGGGGCTTGTCCTGTTAGGGTGTTTTGAATTGTTAATGTATAAACAGGAAAAGAATAAACTGTGGAAAAAGATACCATTTCATTAATTTTTTAATATAATATGTTCACTTTGAAAACACTTCCGGAATCGCTCTAATTAACCACAAATGATTCCGGGGGCCTGTCCTGTTAGGGTGTTTTGAATGTTAATGGTCCTTTGGCACTGAATTCCTGACCTGAAGAGCTGAAGGCTGAAGAAGCCTCTGCAGAAGTAAAATTCAGCAGCAACCTCAGCCCCTGTAATCCAGGAGGAAGCAGCTGGTGACTGCTGAGCCACTCAGATGCTCACAGGTGTCTCTGGGAGCAGATGGGATCCATCCTAGGGGGATGAGGGAGCTGCTGGATGAGCTCCCCAAGCTGCTCTCCATCCTTTACCATCAGCCCTGGCTCACCGGGGAGCTCCCAGAGGACTGGAGGTGCCAATGTGAGCCCATCCACAAGAAGGGCTGGAAGGAGGATCTGGGCAACTCCAGGCCTGTCAGCCTGACCTCGGTGCCGGGCAAGGTTATGGAACAGATCACCCTGAGTGCTATCCCATGGCATCTGCAGGGTGGCCGTGGGATCAGACCCAGCCAGCGTGGATTTCAGTGTCTTCATTGATGATCTGGATGAGGGCATTGAGTCCACCACCAGCAAATCTGCAGATGACACCAAGCTGGGTGCGAGTGTGGATCTGCTGGAGGGTAGGAGGGCTCTGCACAGGGACCTGCACAGGCTGGATCCAGGGCCCAAATCCAACCATGGGAGCTTCAACAAGACCAAGTGCCAGGTCCTGCACTTTGGCCACAACAACCCCTGCAGCGCTACAGGCTGGGGACAGAGTGGCTGGACAGCGGCCAGGCAGAAAGGGACCTGGGGGCACTGATGGACAGCAGGCTGGACATGAGCCAGCAGTGTGCCCACGTGGCCAAGAAGGCCATTGGCTCCTGGCCTGGATCAGGAATGGAGTGGCCAGCAGGACCAGGGCAGGGATTCTTCCCCTGGACTGGGCGCTGGTGAGGCTGCACCTCGAGTGCTGTGTCCAGTTCTGGGCCCCCAATTTAGGAAGGGCACTGAGGGGCTGGAGCGTGTCCAGAGAAGGGCAACAAGGCTGGTGAGGGGTCTGGAGCACAAGTGCTGTGAGGAGCGGCTGAGGGAGCTGGGGTTGTTTATCCTGGAGAAGAGGAGGCTCAGGGGAGACAAGGAGGTGTCAGGGCACGGCTTGGGCTTGATGATGTCCAAGGTGTTTTCCAGCCTGGTTGATTCTGGGATTCTCTGAAACCCCCCTTGAAGGAGCTGCAGGATGAGCCCTGGGCCTCCTCTTCAGAAGGTCCAGCAGCCCCTGTCCCTCAGCTTCTCCACACGGGCCCCAAAGCCCATCCTGTCAGTCCTGCAGAGCCTCTCCAGCTCCTCCTCCCTGCCCCACAACAGGGAGCCCCACAGCCAGACACAGCAGCCCAGATGTGCCCCCCTGGCCTGTGGTGCCTCTGGCAAGGGAACAGCTCGAGGCATTGCAGGGCCCTGCAGACAATTCCTGCAGCACTTGTAGGATGATCCTGCTCCCCAAGGGACGTTCCCATGGTGCCGAGGCAGCAACTGAAATGGGGAGTGGGGCCAGAGAGGAAAGGGCAAACAGGGCTGGGCTGTTTGCAGGGGAGGGGACAGGGATGGGCAAGAGCAAGAAATGTGGATCAGGAAAGAGGAAAGAAAGCAAAGGTGAAGCAGAGGAAAGGCTCAGGGCTGTTTGGGGGTGGCTGCCAGGCAGCCCTGGCTCTGAGCAACAACGTCTGCAGTGGGACAGGAAACTCAGAGCTGATGGGAACAAACTTTGTGGCTGACTTGAGAGGCCCCGACAAAGCTGAGAGGTTTCCCTGCCGTCCCCCAGCCCTTGCTGGCCCCCAGGGGCTGATGGCATTTGTGCTCACTCAGGTTCATCTCCCCACAGCAACAGCGTGGGGTGCTCACGCCTGGGCTGTGCAGTGCAAACAGGGGCTCCTGAGCCAGTCCTGCTGTGTGTGTGCCTGCAAGGATCCAGCCCCTCTGGGAGCTGAGCAGAGGCCAGGGCCGCAGAGGGGGGATGTTGCTGGCAGCTGCATGAGGCCGCTCTGGGACGCTGCCCTGGGGTGTCCAGCGCAGGGGGGATGGATCAGGCCCTGCTCTGCTGCTCCTTCCCGGCTCCCCCAGGGACCCTGCAGAGCACCAGCCCTGCTGGTTGCCCCCACCCTGCCCACGGCCACCCTGGGGCTGCTCACGGGGGTTTTCTCTGCTGAGCACTGGCCTGGGCGTGCTCTTGAGAGAGCCCGGGCAAGGAGCCTGGAGCCTCCAGGCCCTGCCCTGAGGCGTCAGCGCTGCCCCAGCAGTGCCCATGGCCTGTCCCTGCTGCAGCCCCGGCACTGCCAGCCCAGGGCTGGGAGCGAGCCCCAGAGCACTCAGGCCCTGCAGCAACACGAGGGGCAGGAGGGCAGCGGGGCAGTGGCACGGGAGCAGCACTGGCAGCACCAAGGGCTGCTGCTCCTGGCCACAGCTGCTGTGCCCCCCTGAGCTGCCCCCAGCTCTGCACACAGACATTGCTGCTGCAACTCCACACAAGGCAACTAAAGGGGCATCTCTGCTGGAAACTTTGCTGGCAGATCCTTGAGTTCATTTAAAGGCACCGAGAGCACAGCTCCTCATTGACACAGGCTGGGGCCACAGCCAAGGTGGAGAGAAACAAAAGGAGAAATGGAAGAAATATTGCCCTTGCTTTGTGGAAAACAATAAATAAGTGAAGACAGAAAAAATAACCCCAGAACCAAACCAACAAGAACTATCAATGATGAGTTTTATTACAAGTGATTTGCAAAAATTGGCCAGCAGTTTAATGTTTCTTAAATCGTCCAGCCATCAATGTCCACACTGCAGCCTTGAGCTCCTGGTATCTCAGGCTGTAGATGAGGGGGTTCAGGGCTGGAGGCAGCACCGAGTACAGAAGTGACAGGGCCAGATCCAGGGAGGGGGAGGAGATGGAGGGGGGCTTCAGGTAGGCAAATGCTTCAGTGCTGAGGAACAGGGAGAGCACGGCCAGGTGAGGGAGGCACGTGGAAAAGGCTTTTTGCCTTTGTCCCTGCTCCGAGGGGATCCTCAGCACGGCCCTGAAGATCTGCACATAGGAGAAAACCATGAACACAAAACAGCCAAAATACAGAAGAGCACTCAGCACAATAAGCAGAAGCTCCCTGAGGTTGGAGTGTGAGCAGGAGAGCTTGAGGATGTGTGGGATTTCACAGAAGAACTGGCCCAGGGCATTGCCCTGGCACAGGGGCAGGGAAAATGTATTGGCCATGTGCAGCAGAGCATTGAGAAAGGCACTGCCCCAGGCAGCTGCTGCCATGTGGGCACAAGCTCTGCTGCCCAGGAGGGTCCTGTAGTGCAGGGGTTTGCAGATGGACAAGTAGCGGTCGTAGCACATGAAGGTGAGGAGACAATACTCTGCTGAGATGAAGAACAGAAAGCAAAAGAGCTGAGCAGCACATGCTGAGTAGGAGATGTGGCTGGTGCCCCAGAGGGAATTGTGCATGGCTTTGGGGACAGTGGTGCAGATGGAGCCCAGGTCGGTGAGGGCCAGGCTGAGCAGGAAGAAGAACATGGGGCTGTGCAGGTGCTGGCCGCAGGCTACGGCGCTGATGATGAGGCCGTTGCCCAGGAGGGCAGCCAGGGAGATGCCCAGGAAGAGGCAGAAGTGCAGGAGCTGCAGCTGCCGCGTGTCTGCCAATGGCAGCAGGAGGAAGTGGCTGATGGAGCTGCTGTTGGACATTTGCTGCCTCTGGCCATGGGCATCTGTGAAAAAGTAATCATGGAATAGTTGGCTTTGCAGAGGACTTTCAATATCCCAGCCCAGCTTGGTGGCACTTTCCCCCCACTGCCTGCCCAGGGCTCTGCTGCCTGGGGCTGTCCCTGCCAGCAGCTGCTCCCTGTGCCCAGGCCTGGGCCCTGCCAGTGCTGCCAGAGCCCAGCCCGGCCCTGGGGGCTCAGCTCTGCCCTGCAGACCCCTCCCAGCCCAGGCCACTGCCCAGGGGCAGCTCTGGCTCTGCAGGCTCTGATGGCAAAGTCAGAACACCCCTGAGGAGGCTGCAAAAGAGATGCTGATGCTGCCTGGAAGGGACCCTGTGCTGATTTCTGTCACTGCCCGGTTTCTTCAGATGTCAGAGAAAATTGTTTGGATTTTTCTCAACCTCAACTGAGAGATGAATTATCCATGTGCAATTTCCCTTCCAGACAACCCAGAGCAGTCGATTTAAAAATCAGGATTCTTCCCTTTTATGCCTTCCCTGCCTTGCTGTGCTCCCTGTATAATCTACTAGGGAATATCCTGGGGTTAAATGTCCTGCTGGGAGTAGTCCTGAACAATGCAGCATCCCCACCACACAAGAAGAACACTTGCAAGGCTGACCAGCTGTCTCCTTCCACCCACACCTTGTCCCCCAGCACTGAGAGCAGCTCCCCGGGCCGGCTGAGAGCTGCCCCTGGCAGGCAGCAGAGTCCCTGCCCCAGCTCAGCGCCCTGGGCTGCAGGACCCTGCTCTGCAGGACAGCCCTGGGCACCCCTGGCTGCTGTAGCCAGGAGATAATCAGAGGATGGACTTACAGAATCTGTAGGCATTGGGATGTTGCAGCTTGAGGAGATCACTGCAGGAGCTGCAGCTGCCTTGTCCTGCAGCCAGAGGCTTCCTGTGTCAAGGGCTGGCCATGATTCTCGCGCAGTCACTTCTCAGCATCTTCCCAGTCCTGACTGACTGAAGCTCTCTGTGCCTCTGTGCTGTGCCCGGGCTGGCTGCAGGCAGTGGCCCAGCCCTGCTGGGCTGTGCCCAGGAGCTGCTCCTGGCCAGAGCTGTCTCTGTGCAGCGCTGCCGCTTGCCAGGAGCTGCCTCTGTGCCAGGAGCCCAGCCCGGCTCAGCAGCACAGACACAGCACAAGGACTGTAATGACCCTCTCGGGGCTCTGGTGCTGAGGCCCTGAACATCAGTCCTGAGAGGGAGATGAAGAAACCTCTCAGGAATTCAAAGTCACAATCAAACTCCAAAGTTTCTTGAAGTTTTAATGGGTCCCACTGAGGGACAGGACTGAGCAAGTGTCCCCAGGTTCCAGTCAGAGCAGAACACTGCAGGCAGTGATGACAGGGGGGGACAAGCAAGGGAAAGGTGTCTCTGATGCTGAGCAAAGCTGGATGTGTTTCAGGAATGCAAAGGGCCAAGACCTGAGCCCCAGCCCCTGGCAAGGCAGGTCCTGTCCCTCCCTCAGTGCTCAGGGCTCTTGCCGGGGCACTGGGATGTGGGGATGGGCAGTGCCCAGGGCAGCACCATGGGGCGGCCCCTTCCAGGCTGCTGAGCAGGGACAAGGAGGCCCTGAGGCCCCAGGGCTGCAAGGGTCCCTTGTCTCCTGCTGGCCTCAGGGCCAGGGCCAGCAGCCGTGGCCCAAGTGCTGCACAAGTTGGCTCTGTCAGGGCCTTGCAGCTGCTGCCCATCCCTCTGCCCTCTCCAGCCCACGCTGTGCCACGCTGTCCCTGCCCTGCGCCTCTGTCCCTGCAGGCTGTCCTCATCCCCCCGGCTGCCCCACCTGGCTGGCCCCTTCCTTTGCTGGCAGCTCTGCCTCCTGCCTGCCTCGGCCTTGGCACACAAAGCCTTGCGCTTGATACCAAAAGGGTTCATTCCATTTTTACCGTGTCTGTGAACTTTTAGCAGAGGAACAAGGCATGCAGGGGCTGCTTTCCCAGCAGGTACGGTTGGACGAGAAGAAGAAGACACCTGGCTCAAGGGTGCAGTGCTAGAAAAAACAAGGACTGAATCTGGGAACTTGGGGTGGGTTTTAAGGAAATGGGTGAATTGTAATATGCATGTAGTGACTGTATGTGAGCAACACACTTGTAGAGTCACGTGTCCACGTGAGGTTAGGAGTTATCCCCTGCTGGAGCTCAGGCCTGAATAAATGATTCTCTCTTTAACACCAAATTAGTGTTACGGAGTCTTATGCTGATATTTCGGAGATTTGGTGACAGTGGGGACTCACAGAACCCCCAGGGTAAACTGTGACAACATGGAACCTCATGGAACCAAGGGGCCATTTTAGCACTTTCTTGCCTCATGCAAGTAGGAGCCATTGTGATACAATGGGGCTTCATGGAGCCAAGGGGCCACTGTGACACTGAGAAACCTCATGGAAGCAAAAGTACATTGTGACAGACAAAGGCCACGTGGAACCAAGGGTCCATTGTGACATTGCAGGGCCTTGTGGAACCAAGGAGAACATTGTGACACAACAGGGCTGCATGGAATGAAGGGTCCATTGTCATAGTGCAGATCCAAGGATCCATGGTGGCACTGTGGAACCAAGGAGATGGTTGTTGACAGTATGAACGCTCATGGAACCATGAGCCACTGTGACACAGAGTGGCCACATGGAGCCAATGGGCCACTGTGACTCTGCAGATCCAAGGAGACCCTTGTGACTGAGGAACCTCATGGAACCAAGGGTCCATTGTGACCCTGTGGGGCCCTGTGGAACCAAGGGGACCACAGTGACATTGCAGGGCTTCATGGAATAATGGAGACCATGATGACACTTTGGGACCCACTGGAACCAAGGGGCCATTGTGACACTGCAGAGCCTCCTATAACCAAGGGGCCATTATAGCACGGCAGGGCCTCATGGAATCAAGGGGACCATTGTGACATTATCGGGTTCCATGGGACCAAGGGTCCATTGTGGCACAGTGGGGCCTCATGAAACCAAAGGGTCATTTTGACACTTTGAGGCCTTGTGAAACCAAAGGACCCTTGTGGCACTTCAGGGCCTTGTGGAACCAAGGTGACCATAGTGACACTGTGGGGCTCAATGGAACCAAGGGGCCCTTGTGACACTGTGGGGTCTCATGGAACCAATGGTCTACTGTGACACTGCAGGGCCTTATGGAATCACGGAGACTGTTGTGACACCACAGGCCCCATTGAACCAAGGGGCCATTGTGACACTTTGCAGCCTCATGGAACCAAGGAGTCCATTGTGACACTACAAGGCCCCATGGAAATAATGATTCATGTAATGGTGTGGGGACTCATGGAATCAAAAGTCCATTGTGACATTTCGGGGCCTCATGGAATTCTGAAGACCATTATGACACTTCAAGGCCTCCTTGAATCAAGGGGCTCTGCAGGACCCTGTGGAACCAAAGAGACCCTTCTGACATTGTGAATCCCCATGGAACCAAGAGTCCATTGTGATCCTGGGGTACCAAGGAGACCCCTGTGACACTGCAAGGCCCCATGGAAGCAAGGGGGGAACCATTGGGACACTGTGGGGCCCCATGGAAACAAGGACCCAATATGACACCAACATTGTGACACTGCGGGGCCCTGTGGATCCGAGGGAACAGGTAACAGGTGTGGTTGGCTTGGCCTGACTGCTCCAACTGACCTTGGCATGTCAAGGGTCTCTTTCATGTGCCCCTGAAACCCTGGGGCTCTGGGCTTTCCTTCAAGGAGAAAAGAACTGTTCTTCTCATCCAGGTGCCCATGGCTGAAATGAGATTCTGCCTCCAAAATTCCCTATATCCAGGCATTGCTCCCAGACAAAAGCTGCCATTACCAACAAGTCTGGCTGCCCTTGGCTTCCTGAGAGCTGGCTCTCACCTGCCTTCACACACTGGGCCTCTGGGCTTTCCTTCCTATAGAAAAGAACCGTCCCTCCTGTGCAGGCACCCATGGCCAAAACTGGTACTTCTCCTCCAAAATTGCCTATATGCAAGGGCTCCCAGACAATAGCTGTCAGGACAGACAGCTCTGGCTGGCCTTGGCCCCTGGTTGCTGCCTCTAATCTGCCTCTGAAACACCAGGGCTCTGTGCTTTTCTCCTTATGGGAAAGAACTGGCCTTCTCATCCAGGTGTTGGGAGAGTCCCAGACTGGTCAGGCTCAGCAGGGAAGGGCATCTGGCAAATCCTCCTGCAGCCATTGCAGGCACTGGCAGGACAAGGCAGGGATTGCAGAAGCCCTGTGGGAGGGCAAAGAAGGGCATGTTGTGTGCCCAGACTCCAGCCAGGCCTGTGCCAGGCTCTGCGGGGGTCTCCTCAGAGCCAGGTTGGTGGGAGCTGGGCTGAAGAAGTGGAACATGGGGTGGGTGGGAATTGGGCTGAACAATGAGGGTCAAATGTCAGCCATGGTCCAGAGTCCTCTTGGCAGCCACTCCCTGGTGCCATCCCTCAGTGGCCAGCCCTTGGCCACCACTGGGGAACATTTCTATTATCTCTGCAATGGGATGAAATGCACTTTCAATGCCTTTGTGGATGCTGCCAAGTTGCAGGGAGTCTGTGACCAATCTCGTTAATGGTGACTGCAAAACATAATTGGGCTCGAGGATTGAATTGGATACATTTGTCTTGCCATCAGGTGCCAACCAAGCCACAAGAAAAGGGAGAAAATGTATCAGAAGAAAGGCAGTTCAATAGGGAAAAAACCAAAACCCAACCAAAAATACCAAAGCAAAATCCACCCACAACCACACAAAAACCCCACAAACAAACCAACCACAAAAAGCAAAAGCCACAAACAGAACCAAAACAAATGCACAGGAAATCTCCTATCAGCAGAAAATGTTCAACCACCTTGTGGCAGGAGAGGGTTGTGTATGTGTAGGTGCTGTTTGAAAGAAAAATGTCTTAAAAAAGAAATTGATGCCCTCCACCTCCTGCTTCTCTCAGTTTCTTGCTGATCATGGTGTGAAATGGAATGGAACATCCCTTGGGTCAGTCCAGCCCAGCTGTCCCATCCCTGTTCCCTTGGGAACACTTGCCCACCCCAAGCCCATTGGCTGGGGGGGGGGTTGCAGACACCCCTTATGTGGGGCGAGCACTGTGACAAGGACAGTAGGACAGAACAGCATTAACTCTGATCAAGGACAGTAGGGCCGAACAGCACAGCCTTGGAGAAATAGATAGGACTTCTGATAAGGGGTACACCTATGTCCAATAAAGTCCAAGGAAGTGGGCATAGCTAATGAATATGTAATCAGTGTGTCTGACATAAACTCTGTTCACTCCATGCTCAGTGCACTCACATGCATGAAGGATCACGCGAGTGACCACCATGCTGTAATAAAGAATAGCTGCTTTCAAATCCTCCAAACTGTGTGAGAAGGTTTCTCTCCAGCAGATTTCAGTAGCAGTGGTGCCCTTGACTCCATGATGCCCCAGAGTTTCACAATGGCTCCTTGGTTTCAGGAGGCCCTGCTGTATAACAATGGAGCCTTGGTTCTCTTAGGGTCCATACTGTCCAAATGGCCTCCTTGGTTCTGCTCTGCCACAATGCTCTCCTTGGTTCCACGAGGCCTTGGTGTGTCACAACAGCCCCTTGGTTCCATGAAGTGGCGTAGTGTCCCCGTGGTCTCTTGGATCCGCAGTATCGCAATTGGTTTCAAGCAGCCCCGCTGTGTCACAATGAATATTTGGTTCCACAGGGCCTCGCTGTGTCACAATGGAACCTTGGTTCCATGAGGCCTCACTGTATAACAATGGCCCCTTGGTTCCATGACGTTTGTACCGTCAACAATGATCTCCTTGGTTCCGTAGTGTGAAAATGACCCCTAGGTTCCATAAGGCTCCTCCGTGTGGTCTCCCTGGCTCCCTGAGGTTCTGCAGTGTCACAATGTCCCATAGTTTCCAAGCGCTTCATTACCATCAACAATGTCCTTTTTCCATTGCTGCCCACAGTGTCACAATGGCCCCTTGGCTTCACGTGTATCACCTGTGTCACAATGGCTCCTTGCTTCCATGAGGTTCTGCAGTGTCACCATGGTCTCCTTTGATCCGCATTGTCATAATGGACAATTGGTTCCATGAGGCCCCGCTGTGTCACAATGGCCCCTTGGTTCCATAGGTTTTCTATTGTAACAATGGACTCCTTGGTTGTATGAGCTCCCCTGCTTTTTGCAGAGGTGTCTTTGGTTCCAACAAGGTCCAGCTGTGTCTCAGTGCACCCTGGCTTCCATGCGTATCTGGAGTATCCCAAAGACTCCTTGGTTCCACGAGGTCCTGCTGTGTCACAATGGATCCTGTGATCCATGAGGCCCTACAAAGTCATCATGGAGCCTTGGTTCCATGAGGTTCCATTGTGTCCCAGTGGTCGCCTTGGTTCCATGAGTTTCCTTAGTGTCACAATGCTCTCCATGCTTCCATGATTCCCCACAATGTCACAATGCTCTCCATGGTTCCAATAGGCCCTGTTTGCCACAATGGTCCCCTTGTGTCCATGAGGCGCTGCTGTGTCCCAATGGACGTATGGTTCCATGAGGTTCCGTGCTGTCCCCATGGTCTTCTTGAATCCGCAGTGTAACAATGGACCATTGGATCCATGTGGCCTGGCTGTGTCACAGTGGGCTTCTTGATTCCATGATTCCCCACGGTGTCACTAAGTCAAGGTTCTAAAAGGTTAAAATTCTAACTAAGGATTAGGAGAAATTTTTATTAATTAAGTTATAGAGTAGAGAAACAAAAGGTAAGTTAATTATTAGTAGATTCCTAAGCCAGAGCTAAGTGATGTATTTTTTGCCATGATATTTTGTTTAAAGTTTTGTTTGTAGGAGGAAACAGAATAAATGAACTGTCATCAAAACAAATTGAAACTAATTGAAACCAATAGAACCAAGAACAGCTCCTGGGTTTCAGAATAATTAATCCAAAGTAGGAGATCTTGGGCTGCACCAAGAGGTCATGAAGGCCTGCCAACAGCAAGAAGGTAAAAAGGTCACTGTGAGGAAGACATTCCTGACTTCATCTTTCAGGACCACTGACCCAATTGGAGACCACTGACCCAGTTCAAGAGAGAAACTGCACATGCGTGAAAGACCAGTGATCTCATTTTAATACGAAGTGGAGGATGGGAGGTGCTGGGGTCATACATATGTAGAAGATGTAAAACTTTGAGTAATAAATAGAGAACAGAGAACCTTGTACTTGGCTGGCATGTCTTTAGGAGGCTGATCCCATGCCGCCCGCTGGTGCCTGAATAAACAGACCAATTTCTAACTTTAATTAGTTAGAGGGTCTTTTGTCCGTGGATATCGGGTTTTAACGAATCATTCTGACGAGCCAGCCAGGAGAATGTTCTGTTTGGCTGTGAGACCAGCCCAGGCTGGTGGACCCCTCGGGGCTCCCCCGGGATATTCCTGGAGAGAGGGCTCCGCTGCCCGGATTGTCCATCCAGCAACAGACAAGGACTCCTGACTACTGAAACTCCGGACAATACGGTGTGTTTAAAGAAACTCCTGGAGCAGTGGAACAGTGACCTGTAAGGCGTACGTGTGGTCATGAAAGTCCATTGGTCAGTCGGAGGGAGACGTCCCACGCACAGCTGGTGCCTGTGTAGTGTGCCTGCAAGCTGCACTGGTGTCCAGTGGCCGGCTAAAGGCCACTTGTGGAGCTGCGGTGCCGGGCCGGGGAGGCTCAGGCAGTGCCTGTCGGCAGAGGGGATTTTGCCATTTGTTGTGCCGTGGAGGGCTTGGTTTTGGTTTGCTCGCAATTTGGGGCCAGCAGTTTTAAAGGCAAATGCTTGTTGGTTGTACCGTAGAGGGCACAGTTGTTTATGCTGTTGTGGGTGTGTTCTAAGTTTGCTGTGCCATAGAAAGCTTGTTTGCTCCCAATTCGGGGCTAGCAGTTGTTAAGGTAAATCCCTGTTTGTAGTGCCGTAGAGAGCGCAGGTTGTCAGCAGGGGCTAGGGTTGTTGTGCCATAGAGGGCACGGGTGTTTATGTTGTGGGGAGCGTGTTTTAACTGTGTGAACTGATGTGTGAGGGTTTGTTGAGACGTGCTTAGCACAGAGCAAGAGAAGAGTTTGGAGCCACAACGAGGCGGCCGGAGAAAGACGAAGCGTGTATGGTGAATGTTTGAAAGTGAATGCTGTGTGCTGTGTTTTTTCTATTTTATTTTATTTTTTAAATTGTAACTGTGGGGTGTATATCTGGTTATGAGGGGATGGTATCGGCTGTAACACCCAGTGTTCACACTAAAAAGGCCCGGACCCTAAGAAGTGATAGAGACAGCGTCACTGTCTGAGGTGTATTTTACAGGTAATTCCATCATCCTGTGTCAAAAGTTATAATTGCAGCCGAAGCAGAAAGGAACTGTAAATCTATTTTAAGCTGACTAGATAAAAATTCATTTACCTCATTGGTTAGAGTTAGACCCCTAAGAATTCACAATCGAAAAATTTTATTTAAAAGTTATATCAAACCCCGAGAGGTAACTTGGTAGCTTTGGATTGGGAGCAACTGGTAGCAAAATATAGGAATTTGGAAAAAGTGAGCAGAATAGCTTGTGTTTATAAAAATTTTTGTAATTTTTAGTGTATTTAGAAACCAGCATTGTGTGTGGACATTATTGCAGTGTGAGTTTTGTACCAGACGTTATTATTGCTTTGTAACCCAGTGCAGAAAGTGTAGTCAGTATTGACAGCCCTTTAAGTTGATTCTAACCTGAGCTGTGGCCTGTGCAGAAAAGGCTGTAAGAGAAAGTAATGGGAAGCAGCCAGAGTAAAGAGATCCCTCAGACTAGTCCTCTAAGATGCATTCTGACACACTGGAAAGAATTAATGGGTTGTGGTGGTACAGAAAACAAAAAGACTCTTCTCAAGTTTTGCACATAATGGTGGCCACTTTATAAGCTCAAAGAAGGTGTTAGATGGCACCAGCTGGAACTGTAGATTATGAGACCCTATTACAGTTTATGCTTTTTTTGAGATGACAGCAGAGATGGGAAGTAGTAACCTATGCTGATTTATTTTTCTCCCTCTGAAACCACCCCGAGTGGCAGAGGGACTGTGGAATGAAGCCCCATTCCCATCCCTTAGTATTGGCCCTAGAAAAGGATAATAAAATTAATAAGGGAAAGCCTAAAGGATGTTGCAGTACCTGTTCAAGAAACCAACGCTGCACACCCTGATAAAGTGTATCCAGCTGACTCACTGGAGCAAGAGCTGGGGGATTTGTTTAAACCACCTCCTAAAAGAGAGGAATTGACTCCTACGTCACCCCCCACCTCATTTCCCAGGGGACCAGCTCCTATCCCAGCTCCTATCTCACCCCCCACTTCGATCTCGATCCCAACTCCAGCTTATGTTCCATCCCCCACTCCAATTAAAGCTATTACCATCTCAACTCCAGCTCCAGCTATAAGTACAGCTGAATCAACTCCAGTCCCAACTTCAGCTTCCGCTTCATTTTCCACTTCTCCTATATCCTCTTGGAAAAGGACCCCTAAGGCTCTACTATTGCCCAGCAGTGACAGTGAGGGGGAAGAGCTGCTTTCCCCAGAGGGCCCTGTAGCATCCCAGACCCGGAAACGAGCTAAAGAAATCCTACAAGCACCTTTGAGAGAGGCAGTAAGTTCTGAGGGAAAAACAATGTTAGTTAAAATCCCTTTTTCTACAGTAGATCTGGAGGCTTGGGAAAAGATTGCTAAACGTTATCGGAGGGACCCAATAGGTGTTGCAAAGAAATTTAGATTCATGGTTAAACAACATAGACCTGACTGGTTTGATCTTCACCTGTTGTTAGATGCTCTTACAGAGACAGAAAAATGATTAGTTTTGAAAGCAGCAGGGAGTTTAGCAGAGGACACTTGCAAAATAACCCAAATGAGAGTTAAGGATGTTTTTCCTCTCCAAGATGCACAGTGGGATCCTAATGATGACAGTGACATGGAAAGATGAGAGGGTTACCAAGATTTCATAGCAAAGGCACTGGAGAGGGCAGTTCCTAAAACCATGAACTGCTCAGCCCTATATGCAATTAAGCAAGGTCCCTCTGAAACACCCTCTGAGTTTTTAGGACATTGAGACATGCAATGCGTCGTCATACGACATTAGACCCCAAATCTGAGGAAGGGATGCAAATCCTGGTGAGCTTATTTTTAGGACAATCTACAGGGGACGTTCGACACAAACTTCAATAAATACGGGGCTGACAGCACGGGATTGAGAGACTTTGCTAGAAGGAGCATGGAGGGATTTTAGCAATAGAGAAGAAGGATGTAAGCAAGGGGTGAGGAAATTAATAGAATTAGTAAAAGAAAAAGAAGGAGGGGAACATGGGCAAGGACCACCCCGGTTAGGGAGAAATCAGTGCGCTTTTTGCAGGGAAATCGGACACTGGAAGAACCAATGCCCAGAACGAAGAAAAGGCAATCATCAAAGAAGAGAAGAACAAAAGAGGGAGGGAGTGGCTGCTCGTGCTAAAAAAGACTGAAGGGCACCAGAGGTTCCCAGCCTAGGGGACCCTCTGGTTCTAATTAAACTAGGGAACCAAGAAAAAGAAATGGAGTTTTTAATAGACACAGGGGCAACATCCTCAGTGCTAAATAAAGCTTTAATGCCAAGAACAAATGATTCTGTGTCAGTGAGGGGAGCAACTGGTCAATCTGAAAGAGCATACTTCTGCAAACCATTGAAATAGAAACTTGGGACACAACGGGGAATTCATACGTTTTTATACATGCCTAATGCTCCATCAGCACTATTGGGAAGAGATTTACTGGAGCAAGTAGAGGCAAAAATAGTATTTAAAAATGGAGAAGTTCCTTTGGAGGTTAAAGATCAACAATCCATAGAATTGTTAAGTCTGATGTTGATAGCAAATGAAACCAAAGTTGAAAATGAAGAAGGGACTAGCGAGAAAATCATAGATCAAGTATTCCCTGGGGTATGGGCTTCTAACATGGCAGGGAGAGCAAAGAATGCACTCCCTGTACAAGTTAAGCTTAAGGAAGGAAAACAACCAGTTAGAGTTAAACAATATCCTTTGAAGAAGGAAGACAGGGAATTGAAAACTTTTTGCAGATAGGACTTTTGAAAGAGTGCCAATCTGAATTCAATGCTCCCATTTTACCTGTCAAAAAGCCTGATGGATCATACCGAATAGTACAGGATTGAAGAGCTGTTAATAAAACAACCAAGGACTTATACCCAGGGGTTGCCAACCCCTATAATTTATTAACCTGTTTTACACCTGAACTAACTTGGTTTACTGTTGGCACAGCTGCGACCACAGGTGGTGGCGCACGGGGAGCTGAGTGGCCCAGCCCGGCCTGGGCAGCCCCGAATGCGACCCCGGGAAGAGCGCGCAGGCACGAGCAGCCCCGACGGCCCCGGCAGCCCTGGCAGTTCCAACACGGGAGCGAGCGAAAGCAAAAGAGAAAGCAAAAATGCAGCGAGACAGAAAACAGCAGCCACTTGGGAAAAGGAAAAAATCATCATAGCTAAGATTTTAGGATAGTAAAATGGTATAATGTTAAACAAAAACGTGGTTTTATAACAAGATGTCACAACCAGCAAGACACATTCGTCCATAGAACTGCTATTAAAAAGAATAACCCTGAAAAATACATCCCAAGCTTAGGAGATGGAGAAGTAGTATGGTTCAAAATTGTGCAAGGTAGAAAAGGGTTACAAGCAGCAGAGGTCACTGGGCCTGATGGTGTTTTTGTGAAAGGCAGTATATATGCTAAAAATCGCAGTTATGTTAGACAATATCCGCATTATAAACAGCCCATACAATCTCCCTTTCCTGATCCCACCTTTCCCTTTTACCTTATACCCAGTATGAACCCTTTCCTAAATTTACTCCATCCCCAATTTATCCCTAATCAGTTTTATACCCCATGGTTTCCCTCACAAAACCATGCCTTTACCAACTGTTTCCCCAAAAATCCCTTTCCAATGCCAAGTGGGGGATGAAGAGGGGGAGGGAAGAAATTAACTATTGTTGTTTAGAGTTCCAACAGGTACCAATGGAAGAAACCCTCTCCAGCCTAAGTTTCCCCACAAAGCATGCTCAGAGAGTTCTGTCTCCCTTCTGTCAGCCTTAAGATGTTCCAGAGAATCTGTTTGGACATTTAAAGACTCAGGAGGGTGGCTTGTTTTGTTTTGAAACTGTTCTTGTTATGTTTATCCTGTTGCTTTCAATGTTAAGTTTTAAATCTCTTTTTGTTAAAAATAAAAGGGTGAAGTGTTGGGGCCCTCCCCCTGCCATGTAGCCCTGGGAGAGGGGCCCTGGGACAGAGATGGGGTTTCCCTGCCCCTGGTCAGCCTCGTTCCCCATTGGTTGTTTTGTGTTCCCCTGCGCGGGCAAGGACCCTCGGGTCCGGGGATTGAGCAGTTCCTCGGCAGAGCCCTGGCCATGTGGCTGGAGAAATAAACATCTCTGAAACATCTATCAAGAATCAGTCCTTCTATTTCTTTTCCATGAGCCTCGTTGATCGATAAGCGTGTTGCAACATCACCATTGCAACAGACTCGTGTCCCTGAGCAGCCCTGGGGCTGTGAGCAGGGCATGAGCCCAGCTCAGGGGTGGGCACCTGACAGAGCCCTGACAGTTCTGGGTGCGGCTGCAGGAACAACCCCCAGTGTCACAGTGATTTTCATCTCAGCTGCCTTGGACAGGGCCATTGCAAATGTCTCTCCCTGACATCTCTCTCTGCTCTGCCTTTCTTGCCTTGTCTGTCATCCCACACCAGGAAAGCAACCCCGTCTGGGGAGCATCTCTCCTGTGCGCCCACAAGGGGTTCTGCAGGCACGAGTGCCATTGCACTCTAGCAGATGGCACCGTTACCTTGACAAAGCACAGAGCACATTTAGGAAATAGAAATGTACCCAGGGGCTCACCCGCTGCTTGTTTCCACTCTGTGAACCTCTTACACAGGATTTTAGCAGCTAAGAGAGACAGAAATGTTCTTGCTCACAGCCACTCTTCCAGGAGAGAGCAGACAAGAAGGGCCTCGAGCATCCCTGGAGAAAGGGGAATGAGATGATCAGAACTCATCAGCACTGTTCCCATTGTGGGAATGACACATGAGACCAAGGTGACCCTGTGACACTGCGGGGCCTCATGGTGCCCAGAGGGCATTGTGACACTGTGGGGGACATGGAACCAAGGGGCAATTGTGGCACTGCAGGCCCTCATGGAGTCAGGGAGACCCTGTGACACTGCAGGGCCTCATCATCATCAATCTTGCCTGAGAGTTGTGTGAATCTATGGGGAGGAAAAACGGGAGCCTGAGCCTGTTGATCCCAAACACTCCCATCTTTATAAGAGCATGTGCCTGGATACCAAAATAGAACTTTCTAGCACAGTTTGAGTATTAGAAAGCAGCCATTCTTCATTGCAGTGCTGGTCACTCAGAGGACACTTCCTCCATTCAAGCGCCCTGAGGCCTGGGTGAAGAGTGTTTTTATCACACACACGGATTACATATTCATGAGGTATCCCTGCTCACTTGATGGATCTGTATTACTTTATTTGACATAAATGCACCCCTCATGCAAAGTCCTTATGGTTCTCTGGGGCCTGTCTTCACCCCCACTGTCCTTTTCAGGGGGCTGTTCCTTGACCCCCGCTTTTCAGTAAGGGCACTATTGTTGCTTTGCATAACTTCTGCTTTGGCAGCCTTGCAGAGCTGGGCTGGCATCCTGCTTGTGTTTTGTGGGACTTCTCTTTGCCTCAGTTACATCCTTTATCTCTTTCACCAGGGCTGCTCTGTTCTCCTGCCCTCATCAAGTCCCCGCTTTGCCTGAGACTCAGTTCCTCGTGGGCACTGGTCTCTCAGCATCTCTATTTCATTTTATAGCTGAAGGCATTACAGCAGCTGCAGCACTGAATCCTGATGCAGGCTAAAACCATTCAGCAATTATTGTGGTGACCATTATAAAGAGATGTTATAACGAAGTCCAGCTGGGGAACCATGAGTTAATTTTGGTCCAGATTTCTTCAGATCCCCAGGAGGTGCCATCTTGAGCTGTGCATTGTAAAAAGTTGTCAACAGCACTTGGAAAGGTCCCTTCCCCTTTGGCTGAAGCGGGGCACTTCCCCAGCCTTTCAAGCAGACCCAATCTCCTGGTGGGAACTCGTGCCCTGGTGTGTCCAATCCCGTCGGTCTGGAGATCTCCACTGCCCGCTGCAAATCCTGTAAGGTTTTACTGAGAGAAATGAGGGAATTATTCAAACCAACCCCTCCTTTTACGTGTGTGTTTCCTGGAATGTGGCTTTTGGTTGGGCCGACCACAGAGCAGCTCACAGGGGCTGATTTTGCTGGTGCCCCACAGGTGAATTCTGCCTTGAAGCAGAGCAACAGGGAAGGCTTGGACCCAGGTCAAGGAGGGTTCCTGACATATTTTACCCAGCTGCACTTTGATTGTAGAATTCATTTGCTCGACTCTGCCACCAAGGGCTGTGAGGAGACCCCTTGTGCTGAGGCCCTGGGGCCTCCTGGCACAGCCCCAGCAAGGCTGGGCACTGTCACCCCCTTGTCCTGCCCTCAGCATCCCCCCACATCCCAGTGCCCCCGGCAGAGCCCTGAGCAAGGCGGGAGGGACAGGATCTGCCTTCCCCAGGGCTGGGGCTCAGGCCTTGGCCTTTCTGCTGCCCCACCCAGCCCAGGCTTTGCTCAGCATCTGAGCTGCCTGCACAGAGCCTCTGCCTCCCTGCACTCCCGGCCTCAGGGATCTGCTGGGACCAGTCCCTGGGGAGCCTTGGTCACGAATGGCCCTGGGGGGCTCCTGAATGCTCCCAGGGACTGCAGGCTTTTCAAAGGACTCTGGGGTTTGCTTTGCCTTGGAGTCCCTGAGAGCTTTGTGCAATCATGGCCTCCAATTAACTGCTGTAATGAGTCCCTGGAGAGTCTCTGTCAGTAACAACACTCAGTGGGGCTCATTAATGCTTGGAGATACTCAGGGTTTAATGAAGTCCTTCCTTTTGACACTGAGTCCCTGAGAGCTTTGTGCAATCAGAGCCTCCAATCATCGACTTTAACGAGTCCCTTGAGAGGCTTTGTATTGACACTCAGTGGGGCTCATTAATGCCTCCAGATACTCAAGGGTTTTAAGGTACTTTGGATTTTCCTTTCCAGATGGAGTCTCTGTGGGGTTTGTGCAATCCTGGCCTCCAATTCTCTCCTCCAAGGAGTCCCTGAGGAGCCTGTGTTGGGGATGGACCTCAGTGGGACACATTAATGCTTTGAGACACTTTGGGTTTTTCTTCTGCCTTGGACTCCTGGAAAGGTTTGTGCAATCTCCTCTCAGGCCCTGAGCTTCAAGGGCTCAGTTCCAAATGCACCACGGGGCTCATTAGGATCAAGCAAGTGCTGACAAACCCTGGCTCTGCCTTGATTTCCCTCTGCTCTGGTGCAGTTCATTAGGAAGGTTTCCTTCTCCAGTTATGGAGAAACATTTCAAAGAGCTTCTAAGAAATATCCGTTCCTATTTTAAAGGTCCCATCGAGCCTTATATCCAGGCCTCCATCTCCCATCCTGCCCCGTGGCCACAGAGCCCATCATTTCACAGCTACGCGCCTACAGAGCCCATCATGCCCCGCGCACCAAAGCGCCCACGTTAAAGCCTTCCAGTTGCTCCCAAGTTCTTCCTGACCTCATAAGTTCTCCCCATGTTCCACCCTGAGGACCCAAAGTGGCCACTCGGACCCCCAAATGCCCCGTTAGAAGGAGCTTTGGGACTACAGCTTCCATCATGCACCGCGGGACCCATGGAGTCCAATTACAGCCGGGACTTCATCTCCCGTCATGCCCCGCGCCCGATTAGGCGTCATTATACTTTGGACTTCATCTCCCATCGTCCCCCGCGGCCCCGGAGCCCCTCACAACCCATTTCCGCTCCTACAATTCCCGTCATGCCGCGCGGCCCCACAGAGCCGTGTTAGCGCTCTCCAGCCGCTTCCAAGGGCTCCCCGGCCCCACAAGGTCCCCCCGGTACCCCCTGAGGGCCAGAAGTGGCCGCTCGGACCCATCAGTGGCTCCCGGGCACCCGGGAGTGCCGCATTAGAGACCATTTCGGGACTACAGCTCCCGTCATGCACCGCGGCACTATTAGGGTTTTATTGTAGCCAGGACTTCATCTCCCGTGGCGCTCTGCGCGCCGTAGCGCGTCATTCCAGCCGGGCCTCCATCTCCATCATGCCCCGCGACCTTCGGCTGCCGACATAACCCAGTTCCGCCCCTACAACTCCCGTCATGTTCCGATCCCCAAAGAGACCCATTACAGCTCCCCCAGCGCCCCCCAAGGGCTTTCCAACCCCACGGATTCCCCGCAGGTGCCCCCTGAGGACCCGAAGTGGCCGCTCGCAACCACAAGTGGCTCCCGGGACCCCCAAGCGCCTCAGGTCAGTAACTTCTGGGACTTCAGCTCCCGTCGTGCTCCGCGGCGCTCATAGAGCGTTACTGCAGCCGGGACTTCATCTCCCGTCATGCCTGGCGCCCCACAGAGCGCCATTGGAGCCGCGCCTTCAACTCCCATGATGCCACGCAGCGCCATTGCATTTGTTCTATCCGCGCCTACAAGTCCCGTCATCCCCCGCGGCCCTCAGAGCCCCGGTACAGCCCCCAGAGTCCTCCCCCGGACCCCGAAGGGCCCCCAAATTCCTCTCCCTGACTTCCAAGCGCCTCCCTGGACCCCCAAGTGATCCCCCGGACCCCAAACTGCACCTCAGGATCCCTAAATTGCCCCCCCCCCCCATTTCCCACTCAAACCCCCTCAAGTGTCCTCCTGATCCCCAAGTTCCCCCTATATTCCCTTTTCAGACTCAAAACCGCCCCAAATGTGTCCCACAATTATCTCTGTGGAACCTGAAGTGCCCCCGTGGACCCCGTGTGAGATCAAAAAAGATGATCAAAACCATGACAAAAACACTAAACATAGTGTTAGTATTAAAAGGGAGAAATCAATAATCAGTAGAGGCTAAGTAATGAATGAAGGGAATTGTGTTACTTAGAACCAATGAACATTACTTTCTTTGGTTGCTAAAAATGTATAGATTTTTTAATCTAAATATAAAAATTAGGAAATAAGAATAAAACAACAGTATCATTTAAGTAAGATAGAATAAATTCATTTATTGTTTAAATATTAATTAAAAAGAATAAATGACATAAATATTTTTAGCTATTTTGGGATGTCAGTGCCACGTGGGCGATGTCAGACATGGTGAGTGTGAGAAATGAGACAACTCTTAAAAAGATTAATTTATTGAAAACAGAAATATTGAAAAATTACAGAAATTAGAAAAATATAAAAATTTGGGATCCTATGGCTCGGTAGATGGTATGCCCCAGGAGCACAGGGATTTGAGACAGCACTGGACCTCAGGTAGAGAAAAGGACTTGCAGTGCTGGGCTGACTTTTAGCTGGTCCAAAAGTCAGGAAAAAATTATGAAAGGCTCCTTAATAGGAGTAAGGCTTTTAACGCCCAGCACTGGCGCCCCAGTCTGCCCACAGCCCGCCCACAGCCCGCCCACAGCCCGCCCCTTCGGTTTAAAGTGATTGGTGCTTTCCCTTTGATCATCTCCGTCCACCAATGGCTCATCGTTGTCAGAGGGGGGTATTAGTTGAGATAAGGGTGCTAAAATGCCTTCATTAAAATTCAGGTTGCCATGGAGCTTGCCTATAGGGTACCTGCTATGGGGCTAAAAATAGCTGCTGGCTGTTAGAACTGGGGTTTTTGAAGTTAATCTTGGAACCCAAGTGCAAGTAAAAACACCTAAAAAAAGTATTAAAATACATCCAACACATCTTAAAACATTTGTAAAAGTATACAGTAAACACAGGAAAGATAACTCTTATGGTGTACAGGTGGTTTGAAGTTTGAAAGGGGAGCATAAGTTGGGATTTTTAACTGGGGAATTTTTAACTGGGAAGGGAGCAACTCTCTTAATAAACTACTTTGATCAATTGAAAACACTGAAAGTGGAACTTGATTTTTGTACCTGGGCTGATGGGTTAATTTTAAGATTCACTTTAAAAATATTTAACTCAAAATTAATTAATTAAAGCACTTAATATGCAAAGACCAAGCACAAATAGGGATTTCATGTATGACAGGGGCATTGTCACACTGCAGAACCAAGGGTGCATCGTGGCACAGTTGGGCTTCATGAAACCAAAGAGCCATTTTGACACTTTGAGGCCTTGTGAAACCAAAGGACCCTTGTGGCACTTCAGGGCCTTGTGGAACCAAGGCGACCATAGTGATCCTGTGGGGCTCAATGGAACCAAGGGGCCCTTGTGACACTGTGGGGTCTCATGGAACCAATGGTCTACTGTGACACTGCAGGGCCTTATGGAATCACGGAGACTGTTGTGACACCACAGACCCGATGGAACCAAGGGGCCATTGTGACACTTTGCGGCCATATGGAACCAAGGAGTCCATTGTGACACTACAAGGCCTCAGGGAAGCAAGGAACCATTGTGACACTTTGCGGCCCCATGTGACACTACAAGGCCTCATGGAAGCAAGGAACCATTGTGACACTATGGAACCTTCTCGGGCCAAGGGGCCGTTGTGTCACTGTGTGGCACCATGGAACCAAGGAGAGCATTGTGACACTACAAGGCCCCATGGAACTAAGGATTCATGTAACAGTGTGGGGACTCATGGAATCAAAGGTCCATTGTGATATTGCGGGGCCTCATGGAATTCTGAAGACCATTATGACACTTCAAGGCCTCCTTGAATCAAGGGGCTCTGCAGGACCTTGTGGAATCAAGGAGACCTTTCTGACATTGTCAATCCCCATGGAACCAAGAGTCTGTTGTGATACTGTGGTACCAAGGAGACCCCTGTGACACTGCAAGGCCCCATGGAAGCAAGGGGGGAACAATTGGGACACTGTGGGGCCCCATGGAAACAAGGGGCCAGTGTGACACTGCGAGGCCTCATGGAACCAAGGACCCAATATGGCACCAACATTGTGACACTGCGGGGCCCCGTGGATCCGAGGGAACAGGTAACAGGTGTGGTTGGCTTGGCCTGACTGCTCCAACTGACCTTGGCATGTCAAGGGTCTCTTTCATGTGCCCCTGAAACCCTGGGGCTCTGGGCTTTCCTTCAAAGGGAAAAGAACTGTCCTTGTCATACAGGCATTCATGGCTGAAATGGGATTCTGCCTCTAAAATTCCCTATATCCAGGGATTGCTCCCAGACAAAAGCTGCCATTACCAATAAGTCTGGCTGCCCCTCGCTTCCTGAGAGCTGGCTCTCACCTGCCTTCATACACTGGGGCTCTGGGCTTTCCTTCCTATAGAAAAGAACCGTCCCTCCTGTGCAGGCACCCATGGCCAAAACTGGTACTTCTCCTCCAAAATTGCCTATATGCAAGGGTTTCTCCCAGACAAAAGCTGCCAGGACAGACAGCTCTGGCTGGCCTTGGCCTCTGGTTGCTGCCTCTAATCTGCCCCTGAAACGCCAGGGCTCTGTGCTTTCCTTCTTATGGGAAAGAACTGGTCTTCTCATCCAGGTGTTGGGAGAGTCCCAGACTGGTCAGGCTCAGCAGGGAAGGGCATGTGGCAAATCCTCCTGCAGCCATTGCAGGCACTGGCAGGACAAGGCAGGGATTGCAGAAGCCCTGTGGGAGGGCAAAGAAGGGCATTTTGTGTGCCCAGACTCCAGCCAGGCCTGTGCCAGGCTCTGCGGGGGTCTCCTCAGAGCCAGGTTGGTGGGAGCTGGGCTGAAGAAGTGGAACATGGGGTGGGTGGGAATTGGGCTGAACAATGAGGGTCAAATGTCAGCCATGGTCCAGAGTCCTCTTGGCAGCCACTCCCTGGTGCCATCCCTCAGTGGCCAGCCCTTGGCCACCACTGGGGAACATTTCTATTATCTCTACAAAGGGATGAAATGCACTTTAAACTCCTCTGTGGATGTTGACAAGTTGCAGGGAGTCTGTGACCAAACTCATCTCGTTAATGGTGACTGCAAAACATAATTGGGCAAGAGGACTGAGTTGGATCAATTTCTCTTGCCATCAGGTGCCAACCAAGCCACAAGAAAAGGAAGAAAAAACTTATGCATCAGAAGAAAGGCAGATCAATAGGGACAAAAACCAAAACCCCTCATGTGGGGTGAACACTGTGACAAGGACAGTAGGACAGAACAACATTAACTCTTATCAAGGACAGTAGGGCAGAACAGCACAGCCTTGGAGAAATAGATAGGACTTGTGATAAGGGCTACACCTATGTCCAATAAAGTCAAAGGAAGTGGGCATAGCTAATGAATATGTAATCAGTGTGTCTCCATGCTCAGTGCACTCAAATGCATGTAGGATCACCTGAGTGACCACCATGCTGTAATAAAGAATAGCTGCTTTCAAATCCTCCAAACTGTGTGAGAAGGTTTCTCTCCAGCAGATTTCAGTAGCAGTGGTGCCCTTGACTCCATGATGCCCCACAGTTTCACAATGGCTCCTTGGTTTCAGGAAGCCCTGCTGTATAACAATGGAGCCTTGGTTCCCTTAGGGTCCATACTGTCTAAATGGCCTCCTTGGTTCTGCTCTGCCACAATGCTCTCCCTGGTTCCACGAGGCCTTGGTGTGTCACAACAGCCCCTTGGTTCCATGAAGTGCCGTAGTGTCCCCGTGGTCTCTTGAATCCGCGGTATCGCAATTGGTTACAAGCAGCTCCGCTGTGTCACAATGAATATTTGGTTCCACAGGACCCCACAGTGTCACAATGGCCCCTTGGTTCCATGAGGTTTGTACCATCAACAATGGTCTCCTTGGTTCCGTAGTGTGAAATTGGCCCCTTGGTTCCTTAAGGTTCCTCAGTGAGGTGTCCTTGGGACCAGGAGGTTCCACAGCATAACAATGTCCCAAAGATTCCATGAGCTTCATTACTGTCAAGAATGTCCTTTGTTCCATCGAGGCCCACAGTGTCACAATGGCCCCTTGGTTCCATAGGCTTTCTACTGTAACAATGCACTCCTTGGTTCTAGGAGCTCCCCTGCTTTTTGCAGAGGTGTCTTTGGTTCCAACAAGGCCCCGCTGTGTCTCAGTGCACCCTGGCTTCCACGCGTATCTGGAGTATCACAAAGGCTCCTTGGGACCCCGGAGTCCTGCTGTGTCACAATGGATCCTGTGTTCCATGAGGCCCTACAAAGTCGTCATGGAGCCTTGGTTCCATGAGGTACCATTGTGTCCCATTGGTCGCCTTGGTTCCATGAGTTTCCTTACTGTCACAATGCTCTCCATGCTTCCATGAGGCCCTGCTTTGCAAAAAAGTTCCGTTGTGTCCATGAGGCCCCGATGTGTCCCAATGGACGTATGGTTCCATGAGGTTCCGTGCTGTCCCCATGGTCTTCTTGAATCCGCAGTGTAACAATGGACCATTGGTTCCCTGCGGCCTGGCTGTGTCTCAATGGGCTCCTTGATTCCATGAGGTTCCGCAGTGTCACAATGGCCCCTTGGTTCCATAGGTTTTCTACTGTAACAATGCACTCCATGGTTCTAGGAGCTCCCCTGCTTTTTGCAGAGGTGTCTTTGGTTCCAACAAGGCCCCGCTGTGTCTCAGAGCACCCTGGCTTCCATGCGCATCTGGGGTATCACAAAGGCTCCTTGTTCCACGAGGTCCTGCTGTGTCACAATGGATCCTGTGCGCCATGAGGCCCTACAAAGTCATCATGGAGCCTTGGTTCCATGAGGTTACACTGTATCCAGTGGTCGCCTCGGTTCCATGAGTTTCCTTAGTATGACAATGCTCTCCATGCTTCCATGATTCCCCACAATGTCACAATGCTCTCCATGCTTCCATGAGGCCCTGCTTTGCCACAATGGTCCCCTTGTGTCCATCAGGCCGCACTGTGTCCCAATGGACGTATGGTTCCATGAGGTTCCGTGGTGTCCCCATGGTCTTCTTGAATCCGCATTGTAAAAATGGACCATTGGTTCCATGTGGCCTGGCTGTGTCTCAATGGGCTCCTTGATTCCATGATTCCCCATGGTGTCACCATGGAGCCTTGTTTCTAGGAGGTTCTGTACTGTCACAGTTGTCTCCTTGATCCCATGAGCCCCTGCAGTGTCACAATGGCTCCTTGGTTCCATGAGGAACACAAAAGCTTTGCATCAACACTGAGCAACAGCTGCTGAACACACCTGGGAGCATGTGCTTGCATCAAAAGCGGGCTTCAAGCTGAGAATGGCACCAGCAGCTTCCATCTGCAACAGAGAGGCAGGGAAAGGACAGGGACAGAGAATTCAGTGGAAAGACTGCGAGAATTCTGCTCCCACAGATCATTCCTGCTCACAGTGTCCCTTGTAGAAAGGGGACATCATTGCGGGCAGCCTGGACTGAGCATGTGGGGTTTGTTGTTTAGGAAACCTGCTCAGGCTTTTCCATTCTTTCCTTACAAACAGGAAAACTTCTCCTGGGCCTGTGTGCAGGCAGAGCCCTGAGGAGAGCACGTGGCACATGGTGCAGTGGGCTGGGACAGCCAGCTGCAGAGCTGAAGGGAAGAAGCCCAAAGTGTCACAATGGCTCCTTGGCTTCATGTGCATCACCTGTGTCACAATGGTCTCCTTGATTCCATGAGGCCCCACTGGGTCACAATGGCTCCTTGCTTCCATGAGATTCCGCAATGTCACCATGGTCTCCTTCGATCCGCATTGTCATAATGGACAATTGGTTCCATGCGGCCCCGCTGTGTCACAATGGCCCCTTGGTTCCATAGGTTTTCTATTGTAACAATGGACTCCTTGGTTGTATGAGCTCCCCTGCTTTTTGCAGAGGTGTCTTTGGTTCCAACAAGGTCCAGCTGTGTCTCAGTGCACCCTGGCTTCCATGCGTATCTGGAGTATCACAAAGACTCCTTGGTTCCACGAGGTCCTGCTGTGTCACAATGGATCCTGTGCGCCATGAGGCCCTACAAAGTCATCATGGAGCCTTGATTCCATGTGGTTCCATTGTGTCCCACTGGTCGCCTTGGTTCCATGAGTTTCCTTAGTGTCACAATGCTCTCCATGCTTCCATGATTCCCCACAATGTCACAATGCTCTCCATACTTCCATGAGGCCCTGCTTTGCCACAATGGTCCCCTTGTGTCCATGAGGCCCTGCTGTGTCCCAATGGACGTATGGTTCCATGAGGTTCCGTGCTGTCCCCATGGTCTTCTTGAATCCGCAGTGTAACAATGGACCATTGGTTCCCTGCGGCCTGGCTGTGTCTCAATGGGCTCCTTGATTCCATGATTCCCCATGGTGTCACCATGGAGCCTTGTTTCTAGGAGGTTCTGTACTGTCACAATTGTCTCCTTGATCCCATGAGCCCCTGCAGTGTCACAATGGCTCCTTGGTTCCATGAGGAACACAAAAGCTTTGCATCAACACTGAGCTACAGCTGCTGAACACACCTGGGACTATATGCTTGCATCAAAAGAGGGCTTCAAGCTGAGAATGGCACCAGCAGCTTCCATCTGCAACAGAGAGGCAGGGAAAGGACAGGGACAGAGAATTCAGTGGAAAGACTGCGACAATTCTGCTCCCACAGATCATTCCTGCTCACAGTGTCCCTTGTAGAAAGGGGACATCATTGCGGGCAGCCTGGACTGAGCATGTGGGGTTTGTTGTTTAGGAAACCTGCTCAGGCTTTTCCATTCTTTCCTTACAAACAGGAAAACTTCTCCTGGGCCTGTGTGCAGGCAGAGCCCTGAGGAGAGCACGTGGCACATGGTGCAGTGGGCTGGGACAGCCAGCTGCAGAGCTGAAGGGAAGAAGCCCAAAGTGTCACAATGGCTCCTTGGCTTCATGTGCATCACCTGTGTCACAATGGTCTCCTTGATTCCATGAGGCCCCACTGGGTCACAATGGCTCCTTGCTTCCATGAGGTTCCGCAGTGTCACCATGGTCTCCTTTGATCCGCATTGTCATAATGGACAATTGGTTCCATGCGGCCCCGCTGTGTCACAATGGCCTTTTGGTTCCATAGGTTTTCTATTGTAACAATGGACTCCTTGGTTCTAGGAGCTCCCCTGCTTTTTGCAGAGGTGTCTTTGGTTCCAACAAGGCCCCGCTGTGTCTCAGTGCACCCTGGCTTCCATGCGCATCTGGAGTATCCCAAAGGCTCCTTGGTTCCACGCGGATCTGGAGTATCACAAAGGCTCCTTGGTTCCACGAGGTCCTGCTGTGTCACAATGGATCCTGTGCGCCATGAGGCCCTACAAAGTCATCATGGAGCCTTGGTTCCATGTGGTTCCATTGTGTCCCAATGATCACCTTGGTTCCATGAGTTTCCTTAGTGTCACAATGCTCTCCATGCTTCCATGATTCCCCAGAATGTCACAATGCTCTCCATACTTCCATGAGGCCCTGCTTTGCCACAATGGTCCCCTTGTGTCCATGAGGCCCTGCTG